>NC_141694.1:1004249467-1004849467 GCF_964263255.1 Lissotriton vulgaris | reverse complement strand
CCAGGGATTGAAGAAAGTTTATCCCCCTGTGCGAAATCCTTCTCCTCCGTGGGAATTAAACCTAGTTCTATCAAGGTTAATGTCTCCACCTTTCGAGCCCATCCACAAGGCTTCCTTACAACATCTCTCTTGGAAGGCAGCTTTTTTGGTGGCAATTACCTCTGCGCGCAGAGTCAGTGAGATACAAGTGCTCTGTGCAAAGGAACCTTATACTGTATTCCACCATAACAGAGTAGTCCTAAGGGCTCACCCATCCTTCTTGCCTAAGGTCATCTCTGATTTTCATATAAATCAGTCTATTTCCCTCCCTTCCTTTTTTCCAAATCCTCCGACCCCGTCCGAGCGGTCACTTCACTCCTTAGATCTTAAGAGTGCTTAAGTTTTATTTGGAAAAGACTAAAGGGATTAGGAAAACGGACCAACTGCTTGTGAACTATGGTGCAATGAGAACTGGCTTTCCAGCAGCAAAGAGGTCCATTTTCAGGTGGATTGTCTCTTGGATTAAGTTGGCCTATCAACTAGCAGGAAAACCTTTGTTGATGTCTCCAAAAGCGCATTCCACTAGAGGGAAGGCGGCTACAGTGGCTTTCTTGCATGACGTTCCCATGTCGGAAATATGCAAGGCTGCAACCTGGAAATCAGTGCATACCTTTACGAGGCATTACTGTCTCGAATCTGATTCCAGGACCGATACTCAAGTAGGGCAAGCCTCCTTGAGGAATCTGTTTGGGTAGTCTGTTTGTCTACTCAAGCTTATTGATGAGATTTCTGTCTTATCTTTCCTTTGCCCGCAGGGATGAGGAGAGGCTCGCTATTCTATTCTAATGCTTATGACTATTGATGAGGATTCCCTGGAAGAGAAGGATTAGTTACTTACCTGTAATCCTAGTTCTCTTCCAGGGGTATCCTCATCAAAGTCATAAGCAACCCTCCCGCCTCCCCGGGCAAAGGATATTCTTTAATAAGGAGATATTGTTAACCTATGTGTTATTGGGTTTGTTTTCAGTCTCCGAAAAGAACAACTGACCTAACTGTCACCCCTGGGGCATGATGGGATACTGGGGGTCATGAGTGCCTTAAAGGCACGGTGTCAGTTTTATTGCTATTCAGCTACAGGTTAGCTTTTCAGTCTTTTTAGACTGTGTGTTTGCAATGCAGCCTGGGAGCTTCCTATACTTCCAGTGAGTTATAAGAATTTCTACTGCTTTTTGAGCATTAAAACAATTTCTAAACAATCTTTGGTGTTGTTTCTCATGTTTCTAATGCTTATTATACATGTATGGTGGAAATTCTTCACAGCATTTTCAGCTCTAATGTGATTTGGCTGCTATTGCTTGTTTTTATATATATATTATTTATATATATATATATATATATATATGTATATATATATGTGGGGCACATATAATATAGTGTTTCCGGGGTCCCGCGCATGGGCGGGAATATTCTAATGCTTATGACTTTGATGAGGATACCCCTGGAAGAGAACTAGGATTACAGGTAAGTAACTAATCCTTCCCAGATACCTGAATGTGGTTGGATGCCATGGCAGCTGTTCGCCGTTAATCCTAATGTCAGGGTCTGGAATGTCGGGATTGAAGGAGTACGCCCCAGATTTGGCCCAGTTCACTTTAAGGCCGGACATGGCCTAGAAGGACCGAAAGATATCTGAGAGTTCCGGCGGTATGCGCGTGAGGTCCCTGACATACAAGAGCAAATCGTCTGCATATAGCGAGACAATGTGCACGCCGTCTGCCAGTGGGATGCCCCAGTGTGCGCCCCTGTTGCGTAGTATCTCAGCAAGGGGTTCTATCGCAAGCGAAAAGAGCAATGGGGACAGAGGGCAGCCTTGTCTGGTGCCGCGCCGAACCCTGATGGCGTCGGATAGCAGCTTGCCCGTGCGGACTTTCACTACGGGATGTCTGTACAACAGTCCAACTAGTTCAATGTAGTCATCCCCTAACTCGAACTTGCGCAGTACTGACAGCAGGTAGGGACATTCGACTGAGTCAAATGCCTTCTCTAGGTCTAGAATCAGGCAACCCGATCTTGGCCAATCCCGTGTTGCATATGTTTGCACCCGGAAGAGTCTCCGTATGTTGTGGGAGGTGCATCTAGTGGGCACGAAGCCGCTTTGGTCGCTATGTATTAAGGCGGGCACTAGGGCTGCCAGGCGACGGGCTAGGGTCGACGCCAGTATCTTATAATCCGTGTTCAGCAGCGCTAGGGGCCTATACGAACCCAAGAGCGTGCCATCTCGTCCCGGTTTAAGAAGGGACACTGAGGTCGCCTCATTCATCGACAGGGGTAAGGCCGAATCTTCCACTGCCGCTACGTATACTCTGAGGAGCTCCGGGATCAGGATATCGGAGCAGGCTTTGTAATATTCCGCTGGTAGCCCATCTGGGCCGGGGGCCTTGCCATTCGAGAGGGCAAAAATGGCCTCATGCAGTTCGTCCGCTGCCAGCGGTGACCCAAGGTCGTCTTGTTGGTCAGCAGTGCAACGTCGTCTAAATATGCATCTATGGTGGGTCGTGTCGTCAGAAGGCGGGACTAGTAGAGCGCCCCGTAATGTGTCACAAAGGCCTCGTGGATTTTCGTCTGTGTGTCTACTATTGGGCCGACTGTAGGTTGTATCGCCGTCACAGGCGTGGTGCGCTCCTCACGCTGTATCAACCAGGCCAGTAGCTTACCAGGTTTGTCACCAGTGTGATGTGTGCGGGCTGGGTGGGCCGTGTAATTAACATTTTTCAACCTGGCAATCAGTCTGTCATGTTCAGCTCGCGTCTCTAGTAAGTCAGCGTCTGCGCCCGCAGCTGCTGTCTGTTCTGCTTGCAGCATGCGTGATTCTAAGCGTCTGAGGTCGGCTTCTAATTGCCGTCGGGAATGTGCCTGAGTGCCTAGACATTGTCCCCTGAGGACCACTTTGAAAGCGTCCCATTCTATTTGTGGTGTCGATGCCGTTCCAGTATCATCCTCAAAATATTGTGCAGTCTGTGCGCTTATAGAACCCCGAAATTGGCTGTCCAGTAGCAGGTCGGGTTGTAGCCTCCATGTTGGTATCGGGGCCCGTGGCTGTTCCCATAATAGCTCTAATGTATGTGGGTTGCGATCAGAGTGTGTGCGGCCCATGTAGGTGGTGTCTGCGACGTGTGGCAGGATCTCACTGGTGACCATGTACCTATCTAGGCGTACATGTAGGGCGTGTGCTCCCGAATAATATGAATAGACTCTGGAGTGTGGGTTGCGAGTGCGCCACGCGTCATGGAGATCCCATTGTGCGGACCATGTCCGGAGTGTGTTCACAGTGTTATGTGCCTGTGAGTTAGGTGGTGGAGGGTGGGAGCGGTCCAGGGCTAGGTCTAATGAACTGTTGTAGTCCCCTCCGAGCACCCAGGGGACACCATGCCAGGGGGCCAGTGTGTGCGACAGTTGGGCAAGGAAATCCGACAATCCTGTGTTGGGCGCATACACTGATGCCAGTACCAGTGGGTTCCCATCTAACCTGCCGTGGATTACTACATATCTCCCCCCGGGATCTATGTGTACGTCCAGCGTGGTCCACGGAGTGCCCGGCTTGACCCACACCAATGTCCCTTTAGCATAAGACGAGAAACCTGTAGCATATAATTGCCCGCGCCATCTGCGGCGTAGCGTGGTGTCTCAGTGGTGTTAAGGTGTGTTTCTTGCAAAAGGGCGATTTGTATGTGGTGGCGTTTGAGGTACGAGTAGATTTTGGTAACGTCGGGACGGTGTATGTATACCCCTCACATTCCACGTACAAATCTCGGTGTTCGACCCAGCCCGTGACCTCTGGCGGGGTCCACGTCTTCTTCTGTAGCCTCCGGGCTGTCGCCGGGGCGCGGATCCCGCAGTTTTTCTTGGGTCCGTGTCTACTCCACTGTCCAGCCATGACTCCACTTCCGCGGAGTCCGTGAAAAAATGAGTTAGTTCTCCGGCCACTACCCTCCGTTTCGCGGGAAACAGCAGGGAGTATTGCAGGCCCAGCTGTCTCAGGCGCTTTTTCACCGCCATGAAGGAATGTCGTTGCCGCTGCACCTGTATGGTGTAGTCTGGGAAGAACATTACCGTCGCATTTTCAATCCGGATCTCTTGGAGTTTTCTTGTTTCGCGTAGTATGGAGTCCCTGTCTCGGTAGTTCATCACGCGGAGTAGCATGGGCCTCGGGTTGGAGCCTGTTGCCAGAGGTTTCGTAGGGACTCTGTGAGCTTGTTCTATTACGAAGTGTGGGGAGAGAGATCCCTCCGGCAGTATGTCCTTCAGCCACTGTTCCATGTGTTCCTCCGGGGATCTCCCCTCCCATTTCTCCGGGACCCCGACCAGGCGTACGTTATTCCTGCGCGTCCTGCCTTCCGCATCCTCGGCCCTGTCCTCCAGGAATTCCACCCTGTTAAGTAAGTCCTGTATTTGCTTGTGTGACTGGTCGGCCTGGGGTTGAAGCGCCTGCATAGTGCCTTCTAGAGTTGTGGTGCGTTCCGCTAGCTTCTTATGGTCCGCTCGTAGGTGTGTCAGGTCCACGGCCACGCTGTCTATTTTGGCGGCCAGGGAGGTGCGGGTCAGTTGTATTGATTCTTCCAGCCTCTCCATTGCTGCCAGCATGGTATCTAGCTTCGCCGCTGTTTGGTCTGGGTCAGTGCCTTTCCCGGACTTGTCCATTTTGCCTTTTGAGATCGCGCCTCCAGTCCCAGTTCGTGTTCTAGGCCCGTTAGACATCTGTACCACGGTGGTGCTCCCGCGTCAGTGGTGTGTCCCGCCTCCAGAGGGCCAGCCGATGCGTGGGTTTGCCGAGTGGCGGGGCAATAGAGTATCCCTCGGTGTGCACAGCCTGTATGCGGGCAGACGTCTGTGTCCGTGTCTTCGTGGCGGCGGCTCACAGTATCCGGTGTCAGTTAGGCCGGCGCCTCACCAGCCGCATGTGGCGTGCGGCCTGGGCGTGCTTCCCCTTGGTGAGTTTAGGTGCAACAGTGAGTCGTGCGGGCCGCTGCGCCGCTCACGTGGTGCGGGTGGTACTGTGGGCACCGTGTGTCCTCAGCCAAAGGCGTCTGTGTTTTTCTGCCGCTGTCCGGCCGTGAACGAGTGCGCTATCCTGCAGGTGGTGTGGCGCAGATCGCTTCGCAGGTGCAACGTTAGGGGCAGCCGTGTCCGCCATCCGATTGCGTGCCTCCCGCCGCTTGTGGCCGTGTTGTGCCTGTCCCACCAGTCGCCGTGTGGAGGGGCAGGGTCCCCGGGGGGGGGGGGGGTATGAGTAGGTCCCCGCTGATGATGGAGTAGTTCTCCCCCGCCTACCTCCGGTGCATGTCGGTCCGGCCGGCTCCTTCCAGCTGCTCTCGGACTGTTGACCGGTAAGGCATGGAGGCAGCAAACACTTGTTGCGCAGGCCCTCCGGTCTGGCCAGGTTCGATGTCGGGTGTCGCCGGCACTCCGCAGCTCCGTGTGGCCACCTCGTGCGTAGGCCGCAGTTTCAGGCCTTCCGCGTTCTGCAAAGCCCCGGTCTTTCCTAAGCGTCTATCCGGGTCGGGTGCTTCGTGTGCGGCCTCCGTGTCGCAGAATCCCCGGTGCTCCGTGTGCGCACCGATCGTTCCCAAAGTCGGCATTGTGGTGAAGGAGACATCCCTCTGCAGCGCCGGCGGTTTTCGGCCGGCTGCGAGCGGTGGATCCACGGATAAATGCGCCGGGAAGGGGAGCTCAGAGCGGAGCTCTACCCAAAGGCGGCCATTCCCGTTACGCGCTTAGCCACACCCCCTAACCGCGAGGATTATAATGCACTTAAGAGTATATGGTACGCGTTATCATGGAACAGCTATTTGGACTTGGTTCCGCAAGCTGCAAACGGGCTCAGCTCATGCCAGAGCACCATCTCACATAATTCCAAGCACTCTGCCTTCAGGATTGATAAGGCCTGCCATAGGAGTGACTGATAGGAATATATGTGTCCATTTTAAGGTTAGGTATAGAGATACTATACCTAAAGCAAAGGGTGATTACACCACCTTGCCACAGCTGTCGTGCAGCCAGTTGTGTCAGATTTGGATGGCCAGCCAGGGGTGGCATAATACATGCTGCAGCCCCTGAGAGGCCCTGGGTACACCTAGGCCCTGGGTACCTAAGTTACACTGTACAGGGACTGATAAGGTGACTCAGTATCCAATTGGTTATGCACCTAAGGTACATGGAATCCATTTTACAGAGAGAGCAGTGGGCCTGGGGTCCTGAATAGCAGGGCCCCAGGTCAACTTAGTCGAAAAACCAGCAAAACACCAGGAAAAAAGTTGGGGGTAACCATAGTCCGATATCCACCTTCCTACAGCGGGCGCCAGTAATTCACATAGAGATGCGGACGATATGAAGCGTGTGTTCTGAAAAGCGGTGTGTTATTTATGTATCTGAACACCGTAGCACACTAGCCCTTATTTGCTTTTAATGAGGGGCAGCGCTGTCTTTGCAGATCCTATGACTCACTCGATCGTATACGCAGTGAACTGGTCTCCTAAAATGGCGGGCACACGCTCTCCGCTTTGCCCAAACATCAAGCCGGCAAATGCAACCTGCGCGCTAGATGTGCAATAATAATCCGCTCATGTCCAGAAGGTCAACGCTTACCTGTGCACTGCTTCTCCACATCAATAGAGCAGATCCACATAAAGAACAAGGGCTACAGGGCTCAAAACACTGAGGCTAGTCGGTCCCACGTTGTAAACACATACTGCTGTACCTGTGAACTGGGAAATTCGAGATACATGATGCAACGACCAGACAGCGCAGCCTAAGACGATAAAACACCTCCTTGGGACGAATGTGACGTGCTAATTAAGGGTCAGCATTCGTGGTCTCAAGTTATCATTGCACTACC
This sequence comes from Lissotriton vulgaris, assembly GCF_964263255.1. Classification (NCBI taxonomy): domain Eukaryota; kingdom Metazoa; phylum Chordata; class Amphibia; order Caudata; family Salamandridae; genus Lissotriton; species Lissotriton vulgaris. The sequence goes on along the minus strand of NC_141694.1, from coordinate 1,004,842,596 downwards.
GCGCCACTCACATGCTTGTTGTCTCTACCTCACTGCCTGTGTAAACTGCGGAGCACTCCATCTGGTGACTCGAAGCTTTAAAGTGAAGCAAACCTCGCTTTGGCCATAACACGCGTGTACAATATCTATTTCGCGATCGGCACCATCTCCAGACCTACACGGCTTGGAAGCCCCTGCTGCTCAGGGCCTAATCATAAACGATCACACAACCCCTATACACTACAATCATCATTATGGGAGATAAGGAGCATTCGAAGAACCTAAAGAGACTCATGGCTGAGCAACCGAGTCCAATTAAAGGCAGACCGGAAAAGGGGGATGCCATTGATATCATATTGAGCAGATTGGATGAAGTAAGAGACCTAGCAAAGTCAACTAACGACGAGGTCGTTGCCGTCAGGCAGGACAAAAGGGACACTAATGCGAGGATTACCGAGACTGAGTCAAGGATCAGCCGATTGGAGGATGCTCAAATCACAACCTGCGGAGCTCTCAAACGCCTGTCCATAGCCTCAGATCAAACCACAAAGAGACTGCCGAGTTGGAGGATAGAAATCGGAGGGGGAACCTCCGCATTTTCGGAAATCCAGAGGGATTGAGAGAATCTCACAGCTCCTGCGTGCAGTTTCTGGAATCGTGGTTTACACAGGCCACCAATATCACCTTCCACCAGCCGCTTGAGTTCGACAGAGCTCATTGTGTTCCAGGTAGGATTACCAAAAACCAAAAAGGCCCCAGACCCATCGTCTGTAAGCCATTGAGATACCAGCACGTGGAGCAGATACTGGCATTAATTCGGAAATGCAATCACATACTATTGAGAAATGCAAAAATCTACATCTCGCAGGATTACATCAAGGAAACGGTCGAAGTTCGAAAGGCATTCCTTGCTCTCCGTCTACAGCTTCAATCAAAAGGATACCAATACGGATTTGTTGGGCCATCTAAGTACAAAGTGTCAATACATGGATCTCCACAGATATTCACGGATCCACTAAAACTCAAAAGACTACTGGGCAGTCAGGATATACAAGACATGGACACTAACGGACCAAACACCGAGACTGCCTCAGCTTCCGCTTCAGCCTCAGCGACTGCTTCTGCCTCTGCTTCGGCACCCGACCTAAATTGAGTATCCTTTGCCTCACTTTGGCTTTTAGTTTCTTTTCTAAAAAAATACTTGAGCCTAGAATACTGAGATACTAATGAGTGGTGTACATATGGGGCGTTAATATGTGATCCTGTTGGCCGCCAGTGAGATCTTTGTGTATACCCACATACAACGATAAGTGCTACTTAATTGAGGCTACTGGTGCCTTGTTGGTATCATAACGGCACCTTGCCATTAGCTTGTTATTGGCTTGGTGCCAGCCAGCATAGAGAGGATGCCACCATGTTTTCAACATGTTGTACCCATGTTATTGATAAAGATAATGCTCAAGAACTCAGCTTGCCTAAGCTACCAGATCATAGACTAACAAATATTATTCCTTTGCTCCACGATCCCTTAAGATTAAGGTAACGGACTAAAAAGGGCGAAAAGGTGGATATTGTTGAATATTGTTGAATGTACGTTAGACCCGTAGCGTTGTGGACACTGGCACACCGCATATAAAAGATCTGATAGGAGGGTACCTACTATCTGCGGCTCTTAACATGAGTCTGTTGTGTTACGTTAACCTGTTACTATATTAGACCTGGAATGGTTACTGTTCTAACCTTTAGTTGCACAAACCTCAAATATACGGTCACATCCGTTGTTATATTTGTTAAAGATCCGCTCACCGACCCAGTTCCAACATTTATAAAGTGCATTGTTATCCATGGGGGGATAATGCTGTTGTTATTTTTCTCAAGTCACCATACCTATTGCATACTTTTGGGGAGGGGCGGGTGGACGGGTTAGGGGGATGGGTTGGGGTACATGTGGGGTTTTATTTTCTTTTGATTACTGTCCTAATATTGTTTAGTGGTTGCATATCGCCGTCAATCTATGCGCACTTTCAGCACACTGACACAGAAGTAGGCTATCTTAATATATGTGAAATCCTCAACTTGGTCAGGAAGCTCATATCTCTGAATGTCTTACTTACAGCCAGTACAGCTCCCGGCTTAGTACCTAGTTGCGCTGTGGAAGTCACAATTGTACTGCAGGTTCTCAATGGTTCTCTAACATTCGCCCATAGACAGGCTAGGAGGGGGGTTACCAAACACAGGGTCTTACCCACCAACTCTGATAATCTAGCAAGGTATCATTCTAAACATGATTATGCCTGTGCCCATGGTTAGTACGCCTCTGGGGGTGACCCACTTAGGGAAGCTGAAGGTACTTTCCCTCAATGTCAAAGGCCTTAATAAACCGGTAAAACGTCAAAAAATCCTGGACTATCTGCGTAGGCAGAAGGCGGATATCGCACTGCTTCAAGAAACCAAGCTAGATTCTAAACAGTTCTACACACTTAGAAATAAATTCTTTACGGAAGTCACGGGTTCAGACGCAGTGGGGAAAAAGAACGGGGTAATAACCTTGATTTCCAAAAAATCTAACATTGATCTCCTCTCCTCCACGACTGACACCAAAGGGAGATGGGTTACAACCAAGCTGCTAAAAGATGGTACAGATTTCTATATCACAAACGTCTACACTCCAAACACATGTGACTTGAAATTCTGGTCGGATCTAACAAAACAAATTGAAAATATCCCGGACTCGGCAGTACACATTCTTGCGGGAGACTTTAATCTCCCCGTGGACCGACTCTGGACAGAGACTCCAGATGCCCCTTCCGTAGCAATAGGTCACACACAGCCTTCAAAAATCTTTGTGAACAATTCCATTTAGTGGATTCATGGCGCCTGCAAAACCCGGACGGAAGGGACTATTCGCTCTACTCTTCACCCCACGATTCGTTCTCGCGAATTGATTACTTATTTATCACACAGAACGCTATACCCAGAATTATAGAGACCTCAATAGAGCCGAGGCTCGTGTCCGATCACTCCTGCGTCACACTCACCATCTCTGACATAAAACCATCCACCCGCCATTCCGTATGGCGCCTTAATGATGAAGTACTTGAACATGAACAACACGGGGTAACCATTGAAGCCGCCATCAAAGAATACCTGAGCCACAATACCAGGGGTGATACCTCTGATCTAACTGGGTGGGAGGCACTAAAAAGCACTATAAGAGGAGTAATCATTAAGATTAAATCTGCCATGAATAAAAACCATAATAGGAAATTAGAGGATCTAGAAAAGGAAATATCAATTCTAGAAGCTAAACACATGCAAGACAGGAAAGTTGATTCATTGAATACATTGGCCAACAAAAAGTACGAATACAATAAAATCGTAAGTGAAAGGGCTGGTGTTTGGCTAGATAGGAGGAAAAGGTTCAAGCTGTGTGAATTGAACAAGGCAGGTAAAAGCCTGGCAGCTTACCTCAAATTTAAACTACAGAAGAACACGATAAACTCCATAGCTGACAACCTTGGTGTAGCTCATTCCGACCCGACAAAAATAGCAGACCTTTTTAAGGAATTTTACGAGAAACTCTATACCAAGAACACAGACGTGGAAAGTCATAAAATAAATGATTACTTGGGTAATTGCAAACTCCCATCTCTTTCCCTAGATGAGCAAGCAGACATAAACAGTCCAGTCTCGTTCCTGGAGGTCCAGACCGCCATTAAATCACTAAAGTGCGGAAAAGCCCCCGGACCGGATGGTTTCTCCGCAAAATTCTATAAATGTTTCTCCCCTGTGGTCACACAAACACTGCTTAACAAGTTCGAAGAAATAAGTTAGACAGGTGAAGCAAAAGGTACTCTGTCAGAAACCACAATCGCGGTCATTCCGAAGGGAAGGACCCCACACTACCCAAGAACTATAGGCCCATCTCGCTTATAAATCTTGACTGTAAGCTCTTCGCCTCCATCCTAGCGGCACGCCTCCAGAAAATATTACCAAAACTCATCCATCCATCACAAGCGGGGTTTCTGAAAAACAGCTTATCCAGCGATAACACCAGGACTCTAGCGCATGTACTAGAAAAAGCGAAGCTCCTTCCCACTCCTTCAGCAGCAATAACACTAGATGCTGAAAAAGCATTCGATAAAGTAGATTGGAATTACTTGGAGGCTGTGCTTAATAAATTTAATTTGGGATCACCAATCATAAAGATGATCATGTCCCTTTATTTCTGCCCGGTAGCGAGAGTCAGAGCAGGAGGTTCGCTCTCGGCATCTTTTCGACTTCACCAAGGTACGAAGCAGGGATGCCCCCTTTCCCCGTCACTATTCGTATTGGCTATCGAACCATTCCTTTACCATATTAGGCACAATAAAAATATACCAGGAATCCCTTTCAACGACTGTGTAATAAAATTAACAGCATATGCGGATGACGTACTGGTAGTCTCGGAGAAGGCGGGTGAAGCTATACCGGCTCTCCTCACCACTATCGATGAATTTTCAATGGTATTCGGTTATAAATTAAACAAAGAAAAGACAGAGGTTAAATTACTCAATAACTTAGAGAACAAAGATGTTATAGGAGATTCAGGATTAACATGGCAGCCAGGATGTTTTAAATATTTGGGCTTAGATTTTGATAGCGACCTAATCTCTACATCAAGAATTAATGAGAATATAGTTCTGGCCAATATAAACAAGCTACTAGAAGGCTGGTCGCCTAAATACTTATCCTGGTGGGGCAGGGCTGAAACCCTGAAGATGATGGTAACACCTCTGGTAAATTACTTGGCAAGTATGCAGCCAATGACCTTCTCCGAAGATTTTATTCACAAGGTGGGGAAGCTGTTTGGTACGTTTCTGTGGCAAGGGAAGAAGCCCAGGATATCAATGAAAAAGCTACAGCTAGCTAAAGAAAAAGGCGGCCTGGGTCTCCCAAACTTCAGACACTATCAAACAGCGTTCCTATGCAAACAGGGCGCCCTGTGGCTAAGCAAAGTATCAGATTATACCCCACTATGGATAGACATCGAAAAAGCTATACTGGGCACTATTCCACTCCGGCCCTACTCACCATGGACCTTGCGCACCTACCCCATTCTAAGTACATTCTGCTAAACACAAGAAGGGCTCTCCTGAAACTCGACCAGTCAAACCATAAAGGCCTAAAGCTCAAAAAGTCCACTTCCATAGCCATTCAAGGGTACTGAACCTCTACCGTTCTCGTCACTACAAGCCACACACGCCCTCACACCAATAGACTTCTACGACTTTTTGAAACTAAAAGCACTCCTGTCTGCGCGCTCCTTGACTCCCTCTGAGCCATGGCTCTGGAGTTCTGTCCCACGCATCAATAAAGCAGGACATTTCGTTTCAAAGGTCTATAAAATGCTCCTCCCCCTTCCTCACAAAACACACAGAAGAAATGAGATGGGATGGGAAGCAGAGTCCAGCGCAACAGGTATGACCTTCGACTGGGATATAATATATACTACTGCATTTAGGAATAAGGTCTCCCCTATATTGTCTCAAACTAAATTCATGTTAATTAACAGAACATATTGGACACCTGAGAAGCTCTTTAGACTTCAATTAAGAGATTGCCCTACGTGCTGGAATTGTGAGGCAGAGGTGGGGTACTTGGCCCACATGTTATTTAATTGCCCCTCATTGAAGGGATACTGGAATAGAATCTTTGATTGCATTGAGCATATTTTCTGTATCAAACCTACAAGGGAGTTTGTCTATGTTCTGCTGGGGGTACAGGAACCGACCTTGCCTAATGCGGTTGATCGCCAACTACTTGATCTCCTTCTAACCTTGGCGTGCAAAGTTGTATTATGCAAGTGGAAAAACGCTTCTGAGGTATCATTCAAAATGTGGCAAGACTGGTTGTTTCTTCCTAAGAGGTGCCGATAACCCAGCACTGCACTCAACTCCAGGGCGTGTCTCTCACAAAAAACTGTGGAAGGCCCTTGATGCTTCCTCCTTCTCGTTTGACCCCCCTTAGACCACAGAGCTAATGTCAGACCACATAGCTTAAGTCAGCAAACACTAGTCCCTGTGTAATATCCTTCACCGAGAGATTGTCCTAGATGTCATCAAGATGAGAACCTATACTAGATATAAGACGACTATGCAATTGCAATTGTATATGCATATTTAAATGTATGACCACCACATATGTTAATGTTCCTTTTTCTTTCTTTAGGTTTGCTATCTAAGTGAGTCTAGTGATTCAGTTACCATTTTTTTTGTCATAATCAGAACCTTGTATTTGGAGAATTGCTGTTATTGTCTTTAATGCTTTCTTTGCTCCTTATTGTATTGTCTTGTGCTTTTCATTTCTATTCTCAAATAAAAATTATTTGAATTTTAAAAAAAAGGAAGCGCACAGTGACCATACGGGATCGGAGGTAGCGCAAACTGTCTACTGGGCATTTGGGAGACGGACAGACATGCCACCCTGGTGGGACGCGCTGGATAACAACTCAGGGTGGTTGTGAATGGGTCAGGTTCAGGCCAGAGGGGGGAGGGGGCGAAACACAGTCACAGATGGAGAGAAAAACTAAATGACAGATCAAGGGGGTAAAGGGTGAAATTAAGCAGTGAGTATCAGCTCCAGAAGGTTATGATGGCAGTTCTGCGGAACCAACTTAACACCCAAGACTAATAAGAATGACTGATGGCTCCAAAGCAGGACACACTTGTCAGTTCAGGGGGTTGCACACTGACAGGTCCGATAGATGGAGCAAACTACGAGTTCCACAGGTTATAAAAGTGGAGGAACAGGATGACCGGTCTGGGAGGAGGCACCAGACAAATGGCTACGTAAGGATGAAACTGACAAGATCTGTTTCCTCGGCTGAAAGTGACGCAGCTGCGAAAGTGAAATAAAACAAACATGCGAAAAGAAAAAAAAAGGACACAAGTGGTGCGCATGCGCAACAGCAAAAGTGAAAGCAGACTGGCGAGTGGTGTGCGATGTGCGCGCACCATGACGAGAGGTAAGCCAGATGGCGCCTCTGCTAGTCATTGTGCCCGTAATTGCATGCTCTATGCCAGGCAAAAAGCTGTGGTCCGCTTTTTAATGCCCACACACTAAATGTCTCGCCAGGCCAGGGCAGTGCATGCGCTGCCTCAGGCGAGACCTAAAAATGACATGCTATTACACAGACTCTGATATTTTAGCTTAGCTACTGCCCTTTTTATAATCCACTCTAAAGATATCCTGCACGGGAAGGATGGGAACAGCTTCCAGTCATCCTTGGGATCTAAAACCGCCTGTTCCTGAACATAAACATCAAATCCCACACTACCCCCAGATCATCCCACATGATCCATTCCCACCATTCACCCCGATACTCACCCAGCCTCCAACACAACACCATCTCTGGATACAAACCTACCATAATTGGAGAGAGTGCAGACATAGAGAACAAGCATTTGTAATGCAATAGGTCTCGCATTAGGAAAGTTTGAGCTATTGGTCTTGTAAATGACAATTTTCCGCTCGCAGCCATCTCCTGGAAAGACACTTTGCCCGATTGCCGGATTGAATGCGGAGCAACCATTGAGGAGGTGGACCGGATTGTAATCGCCCTAACTCACCGGAGAGACCTGAGCCTGACTGGTTTGTGGGTGCGGGACTGCGAGTCCCAGCAGGCAGAGCGCTCGAACCACCCGCGCACCTGCGACTCTTCCCGCCCCACCCCTCCCCTGTAGCTGATAATGGCTTGCGGCCCCCGCTCCGCGGGAGCCGCTCGCAGCCGTCTCCTGGAAAGACACTTTGCCTGATTGCCGGATTGAATGCGGAGCAACCATAGAGGAGGTGGACCAGATTGTAATCGCCCTAACTCACCGGAGAGACCTGAGCCTGACTTGTTTGTGGGTGCGGGACTGCGAGTCCCAGCAGGCAGAGCGCTCGAACCACCAGCGCACCCGCGACTCTTCCCGCCCCACCCCCTCCCCTGTATATAGGTCAGCCCGCAACTGCGCACGCGCGCGGGATGGAGCACGGGGCGAAGCCCGGGCCAAGGGCGGGCCCGTTTTTGCCCGGCCTAGACCGGTCCGGGCCCACCCCTCTTACTTTGGTTATCGAACTTTTACCTGCTAACTCCGTAAACTATGGCTGGACGCAAAACCACGGGTAAGTTGTCGACAGCCTGAGGGTCTGCAGTGGGAGGTATGGAACATTTTTTGATCAGAGCTAACTCTATTATTGACACTGAAATTACTGTCCTGGAAAAACGTTTGTCTCAAGAAATATCGGCTATAAAAAGATCTTCTCTGGGGACTATTGCTAATGCCAAAACGCCAGAAAGGTATTTGGATACTGTTATCGCAGCTCCCTGTGTGGCAGGCCAAGACACTATTCCCGAAGGGGATGAACATGTTACACAGGACTTGGACATTTTAGTTAATGAGATCCTGCCTGAAATTAACCTAATTCTTGATAATCATGCATCTACTCCCTCTGATTTTGGTGTTACTACTAATAATACTTTGCCACAGGGGGTTAAAGAAGGAGCTATCTCTAAAAGAAAGAGGGCTTATAATACGAAAGATGGAAGCAAGGCTAAATCAGCTAAGCTACGACATGACAGTAACTCCCAATCAATTCCATCCGAGGGGCAAATAGTTCCTACAAATGGGTCTGTTGTTTTAACCCAATCTCCATCCATTAACCAGCCTGGCAATGATTTATCAATCGAAAGCTTGGGAGCTTTATTTAAATCTATTTTATTCCCCCTAGAAGCCAAACTGGAGCAAATTGAACTACGATTGACTAATATAGAGAAGGTTACATCTGCCATACTAGCGAACCCTAATAAACCCTGTAAGCCGAGTGCTACTCTTGCCCTTGTATCCCAACCCGGGGGACCTGTCGCTCAAGTAGACGCCGGGGCCCAAATCCATAACTGTAGACCCTCTGGTCTTTCAGGTCCTAATCCGGTGAACCAGGTACCACCTAAGCTGACATCTGCACCCCTACCAGGGGATAGTTGTGCCCAAGGGAAAATAGATCTCGGTCAACAAGGCCCACCGGCCCTAGTCAAAGAGTATAGAGCCTCCAGACCACGCTTACCAGACCTTCCACCTGAAGCTAATCGCTTCATGGTGGTCTTGGCGGGAGCACCCGCTCTGGAAGAAGGGGAAGAAGAAACTTAGTTCCCTAAAAAGCAAGGTAGTGAGGTGGCTAAACTGGAATAGACCTCTACCAGCCCATTTACATAATGAAATCATCAGGGTAAGAAGGGTGCCTTGGCTGGGTAAAACAGTTAAGACCATAATGGGGGACTGTATAACCGTAAACTTTAGAGACCCCAGAACTGTTTCCCATATCTGTGCTGGCTTTAATAGATCTTTTGACTCCACCATCCAGACTCTCCCATTGTCCTTCTTTTTCCCACCTAATTGTATGACCTATGGAAGAGGAAGGGATGACTGGATCAGGGTTGAGCGGAGCGGCAGAAATAGAAGACATGATGTAAGACCGGTTCCCATGCCCTTGAACGCTCCCTTCTGTGATTATGTTATGTTATTTTTACTTATACCGCGCACAGCTGCCCCAGCAAAGGGGCGTCCTGGCGCTTTGACAAGGCAAGCACAACACAACACTAAAGAAACTCATAAGAATAGACCACAGCAAAAAAAACTAAACAAATAAAAAGGTCTTCATGGCCCGTCTGAACTGCCGATAACTGGTTCAGTTGTCTGGATGCAGTTGACTGACTACCCTCAGCTGCCCAACTACCGTTAAGGGAGGGATCATCCGACGTGAGTAAAATAATAACGGTTGGATCTGATGAGCCCTATGGAATTACCCCTGTGGATTACCTGCCTAGTTATAGCCCCACCGGGGATAATTCATTTATTGGCCCCTACTACCACTAACTCCTTGGAGTATTTTACGGTGGATGTAGTTCATCCGGATCTATTTCATTCATCGGTCCCCACTGCTAATAATCCTAAGGAGGAGTTGTCATTAAATCTAGTACCCGCAAGGGATCCCCTGGTCCCAGAGATTGCCCCCTGTGAACTTGGTTATAAATTAATGAGCTGGAATATCGCCGGTTGGCGTCAGAAGGAGGAGTCTCTTGGCTGGAGGGAGTCCATTACTAATTGTGACATCCTTTGCCTTCAAGAAACATGGTCTACGGCCGAGATACATTTTGATGGATTTGTGTCCTATAATTGTCTTGCCCAAGAATCCATTATGGGCAGGGCAAAAGGCGGGCTGGTTATTCTACTGTCCGTTAATTTTCCAGCCAGAGTGAAATCCCATACCACCATCGGATCCCATTCGCAAGTACTATGGCTGGAGCAAAGTGGGGGTCGAGATATTTTTCTCATTAACCATTATAACAATGTGTTTGATCCTTCTAGCACCTGTGTTGTTAATGAACTAGAGACTGTTATGAAAATTGGTAGGGCTATCCATAACCCTTATGATATCATATGGGGAGGGGATTTTATTATCCGTACATGCCCTCATTCATTTACAAATGCATGTGGTTTTGATGGGGCAAATGGGGAGGACCGGGCCCATTTTGTCCACACAACTTATGGTGACTCCCTTAACCTCATAGCTGCTATGGAACGTCCAGCTCCAGTGCTGGACGTTCCATTGCGCAGGTGAGGTTAGAACGTTCAACGGCCGACGGCAGCACTACGGAGGTACTGGTGCCATCGGCCGCAGAACGTGCGCAGCACCTAAGGGGTTAATACATTTATGCTCAACTTTGATTTGTTAATATATCAGCCAGCTGACGATAGCGAAGGTAACATTATACCGACTTTTGTAGGGAGGATTTCTGCATCTGTAATTGACTATCTGTTAGTTTCAGTTAAAATCAGCCCTCATTGTACTATACCCGAAATTGTTGATTTAGGCCTTAGCGACCATAATGCCATCACTATGTCGACATCTATATGGGGACAAAGTCTATAGTCAGGTGCGGGACTGTTGCTGAAATAATACCTAGTAGGCAGAATGGTATTAGGATCAAAAGGTGTGGAGACAATTCTGAAAAGTTACTGCGTAAAATCGTGGTAGCCAGTTTCCAAGAGCTGCAACGTTGTTTAGATGATGATGCTGTTCCATCATGTACTGTCACTGAATTTGAAAAACTTAACGTTATTATAAAAAGGACTCTCACCATCACTAATGTTAATAATAAGAGGGCTGCCGTAGGCTGGTTTGACAGAGCCTGTACGAAATCTCTATTAGAGCTTAAGAAAGCCCTCTCAAACCACCCTAGGGACAGGGAAGCCATTAAACATCTTAGGGCAACCTACAAATACCATCTGAATCATAGAAAACAGGAATTAAGGGAAGAAGCATTGGACAACTTGACAAAAGCGGCGGAGCTTCGAGATAGTAAGCTTTTTTGGAGCACCGTCAACAGTCCCTTCCTCCAAAAGGAGGAATTTCCTGTTTTAACTGCCCAGGTTCGCGAGGAGAGCTGGGTTTAATACTTCACCGGAATCTTTGACCCGGAGGACTCTATAAGTTCCAGTGCTGAAATTATTGGGCCCAAACTACCCCTCGAGATTACACTGCTTGAAGTCGACAAGGCTATCCGGAATAGTAAGGGAGGAAAAGCCCCAGGACCAGATGGGGTCCCGGTTGACCTGTATAAAACGGACCTATCATTATGGAGTCCCCTCCTGACTCAGGTTTTTAATGCATCTGTAAAGGAAAGTACCCCATCTACCTGGGGTGAGTCCATAATATTACCGATCTACAAGAAGGGAGATAGAGGAGAGGCTAAGAACTACCGCCCTATCTCCCTTCTTGATTCATCGTTAAAGATAATGAGTAGGGTTCTTTTATTACGTCTGGGAGAATGGGCCGAGGCTAATGGTATCCTCGCGGATTCCCAATTTGGATTCCGCAAGGGCCTTGGCACTATCGAGCAGTGTATCAATCTAGAATTAATTATTGGCAAATACACTAAAGCCAAGCAGGGCTCTTTATTCCTCTGCTTTGCTGATCTTTCCAGCGCTTTCGACCTGGTGGATCATGCTTTACTGTGGTCCACATTGCTTGAATTGGGAGCCCCTGCTGCAATTATTTATTTCCTGGCCAGATTATATAATAAGCTGTCAGCCCAGATCAGTTTCGGCCAAGCGGGGGAATGTACTAGGAAGATTAAGGTCAAATCTGGAATCAGGCAAGGTTGTGTTTTAGCCCCACTACTTTTCTCCCTTTTCATAAATGCCATGGATTCCGAGCTGAAGATGGTCCAAGCTGATACACCCCAAGTTGAGGGCCAAGCGATCCCGGTACTGCTATATGCAGACGATACTGTCCTACTTTCTAGAACACCAGTAGGTCTGCAGAGATTAATGAATTGTTTCTTCGATTTTATAAAGGGGAGGAAACTTAAAATTAATAATTCCAAAACTTTTATTATGGCTTGCGGGAAAAAGGTGAAAAAGCTGAGACCATTCAAGTTTAGGGATCACACAATCGAAGTGGTGGATACAGTCTGCTACCTTGGAATTACATTCAGTAGCAGTGGCACTTGGGCACCTGAGATTCTTAATATTAAGGCATAGATGGGTAAGGGGGCCTCAGGGGTTTTTAGATTTTCTTCTAAACTAGGTAGTCGGCGTCCACTAGATATGTTAAATGTATACCGACATAGATGTGCTTCAGTGGCACTCTATGGGTCGGTCGTCTGGGGACATTGCCAACAAGGGGATTTGCAAGTTGTCGAAAATGTCTTTTTAAAGAGACTTCTTTGTCTTCCAACGTCGGCCTCAAATGAGCTGGTTCACAATGAGGTGGGGTTGGAATATTTGACCGACTTAACAGGACTGAGACCCCTTATGGCCTGGAGGTCCATTTGGGCCAAGGACGAAACTGGTTTTACCAGGAGAATATTAAAAGATTGCTTCCGCCTGGATACATTTAGCCAGATCCCTTGGCTCAAATATGTCTTGACTTCATATAAACACGTGCTTGGTTTGGATGTCTTTGTGGACCCAGTCAGCGCCACTAACATCTCAAAACAGGAACGCAAACTTGTCTTTTTGGGGGATAAAGCTAAACTACGTAGAGAAGCCAGTTGCCGGTTCACTACACATTTATTTTACAATTCCAACAACTTGGCAGGTCATGGCTTTTCCAAATATTTAAAAGTAGTCACTAAGCAATCTCACCAGTATGTTCTTATTCGGTTGAGATTGGGCATGGTTCATAACCTGGTGGCTTTCCCCCTGATGAAAAAACATACGACAACACCCTGCCCATGTGACAGAACTTCTAAACCGAGCACGTTGCACGTTTTGCTAATCTGCCCCTTGTATTTACATCTTCGTATTGCTTATCTCAAACCCCTTTTTATGAAATACTCTGTGTCTTCTGTTACAACTGCTATGAGACTTCTATTTGCTCTTGATGTTACGGATGTCTGCTTTCATACTGCAATTTTTATTCTAAAATCAGTGACCGCTAGGAAAAGCATGGAATTTACGACCCAATTGTGCATATACCCTTTCCTGTATTAATTGCTGCTATACCGATCTTACCCCTCCCCTTCGTGCAACTGTACCAAATCTTGTATTTTACATGAACTGTTTTAATAATTTTTATTGGTGATGTATGTAATATTTTGTGTGCTTTTATGATTGTTTATTGAATGATCGAATAAAGCTTTCAAATCGAATCGACATTTTTTTTATTTATGTATTGGTTTTGAAAATAGCTAAATTAATAGCTTTGTCATTTACAATGCCAATAGTTATAACTTTCGCAAATGTGACACCTATAGCATTTGTAATGCAACATGTTTTGTATTTACGTGACTTAGCTGTATTAATATTACAAATTACAATGGCTTTTAATTTTTTAAAATAATTAATACTTAAATAAAAGGGATTTTAATGTTCGATGCATATGGGCTGCAGATGGTACATTATGAATAGATCGCCATCTGGTGTTGGGCTCGGATGATTGCACTTGTTTTTCTCTTGGAGAAGTCTTTCGTCGTCACGAGACTGGTGACTCCTCCTTTGGGTGCTAGTACGCATGGGCATCGGCTCCATCCATAGATTGTTTTTTTCCGCCATCGGGTTTGGATGAGGATCGAAGCGCTCCGGATTGACTTTGAGAAAAAGTGATATTTCGGCGCGTATTCCCTTTCCAATTCGACGGTATTGTTATCGAACGAGATTTCATTTCCATTCCGACCCGTTTCAACTCCAACAATAAACATTTTCTTCTACGTCGACAAGACCGGGAGGCCTTTCTCGACGTAGTCCAGCCAGGAGTCCATGGAAAGGACTCCATTTAAGAGATGTCCAACGTGTGGTGCTAAGTTCCCACACAAGGACCTACACGAGGTATGCAATCTCTGCCTATCGCCTGAACACGAATCCAGGGACTGCGAAGCCTGCGCAGCATTCTCTCAAGTCGACGATTAGAAACCGTCGAGCCCGAAGACACGAGGTTTCAAGAATGCAGTCTTAGGCAATCCCGGAGCTGTTCGAGGACCAGCACCTCGAAGAAGAAGAAGAGGAACATGAAGACGAATCGGGGTCGAAAGGGGACGAGTCTGATGTCGAGAAAATCGTGTACAACAAACCGTGAGTGACAACGTCCCCTTACCAAATAACCGACCCAGTGTGGTACCGACCCCTCCTTCGAGCCCAGTCAGGCCACCGAAGAAAGTTTCCGACGCCCCGCCTTCGGGCCCGGCAACGAAACCGAAACAGAAACCGAAACTCTCGGCCTCCCACCATGTCGGATCCGAGAAACGGTCGACATAGACACCGAAGCTCCATACAAAGGAAAACTCGGCATCGAAACATGTCGAAACCGAAACATGCTTCGACGTCGACGTCGAAGACTTACTCGACACCGAAAAAATCGGAATCGAGCAAATTCTCGGTGCCGAAAACACAGAACATTGACGGTCAGAAGCAAAGGCACCTTTCGGAACCAAAAACTTCGGTACCGACACAAGAGCAGCAGACAGATCCAAAACAAAAGACTTTGTTTATCCATCCGCAAACTGGCAAAGTGGTGACAAAATCACCAAAAAAGAGGAAGAATGAACTAGATGACAAAGCTCTTCCTCCTAAAAAGAGAACAATGGGGACAAATACAACTGCTCCCCTTTCTCCTCAGCCTAGAGACACACCCTCTTCTCCTATTCCTCACACTAGGCCAGCTATTCCTCCACCTTCTACACCAAGACCATCTACACCTCAAACAGATGTAGACAGTGATACAGGGGAGGGAGAACCTCATGGAGATGACGACACTATCCTAGATGAGGAAGACCCATGGGAAAATTATGATCAATCAATCAATCAGTGACACTTGTAAAGCGCGCTACATACCCGTAGGGTCTCAAGGCGCTGGGGGGGGGGGGGGGGGTCAGACGATGATAACGACCCACAATTATACCCCTCAAAACCTTCACCACCTGATGATAATACAGGTTTTGTGCAGTTGATTAATAGGGCAGCTAAATACCATAAGGTAGATTTACATACAGAACCTCAAAAAGAGGATTTCCTTTTAGAAACGCTACCTGCTGCACAAAGAACACCAGGCACACTACCTATGCTAAAGGGTCTTCTCAATCACACAACAGACATATTCAAAGACCTTGTGAGGGCTAGGGTATTAAACCCAAGAATTGATAAAAAATATAAGGCAGCCCCAAAGGACCCAATATTAATCAAAGGACAAGTACCTCTGGACTCGCTTGTAGTTACAAACGCTCGTAAAAGAGCAAATTCATTATCTACAGGAGAAGCTCCTACTCCTGATAAGGAGTCCAAGCTAATAGATGCATCAGGCAAAAGGGTAGCATCCCAAGCAGCAAACAGCTGGCGCATAGCTAATACACAAGCGCTACTTGCACGCTATGATAGAGCGCATTATGATGAGTTAGAAAAACTCATCACACATCTCCCTAAGGAACATCAAAAAAGGGCAGACCAGCTTATACAGGAAGGGAAGATAATAACTAACACTTCCATTAAGTGCACATTAGACGCAACAGACACTGCAGCAAGATCCATCAACACCAGTATCATGTTAAGAAGACATACATGGCTTAGGGTCTCAGGGTTCAAACAAGAAGTACAAACATCTTTATTGAACCAACCTTTTGACCAAAAAACACTTTTCGGCTCAGGTACAGATGAGACTTTAGAAAAGATGAAAAAAGACACAAACTGCTAAATCAATGGGAGCATTACAACAGCCCACTCAAAGGGGTTCCTTTCGTAGGTCCACCTATAGAAGGGGGTCAAAAAATACAGGCACAAGCCAACAATCTACCTCATTTACACCAACATCACCCAGAGGTAATTCAAGAGGCAGTTACAGAGGTAACAACAACAAGGGTAAAGGTCACGGAAATAACAACCACAACTCCCCAACCCCAAAACAGTGACTTAATACAACTCCCCCCAGACCATATAACACCGGTCGGGGGACGTTTATCACAGTTCCTACCTGTCTGGGAAAACATCACATCAGACAGGTGGGTGAGACAGATTATCCAACATGGTTATTGCCTGGAACTCACAGCTACCCCACCAAACATCCTCCCCCAGACAGCGTCCAATGAGTCAAGATCATCTAACATTGTTAAAACAAGAAGTACTATCACTGCTACAAAAGCATGCCATAGAGAAGGTTCCAAAACATCAGCAAGGGACAGGAGTATACTCTCTATACTTCCTAATCCCCAAAAAAGACGGGTCTCTAAGACCAATCTTAGACCTCAGATCTCTCAATGCATACATAAACTCGGAACATTTCCACATGGTCACGCTCCAACAAGTACTTCCTTTACTGAAGAAAGGGGACTTTCTTTCTACACTGGATCTAAAAGACGCTTCACATCCCAATTCACAAAGCCCACATAAAATACCTCAGGTTTGTAGTAGAAGGACATTATCAGTTTTTCCTCACATGGAAGGTGGCCTTTCTTATAGCTATTACTTCACTCAGAAGAGTAAGTGAATTGCAAGCATTTACAATACAAGAACCATTTCTGCAGTTACACCAAAATAAAGTGGTTCTTATAACAAACCCAAAATTCTTGCCTAAAGTAATTTCAGCATTCCACATCAATCAGCCAGTGGAACTACCAGTCTTCTTTCCAAAACCACAGACGGTAGCAGAAAGAGCCCTACATACATTAGATGTCAGAAGGGCTATATTGTACTACATATAAAGAACACAAACTTTCAGAAAGACAAAACAACTATTTGTAGCGTTTTCTCCTACACATAAGGGCAGTCCTATCTCTAAAGCAGGCATTGCCAGGTGGATTGTAAAATGTATACAAATATGCTACTTAAAAGCAAAGAGGACATTAACTGTTCCTCCTAGAGCTCACTACACGTAAACTAGGAGCATCTATGGCATTCTTAGGAAACATTCCCTTAGATGACATATGCAAAGCAGCTACCTGGGTTACACCGCATACCTTCACAAAACACTACTGTGTAGATGTGCAGGCAACACAACAGGCTAGAGTGGGACAAGTTGTACTAAAGACTTTATTTCAGACTGTTGAAACAGACACTGGTGACCACCGCTAGGGAGATAACTGCTGTATAGTCTATTCATAATGTACCATCTGCAGCCCATATGCCTCGAACAGAATATGCTACTTACCAGTATGCATCTGTTCTTGGCATAGAGGGCTGCAGAGTGGTACATGCCCTCCCAGCCTCCCCGGAAACCTGTGTCTGTTCCAACACTATCTTATTTAGATACACTTACATGGGCATTTCTATCTGTATTCTATCATACTACCCCATCTAACCCTACTATGGCAAAATAATCTAAGGATGGAGCCGATGCCCATGCGCACTAGCACCCAAAGGAGGAGTCACCAGTCTTGTGACGACAAAAGACTTCTCCAAGAGAAAAACAAGTGCAATCATCCGAGCCCAACACCAGATGGCGATCTATTCATAATGTACCCCTCCGCAGCCCTCTATGCCAAGAACAGATGCATACTGGTAAGTAGCATATTCCTTATAATGGCAATAGCTTAAACTTTTGTAAATAACTTTTGTGAAGATTATGTTCAGTGTATTTTATTGTGACGAAAATCCAAGAACAGAAGTGAAATATTAACATCTTTTGGTGATATTTGTAATAAAGTTTGAAACATTGAGAGAACATATTTGAACCAGCTGTTGTTGAATGGCTGCGCAGATTGATGCTGGGGTGGAAATGTACTATAAAAACACGCTCAGAGCATTCCATAATATAACACACTTTGTGATGTGCTGTAGTGTAGGTCTGCTTGCGGTTGCATGTGTGTGTTGCAGCATAGATAAACAGCAACGGTTGCTGTTTATCTATGGAATCATATGTCTGTATTTTGTGTTTTCTCTGTTTGTGTCTCCGTTTGTTGTCTGTGGGTGAGTGCTTGTGTGCACGTTATGTCAATTGTTACATGTATCTGTCTGTCTTTGCTTTATTTTTTATATATCTGTACATGTCTGAATTAGCTCATATGTGCGTGAGTGCTTGTGCGGTCATATATGTACCAGTAATGAATAACTGCATGAACGTGTGGGTTTGTGCTTGTGTGTGTGCGTATTGGGGTAACTGTGCATGGTGTGGGTTGCATGTTAGCATATGTATGACTGAATGTATTTATAATTGCCTGTGTGTGACAAGTCGTTGTGTGTGCATGCATTTTACTTGTCTGTGTGTGCCGGTGAATTTATGTTTAAAGATTTGTGGCTTTGAGTTCCTGCCATGTTTAGAGCAAACCACAATGATAGAGAAAGAGCACGAGTGGGGGCTGGAGGAGGTGGACAGGTTGGGGGCGGTGAGCGCGTGTGATCGGTGGAATGAGCAAGAGAGAGAGTCAGGAAGGGAGAGGAGAGGGTGAGTGGGAGTCGGAGAGAGCTGTTGGAGGCAGGGGTGCGTGGGAGAGACGGAGAGCTAGAGAGAGCGAGGAGGAGGAGGGAATATATAATTTAGCTGCATTCATAAAACCCTATGCGGCTTGTACCAGCGCAGCGCTATAAAAGTAACGGAATGATTGCAATTCTATGGTTTCTGAAAATAAGGGGGGAAATAATTGCCTGCGACGAAGGAAGCAGTGGTCTTTCCATTGGACGCGGTGAATAGGTGTCAGGGGCATGTCAGGCGTGACCCTGGGCAGCGGCACCTGGCGAAGGGGGGCGGGGGCACGCGTGAGTGGAGCGCCTTCAAGGCTGCACTTAAAGCGCGGCTTTGTGCTGGCTATATTGAGAGACGCCATTCCGGAAGCTTCCAGGGCCCGCAGTGGTGGCGTTTCTTGCTAATGCTGCACTGATTTAAAGCCTCGAGCACACGATTCAACGCTCAACTGTTCCCCAGCAGCCTGACGTGCACGAGCTTAGGACACATCCTAAAACACCCACCTGTTTACTCCGAACCACAGCGCAAGGCATCCCTGTACCCCAACATCCCAAATTACCAGGTTTCAGAAGACAACCCAATATGCACGAACCCCAATGCATAGAACTTCTACAGCATAGGCAAACTAACAACCGGAAGTTCGGCAGCGTGAAGCCGGTCGTGGGGCGGGACTTCCGCCTTCTGCGTGAAGCCAGCATCCACGGAGTGCCAGAGAGCAGCATTGGTGACGCGGTACTCCGCGGTGGCTGCAGAAGTCAGGAGTGGCGGCGATGAGGTGAGTGGGGCTTAGTTGTAAGGGGGGGCGGGGGGGGTGTGTGTGTGCAGGGGGGGTAGGGGGCAGCGGCGTGTGTATGCGTGCGTGTCTATGCGTGTCTGTGTGTGTGTGTGTGTGTGTGTGCAGGGGGGGCGGCAGCGTGTGTATGCGTGCGCGCGTGTGTGTGCGCGCGCAGGGGGGTGGGGGCTGGCTGTGTGTGTGTGTGTGTGCGCCGTTAGTGCATACGAGCCAAGCGAAAGCAGGGGCTGTGTGTGCGTCTGCGCAAGCGCGTCTCAGAGGCGCGCTCCCCGCGGTCAAAACTGAGAATGGAAAAGTGCGCGTCTGACTCGTGTCTACATTCCCAGAAACGGGTGACAATAGTTGTCGATCTCAACAATCAATGCTTC
This sequence comes from Lissotriton vulgaris, assembly GCF_964263255.1. NCBI lineage: Eukaryota > Metazoa > Chordata > Amphibia > Caudata > Salamandridae > Lissotriton > Lissotriton vulgaris. The sequence continues at coordinate 1,004,822,547 of NC_141694.1, read as the reverse complement.
GCATTGATTGCACGTCGAGCTCGACCTAAAAACTAGCCCACTGACAAAACAGTAGAAAGACTGAGGCACTGGGCCTTAAAAACTTCTTATTTTCCCTTTTTTTGTGCTGTATGTTTGTTAAGGCCATCCTAATTTTTGTTTATCACAATTCTTTATTAAACGTTTTTCTAAAGTACATAAACATTTAATAAATTCCACAAATCAGTCCAAAAACAGAAAAACATGTTCATGAATAAAATATACAATGAAATAAAAGATGCAGAATATTGAGAAGGGAAACAAATAGACATCAAAGAGCACAAAACAACATTTAGTCCCATAATCACTGTTTGAAACATTGATAAAGCGATTGATACAACAAGAATAAAAAAATTATCTTCCCAAAAAATAAAGATATACATTCAGTACTAAAATCCCTAGTGTAAATTCATGAAAATCAAGAGTATAAAACCTATTCAGAAAAACTGTGAATCTATAAAACCTGGACCTGCTTCCCATTGTATCCAGGACTTAAGAATGGACTACAAGGGTCAGGTGGCTGAACTCTTATGTGGCTACAGGGACACTATAAACTACAAGAAGCCTATTTTCTGGATTGCAGCTGACCAGTAGCAACTGGACCTGGACTGGATCCTGCTAGTGGCCTATGCTGGTGTAACTCCTGGACCCGAAGTGCTGTCCCTGAGGTCCTAGGAGCCACAGAAATGACCAAGAGGAACTGTTTCAGAAGTCTGCAAGCTTGGGACCTAAAACATTTTTGGACTACCAAGACCTCAGGAGCTGGAGGCAACAGTGTTCAATGTTGAGAGGGCTTCATTTGATACAACTTCCAGGCTTGCCCTACTGGACTACTGGAAGATTTTGAGCTTCAAAAAACAGACTAAATCGAAAGGTAGAACTCTTGACCGGGCAAGGAGCAAAAAGTATCATAGGACTTCTGAGGGTGAAAGTTTAGAATTTTCCCACTCAGAGCTTTTCCTGCCAAAATCAACGGCTACACTGCAGCTTCAAGCAACAGCTATCCAACGTCAAGAGGACTTTTATGGATGCATCCTTCTACCTTTCCACGCTGGAGGAGTTTGACTTCCTTTTCAGAACTAAGTCGGGCGGCAAAAATTTTGACCTGCTTGGTTTATATGAAATACCCTACTTGCAGTCAGCATGAAATTGCATGTAGGTCATGGTGCACTGCAAACAGCAACTTATGCTTGCCATTTTACATTTTCTTTGCACATGTTTTGCCTCAAAACTGTAAAAATTCATACTCTCCTATTGTATTTTAATTGTTTTTGCATTGTTTCCAATTAAAATGTTCTCTTATATTTTAGCAAATGATTGCAGGATTTTTATGATGTTAGATTTTGACTTTTTAATTAGGTTGGTACTCCTACATGCATTACTCGCCTTTCTTTAAGTTACGCCTATATGCTCAGTGCCACGGTCATTAAGGAGATGAGCCCAAGTTATTGAATCAACTTGCTTGTTGGACCGGACGAGGTTTTGGTCTGATGACTTGGGAAGTACCTACATCCTCCTTAACTTATAACACATATTCTTCCACACATTCATTCAAGTAAGCTCTAAAGTGAATTAGGCACAGGGTCAGAGCTGATTTGCATAAAGCCATTATCTAACCCAGGGTGGTGTGGAGTGCAAAAAACGATGGATTTAGGCCCAGATCCTTGTACTGGGGTGAATGTAAGACATTGATCTACATTCTGTCCATCAAATTGTTTTTTGTAATTTTCTCCCTGAGTGTACTGGGGTAGCCCAGAAGTGGGTCCCAGAGCCTCCACACCACTGGAGTCAAGCTAGCCGGGCTGATGAGAGGTGTTACCTCGAAACCGGTCCGGTCCTCGGATGCTTGATTCCGGTCTGGGAAAGATATGGCTGTGTAGTTCGGACTGGACTGTTCCCATGGGGCACAGGGTCAGAGCTGATTTGCATAAAGCCATTATCTAACCCAGGGTGGTGTGGAGTGCAAAAAACGATGGATTTAGGCCCAGATCCTTGTACTGGGGTGAATGTAAGACATTGATCTACATTCTGTCCATCAAATTGTTTTTGTAATTTTCTCCCTGAGTGTACTGGGGTAGCCCAGACGTGGGTCCCAGAGCCTCCACACCACTGGAGTCAAGCTAGCCGGGCTGATGAGAGGTGTTACCTCGAAACCGGTCCGGTCCTCGGATGCTGGATTCCGGTCTGGGAAAGATATGGCTGTGTAGTTCGGACTGAACTGTTCCCATGGGGCACAGGGTCAGAGCTGATTTGCATAAAGCCATTATCTAACCCAGGGTGGTGTGGAGTGCAAAAAACGATGGATTTAGGCCCAGATCCTTGTACTGGGGTGAATGTAAGACATTGATCTACATTCTGTCCATCAAATTGTTTTTTGTAATTTTCTCCCTGAGTGTACTGGGGTAGCCCAGACGTGGGTCCCAGAGCCTCCACACCACTGGAGTCAAGCTAGCCGGGCTGATGAGAGGTGTTACCTCGAAACCGGTCCGGTCCTCGGATGCTTGATTCCGGTCTGGGAAAGATATGGCTGTGTAGTTCTGACTGTACTGTTCCCATGGGGCACAGGGTCAGAGCTGATTTGCATAAAGCCATTATCTAACCCAGGGTGGTGTGGAGTGCAAACAACGATGGATTTAGGCCCAGATCCTTGTACTGGGGTGAATGTAAGACATTGATCTACATTCTGTCCATCAAATTGTTTTTTGTAATTTTCTCCCTAAAGTGAATTAATGCATCACCTCTTCCAGAATTCACTGTTGTACAGTGATGTGAAAAAAAAGTAAACAATTTGAATATTGTACATTTTTAAACGTTAAAATGTATCTCACCTTTATCTAGTGCTTTTCAAGTCCAAACGGATAACCCTAATCTTATGTGACAAATAACACACAATTTTCACTGTGATTCAGGAAATCCTCACCCATCCAGGCTTGGCAACTTAGATCACGGTCTTGCTGTGATACACACTGGTTGGAATGGTGCCGTGCATTAAGTCATACAACTCCACTTTGGTGTTATCTGTTGAGGAGAGACTGTTCCAGCAGTCTTGTGGTTAATTTAAGAGCTGTTTTCGAAACCTAACCTAAGCCTTTCTTCAATACTGTTTTGAAGAGAAGTTCTATGTATGAACACAATACATGTTTCTCTTGTGGAGTTTTAAATGAAGACAGAGTCTCAAGGGAGATTGTGGGGGTCGTGAGAGTCTTAAGTCAATACTGATATCAATAAGATCATGATCTGATACACTACAGGGAACAATTTGTGCATCAGTTACTAATTGCAAAACAGAAGAGGAAGGAAGTCAAGAAGCAGTCATATCATGTACATATAGCATGGGGACAAGAGGCTGCGATCCTGCAAATAGGTTTCTTGCAGTTTATAGTGTCCCTGTAGCCACATAAGAGTTCAGCCACCTGCCCCTTGGAGTCCATTCTTAAGTCCTGGATACAATGGGAAGCAGTTCCAGCCCCTCAGGTCACAAAGAGGTCCAGTCCTCTTCTGTTCTGATGACCTGGGGGTGATGGGCCATTTCTGTAAGGTCCACTAGGCAGTGGATGGGGTGACACCTGGATATTTCCGAACCAGTGTGAAAACATTCCCAGGGGCACACCTGCCTACTTTTTGCAGCACATCCTGTATGTCATATTTCAGACTATCCCACCTTGCAGTATTCTGAGTAAAATGCAACATAGAGGAACCCTTCTGTCCTAGGAGGTGGCTAATATCCCATCCAGGGCTGTCTCTAAGGAATTGGTCTGTCCCTTTCTCCTCAAACATACAAAACAGTTTCTAGGACCATTACCCCTCCCAGCAGGCTCGTGCCAGACTCTGTACAATGGCCCCTAGAAACAAATGCTTCTCTTCCACAGGTATTCCTTTACACTTCATTGTAAATGGGCTCACTTCACCCTGGACGGTTTCAATTCAATCAAGTTTCTGAACCCCCCCAAGCTGTCCTTCCTGAGCGGAGACGAGTCCACATCTCTCACTCATGTCTCACTTCGACAACACATAAGGCATTGTTTCTGCTCGGGAATACATTTTCACATCTCATTAAGTGGAAAGCACTGATAGAGGGTAGCACTTGGCAGGTGAAATCTAATTTGCCCACCGGAGCTTCTGGCAGGCAGTCAAACTTTTTAGAAGCTGCTTTTCCTCTATATTTATCAGAAATCTTACTTCATCATTTACTTGAATGTTTCATTAATATTACAATATTGTGGTTTAATCATTTCAGTAGCTTAATCCAAACCAAAGTTAACAAAAATATTTTATTTGCACTCCAGTTTTTCTCATAGGATCAGTTGCAGCCCTTTACAGTCCAAATAGCTTTTGTGGGCTAGTCACTGTAGGAACATACCGACATGAACTTCTTACATATTTCACTTCTAAATACTAGACACCCTACCATATGGCGTACAGGGCTTACTCAGGACGACTTTTAATGTTTAAAAGAAGAGTTCCTTCCTGTTAAAGGTTTTTTTTTACATGTTAGCCTGCAGATTTTAAAGTTGCTGCAGCAGGCTATACATTTAGGCCTGAAGCCTTTTTTTGGTCAGCGTGGTAGAAGACATACTGTGTGCTGAAGTCCACATGTGACATCTAACTTTACTTTAGATTTTTGCATTTTCCTGCACTATGTACTAGGTCTACAGGAATGTTAAATGTGCTAGTTGGGTATTAGGCAATTTTGCCTCTTAATAATAGTCCAACCACATTCGGTAGGACTGGGCAGAAGTGTCCCTGTGTGCAGAGTTAAAACACAAACACAAAAAAATCAACAGCAGTCAGCAAAACAAAATGGAGGTTGTTTCTTATACTATTATTCCAGGGTGTGACTTTCATTCATCTCCAAGTTCACACGAGAAGACATTAACTTGCACTGTGAGGTGTGGCAGCATGGATTTGTCTTCCTGAGCATGATGAGTACCCCAGGTGTTACACTGATCTAACAGTTTAGGCCTGTGAATTTTCTGCCAGTCTCTGCTCTCAGGTAAATTGTCGAAGAAACACGGTCTCTTTGTTCCTCTCATCTCAGATCGCAGGTTGCATTGTTCTTCTCCCAGCTGCCATTGCACAGTTTCCGGACCAATCAAATTGCTTATATACTAAGCAGTATGCATAGTTCATCTCCTCATGATTACCCAATGTTGCATAACATTCTGGAAAATGTAGCGTAATCTTACATGGCCAGTGTGAATTGTACAATGAAATACCTAGCAGAAAATGTGAGTAAATGGGACTGCTCTCTTTACTTAATCAGAATACAGTCTGGACAGCTCTCAAGACGGGGATGTTGCAATAACTGAGATATCCTTTTGCATGGAACGTTTAAGGGAATAGAACAAGGTGAATATGCATGTTGGTATCCTGGTGCAAGAGGCAGGTGAGAGTGTATGGCATTGCAAGTTGAAGATTTGTTAGCCCATCCTAGTGCAATAGGACTATAAAAGGCCAACGTATGCTGAGGCTCATAATAATTTGTATCATATTGAGAGCATTAGCCATAAATGGCTGGGGTCAATACTGTTGTCTATCTCTAGTTAACATGATAGATTCTTTCTTTTTTTGTATTCAGTGAATAATTTTTCAAGATGAAGGGCGATGACCACATGTTCCTTTTCAGCAAAATTAACTGTGCCTAATCTGCACTTCCTATAGTACTGTTTTGTCGTGAACAGTCAGACTGAAGTCAACAACTTTTATCTACACAGCGCAGGGATAGATATTCCTGTATGTGGCTATTACAGAAAAGATTTTCTTTTATCTGCCACATATTCATTGCAAACCCAATGTGCTGCGAGCAGCAGAAGCATCCTGCATGTGTTTTTGCCCAACATTATTTCTTTTCTTTTTCTTTAGGAGAGCTTGTGTTCCAGCTCAAGAGAAAGCCTCCTGACCATGATCTACGGACTAATTTGACGTTAACAGAAAACAAGCCTTTTAAAGGGAAGGAGAAAGATGATGGGTCTGGCTATGGTTGCAGTGTGCCTCTTGAGAAGCTTCCCTACTTGGTAGAATTAAGCCCTGGTAAGTCATCCTTTACCGCTCTCTATTCTTGGCTCTATAGCTTCTTTAGAAGGATTGTTGAATGCACTTGTACAGCTTGCCTTTTTGGGGGGTTTGTCCCTTATTGTTAACGCCTCATTTCTTTTCTTTTGATTTATGGGTATGGTGTTAAGTTGCAAATCCGCAAAACACCACAGTACATATTATTGACAATAATGCCCCTCTAAAATTCATTTTTTTACTCCGAAGAAAATATAATTGCGCCCATTTACAAATAGTAATCTAAACAATTTTATGCCAAAAATGTATAAATTCATAAAATGATTCTTTAGAAACGACTTGCATTTCATGCTGATGCAAAGATTTTGCAGCACTCTGACAAGAGTTTACAAATGAGCATATTTGCTTTTAGCACTGTAAACTTCCTCTGCTCTTAAGTATGTACTTTTGACTAGTTGACTTTTAGTGCTTACATGATTCAAAGGTATTATTTTTTTAAACGTGTGACATTTGTTGAAGTGGAACAAAAGCACATCATTGATACCACAGCACTGGAACAATGTTGCAAGTTATTTTGTATTTATCTGATAGTAATTTCTAGCCGCAGATTCCTTAATTTAGATTATACCCTGGAGTCAGAGTGTACTGGATCTGGAAAATGTTCGAGCAGTACCCTTGGCTGCCTGTATCTGGTTGGCATTGTTCGGCTCTGTCGCTGTTGTCTGGTCTAAAAGTGACATGTGCCATGCCTATAAGGCTCCACATGGCATTCTTTCCTTCTTTCTTTTCCGAGCCAGATAACGCTGATCCAGTTTGACCTACCTCAGTCCTTTTTTGACACTTTTCTGACTTTAACTTCTCTTTTTTGAGATTTTACATCTCCCGGTGTGAGGATGGCACAAAAGAACCCATCTGATTTCAAACTATGTGGGGGCCTTTCCTAGCAGATGTCTTGCTTGGTGTTTTTATGGTGCCTGCAGCTGGGCCATGACTCCAAGGCATGTGAGGACTGCTGCGCTATGCACCACAAGACCCTGAGGGAGTGATCCATTGAGCGCTTTGCTGCCTGACGTTTGTCAACTATGCAAAGTTTGAGTTCCCGGGACCGTTCACAGAGCCCCTCTCGACATTTGTTGTCTCATTCAAAGTCATCGCAGAAGTCTGGAAATCCCCACAAACCCAAGAAGTCGAAGTCCAAGCGATCTTTGACCTCACTGCATCTGTCAAAGCCATCCAACGAGACAAGGGAACATTGGCACTCCAGTACCGGCGGGTCCTGATCCTGGGTCCGCTCCACACTTCCCTGTAACCCGAGTGACACCCTCCCAGACATTCCCCGACACCCTCTCCAGTGCTGATGCCCTTAGCGAGGCTCATCGTTTTTCCCAACTCAGACCTCAAGCCTGATGGGCGTCACCCGACGCCGTGTCCAACGCCAACCAAGGACTTTCTTCATGAAGTGGAGCTAGTGCCTTATTTGATGGATAGACCTGGTGGGGGAGACGTTTGGGTGGGGTCTATGACCCATATGAAGATGATCCGGTTGAGAAGCAGGACCAGTGGTATGAGGAAAAGGTTGAGCCCAGTGGGTTGGACACCTCACCAAAAACTGGCCTGGTTTCTCTTCCTACTGAGGCTACGGAAGAGGGAGCCTCGTTTGCAATGGTGGTGTGCAAGTCAGCTGAGGTCCTGAACCTTAACCTACCCTCAGTGGCAGTCAAGACTAATGTCTTGACAAAGGTGTTTCAGCCAGAAGTCACCCTCTCAGAACATATACTCCCATTTAATGAAGCCCTCATGGACGTCCTACTCAGGGCCTGTCGCAGGCTCTGCACAGGAGCAGGCCAGTGGCTCCCTGATTGCCCGCAGCCATCGCCCACTCTTGAGGAGCCCAGTTTACTTACCCAGCACCCCACCCCGGGGTGAACACTGCATGCTTATTGGACTGTTAATGTCATACACTATGGGATTTGGTTGCACGTGTTCTGCCTGTGGCCTTGGAGGAGGCCCAAGCCATAATCTCCCCGGCAATTGCTGATGGGAGAGATGGGAGAGATGCAGACAAGTTCAACATAAGATGCGGGCTTGACACGGCTAACTTGCTGCGCAGAGCAAATTCCTACTCAGTGGCAATTTGGGGCCATGACTGGCTTAGAACCACTGGCTTTTCAGGAGATGTCCGAGCTTAGTTCCTGGACTTGTCTTTTGATGTTTCCCATCTGTTTGATGTGAAGGCATACTCAGCTCTGGAAAGCTTCAAGGACAGTATGGATGTACCCAGATTATTGGGCCTTTTTATGGCCCCATGCCAACTCCAGTCTGCCTTACTCCTTTTTCTTGGCCACACAAGGGTTTTCCAACCGCGTCCCTACACTGCTAGCCACCATGGCCACCAAATTTTGCAATTCTTTTCGTGAGCAAGGATACCATTCCCACAGACCACATAGGACTAGCAGCCTGAAGTAGGGCCAGTTAACCACCTTTCCTGAAACCGCAGCCCACAAACCACATTGGTTTGCACACCGACCATCATGGGCATCCAGTGGGGAGCAGGACACGCCACCACCTGCACCACTGGGGTCTCCTCACCTAGCACCCTGTTGCAGAGTGTGAGAAGTTGGCCTGATATATGATGTCTCCTATTCTGGGGGCACCTTGTATCAGTCCAAACAATCCCTTATGGTGTCTGGTTGTAAGTCAACCTTATTAGACAAGCTATCCTAATGGTAGCATGGACAAAGCAGCCTTAAAGGCTTAACTCAAGAGGTCGTGTTAAGCAAGCTGTTTTACCAATCACAATCCTGTAATATCAAATGAAAGGACACCACACAAGTTATATATTATAAAAATATATGTATTTATTACTAGAATAATCCTCTATACTCTTTGAGTCTAGAGGCACAAGCGTTTAAACAAAAGCACAGTAAAACATATGAAAGTTGCACAATTATGGATGAGGCCAGGGGCCACGCAACCCATATACTAAAATAGTGGTATAAGTATCACTAATCGAACAGTGGTTAGGCCTAGGGCCTAGGGAATCGCTGGGACCAGTTGGGACTAGCAATGCTGAAGTCGGGAAAAGCCTGCGGGATTCGGATGCAGCGCTTAAAGCACACGCATGCACCAATGTAAAGTCAATGGTGCGTAAAAGTTGCAAAGTTACTGTTAAAGGAACCTTCCGACTGACCTAGAAGGACGAAACTTTAGACATATACACTAGAGGTGTGTACCAGTGCAGGAGCACCGGCGTTGCTGAGTTACCCCACCCACAGGAAGTGGGTGCACAGGTGCAAAGTAGTGTCGGGTTTTGTCACGCAGGTCGATGGTGCCTGAAGATGAAGATGCTGCAGGCGTCGAGAAGAGAAGTGTCCAGTGTGATCCAAGGGTGGATCGACGATGTAGAGTACCTGAAAGCAGAGGGGACAGAGTCTGGGTCACTCAGCAGTGACCAGGGTGGAACCAGGAAGGAACCAGGCAATGTCGGGCGCAATCAGGTGGTTGTCGAGAAGCTTCTCTCCGCTGCCACGTGGACTCTGGGGCACCGAGGATGTCCAGGAGTGGATCACGAGCTGTCCCATGAAGGCTCTCGCTGTCGGCTGTGTCGGCTTCCGGATTGGAGCAAACAACCCTTGGCAAGCGCAACCCACGCAGGATTCGAAGATCGCTTAATACTCGGACCAGCAAGGTCAGAGCGGGTGCTCCTTTTTAGAGGAGCGAGGGCCAGTCCAGAGCAACCGGACTGGCAGGTCAAATTCAAAGGTTCATCGGTACTGGGGCCGCAAGCCAACGGGCAAGCGACCGGACCAACGCGTTGAGCCAAAAAGTGCAGAAGGGCCCCACGCAGCACTCGGTGAGTGTAGAGGGGTGAGCTTCGGTGCAGGAGTGGCTCAGGGCTGGGGCTTCTCAAACCCCATTGCACAGCTTAGAAGGAGCCTCTGGAGCTGCACGGTCAGCGCCTCGTGGTCTTTCCAAGATGGCCGGCCCCACGCTTCAGGTCGCCTCCACGGGTCTCAGCTCTGCAGGGACTGTGGATCGGGCTGTTAGAAGGCAGGAACGCTGGGTCTTGTCGAACTCTGTCGCTCGAGTTCCGGCGGGAACTGCAACAAAGCAAACGTTGAGGTGCTGGATGGTGCCTGTTTGCACAGGGTGGTCACTCTTTGACCACAAGGGAGATTCTTCAGTCTTCTACGTCGAGTAGGATGTCAAAGGGTCCAGAGTTTCATTTCATAAGTTTCAGTCAGGATAATCTGATGTGCGTTGGCACTGCTCCCACTCTTATACCAATCTAGTGTCCTGGATTACCTGCTAGGTCCCTCCTATGAGTGGGACCCAGGAAAGGTGTGGTTACACCCCTTTCCCTTTGTCCAGGGTCGCGCTGGGACTGGGGCTAGTGTGCCCCAGAACCGGTTTGACCGGATTATGCAAGGGGAAGTCTGTGCTCCCCAGGCACTGTCTGGTTTCTTTCAAACCTCCCTGCTACAATCCACTCTCTCCTGTCTGGGGTGGTGTGACACCTCCCTGTGACAGGAAACCCTTTGTCTAGGCCTCCCCTGCCAAGTTTCGGTCAGCAGCAGGAGGTCAGACTTGTGTCTGTGGCAGAAGCGTCCATTTCGTGATGCTGAGGCTCTTTTAAAATCAACCGCGTTTTAGCAAAGTAACATGTCTTCTCCCTCTAGAAGGGTGGAATGCTACCCCCGTCGCCAGGACTGGCGAGGGGGTAGTATTCCAAAGCGTATGACACCTTACACAACATGTTTTGATAAAGCCAAACCAAAGTTAGTACATAACCGCGATGGATTATAATGCACTTAAGAGTATATGGTATGGCAATATCCCGGAACAGCTAAGGGAGTTGGTCCCGACAGCTGCAGACAGGCTCAGCTCATGCTAGAGCACCATCTCACATAAAACCAAGCACTCTGCCTCCAGGATTGTTAAGGCCTGCCATAGGAGTGACCTATAGGTATATATGTGTCCAGATAGGTTTAGATATAGGCATACTATATCTAAGCAAAGGGGGATTACACCACCTTGCCCCAGCTGAGTGATCAGCCAGTTGTGTCAATTTTGGATAGCCAGCCAGGGGTGGCAAATTATATGCTGCAGCCCCTGGTAGGCCTTGGATGCACCTATGCCCTGGGCACCTATAGTGCACTGTACAGGGGCTGATAAGGTGACCCAAGCCAATTTAGTTATGCACCTAGGGTACATGGAATCCATTTTCAAGAGAGAGCAGATAGCCTGTGGCCCTGATTAGCAGGGAGCCAGGCCAACTAAGTCGAAAACCAAGTAAACACAAGGCAAAAAATCTGGGGTAACTATAGTCAGGTAGCCACCTTCCTACACAGAGTATCTAAAAAAATAAAGAAACCGACTCCTCTTTGGCAGTGTAAAAATAGCTCTTTACTGTCGCAACAGGGAGAGTGGCAAGTCCACACCAGTAAACAGCCGGTCTCAATCTGCTGCTTCACCAATTGCTTTTTTTATACAGAGTTGAACAATGGGGATTGCAAAAGGTCATAAAATAGATTACTAGACAGTTACACATTGGTACACAATTATATAAAAAACATGGTCACCTGTGACCCTAAACTTTAACCTAATTCTGTACACATCCTTTATTGCAGTTTCTAACAATGCTTGACAAAGTATTCTACTTTTGAATGCTTGTGTATTTAGTTTGGGTGCGTGTTTGTTGGTATATGTGCTTTGTCATTGCTCCGCTAAGACTTCTTTTCAGATTCTTTGTGTTATTAGCTAATTCGATCTCCTGCTCCTATTCTTCAATCATCTTCTTGTTTAACTATACTTGCTGGTGTTTGTGTGCTAAGGCCATAAATTCCTTTAAGTTTGCTAAACACAAGTTTTCTTTTATCTGTGACCTTACAGGTGATGCCACTGATCCAAAGTAAACTCTTCAACTCTTCCGCATCATCATAAGTTTTTGGCCTGCACTGTTCTTTTACCACGTATAACTGTGTGATGCTCTCACTGTTTTCTGCTGTTGCTCAGCATTTTCACATTTCCCATGACATTCCCCTCTCTAGATGAGATTTCAACTACTGGATCTAAACCTTGGTCTACACTTGGCACTAAGTGAATTGAAAACATGCCTCCTACCTTTGTACCTATCCTTTTACAACGTGCTAGGAATAAGCGTATAATACAACAAAATGTTAGGAGAGCCACAATAGTTGGCAAAAAGTTTCCTAACAATCCCAGCATCCAGGATGGCAGCAATGACAGCCGCTCAATGTGTTGCCCTGAGAATCTACTACTTGTGATGATGTCCAAATTGAAAACATGCCTCCTACCTTTGTGCCCATCCTTCTACAACTTGCTAAGAATAAGTATATAATACATTTAAATGTTAGGAGAGCCAAAATAGTTGGCAACAAGTTTCCTAACAACCCCAACATCCAAGATGGCAGCAATGACAGCCACCCACTACACAATCTACAGAAGAAAATGGGACTTGAAGGAGGTGTCCCAGATAATTGGTTTAAAGTCTGTATAGCCTCTGACAAAGTCCATTGTCTGCATCATTTGCTGGGATAAAAGTATTTCAATCAGATCCAATTTTGGCAGTCATAAGTTCAAGTACATAGTGCTGCATTATCTTCATCCTCATAGCACTTAGCTCTTCTTTTATGGCATTAAACCGATCCTTTGTAGTATTGATGCACTTGAGCAATTCCCATTGATTAGTTGCCCTAGCCTGAATAAGTGGCAGAATGCTTCCAAAGAAAAACTGTATCATTAGCCCCTTGCTGCAGGGTGTTTTCCCCCCACTGTGCCGGGGGAGGGGGCGCGCGCAGCGCCCCATGCTGGTGACGAGCTGAGCTCGTCATGAGGCACAGCGGAGCTGCCCTCATGACGAGCTGAGCTCGTCACAGCCGCACCCGTTTTTAGAACGTTCAGCACAGCGGGGAAATTAGCCCCGCTTGCGAACGTTCCAACGGCCGTGACAAGCTCAGCTCGTCATGAGTGCAGCTCAGCTGTACTCCATGACGAGCTGAGCTTGTCACCAGCATGGATGGTGTTAAACAGTTGGTAGTGAAGGGAATATCCTTCCAAGTATTGGTGCCATAATACTCTGCAGTTCGTTTCCTTTGATGATGGTGTAATAAAGTTGTTGGATGGCTCTTGGGGTGTTCATGTAAACTTGATATATTTTTTCCAGGAGCTACTAAGACAGGGGTGTGCAAGGTGATGATTGAACAGAGGCAGCCCCAGTTTGGTGGTAACTAGACATACATTAGTTCTTCACATTGCCAATAGTAGTCCATGAGGCTGAAGTTGCCCTCCACTGTATGTTGGAGTTATCTATTGTGGCTCTACCACCATTAATGCGTCCTACATTAAATGTGCAGTTTCCTCTGAAACATAAAGAAACAGAAGTTACCCTACAGGAAAATTCTATATCAGAGTGCCATTATCATGGACAAAAAATGATCCAGTGACTCTAAATAATAGCCTAAGAACACAATCTGGGGGTGAAGATTTTACTAAATAACTATTACACTCAGTAGGCAGGTGTGTTGCTCCTGAAAAACTCTAAATTTAAGACCATCTGAACCCATTCTACAGTAGTAGGATGACCTTTTTCCTTCATGAGTGATATCTCATCCTTAATGTCCTGTCGATCTGTTAGAATATATAAAACGTCTGCTGGAGAGTCATATTTTGTGGAATTGACTTGCGAATGTGCCACTCTGACATCTGTTAATTGCATTTGGGCCTTAATCCTACAAAAGTAGAAATGCAACAGACCCAGAACTGTGCTTGGGGTACTTCTTTAGTTGAATGTAGCCTATCTGATCCTGTGGTATGAGGAATTTGAGAGCCGACTAAACATGATTTGCTCGTACTTTCTGAAACTATGTCTGACATATATTGAGACCGCATATCTTATAACCTGATATGAACACTATGGGTCATATTAACATGAATAGGAAGTTCTCTTCATAGGTGTGTGAGATTAGAGCTAGAAGTTATGTTGCTATGGAAGAGAAACAATAGAAAAAATTGCATTTTGAGACAAAAAAGAAAAAGGAAAACAAAAATACTTCACTCTTGTGCTGTTTTTCCCAAAAATTATCCAAAGGCAGAGGGGGGATATTTTTACGATGACAATCTCCCCCCCCCCCCTTGTTCCATTTGCATAATCTATGATTGGCGTGATTCTGGATTCAAACGAACATCGCTGAGATGATAACAAGGTTTCCTGGCATCTACCTTGAGGGCAGTGGGAGTTACCATTGTCACTAAGTGGGGTCCGTCGAATCAGTGCTGCCTTGATTTCCGGACAAAGTTGCATATGAAGACAAAATCTCCTTTGTGCACAATTGGGTGGTTGACTTCAGCAAAGGCGCACTTCTCCTTCCCTTTGGCTACCTGTTTAGAAGTAAACTTTGCAGCCTTGAAAAGTTCGTAAAGTTAAATATGCATTTCATCATTTAGGATTCCTGATGAGGTTTTGCCCTGTATATCTGAAAGAAACAGGTTAGTATTAGATTCCTTACCTTAGAATATCCCCAGGCGTCAGTCTGGATCCGGAAACTTTTGCGTAGCAGTACCCCTGCGCGTCGGTAGGCGTCGTCTGCAGGCGTCCCCTGCGGCTCCGCGTCCGTCGTCTGCGTCGTGCGCCGTGATGACGTCGCTGGAGTATATAGACGCCGCCTCCGCGCGCTGACGTCAGTTCTTCTTTTTTCCGCGCCAGTTAGCGCATATCTGAAGAGCAGTACTCCGGTCTTTGACAAAAGTTTTGAATCTTTTTTGATAATCTCTTACGGTGCCGGTAGGATGCCCGGTTTTAAGAACTGTGACGACTGTGACCGCACTACTGCCTGGACAGTCAAGTCCGGAGGGATGGCTTCTTTGGCCGTTCTGTCCTCCAGGACTTTCTGGTGTAGGATTGTATTGGTTCGCAGACCCACCACCGGGGTTGGTATTGCTGGGGTATCTATTCTAAGGTAAGGAATCTAATACTAACCTGTTTCTTTCAGATGAACAAGTTACTTACCTTCGGTAACGATATATCTGTAAGAAACAGTAGTTAGTATTAGATTCCTTACCGCCCCACCCATCCTCCCCGTTCTGCGAACTGATACCTAGGGTTAAGGACATCCCTTTCAGGGCCCTAGTTTCAATTGGCACCAGTGTTGGTTCTCACATGGCTCTGCGTGTTCTGGCGCGGAAAAGCTGTGTACAAAGAACTGACGTCAGCGCGCGGAGGCGGCGTCTATATACTCCAGCGACGTCATCACGGCGCACGACGCAGACGACGGACGCGGAAACGCAGGGGACGCCTGCAGACGACGCCTACCGACGCGCAGGGGTACTGCTACGCAAAAGTTTCCGGATCCAGACTGACGCCTGGGGATATTCTAAGGTAAGGAATCTAATACTAACTACTGTTTCTTACAGACATATCGTTACCAAAGGTAAGTAACTTGTTCATTACTTCTAGTTAATGAGTCTACCTGTCACTATCTGGTAGGGTGTCAGGTGATTGTCAGAACTAGGCCTGTTTCTAAGGGAAAAGAGTGCCAGTGGTAGGCAATAGAACCACTTCTTGTGCAATGTAGCACATAGCTTGCTGTTCTTACTCTTGAATAGGACTTTTAGTCGCTCAACAATACCTTTACTTTAAGGCTGGTACACAGAGGATAATTTATTTTATTCTAACATTGTCATAATATATGTGAAAATTTGTATTAACAAAGTGTATGCCATTGTCAGATCTTATCCCTTCTGGAATGCCCCATCGTGGAATCAGTTCAGGAATCAGAAATGTAGCAGCTGAATCTGAAAGAGACTGTTGGTTATAGATTCATTACCTTAGACTGTTAGTTATAGATTTCTTCCCTTAGAATTACTCCCAGGCATAAAACTACATCTGGAGATTTTTTTCTCAGCAGTAGCTGGTAGATGGGGTTGGTTGCCTGCGTCCATCATCGTGGTCGCCAGGATGACGTTGTGGTGCCTACACTGGTTACAAGCACCAGGGAGTTGGGAAGATATAGTGTGTGTCACACAGACAGTTCATCAGGAGATCGCATGGTGGAACAAAACAAACATAGCACAGGCCAATTTTTCACACAACTAACTCCAACAATGACCATCACAACAGATGCCTTCCAGATAGGATGAGGAGCGTACATGGAAAACCTCAAAGTAAGGGGTTTGTAAACACGACATGATGCCGTAAAGCGCATAAATTTCCTGAAGTTAGAGTCCGTGTTCCTAGCCTTAAAAGCCTTTCAGAAAGAGCTCTACGGAAAGAAAGTGTTAATACAAACAGACACACAACAAGCATGTTTTACATAAACAAGTAAGGGGGGACACAGTCTTTAGCACTCTCAACTCTAGCTAAACAACTTTGGAGATGGGCAATCCCAAAGAACATAGACATAATAGCAATACTCCTTCTGAGCAGACAAATGTCATCATCCCACGAGTGGGAATTGAATCAAGTGAAACTCCACAAAATGTTCAAGAAATGGGGAACTCGCAAATCAACCTATTTTGAACACCCCACAATGCAAAATGCCAACACTCACATCCAGGCAACCTTACAATCAGTTCCTGGGGAATGCGCTATATATAGACTGGTCAGGGTTATTTGCTTACACTTCCCCCCCATACTAATTCTCCAGAGGGTGATCAACAAGTGCAAGATTAGCCACATGACAAGGATTCTCATTGCATCACAGTGGGCGGGACAGACGTGTGTCTCCGAGATAATGGAGATAACTAAGGGTGGGTGCCAAATTCTGTTCCGCTCGAGGAACTTGTGAAATTTCGGCATTTCCGCATTCTGCGCTGAATGCGAAAATGTCTAAACTTCCCCAATCTGCGACAGAACGGAATTCGGGGGCATGAAGTAATATTAAACCTCACCAGGAAGTGTGACTAGGAGGCTGCTTTCTCCTCATCTGGTGTTCTGATCGGTCTCTAACCCTTTATAATCAAGTGGCATGTGAACTCTCATAGGAATGGAAGCACTTATAGATATAAATAAAGCAGGTGTCCGAGTTGAAGCTCAAATTCAGTGACTCATTAATCAGCTCAAAATATTTGTGAGCACTGTTGAGGCTAGGCAGGTGTGCTTTCTCCCCATATCTACTGTCTACAACTAGCTGGAGTCCTTGATGGAGGTCTTTGCATCCATGAGTTTCTCGAGCGCAATCCCTGTGTAGTTCCTGTGACCAGGAGACTGCTTTCCCCTCATCTGCTGCTCTGATCGGTCTCTGATCCTTTATAATCAAGAGGCATGTGAACTCGCATAGGAACGGAAGCACTTACAGATATAAATAAAGCAGGTGCCCGAGTTGAAGCTCAAGTTCAGTAACGCATTAATCAGCCCAAAATATTAGTGAGCACTGTCAAGGCTAGGCAGGTGTGCTTTCTCCCCATATCTACTGTCTACAATTAGCTGTAGTCCTTGATGGAGGTCTTTGCATCCATGAGTTTCTCGAGCGCAATCCCTGTGTAGTTCCTGTGACCAGGAGGCTGCTTTCCCCTCAGCTTGTCAGGATTCTCCCTAACACAAGGTCAGCAGGTGTGCTAAAGTCAAGAAAACAGAATTGGAACCCAATCACTTCCTGGTCTAAAGCATGGAATTCACGGAATTCCAAGATGGCGAACAGCACTGGGAAGTTAGCAGTCTAGTGTTCTAGGGCATTCTAGAGCGGAGCTCAGGTGAGGCGCGCGCTCTCTCAGAGTTGCGCACTTCACCGCGTATCTTGCCCGAGTCAGTTGAGGAATCTTAGTGAGCGCCAGAAAAACGTTCGTAGAACGTTTAGTCAAGAGTTATTAGAGTTCGTAAGGTTATCAGAGAAAAGGAAATTCATATGCTATTCCCCAATAAGTGACTGACGTCGTTTTGGATGAAGAAAGTTCTGACAGGAAAAGCGTGTCAGAGAGATTCAGTTGCAGTATCCGTCAAGGTCGCAGTGTCAGCAGCGTGACCGAAGAACTTCGTAGAGCGAGCCGGCTCGCCGCAGAGACTACAAGAAGGCATGCAAGTCGGAAAGGAGCAGAACTTCGAGAGCCAAGTGATAATTAATCATAGAACTGTACAGTACAAGTGTTACAAGCAATAAGTAGACTGGGTCAAAGCTAGACAGTGTTGTCACCGAGTCTTCTATTGCTTATCATCTACAAGAACTTTTAAAACCTACTAGAGAAAGTTTGTTGTTAAGAAGCCAAACTGAGAAACAAGATATCAGAAGATATAGACTCTTATCTGAAAGTAGTGAGAAGTATCACTTCATCAGAAAAGGCAGCATACCTGAAAGAAATAATAAGAGTTAGAACTGAATTCCATTCTGGTCAGAGACAGTAATAAATCTGAGGAGGTTATACAGACACATCACTAATAAGAGAAACATTTAAGGATATGGAGTTGCAAATAGTGGTAGGTTAAAAATACCGCATTACCTACTAGAGCCAAGAAAGAAAGTAGAGCAGAGTACTAATAACAGTATTGATTTCTTTACAGTGAGATTAAGACACTATAGGCAATCCAGATAAAAGAACCTCCCAGAGTAATAAGAAGAGAAGCAGGTCAACACAGTCCCATGGGTATGTTAAAAAGACATAGGAGGAAAGAGTAGACCAGGGAGTAATTATAGAGATTCACAGTATCTTTGTATGTGCTTAGTATTCACAGGAATCTTGATAGGCAGACAAGAAGCCTGAGGAAGATTCGCTGGAGTATCGAGGGACCTGGACCAGTCTCTTCTGTGCTTTTCTTTTCTTATGGTTATTTTCTCCACTTTTCCCCTTCCCTTTTTCTGATTGCTTGGAGTTACGATAACACTCTGACTCCGATCGATTGGAGAGAGGGAGTCGGAAAGTTAGCATCATCTGTTCCTTTGCAAGTCGACAAGAGAGACCCAAGAATTGGGATTCGTGGAATCTGACACAGCTGCTCTGCTCGGTCTCGGACCCTTTATAATCAAGACACATGTGAACTCGCATAGAATCCCTGCCCATTCGATCCCGCCCCACACACACTAGCGGTAGGCAACGTCTTCCCGCCATTTCCCCACTATGATGGACAGCTCATTTAAGGGACTGCAGCAGCTTTCAGCGCGGTGACAAAGTTACAGACACATATGGTCACTGGAGACAACTCTTCTGTCCCTTTACGCAGCTGTGGTGTAGGAAAAAGGCAAGCACTATATATCTACCCAACGAGGTAGCACTAGTAGAAAATACTCCAGTTGAGTAGAGGTATGGCACAAAACTGTGGTATCTTCTTGGTAGATATCAGGGCATGATTAATTCTGGCACGATGCTCGTCTGCCCCTGACTCCCTGAGAGTGACCCTGCAGTGACCCTGCATAGATTACAATGGGCACAGCAAAATCTCCGCGAGCAGACGAAATTCCGCATGTTCTCAGAGATTTCTTGCCGTTTCGCAGAATTTTGCGGCAGGCAACTCCGCAAATTCCGCCCACCCCTAGAGATAACTCATGTAACAGTGTACAAATTTCCAAAAAGGCAAGACCTATTAAAAATGCAAAACGGAAAGGTACTTCACCCAGAACCACCTCAAACTGCCAGAAAGCACAATGGCAGTGCTAAGAGAAGCTAGAAAACCAATGACCAGAAAATGTAACACAGCAAAATGGACAAAATACTCTCAATGGTGCCTTAAAAACATCTTTAAAAAATCACAAGGGAAACAACAGTTCTAAAGTACCTAATGCATTTACTACAAAGTAAACTAAGCTCCACATCATTAAAAGTACACTTAGCAGCACTTTTAGCTTATACAAGAGGCGAAACCGGGAAACCTTTTTTCACTTATCACGTGGTCAAAGGGTTCCTAGAAGGAGCAAAAAGAATAACACCTCCAAAGATGATCCAGCACCCACATGGAACCTGAATATAGTGCTCGCACAGCTGATGAAAGCACCATTCGAACCACTACACAAAGCAGTGCCACAAATGCTCACGCTAAAAACAGCATTTTTAGTAGCAGTTACATCTCTACGTAGAGTTAGTGAATTGCAAGCACTAATAATGCAGGAACCCTACTTCCAAATTCACAATGACAGGATTGTCATGAAAACAGATCTACACTTAATGCCAAAGGTGGTATCAAAATTCCACATAAACCAAACTATAAAAATAACAAGTTTTTTTCAAAAACCAAAGATACAAGCAGAGAAAGCATTGCACACATTTGATTGAAGAAGAGCAGTCATATATTACATTGAAAGAACCAAAGAATACAAGAAAACAAAGCCATTCTTTGTATTTTTGCTGACAGCCTTCTAGGATGACCAATAACCAAAAACACCATTTCAAGTTGGTCTGCACAAGCCATACAGTTATGCCACAAACGAGCAAGACAAACATTATAAGGAGCACCACAGGCTTACTCAACAAGGTAAAAAAAAAAGGAGCAACAGTCGCATTTCTAGCAAATACTCCAATTCAGAAAATTTGCCTAGCAGCATGGTCTTCAGTGCACACGTTCACAAAACATTACTGTGTGGACAATCAGATGAATGAAGAAGCACAAGTTGGACAAAAGGTCTTGCAACATATATTCACAAACCAGCGCTCATCTTCCACCCCACCAACACAAGACTAGCAAACCGCTACAAAGTCTATGCATAGCATGTGAATCCAGAAAAGATTCACGCAGCAAAACGTATGGTTTCTTACCGACTGGTGTAGTTTTGTAGCTTGAAGAATTTTCTGGATTCACTAGCAAACCCA
Source organism: Lissotriton vulgaris (assembly GCF_964263255.1). Taxonomy (NCBI): domain Eukaryota; kingdom Metazoa; phylum Chordata; class Amphibia; order Caudata; family Salamandridae; genus Lissotriton; species Lissotriton vulgaris. The sequence continues at coordinate 1,004,801,772 of NC_141694.1, read as the reverse complement.
CCCTCCTCCACCAGAAAGAATCCGAAGATGGCGACTAAAGGTGGGAGCGTCAATGTCACAGAAAGACAGCAAATGGTGGTATGTCAATGCCCGCCAACAATAACCAAAACAAAAAAGGGGAAAAAATACTACAATTCTGGACCCAACCACTAGATGGCAGAATAATGCACAGCATGTGAATCCAGAAAATTATTCAAACTGCAAAACTACACCGACAGGTAAGAAACTATACTTTGTCCTCCATTTTTTAGTCACTTTCAAGTGGTGACCGCTCATGCACTTTTTTTTCTCAATATGTAGTCTTCTATGTAATGTGCTCCGAATAGCTATGCTATTTTCCTTCCCTACTCTGTTGTTCTTTTCACTTTTCTACTGATGATGATCCCCTCATCATTTTCAGATGTGACTGTGGAATTTCCTGGGTCCAACCTTTCTCAAACTAAAATTATCAACTTGAGGATTTATTTTAGCCAAAGAGCCTCATTTTTCAAACTGTGCTGAAGTAGTATTGATAGTTAATTTGGTAGTTATGTGGTTTAGTTGACAATCATATATCTCTAAATCCAGAGGCAAGATTGTCCAGTGGCAATCACAGGGAAAACAAAATTATATTTAAAAGTAAACTTGAGCCAGTCGCTGCAAATATGCTTAAACGCTTTTTAACAGATTGTGGAATTTATAACTTCCTCTATATGCTAGGTCTCATTATAATTATTCTGTATTCAGCTGCACACGTAGAATGTTCTGGCTGTTAATCTTAAGTAGCACTCAACATTTTAACTAGATGTAATGGCAATTTTAAAGTCATATAACATTGATCCTAATCTGGGCCGTGCTCATTGCACTTTCATGCCTTAGTTAAAATAATTTCTGCCCTAAAGAACAATAATTAATTTGCCTTCCCTACACTCATTGGTTATGTTGATGAGTTTGTAAATTTATCAATAGAGAGTGCTTCTCTGGAAAATGATGGTTACTTGGTAAGTAGCCCTTCTACTTGTTGTCTTTCTCAAGTACACTTTTTTTAAATCCTAAACTGTGCCCAAAGCGGGAAATGAATGGTCTTAATGTAGGGATGTTTTTAAGAATGGTGATTTGATTATGTTAATGTTTTTGTGGTTGTTAGGGATAGTTATTCATGGTCAACTTCTTGTAACCTTTGTCTTGTGGCTGATTCAACCACGTTGTTATTCCTTAAGCTGGTTTCTTTCATTTCCTTAATTTATAATGTTGGGATCACCTAAAGTCAGTTGCATTTCAGCGAATGCAATGGGCCCTATTATATACCGTTTTGAGCCTGATCAGAGTGTGCATGATAAAATACAATTTCTGTAATTTAAGATGTGTGTGTTTTAAAGTTTCACTCTTTACTCTTTACTATCTTCTTTCTCTTCCTTGTCCTCCTCTGCATGCTCTACATTGTCTTTGTTCTACTGATCATGCCTTTATCTTGGTCCGGTCTGTGCATGTGTACTAACCCCAGGAAGAAGGAACCATTTTGCCTACTACAACTATCACATGCATGAAGGTAACTACGTTTTTTCTTTCTTTCTTTTCATGTAAAACAAGTAGATTATCTTTATAACTTGCAACTAATAGATAAGTAAGTTAATGTATGTGCCCATGAAGAATCGAGCCTTGAACAAAGTAAACAGTCTGACAATTGTAGATTTGCAAATGGGGCTTTGGTTCTTCTCCTCTGCCATTCCACCTCTATCTGTAGATGGAATAAACTTGCTAAAATTGTGTTTTACTACTTCCTGAAGGAGTTATCTTTATGTGAAATGATACCTGGTCAATTTCTTTGTGCATGTTTCTCCCTCTTTCCTTTACACTTATCAATTTTTACATTTCATTTTTGATGCATATTGTTTGGTCATTTGATAGCTATACACTAATATGCATGGATTTATTTTCCTGTATCATGTGAAAATATCCATCTACCACGTTCTCCTCCGATCTGTCCTAAAAAATATCATTGTCCTTTTAATGATTAACTGTGCATTTTTATTTTTTCTTTACACATACAATCTCGTACTACATTTTGGCCGGGCACTCCCTGAAGGACAAAACCACACTCCCAGCTGTTTTGTTCTAGTGCGTTATTTATAGTGTCTGCATTATAAGCGGCCTCCTGGCGTTAAAGGTAGCATCATGAGGTAGCAAGGGCAGGTCAGATCCCTAAATTATTTTACAGAATCTCCAGAAAAAGTGTCCTGTCATCCCCAAACAACCAAAGGCTATGTGCTAAAACTGTTGTCACTTTCTCAATGGCAACTGTGTCGCAAAGGTGGGCCATCCAGTCTGTTAGCCTGCATCGCACGGCGAGTATGGCCTTTAATGCTGTGACTAGGGCCAATGTGTTAAGCGAAAGAACACAATCACCCCATCTAGCCCCTACCACCCAAAAGGGAGGTAGCCCTAGTATAACATCTCCAAGTTCTTTTGTCTTTGAAACTCAAACATCTTGTCTAGTTGTCAAAGGATCTCCTCCAAGTATTTGATAATCTTTTGGCAGTACCCTATTAAATGCACAAAGGTACCTGTTGTACTGCTGCCCCTCTATCAGCTGTTCCCCTTCCCTTTGTCCCACAGGGCCAGTTTTTCTTGGGTGTGGAACCAGTACATGAGAAGTTTATATTGTTTTTCTTTCCCTTAATGTTGCAGATAGATGTGGGTCAAGTCATGTAGTGTGAGACTTGGATGGTCCAGATAAAAGCGGAAAGAGCCATTCACAAAAAACAGCTAAAAGATGTTGACCAGAGGGCGGATAAAACATTAAGCTCTCTAATAAGCTTCATTACCTGTTTTTAACAATAGCAAGGCTGCTTGTCATTATTCAAAATATAATCCTACGACCATAGGCATTTTTAACCCCCCAACCCCCTTTTTTCTTTTCAAGTCTCCTTGTGAAAAACCTAAGACAAATACCCATAAGTGGGTTTGAGCCCGCCCATTACCAGTGCAAATATACTAGGTGAAGACTCGATTATGAAGCATGCCGCTTGGAAATGTGATTGACAGTCTGCTAAAAACAGGAGTTCAGCCCATGTGACAAGCAAACATGACCTAATGCAAGATGGCCGATATTGGCCTTGCGTTTGTCATTACCCTGGCTTGTTTTTTAGGTCTCGCCTACGCAGCGCGCATGCGCTGCATAGAGGGACCTTTAGCCGTCGTTCTGCTCTTTTTCAAAGCACATACGAGTGCTTGTGGTGGCATCCACCTGACGGGAGTGCACAGGGGCGTGCCACAAGCACGAGTATGTTCTTTGAAAAAGAGCAGACGGCTCGACATCCTTGCTCTTTCACTTTCGTTCGTGGTAAGCGCATGCGCGCATCATTCGCGGGCTCACCTCCTGCTCCCTACCTCATCTCCCTCTCTCTCCTCGCCCACACGTCCCTCTCTCTCCTCGCCCACACGTCCCTCTCTCCTCGCCCACTCGCTCCGCCCTCTCCTTTTTGAAGACCGCTTGTTTTCTTTCCATTATTTATTCTCCTCTTTTTTTTTTTAACCATTCATGTACATTTAAAGTAACTGCCTTTGGGCTACACAATTCAAAGCCAGTAGCTTTTTTTCTGTCAAGTTATATTTCCTGTGTATTGACAGTAAATAGAAATTCTGTCTCTTTTAAAAGACATTTGTCTGCTCAGAAGTGCCCCAATATTTCTATTGAAAATATATCTAATGGTTATTTTTTCAATTTCAAATGTCTTTTTCAAACGTATGACCACTACGTTTAGGAGCCGTGGTAGCTTTTTTTTTTCTTTTCATTTTCGTGGCATATGCTTACAGTAAAAAATAAACTACGCAATCACAGCTCAGCAAGCCTGCCAAGGCCATTCCTATGTGATTTGCCGATGCTTGTTCTACTGCGTGTTGGTTAGGTGATTGTAAAGTGCTCAATTGATTTTCTGATATACAGTTCTTGTCGCGTTTTCAGTAAAGAAAAACTATCCATGAGAGTGGGCTGAGGCGGAGATTAAATAACAAAACGCCAAAGAAACGAACGCTCCATAATTACAGATTGTAAACACAAAACGAACAATGAAGAGTTCAGGTCCACCAGCAAAACAGAATGCGCTTTCTGCTCGTGAGCTTAAAGAAATAGTCCAAACACAGAGACAAGTGTGTTACCATATTGGCAGATGAGTCCAATGTGGGAAAGTAAAATGCCCTGATGAGAGCCCACAGAGACAACAGTGAGGCTAGAAACGCGTCGGTGCAGCGATTAATTTAGCTGGTCCCCCCCAAAAAAAAGGATCAAGAGAAAGGAATAAGAATTGATAGCTCACAAACATACAACAGTGTTCAAAACCTTGAAAGGAACATTTTCTTATTTTTGGTGCAACAAAAAAGAGTTCATTCTTTGTTCCACATTGGAATTGTTTTTATGTGATTGTATTGTAAAAGTATTGTAAAAGTCTTTATCATTGGTACGAATACGTTTTGGTTGTATGTATAAATGTAAATTGTGTTATGTATAAATGTACGTGCTATATGTCTTTAAACTGGTTGTTTAACTGTGTGAAGGCCAGATTCCTCACATAATGATAATCTAAAAAAACAGGGTGATTAAATAACCCAAATCACGAAAGGAATATAGCGTGGTTTATTGGAAAGTAAAAGAAGTGTAAGTGACAAGGATACCAGGTACATTTTTGTGTACACTACAATTGATTAATTGGGCATTGATCGCTCGCCACGTTAAAAAATACATAAGTCGAACATAACAGCAATTTTCAGGAAACTTTTTTGAAGCACTACTTTCATTGTGACCTTGTTAATTGTATTGCTTTGCGATGCCTCAGAACACTCTAGTTTCGAATGTTGTACTATGATGAATATTTTCTGTTTTAGAAAGTTCCATTAATCTTCGAGGCAGATGTTGGCAGCGCTGGCCAGAAGTAGCATCCGCGAGTTAACGCAAGATGTTTCCTCAAAGCATTTAGTAACCCCGTGCCTTATGTTCCACTTTTCCCTTTCTCTGTGACTTTGCTTCCACCATCTCAGTGCCCCTGAAGTGATACTGGGCGCGAACGGGTGCGTCCTTCGCGAGATAAGTATTTTGATAGTTCCTTGACCCGAAACTTCGGTACTCTTGAGAAACAATAAAGTTTTTGACCCAAATTCATAGAAAGAACCAGCTTATACACATAGACCCAGTATTGCATGAAGATGTAACACTGGCTGACCCTGAGCTCGCCCTGGCCGTAAAAGAAGATCTTCCTGCTAGGCAATTTCCGGCATTGACGCAGCATTTGGTATTTTGCGATCCCCAGGGAATCGCCCTGCCATTATATTTAATATCAAAACACTGTTCTCTTTTCTCGGCCATTGGACACGGTGACCGTCGTCCGTTTTGATCTAAAACAATTTTGCTTACTTACCCTTTTGTAAACAATACCCACAGTTTCCCACACTAATCAAACCATTTCCAAGCCCTGTTTTTCACACTTTGAAAATGTTAGCGTTTTATTGCTGAGTTAATGGAGTTGAGGCAGCACCTCTGCTTGTTTTTATTACTCATCTCTGGAAAACTGTCTGAGCGCTGCGCGAGCTTTTACAATTAACCACTGGAAAAGTAACCGTCTTATAAATGTGTGAAAAATAGAACATTAGTAACCATTTTCCATGCTTTGTTTTATATATATATATATATATATATATATATATATCTCAAAACACCAAGAGTGCCGGTAAAGGAGAAGACCCACAGCAGGTAAGTGATTTGCTGTAATTCTTTATTGGGAGTTGCCGTATTTCATGGAAAGCCGCTGTCACTTAAATCGCCAAAAGTCTGACGCGTTTCATGCTGACTGCATTTCTTCAGGGACACAGGCTTGACTGCAAAATGGCACCGGATTCTTTTCAGCACTTAATATTCATCAGAGTCTCCGCCTCCGTGGGTGTGGCCAGTACTTTGGCATTGTGGTACTCGTAGTGCTGTTTTCTTTCCCCAGTGGGCCATGAGCCATCGGCAGTAACTTTTTTGACTGTGAACAAGGACATCGGCCCGAAACGCGTCAGTTTTGCTTCTGCTCAGTTTGCCTTAATAAATCCTAATTTGCCTTACCTTGGATTCGTTTGGTCGTCTGTTCTGGTTCCTGGAAGCCGGGCTACAGTTTGACTACTTGTGTGTGTGTGTGTATATATATATATATATATGTATATGTATGTATATTGTAGCTCATTGTAAATTATTAACTTAACTGACTGCTAATGCAAGCCATACACCAAGTTTACAGTGTACACTGATAAGGCGGTGAGCCATGCAATTTCTCGAGTCGGCAGCATTGAATCTAGGAAAGGTTACTGTTATAATCTAGTAAGTGATTGATGCATCCTCTCTGTTCATGCCCTTGCCTTGCTGCTCAGTCTATGTGATGTCATCAGAATGTTGAGAGTGTTTGAGTGGAAGAAGGAATCAGTTGGTGTGAGGGGCTGAGCAGCGATGTGGCTGCTCCTGGTGGGGTCTCTTGATTATATCTTAATACTATGGATCTAAACTGAAGAATAAAGCTATGATCTTGGATACACTTATGGACTACGGATCTTTCATTATTTTAACACTGGCGACGATTTTAAAAGAACCTGCGTGCTATTTCTATGGATATGGACTTTCAAGAAATTAAAGGACTACAACCTATGGATTTGGAGAAACTTGGCACATCAAAGACCCCACCAGTGACCACAGCATCGGTCGCCCTTTCAAGTAAGTGCCAGTTTCTGTTTCACTGACATTACTTAACAATATTGGTCTGCTGTAATTTACTACAAGCTGTTTGGAGAGAGGGTACTGTGTTTAATGCTGAGAGTGTGCTCCCTGCTGCTCCAGAAGAAAGGGAGCGACGTGAAAATTTGAGTCCCAGTACTCATTAGAAAAGAGCATGTGGTTTTCATTTCTGGCCTGCCTCACTATATTGGATCTGCAAACTTTTCGTGTCTGGTATTTGACTCTGTACAAATCTAGAGAAAAGAAAACATCAACAAGTCTTGGTGTTGTGGGATGGCACAATCGACTGTTTGTTTCTCTGTTCAAATCGGAAGGAAAAAAGTAAACAGGTCAGGTGTTTGGTTTCCTGCGCCTCACATGTTTGGTTAACAGCGTCAAATAAATCAACAAAGCCATTTCCAAGTGCTTACTGAGTTAATGCTCGTGAATTTTTGACTGGGGGTTTGAGCACCTGCCACACTCTAGGGAAATCTTTATGGACGTGTAGAAAGGGACGCATCTGCCAGCGGCTATCAGTATGTTAATGCGCTATTTTCCTTTGCGGTTGGGCACTATTGAAAGAGAGCAGCGCAGGGATAACACATGTCCTCAAGAAGAAATCTGCATACAATTGAGACATTTTTGATGGGCTGGGACTACTTTGTATTTCAACTTTAATGGTGAACGAAAGCGCAGACTTTATATATTTAACGGCTATGCAGCATTTTATAAAAAAATTCAAGGGAACACGGGCTACTCACTGTTTCACGCCCTTATGTCAGAATGTCTTCTGTGATTCTTCTGTAACGTTTTTCCTTACGGCCGATTAACATTTTGCAGCGGGAGCATGCCAAGAGCCACCCGACACGCCGTCACTCACTTGCCACCATTTTGGATTGGTTTGCTGGATAGTCTGTCCGATTCTCTGTTTTCAATATTCGCTGCTACGTTATTTTCTGGGACATCGCACTTTGTTGGTGGCATCTTTACAGTTGCAGCGATATGACAGAACTCAATCGGAGCTTCGTTGGAGCAAGATTGGATATTTTGGAAATGGATCAACAGTGTCATCTGGGCACATTGACATTTCAGCTTGGAAGGGAATGATTATTTCACTTTGGGATGGTGAATCGGACATCGGATTTTCTGAAGCTCTACAAACATGACTCCTCAAGGTTTTCACTTCTTGTCAACCAGCTATTTTAGCATAATTTTTTTGTGGATTGTATTTTTTTTTTTACTGTTTTACATTTATTGTTTTTATGCCTATTAGGCTGTACTCTGTTATTGGATTTGATAACATTCTGGTTGAGTGAATGTTTTTACTTCCCTGATGTGTTTTTTTGTACACTGTTAGGAGTACGTTTTTTCTGTAACGTTGCTTATGTATGGAGAAGGGGAAGTATGTGTGTCAGTATCAGTGGTGTATGCAGAAGGGGGAGTGTGTGGTGTCCCTAGTCCTGTTAGTGTATGCAGAAGAGGGAGTGTGGGTATGTAGTGTTCCCCGTCCTGCAAGCGTGTGCAGTAGAGGGTTTATCCCTTGGTTGTGGGTGACATAAGTCTGTCACCCCATTGGTTATTACTGACTTTATCTTTATGGGTTTTTTGAGAGCAGTGTTCTCTCTATTGGTTGTGGGTGACATAGGTGATCTTCCTGGTCACTGTGTATGTTTTTTTAATTGTTTTTTTACCTTCCATGAGGTGTTGGACTGTGCGTGACGGCTACGCACATGAGCAGTCTGCCTTTTGAGTAGCTTCTCTGATTTGTCTCTTTGGTTTTACCCTTTGGAATTGGTTTTTACCTTCTATGAGGTGTTGGACTGTGTGTGACGGGTACGCACATCAGAGGTCTATCTTTCTAGTAGCTTCTCTGATTTGTCTCTTTGGTTTTACCCGTGAATTGGGTTTAATCTCCTATGGTGTGTTGGACTGTGTTCTCTGGATTTACCCTTGTTTGGGGAAGAGGAGGACGGTTTGATGGTTTTTAGTTTCTCTGGACTTACTCTTGTTTTGTAGGTTGAAGTATTTATATCTACCTGTGTTAGGGGTTGGCAAATATCCTTTTAGTGTTACGTCTTTAAGCTTTGTGTTATTCTTGAAGCTTGTTGACTTTTTGTATGTGTGTATGTCCATCACCACACATTTTATTTAATTCTGTCAAATTGCGTGTATGTACATTGGTCTTGCATGCATCTATTTTTACAATTCTGATGAATGGGGGATGTGTTATAATCTAGTAAGTGATTGATGCATCCTCTCTGTTCATGCGCTTGCCTTGCTGCTCAGTCTGTGATGTCATCAGAATGTTGAGAGTGTTTGAGTGGAAGAAGGAATCAGTCGGTGTGTAAGGGGCTGAGCAGCGATGTGGCTGCTCCTGGTGGGTTCTCTTGATTATATCTTAATACTATGGATCTAAACTGAAGAATAAAGCTATGATCTTGGATACACTTATGGACTACGGATCTTTCATTATTTTACCAGTTACCTTTTTCACATGAATACCATGAATCTGCACTTCATGCCTTGCTTGAAGATCTTTGGTGGCTCCCAGTGCCCAGTTAATCCATAGCTTGTATTACCCGTGACCAAGTTAAAAAGTAACTAACATGGCAAGCGACCATCTCCCTAATTATTGCAAGTCTGGTTTCTTTCCAGATAGGAGCATGGAAACTCCCTGACGGAACATCCAAATGTTGTTTCTGTCGCTGAAAGCAGGTGATTTCACCGGTATGAATGGTGTGTTGCCTGTCTGTATCTTTCAGTAGAATTGATTGCAAAATAAAATCATCTACACTGCAACAAGGTGGGATTGGAGACCATGTTATGTAATGAATATGAAAGGTTGGGACCAGAAGCGCCTTTGAGACTGCCCAACTAGTTTCCACTGTATACTGGAATTTTTGTTTGACAACTGGAACTTTTGTTTGACAACTGGAACTTTAACCCTTTTGCTGCTTTGGCTCAACATCCACCCCACCGTTCTAGCCCATTTTTTGACTATTTGGGGTAGTTCACACTTCGGCCGCCATAACATTTTGTCCTCATAAGCTATACACACCCAATTTGCATTTTTTTACATCGTTCTGGGGAGTTTAAAGGTACCCAAGGTATGTGGATTCCCCTGGAAAGAAGTGAGATATTGTTTTTTGGGGACAAAATGGGGAAAAAGGTGCTGCAGAATAAAACATCTCTATTTTTTTTACTGCAAATGGCATCAACAAAGGGTGTGCAGTGCTAAAGTCACCATCTTTCCAGCTTTCAGGAACAGACTTGAATAAGAAAGCCACATTTCTTAAACACAGTTTTGTCATTTTACTGGGAGATAGCCCATTTTTCCTTTTTCTGTGCTTTCATCCTCCTTCCATTTGTGGTGGCAACTGATCCTGGAGATCTGTACATTTCTAAAAACTAGACAACAATCGTAATAAATCAAGGGATCTTTTGTGTAGATCCTTCAAGGTTTTCATATAAAACAAGCCTTTGCAATGCATTAGGTCTCGCATATTGCGAGTTTGAGCTATTGGCATTGTAAATGGCACTTCCTTTTATATTTGTTTTGTTTTTTAAAATACATTGTATTTTCAATGCCAATAGCTTAAACTCGCGTAAATGCGAGACCTACTGCATTGCAAATGATTGTTTCAGGCCTGCAGTCTTCAGTTGTGCCACTTAAGGAGTGCAAGTGGAGGTTCAAAGGGTTATCTTTGATTATCACAGCAAGGAGTGGCAGGGGTGCTCTGAGTGAGACTGATGACACTGGGGAGAAAATGGAGTACAATTCCTCACTTTCGCTCCATTCCCATACCTCCCCCAGTCATCCTTTTAAAGATATATTTGCTATATTGACAGATGGTCCAGATAGAGCAGAAAACCTGGGTACTGGGGGTGAATGTTTGACAATGTTCACCATTCCGTCCATCAACTTTTTGTGGTGCATTTTCACCGTTAGTGGGAAGAGTATGCCCAGACGTGGGTCCCGTGCTCACTACGCCACTGGAGTCAAGCTATCCTGGCTGATGAGGGCTGAAAGCCCGAAACCAGTCCTAGGATGCTTGATTCCTGTCCAGGGAAGACATGGCCTGGCAGTTTGGTCTGGACTGTTCCCATGAGGCACAGGGTCAAGACTGATTTGCATATGGCTATGTCTGAACTGGGGTGGCTTGGTAAGCAAAATAATGATGGATTAAACCCAGATCTGTGACTGGGGGTGAATGTTTGATAATGTTCAACATTCCGCCCATCATCTTTTTGTGTTGCATTTCTTTTTTTGTGTCACATTTTCCAATAGCAAAATGTGTTCTTCACATCCTGTATACTGTATTTATTATTACTTATTTTCATTCATTTTTTAGAGTACTGGACTGTTGCTCTTCTGAAATTTCATTTACTGCATCTCTAATTGTTTTTTTTTTGGGTCCCATTAACATTTTTGCTGATCTTTGTGTGAAATGGTCCTGTCTTATCTTTTTGTGTTGTGTATGAAAAAACACAGTTCTATAATTTATAACATCACAAACATTATACTCCTTTATTTAACAAAGACCTTTAAAAAATGGAATAAAACAAAATATTGCTGTCATGAACTGATCACACCTACGCATTTTTAAGAAAAGGCAGCTGCGATAGACTTTTGAATGGAAAACAAAATGCCCAACATCCTTCATACCTTTTATTGAAGAAAAATATAGGTTAGCACATTGTCTATTTAACAGATAAATAAAATGCACTTTGCTTTGCGGAAGAAGTTATGCCCCAGCACTTCGCCATGACATTACCATATACTGTGGTACATGACCTAGACTCAAATGTAGATCTAACAGGGACATGGCTCTATTTTTTTAATGTATTTTGTGGTTTTGTACAGTATACAAATACCTATTGGGGTATCCTGACACTAGATAAAATCACATTAATGCAGCACAATAGCCACAGTGAACAATCAAGTTTTTAGCTTCTTTCTGAAGGCAAGACCGAAAGTAAAACAAATTTCAAAAGGACGAGAAGTACAAGTTTTGGAAACCATAGCAGAAATAAGTTGCCTCCTTGATAAGCTCTTAATCTTGCAATTTTAAGATAATAGAGAGCAGAGATATGGAGGGTCTGAACAAACTTAGCATTTCCACTACTAGCCTCTTTTTCAATTGTCACTCTTGCTTTTGCAACAGACACACAGTTTTTGCATTTTACAAAGAAGACCAAACACTATTTGTTGAGAAAATCTGTTGCAAGTTTGTTCAAACTTCTGTATCAATCAATCAATCAAAGACATTTATAGAGCGCACTACTTACCCGTAGGGTCTCAAGGCGCTTGGGGGGGGGGGGGGGGGGGGGGGGCGTGCCGTTACTGCTCGAACAGCCAGGTCTTCAGCTTCTTCCTGAAGGAGAGGTGGTCTTGGGTCAGGCGCAGGTCGGTCGGGAGGGAGTTCCAGGTCTTGGCGGCCAGGTAGGAGAAGGACCTTCCTCCTGTTGTCGCTCTTCGGATGCGGGGGACGGCGGCGAGGGCGTGGCTGGCTGATCGGAGGAGCCGTTTGGGAGAGTAGAAGTTGATTCGGTTGTTGAGGTAGCTCGGGCCTTGGTCGTGTAGGGCTTTGTGTGCGTGGGTGAGGAGACGGAAGGTGATTCTTTTGTTGACGGGGAGCCAATGCAGGTCTCTCAGATGTCCGGAGATGTGGCTGTTTCGTGGGATGTCGAGGATGAGTCTGGCTGAGGCGTTCTGGATCCGCTGGAGTCTCTTCTGGAGCTTGGCGGTGGTACCGGCGTAGAGGGCGTTGCCGTAGTCCAGTCGGCTGGTGACGAGGGCCTGGGTGATGGTCTTCCTGGTCTCAGTGGGGATCCACCAGAAGATCTTCCGTAGCATGCGTAGGATATTGAAGCACGCCGAGGAGACGGCGTTGACTTGCCTGGTCATGGAGAGGGAGGAGTCCAGGATGAAGCCCAGGTTGCGTGCGTGGTCTGTCGGTTTGGGTGCGGTGCCCAGGGCGGGGGCCACCAGGAGTCGTCCCAGGCGGAGGGCGAGGAGCCCAGGATGAGGACCTCCGTCTTGTCTGAGTTCAGTTTCAGGCGGCTGGTCGTCATCCACTCGGCTACATCTTTCATCCCTTCGTGCAGATTGGCTCTGGCGGCGGCGGGGTCGTTGGTCAGGGAGAGGATCAGCTGGGTGTCGTCGGCGTAGGAGAATATGTTGAGGTTGTGTTGGCGTGCGATGGCCGCGAGGGGGCTCATGTAGACGTTGAAGAGGGTGGGGCTCAGCGAGGATCCTTGAGGGACGCCGCAGATGACTTCGGTGGTCTCTGACTTGTACGGTGGTAGGCGGACTCTCTGTGTTCTTCCGTCGAGGAAGGAGATGATCCATTCCAGTGCCTTCTCCTGGATTCCGACGTTGCTGAGGCGCTGCACTAGGGTGCGGTGGCAGACCGTGTCGAATGCCGCGGAGAGGTCTAGGAGGATGAGGGCCGCTGTGTCTCCGTTGTCCATCAGGGCTCGGATGTCGTCGGTGGCAGCGATGAGGGCGGTCTCGGTGCTGTGGTTGGCTCGTATGAAATGCACAGTTAGGATTAATTTACGTGTGATGCAAGTATTCAGCGCTGTTTTAGACTAACTGCTGACGTCAGTCCTGAAATCAATATAGCGCCACCAGGAATCACAGTGATGTAGTATATGCCATCCCATGCTTTTGCATTTTGCATTATTGAGGCTGCAGCCCATACCATTCTAGAGTTGCTGCACCTGTGCCACCATGGCGTGAATTAAGTCCAACCCTCCGCTGACAGGATACCAACTGTCTCTTGCAGTATAACGATGTCGGCGTCACATTCTTATCATGGCTCCTTATGGCCGGAGGGTACGGAATTTTGTGATCCCATCGCCATCTTTTTTTAGTATTCTCTGCTTCTTGTGTTAGGATCACCAATACTAACCTGCCAAGGCTCGGGGTGGCCTCCTGCGACCCTGATTGACCCAGACTCCTGTACCTGCCTGCACGGAGATACTGTGAGCCTATGGTAGCAGAACCATGCATATGCCTTTTTGAGAAATCGTTGTTTTGCTGCTCTTTTGCCGCTGCATCCACCTTATTATTATTTTTATTGTATTCATTTTTTTTTTTTTTTTTTTTTTTTTTTACTGTATTCCCTTCACAGGGGACTTGTGCCTTGTGTTGGAGTTGGAGAGGGCACACTCCCTTCTGTCTTATGCAACACACCATGATCAAAAGGGTTATTCATTTTCTTACACAAATACTACAGCTACAATATAATTGACGCTCGTGCTGTGCTGCTTTCTCATGCACAGTTTATGTATTGCACCCTCCACCTTCTTTGTACAATTGCCCCTTCTGCAAGAGACCTTGGGTGTCACTCACTCTGGCAGCTTCCACCAAGGGATGCAATGGCACACCCTGGCTTTGGCACCTTGACAGTCCATTGTATGCCTACTCTCACCTGTTTGTGGTGTTTAGCTGTGACCGTGGCCACTCCCTCTAATGGAAATCAAAAGCGTTATTCCACCGGGTAACGCCCCCAATTGCACAGCCAAACTCCCTAAGGAGGTTAATCCAATTTTATTTAGCAGATGAATAGTAGGTTGGAATTGCGTAATATTTATTCAACAAGGTAGTTGAGATCAAATTGAAATTCCTTTAAAGAATAGTATCATCATAGAAATCAATGAGTCAAGTACTTCCAACCCGATGCATTTAGGGCAAAACCTTTGTCAGGGGTAATTAGATCTGAAAATAATGAAATGGAAAGCCACCGATGTAAAACATGCCCACGAGTTATTCTGAGGGTTAGTAGTGATATGCAAAGCAGATCAACACTGTGTACTAAATCCAGGTGAGATAAACCAGTGTAGGAAAATCAGACCAGTGCAGAGTGAACAAACTGTGGAGAAGCATGCGAACAAAAACCAAGGGTGAAACAAAAGAGAAAATAACTCTGACTATTGAGCAAGATCTCTTCAGGTGACACAACTAATTGGGGCTTATGAAAAGCCAAACTCATCTGGCGTGGGTGACTGGAGTGAAATTAGTGCCCTAAGTAGTTCAAAAACAGTGTTACGCGGTGGTAGTGACCTTAGAGGTGCATATTACCATCAAGCGGGTCGTGAATGGTATATCGATATTGAAGACAGGGGCTCAAAGTATAGCAGCAAATGCAGAGAGTCTTACCGCCCTGTAGACAATCAAGAAGCAGGGAGGTGATGAGGATAGGTTTAAAACAACATTTATTGGCAAAAGGAGGCTAAATCAAAGTTACAAACAGGGAAGGGGTCAACAGTTAAATCAGTTCCTTCCTTCTCCGTTATTCGTATAGTCTTTCAACAACACTTCCGTCAGTGAGTCTTTTAAAGTTTGGGTGTCCCACACGTCATCTGGACTGTTCCGCTTTGTTATTCATACGTAGGGATGAGACTCGTGTAAAACAAAAGAAAAAAAAGCATGCAGTCAGGACAATAGCTTGTCGGGGCTCAGTCAGTGTTGGGAAGGGTAGTGAGGGAGTTTTATGCACCACCGTCCGTCACCCGTGCATGTAGGAGCTAGCACAAGAGAACACTGGGGTGTTTAAGAGCCTCCCTCCACCCTTCTTGCAGGCTTCCCACCCGGTGTCCCTCTATTGAGCACAGTGTGGAGGTGGGAACGTACCTGCTGTAGCCACGCTCTTCTGGGAGCGTGGCTCAGTTTTTCGGAATGCCGAACCAGGTCCGGCGCCTTCTTGGGTAGGACCTCTCCTTCCTGGGTCGTCGCGTCTTCGGTTCCCCTCTCGGTGTGTTCTGTGGCTGCCTCGGGCGCTGAGAAGAGGAGACTCGCTGGCAGTCCCGAGTTCTTCTCTCTCCACTCGACTTCCACCCTTTCTTGCTCTTTTAGTTTTAAATGGTTTTTAATTGAGCCAAAATAAAGCATAGCAAAACATCGCAGTACGAAGTATATGTAACAGGTAAATCAGTCGCGGATCGTAAGCACGTGTCCATATAGCGCTAAGGAAGAATTGGCATAGGAAGTGAGCATTCAATAAGAGCGAGGTGATGCAGATGATGCACGTGACAGGCAGTTTTGGCCAACAATTTAGAACCAACCAACCCCACAAAACCCTCCCGACCCACCCACCAACCAACCCCCCACCCCCCACCCCCCTCCCCAACCAGTGTGCCATAGGTTAGAGGTCCATTGTCTATGGATCAGAAAGAGACATGCCCTGTAAACCTTTGAGGTGATTAGGTGCCAGTCGCCGGGTCGGTAAGGCGTAGCAGCCGTAAGTATTTCGGACATGTAATTTCGTTAAATTCTTTGGAAAGCAGCGAGATGAATGGTTGCCAGACCTTTTGAAATGTGGCTGTAGTTTGGGAGAGAGTGGCCTGAATACGTTCCATGCCCAAGGTGAACCAGAGTTTGTGTAGCCACCCTGTGTGAGTGGGTTTGGACGTGGACCCCCAAAGCGAGAGGATATGTTGCGTGGCAGCTTGCATGGCGATGCCCATCTGGCGGCCTCGGACAGATTTCAGGGGGAAGGTAAGTGCGTTGGGTAGCCCCAGGATGGCATATGCGGGAAATCGAGGGATCTCGGTGTCAAAGGTCGCATCAATGTCCTCTAAAACTGAGTCCCAGTAGCCCCGGACCTCCCTGCAGTCCCAGAGGATGTGTGTCAGAGTGCCCTTTTCCCCGCACCCCCTCCAACACAGGTCACTCCTAGATGGGTTCCCTTTATGAAGCCTGACTGGCGTAAGGTGCCAGTAGGTCGCCAATTTCACAGCTGATTCTTTGCCTGCTGTGTTGCGTGTGGTGTGTGATGCTCTGTAGTACACTTGGCCCCATTCTTTAGGTGATAGTGTTCTGCCTAGTTCGGTTTCCCATCTTTTCTGACCAGCGGTTTTGTGTAACTCCGTTGGAGGTGTAAGCATTTTATATATATCAGATATCAGATGGCGATCAGTGTCTCTGGTCAGGAGCCATTTCTCGAAGGGAGTCATGGGGCGCCCCACCAAGGTGACAGTCTCAGAGTCAGTAAGCCAGTGTCGCAATTGAAAGTATTGGAAAAGGTGGGGGTCAATGATGTCATAGTTTTGTTTGATGTTTGAGAGAGTAAGGAAACCTTGTAGATCAAAGAGATCCCCAGCGCATCTGCATGCCGTGCCCCGCCATTGTGTGAAGGCCCGGGGGTCGTTACCCGGAGGGAAGTCCGGGTTGCCTAGGAGTGGGGTAAATGGAGAAGGAAAGGTGGTGAGGCCGCGTTTAACGGCCACAGCGTCCCATACCTTGGTGACTGTGCGAGTAATGGGAGAGTTGGTGAGGTATGTTGGTCTGTGCTTTTTGGGTAGAAAGGGGATCGCCTACAGAGATCGCCGGGCCTTGACTCTGTCTTGGAATAGCCACCTCTTCTCTGACTCAGGCCTATACCATTCCACTAGGTATCGGAGCTGCGTGGCCTGGAAGTACTGTAGTAAGTTGGGGAACCCCAGGCCTCCCTCGTCTGTGCCCCGGTGGACCAACTGTTTGTGAAGTCGCGCCTTTTTACCCTCCCAAATAAAGTGGTGCAGTGCTGCTTGAAGATCGGAGATGGTGCCTTTTGGGGGGAATACTGGGAGAGTCTGAAAGACGTATAGGATTTTGGGTAGGGCCGACATTTTCACCGCCGCCACTCTGCCCAGTAGGGACAGAGGCTGCTTAGACCAACGCGTGAGATCTGCCTTGATCTGGGCGGTAAGAGACTTGTAGTTAAGAGCCGCTGTCGATGTGGTTGAATGGGTGAGGGTGACCCCTAAGTAAGGGAGTTCCGAGGTGACCTGGAGGTCACAGCCATAGTCAGAGGCTGGGGCATTTAGGTGGGCATTACCCCCCAGTGGCAAGATGAGGGACTTTCCCCTATTGATCTTGAAGCCTGCGACCGTACCGAATGTTCCCAACTCCATTAGGAACGAGGGTATCGAGTGGGTGGGCCGGGTAAGAGCAGCTATGATGTCATCAGCGTATAGACTGATGGTATGTGGTTTGCCCCCGAAGGTGATTCCAGTAATGTCAGGGTTGTCTCGGACCTTCTGCGTCAAAGGTTCGATGTAGAGGGCAAATAAAAGGGGAGAAAGTGGGCAACCCTGTCTCGTCCCGCGTTGGATATCGAAGGGGTCCGAGCGTGTCCCGCCCAATCGGACTCGGGCCTGCGGTCGGTGGTAACAACTGGCTATCCAGGACCGAAAGCGATCGCCGAGTCCGAAGCGGAGCAGTACCTGTTGTAAGTACGCCCAGTCAACGCGGTCGAAAGCCTTCCCCGCGTCGATGGCCACGAGCGCCGCGTCGGAGTCCTGGAAGTGCGTTTTATCTATTAGATGTAGCATTCTTTTAGTGTTGTCGCTACATTGGCGGTTGGGCACGAAGCCCGATTAGTCAGGCTCCAGGATTCCGTGTAGGAGCGGGCCCAAGCGAGCCGCCAACCCTCCAGTGAAAAGCTTGAGATCTAAATTCAGTAAGGAAATCGGACGGAATGCCGAGCAGTGAGTCGGTTTTTTGCCCGGTTTGGGCAGGACGATCACCTCAGCCGCTAACATATCAGGGGGGATAGAGCCCGGACCTTCAAAGGAATTGAAGAGTCGGGTAAGGACAGGGGCCACTAGGTGACTGAACAATTTGTAAAATCCAGCTGAGAAGCCATCTGGGCCCGGGGACTTCAGTGGGCGAAGTCTGGATATAGCTGTAGCTGCTGTGACTACCTCTAATCGAATGGGGGCATCCAGCGTATCCGCGCTGGATTGGGACAACTCCGTAATGGCCGCCGAGGACAGATATGTGCCCACCTCCCTAAGGGGCGTTGTATCAGCTTTATACAATGAGGCATAGTAGGTCCGGAACTCGTTGGCTATCTGGGCGTCCTCAGTGAGAGTGTTCCCAGAGCCGTCTGTGAGGTCTGTGATTTTTGTGCGGTGGGTCTTGGCTTTGAAGGCGCTGGCCAGTAAGCGTCCAGTTTTGTTGCCCCCAACGTAGTATGTATGTCGGAGGCGGAGTGCTGCAAATTCCGCCCTATCTGTGTCAAGGGAGGCCAGTTGGGCCCTGGCCGCCTTCAGCTGTCGCCAGACACGTGGGGCGCCAGTGCGACTGTGGACTCTTTCCAGTTCCTCGACCTGGGTTGTGAGTTCGGACCTCTTTTCCCTGCGATCTCTAGCTTCCTCGGAAGCTATAGCAATGAGCTCCCCAAGGACCACTGATTTCAGGGCTCCCCATAAGGACGGCAATGACACTTCCGGTGTGTCATTATTTGTCAGGTAGTCGATGATACAGGTGTTCAGGCGCTCACGGATCGCTGGCCGTTGCAGCATGGTTTCTCGAAGCCGCCATGTACCACGAGGGCGGGAGGTGACCGGGGCAGTGATGGTTAGCTCTATGGCGTCATGGTCCGAGAGCGCCGCGGGGACAATGTCAACACTGGTTACCTTAGGCAGCAGCTCAGACGATCCTATGAAGTGATCTAGCCTGGCGTAAGTGCGGTGGACATGGGAATAGAAGGTGAATTGTGCTGTGGTAGGGTGTACAGTGCGCCATATGTCTACCAGGTCTCGTTCCCGCAGCCAGTCCGCCCCAGCGGCGGTAATAGCGCCTGTATCCCCATAGCGGTGTCCTGATCTATCTTTGGTGGTGTCCATGACTAGGTTAAGGTCCCCCCCGATAAGTATGAGTGAGTTAGATGACTGAAGGGATTCAGAAAGACCATTCTTCAAAAAGGCTTCCTGGCCTGTGTTGGGAGCGTAAACTGACCCGATCGTGAGATGTAGGTCTCCAAGTTGAAAGGAGTGTGCGAGGAGACGGCCCTTAACTTCCCCGGACTTGGTCCCCACCGTCCCTCTAAAGTGCCTAGAAATCAGGATGGCTACCCCAGCTTTCTTGGTGGGAAGGTAAGAGAAAAATTGTTGGGGAAAGGCACGCAAGCGCAGTCTATGCCAATCTTTGGGCAGCAGGTGGGTCTCTTGGAGTAGGCACAGGTCCACCCCAGAGTGTTCCAGGTAAGAGAGTATCGCCCGTCTCTTAATAGGGTTATTTAGGCCTTTGACGTTAAGTGTCAGTATCTTCAGTGTGGGACTAACCATTGCTGTAGAGGGTGGGTTTAGGTGCGTTATAACGTGTGTGTGTTCCCGGCCTAGATGCATAATGTCGTGGAAACAACTGTGGTCTGAGGTTGAGCAGTAAGGCAAAGAAATAGTCTCATCAGTCCATTAATAGCAAATCCCCCCTGGCACAATGGTTCCCCCCCCTAACTCCCCCCAAACCGTCCCCCCACCTCCCCCCTTGTATCCACAACTGTTCTCCATGAGGCAAGGATACTGTCAACAGTTCCCCCCCCAACTCCCGCTCCCACCCGAAGCCCCAACTCCCACGAGTGTGTGGGTACAGTCCCAGTCCAGTAAATTTGCACAGGGCTGTGGTGAAGTCTTCCATTCGGGTCATGGCTCGTGGCGGACACTTCGGCTCCCCGCCCAAAACCCAACCCCCATTCAGGGGGTAAATAAGCTAAGAGTGATCTCCCAAGTGTTGCTGCTGTCAGCCTGAGGAGGAGGTCTCTTTGGCCACCTCCGCAACTGCCGTGGCGCGCTCCTGAGTGATAGTAGAGGCGTCCGGCCTCAGGTGTCGTGAGGGTGAACATCTGCGATGCACAGTTTGCCATCCATTGTCTCGGGGTCCTCTGGATGGGCTTAGGGTCGGTTCATCTACCTCATGCTCAAGGCCCAGGAGGGCGCAGGTGTCCTTGAGCCAGCGCAGTTGGTGTAGTTTTCCGTCCCACTTGAAGATGAGACAGAACGGGTGACCCCAAGAATACGGAGTTCCATGCTGCCGTAGGAAATCCGTCACTTTACGGAATTCCTTGCGTTTCTGCAGGGTTATGGCAGACAGGTCCTGGTAGAGGGCTATGGAGTGACCCTGGAACTGAAGAGGCTGGGCTCGTCGCGCCTCCCTGAGGATTCGCTCCTTTAAGGGGAAGTCAGGCAGAAAGGCTAGTATGTCCGGTGGTGGCGCCGAGGACCGTCTGGGCAGTCCCACCCTGTGAGCCCTGTCAATGCGTATCTCGAAGTCCGCCGCTTCGCCCAGAACGGACCGGAAGAGAGTCTGTAGGTAGCCCGTGACATCGGCTCCTTCTGATTTTTGAAGGTCCCCCCAGACCCGTATGTTGTTCCGGCGGGAACGGTTCTCGAGATCCTCTGTATGGGCCTGGAGGTCCATTTGCTGGTCAGTGAGACGCACAATTTCCTGTTGGAGGTGCGTTATTTCCATACTCCCGGATTGATCCGCTTCCTCAACCGTCGCCACTCGCTCCCCCAGGCCCTCCACGTCTCGTCGGAGCTCCCGAACCTCGCCTGCCACCTCTTGCTTCAGGGATCGGAAGTCATCCCTTAGGGAGTTAAAAAGTGTTTCTAAGAAAGTTCTAGTGATGGGTGATTGGTCCTCCGTCGGTGCAGACGTCTGCTTTGCAGTAGGGGGGGAAGGAGGGTCCTTACTGGGCTTGGACTGTGTTTTGGCCAGGAGCTCCAGGAGAGTTTGTGACCCTTTTTTCGACCGCTGCCCCGCCATTTTGTCTGTAAGGTCGCCCCAGCCCCTGGCGTCGGAGTTCTGCGGCGGAGCGTGGGTGTGTGGCCAGCAGGTCCCGGTGGTTAGGCCCTCTGGTAGTGTTGGGCGGCGTGGTGAAGTCTACTCTGTCGCAACGGGTAGGTGATGGCTCAAAGGACTTGTTTTTAGGGAGGAACCTGGCCGTGGAGCAATATGGGAGGTGGTTATCCAAATGTGAGGTGGAGGGGCCAAGCGGCGAACTCTGCGGCAGCGTCTGTCGGTGGGGACCAGGGTAATTGTGTGTCCGTGCCATTCGTGGCGAGCAGTCCGTGGTGAGACGGACGGAAATGAAAGGTCACTGAAGCCAATCGCCGGGGGCTCGAGCGTGCCCCCGAGGTCCATCACAATGCCCCCACCGTGCTCCTCACCTGTGTATAGCAGTGTTCAGTGGTGGTACCGGTATGGGCTGGCAGCTCCGGTCCGGTCCGGTTGTTCTCCCTGGCCGCTCAGCTCTCTGTAGCAGGAGGCGTTGTCACAGTGCCCCTCGTTAACCAGGGTAGTGCACCGCTATTCCAGCGATGCCCCAGTGGTTGCGCCACCAAGGTTTCTCAGCCCTCTACAGCTTACCCCCCGGGCGACACCTGCAGGCCCAAGGCCGAAGCCGGGGGGTCGATTTTGAAGATGCCGGCGGTGTGGTGTGTGCCGGTCAGGCCGCAGTGCTGGAGACACGCCGCCGGCGGCGGGGGCCAGGCCTCGGGACCGCTGGGCCGGGCCCGTGGATGTTGCGGTGGGCCACGGGAGCAGAGCGGGGGCCGCTAGGGTAGAGCACGCCGGCTCCTACAGGGTCAGTGCGACCGCAATGGTCCAAATGCCGTGCAGCGCCTCGGGTGATTCCAGGTGTCCCCCCGGTGAAGGCGATGACGGAGAGGGCCGGCAGGGTGCAAGCCGGGGGGAGTCGCCGCAGTGGTCAGTCGCGCTTTCGTCCGGTGGCATAAGGCTCCAGGCGGGCAGTCCTCAGAGAGCGTGTGCAGGCCCAAAAGCCGGGGAGTCGATTTTCGTGACTCCCGGCTGGCACACGGTGCCCCGCCCGGCACGTCACTGGGCCGGGGGGTGTCCCGCAGGTGGGAGCCGGGGACTTCACAGGAGGACACGGGTGTGCCGGGTTCCCTCCGACCTGAGTTTCAAAAGGCCGCAGGATCTCCGCAGGGCTCCAGGGGTAGAGCACGCCGGCTCTCACAAGGCCACGGCGGTCGCCATGATGTGGCAGCGGCGAGCAGTCAACGGCTCCCCCAAGCTCCGGCACGGCACCAGCGGCAACAAGCAGGGCACCGGACAGCACAGCAAGAGTCCGGCAACAGAAGCAGACGATTTGGGCGTGATAGGGAAATCAGGCTGTGTAACAGGGCGCGATTTAGCGGGATCGGGCAGGGAGCCTCCGGGACCTGCGACCGATCACGCCGCCATCTTAGCCACGCCCCCCTTTCTTGCTCTTTTGGCCTCGTTTTCACGCCGGAGGTTTGTATGGCAGAGCCAATGGGATGCTGAGTTCCGGGAAGGTGGGCGGAATCCGGATCCTGTAGTTTCAAGTCCTTAAAGGCCCACAGGACTTCGGAAGCTGCTTAGGACTTTAAGGAAAGAGGTGAGAGATAACTGGGAAATTTATCAACCACATCCTTCATTATATCGGTAGTTGGTGCCCCGTCACACATCCCCCTCCCAGGATGTTCCCGTTCGGGGAGCATAGGAACACGGGAGAGAAAGTCTGCGTTACCGTTCTCGAGCCCCTTCCGATGGCGTACTTCAAAGGAGAAAGGTTGTAGAGAGAGGAACCATCAAAGGACCCGAGGGTTATGCCCCTTATTGCGGCTCATCCAGAGTAAAGGTGCGTGGTGCGTAAATAAGATGAAATGGAAGCCTTCTAGATAATAGCTTATCCACTGCCCGCTTAAAGGCCAAACACTCTTTCTCCATGATGGAGTACTTTTGCTCGCGGGGAAACAGCTTGCGGCTGATGAATAGCACAGGATGATCAATGCCTTCCAAGGAGGTCTGTGAAAGGACGGCTCCAAACCCCTGATTGGAAGCGTCGGTCTGGAGGCAAAAGGGTTTGGAGAAATCTGGGGATCTGAGTACTGGTGCAGTGTTGATAGCTTTTTCCAGGTTTTGAAAAGCATGTAGGGCTATAGGGGGGGGACATGAGAGATCTTTACTCTTCACCTGTTGTTTGAGGAGATGGTTAGGGGACTGGCTATTTCTGAAAAGTGGGGAATGAATCTTCTGTAATAATATAACAGACCAAGAAAGGCCCGGATCTCTTTTTTTGTGGAGGGGAAGGGGACATCGATTATTGCCTTGATTTTTTCGCTCTGTGGTTTGATAATTGCATTTCCCAGGAGGTATACAAGATATTTGACTTGTTGGTAGCCAACATGGAATTTTTTTGCATTAACACGAAGGCCTGCTTGTTGAAGGGCCAGGAATACCTCACAGCAGTTGTGAGAAGTTGGCCTGGTATAGGATGATCACTATTCTAGTGAACACCTTGCACCAGTCCAAACGACCCTTATGGTGATTGGTTGTAAGTCAACCTTATAGACCAGCTATCCTGGTGGTAGCATGGACAAAAGCAGTCTTAGGCTAAACTCGAGGGCATGTGAAGCCAGCTGTTTTACCATATGCAATCCTTTAAATACCAAATGAAAGGACACCACACAAGTTATATATTACAAAATATATGTATTTATTTCTAGAATAATCCCCTATACTCTTTATTAGCACAGAAGCACAAGCGTTAAACAAAGAACTCAGTAGAACATACAATAAGCTGCACAATTATGGATAGGCCGGGTGGCCACTCAAACCATATATTAAAAAAGTGGTATAAGTACCACGTCACGAACAATGGTAAGGCCTAGGGCATTGGGAATCGCTGGGCTTACACTGGACTAACGAAGGTTAGGACATAGGAGGCCCACAGGATGCAGGTGCAGAGTCTATAGGCAGCCGTGTTTACCATACAAGTCAATC
The DNA here is from genome assembly GCF_964263255.1 of Lissotriton vulgaris. Lineage (NCBI taxonomy): Eukaryota > Metazoa > Chordata > Amphibia > Caudata > Salamandridae > Lissotriton > Lissotriton vulgaris. The sequence continues at coordinate 1,004,777,515 of NC_141694.1, read as the reverse complement.
GTAAAAATCAGAAAGTTATAGGAAAGTTATAGGTTTAGGAGACTTCCGACCGGACTAGAACATAGCCACTTGAAACTAGGACACTAGGGATGTAAATCACTACAGGGGCACGGAGTACCCTCGTTACCTCACCCACAGGAAGCGGGTGCATAGGTGCCAAAGTGTGTCAGGTTTCTTCGTGGAGTTCTATGGAGCCTGGAGGAAAAGATGCTGCAGGCGGCCAGGAGAGAAGAGTCCGGTTGGATCCAAGGGTGGATCGAAGATGTAGAGTACCTGAAAGCAGAGGGGACAGAGTCTAGGTCACTAGCCAGTGACCAGGATGGAACCAGGACGGAACCAGGCAATGTCGGTTTGCGATCAGGTGCTGTCGAGTAGTTTGTCTCCGCTGCCACATGGACCAAGAAGGATCGAGGATGACCAGCTGGTGAACACGAGCTGTCCAACGAAGGCTCTTGCTGTTGGCGGTGTCGGTACTCGAATCGGAGTCACCAAGCCTTGGCAAATGCTACCCACGCAGGACTCGAAGATTTCTTCTGGATCGGACCGGGAAGGTCAGATCGGTGGCTCCTTTTCAGAGGAGCTAGGGCCAGTCTGGAGCAACCAGACCAGCAGTTCAAAATTGTAGGTTTGTCGTCTCAGAGGCCACTAGCCAACGGGCAAGTGACCGGACAACGCGTCGAGCAGGAAAAGTGCAAAATGGCCCCACGCAGCACTCGGTGAGTGTGGAGAGGTGATCTTCGGTGCACAGACTGCTCGGGGCTGGGGCTTCTCAAACCCCAAAGTACAGCGTCGAGGGTGCCTCGGGAGCTGCGCGGGAAGCACTTCGTAAACTTTTCAAGATGGCCGGTCCCACGTCTCGTGTCGCCTCCACGGGTCTCTGATTTGCTGGGACTGTGGATCGGGCTGTCGGATGTCTGGGAGTCTGGGTCTTGTCGGTCTCTGTCGCTCGAGCTCCGGCGGTAGCAACGACAAAGAAAGTCTTGATGCGCTGATGGTGCCTGCTTGCACAGGGTGGCCACTCCTTGACCACAAGGGAGATTCTTCAGTCTTCTACGTTGAGTAGGATGTCGAAGGGTCCAGGCTTTCGTTTCAAAGTTTCAGTCAGGATGATCTGATGTGCATTGGCACAGCTCCTACCTTTATTCCAAATCAAGGGGCTGGATCACCTGCTAGGTCCCTCCTATGGGTGGGACCCAGGAAGGGGGTGGTTACACCCCTTTCCCTTTGTCCAGTTTCGCGCCAGAGCTGGGGCTGGAGTGCCACAGCACCGGTTTGAACTGGACTTTGCATGGGACACCTTGTGTGCCCCAGGTAGTGTCTAGTTTCTTTCAGACCTCCCTGCCCCAATCCACTATCTCCTGTCTGGGGTGGTGTAACACCTCCCTGTGACAGGAAACATTGTCCAGGCCTCCCCTGCCGGAGTTTAGGTCAGCAGCAGGAGGCCAGACTCGTGTCTGTGGCAGCTGCATCCATTTTGTGATGCTGAGGCTCTGGTTAGATTTAACCGCGTTTAAGGAAAGTAACATGTCTTCTCCCTCTATAAGGGTGGAATGCTACCCCCGTCGCCAGGACTGGCGAGGGGTTAGTATTCCAAAGCGTATGACACCTTACACGACATGTTTTGATAAAGCCAAATCAAAGTTAGCAAGTAACCGCGAGGATTATAATGCACTTCAGAGTATATGGTATGGCAATATCCCAGAACAGCTAAGGGACATGGTTCTGAAAGCTGCAGACAGGCTCAGCTCATGCTAGAGCACCATCTCACATAAAACCAAGCACTCTGCCTCCAGGATTGTTAAGGACTGCCATAGGAGTGACTTATAGGTGTATATGTGTCCAGATATAGGTTTAGATATAGGTATACTATATCTAAGCAAGGGATGATTACACCACCTTGCCCCAGCTGAGTGATCAGCCAGTTGTGTCATTTTGGATAGCCAGCCAGGGGTGGCAAGATATGCTGCAGCCCCTGGTAGGCCTTGGATGCACCTATGCCCTGGGTACCTATGGTACACTGTACGGGGGCTGATAAGGTGACCCAATATGCAATTAGAGATGTACCTAGGGTACATGGAGTACATTTTACAGAGAGAGCAGATAGCCTGGGGTCCTGATTAGCAGGATCCCAGGCCAACTAATATGAAAACCAGCTAAACACTAGGCACAAAATCTGGGGTAACCATAGTCGGGTATCCACCTTCCTACATAACCCCCCCCCCCACCCCCACCCAAACGAAAGAAGATAAGGTTATCCTTGACCAGGTAAGCCTATATTGCCTAAGTGGCCATATAAGGAAGTACCTGCACTAGCATGGTTACCCCTGTCTCATGGTCCACTAAGCAATCTCTCACCCTAAGGGTATCGGAGGGTCTCCACCACAGGGAATCTCTACCTTTGGTGTGTTTTGGCAAAGAACATGCTGGTGTGGGAATGAAGTGAGGCTCCACTAATGTAGGGCTCAGCTTCCTCCAATCACTATCCACCATGGATGCCTTTCTTTCCAGGACTGAGTTGCACTGTGCTCTCAGGGTCAACCTCTGGCTGCCTACAGCTGGAGGCTGGGTCCCTTTTGTTGGCTTACTGGAGGGACAAGTCAGGTTTGGGGCCCAGGTTTGGCTGTGCCCAACAGAATCCATCTGGGGGAGGCTCCTAACTAAGAGTAAGTGAGATTCCTCAGGAGTTTTTGATTTTTCACCTTGCTAGGGCTGCTAGCTTTGGTGCCCCTAATCTGCTGATGGGGTGGTTCTTTTGGACAGGAGGCCCTTTGGGGTTCACCACTGGCTTCCCTGACCTCTACAGCCCTGGGCTGACTGAGGCAGGGTAGAGAGGGGCAGGTTACCTGCTCCAGACTGGGTCCACTGACATCAGGGGCTCTGCCAGGCCTTGCCTGACTACCTCTGGGGCAGTTTCTTCACAAGGGGTAAGATCAGTTCCCTGAGGAGGCTGATCCTTTCCTAAAGTCTGGTGGGAGGGAGATTTCTCTTCCTCCTCAATGCCCTGTTTGGGTGGAGTGATCCATAGTTTCAGGCTTCACAACACATGAATTTGTTTGAGTTTGGGCTGTGGCCATCACAGCCCCACCAACCTTTTCAGGAGGGGACTCAGTGTGGGTTTGGGCTGTTACCGTCACAGTCCTGTCAACCTGTTCAGGGAAGGAATCTGTTTGAGATTTGGCTGAGACTGGCACAGCCCTCCTGACCTGTTCAGGGGGGACATCTTGGAATGGGGCTGTGGCTATCACAGCTCCACTAGCCTTTCCATGGAGATTTACCATTTTAGAATGAGTTTCTTGCTCTACCTCAGCCCAGGCTGAGATCTCTAGATCATTCCCCAGTAGACAATCTACAGGCAAGTTTGATTACACTGCCACTCTCTTGGGGCCAGTGACACCTCCCCAGCTGAGATTTACCACTGCCATGGGATGATCTTTCTGCACTGCATCAATGTTGGTCACCTGGTATGTGGCTCCAGGTAAATGTTGCCTTGAGGGGACTAGACTCTGTTACCATAGTGATGCTAGCCCCTGTGTCTCTATAGGCCTCAACTGTCAGACCATTGATGAGGGGCTCCTGTCTGTACTTGCCCAAAGTGTTGGGACAAGCAGTGAAGTTGGCAAACCCCATGCCATTTTTACAGGCAAGAGTAGCTGTGGTAGGGGACCTGGTTAAGCCAGAGTCCACCTGAGTTCCCCAAGTAAACCCAGCCAAATTCTTAGGGGCACTCCCACCACCTGGAGGATTACTAGTAGTAGTAACAGGAGGTGTTGGAGTATTACTTGGAGGAATATTCTCCTTATTGCTGACCTTAGGGCAACTGCTGTCAGTCTTCCAATGGCCAGGCTTTTTACAAGCATGGCAATAAGGTTTCTTTTGGGAAGAGGAAGTGTCTTGGGACCCACCCCCATCCTTGGAGTTTTGGGGCCCTGGGGATGTCTTGTCTTTAGATTTATCCCCACCTTTTTCTTGAGGCTTGGTAGACTCCTTCTTCTGGTCATTACCCTGATTTCTAGGCCTAATCCTGGTTCGGACATATTTGTCTGCCCTCTTACCCAATTCTTGTGAAGGGGTCAGATCTGAATCCACCAGGTTCTGGTGTAAAAGCTGTTTTTGACAATTACTAAGGATCTGCTCCCTCATAATCAAATTCTACAATCCTGTATAGTCATGTACTTTGCTGCCAAGCAACCAACCTTCCAGAGTCTTAGTAGCACAATCTACAAAATCAGTCCAGTCCTGAGTCTGTGTCTTCTGGGTATCTCTGAACATTAACCTGTACTGTTCAGTGGTTAAGCCAAACCCATCAATTAGAGCACTCTTCAGGACAGTGAAGTTTTTTGCATCCTCATGTCTAACAGTGAGGAGCTTGTCTCTCCCTTTTCCTGAAAAGGAGAGCCACAAGATTGCTGCCCACTGATTTTTGGGAACCTGCTGTACCATGCAGGCTCTCTCCAGAGCAGTCATCCATTTGTGGATGTCATCCCCATCTTTGTAGGGGGGCACAATCTTACTCTGGTTTCTATGATCATAGGACCTGTCTTTATCCTTAGGGATACTGCTGCCACCAGTGGAATCTAATCCACTTATTTTTTGCTCCCTTCCCAAAGCAAGTTTAGCTTGGGCCAGGGCTATCTCTTCTTTCTCAATCTGAAGTTGGGCAGCTCTCATCCTAGCCTCATGTTCTTTTCTCTTGGGGGGAAGTCATTCCCCTTTGAGATCCCCTGGAGGCATTAGACTGGTTAGATTCCCTGGAAGGAGATCTAACTCTTCTAGTGCCAGGGACAAGTCTACTATTAGGTCTGGAAAGGTGTGCCACCTCTCCATCCCCATGTAGGCTTACATTGGTCCTGCTAAGTCTTCTGACCTGAACTTGACCATTCCCCTGATCATCTGACTCATCCCCATCCTCCTCATTTCTGGAGCAATGGTGTCATCTTCTCTGGGGGTCCCTTCTCCTATCTTACCTGAAGGACCTGTCTCAGGCTCCTTCTCAAGATGAGCTTTCTCTAGGATAACTATGAGGATAGGGATGGTGGGGTTGTGACCCCTTTTCAGCCCCCTTGCAGTGCATAGGGCACTCAAGCTTTGAAGCTGAGGTTTTCATAACTGGCTGGTGCCTTGTGAGGGTCACCCAGAGGTAGAGAACTGGATGGTTCACCTGTGCCAGGCATGACTAGTGAGGTGTAAGTGGTGCACTTACCTACACTGTGTTTACCTACTTGAACCTCTCTAGAGGTTGTAGTCAGGGTGTGCTAAGCCCTTTGGTCTACAACCAATAAGTTCAGTAGAACTTAAGTATGTTAAGCTTTGTTTATATGTACCTAAGGTACTTGATGTGATCTTTCAAATGATATTGTCAAAGATTACAATTGGTAAAACAAACAGCAAGCTCAAATCCCAACCGCTGCCAACAATGTGAGAAGTTGGCCTGGTATATGATGATCACTATTCTAGTGAGCACCTTGCACCAGTCCAAACGACCCTTATGGTGATTGGTTGTAAGTCCACCTTATATACCAGCTATCCTAGTGGTAGCATGGACAAAAGCAGTCTTAGGCTAAACTCAAGAGGGCATGTGAAGCCAGGTTTTTACCACATGCAATCCTTTAAATACCAAATGAAAGGACACCACACAAGTTATATATTACCCCTCCCTGTGACAGGAAACCTATTGTCCAGGCCTCCCCTGCCGGAGTTTCGGTCAGCAGCAGGAGGCCAGACTCGTGTCTGTGGCAGCAGCATCCATTTTGTGATGCTGAGGCTCTGGTTAGATGTAACCGCGTTTAAGGAAAGTAACATGTCTTCTCCCTTTAGAATGGTGGAATGCTACCCCCTTCGCCAGGACTGACGAGGGGGTAGTATTACAAAGCGTATGACACCTTACACGACATGTTTTGATAAAGCCAAACCAAAGTTAGCAAGTAACCGCGAGGATTATAATGCACCTAAGAGTATATGGTATGGCAGTATCCCAGAACAGCTAAGGGACATGGTTCCGAAAGCTGCAGACAGGCTCAGCTCATGCTAGAGCACCATCTCACATAAAACCAAGCACTCTGTTGTTAAGGCCTGCCATAGGAGCGACTTATAGGTGTACATGTGCCCAGGTATAGGTTTAGATATATGTATACTATATCTAAGCAAGGGGTGATTACACCACCTTGCCCCAGCTGAGTGATCAGCCAGTTGTGTCATTTTGGATAGCCAGCCAGGGTGGCAAAAGATATGCTGCAGCCCCTGGTAGGCCTTAGATGCACCTATGCCCTGGGTACCTATGGTACACTGTATAAGGGCTGATAAGGTGACCCAATATCCAATTATAGATGTACCTAGGGTACCTGGAGTCCATTTTACAGAGAGAGCAGATAGCCTGGGGTCCTGATTAGCAGGATCCCAGGCCAACTAAGTTGAAAACCAGCTAAACACTAGGCAAAAAATCTGGGGTAACCATAGTCCGGTATCCACCTTCCTGCAGCAGTCTTGTAGATGTTTTTCCCAGCTGGAACTATATATGACTATGTCGTCAAGGTAGGCTGCTGAATAACCCAAAAGTTTTGAGAGGACTTTATTCATGAGTCTCTGAAAGGTGGCAGGTGCCCCACGGAGACCGAAGGGGAGAACTGTAAACTCGTAGTGACCTGTAGGGGTGGAAAATGCAGTTTCTCCTGATCCTGTTCTTTTAAGGGCACCTGCCAATATCCCTTGGTGAGATCCAGGGTGGTAATATATATTCTGCATCCCCGAGTCTTTCGATGAGTTCGTCTACCCTCGGTAGTGGGTAGGCGTCAAACTTGAATATAGCGTTGACAGCCCTGAAATCAATGCAAAAACGTATCGAGCCGTCAGGCTTTGGTACGAGTACTATAGGAGATGACCACTCGCTTTGGGAGGGTTGTATCGCTCCCATTTCAAAAATTTTGTCTGTCGTCTGGCCGCTGGTATGCAGTAGGGTCTTTGCTTGACAATTTTACCTGGTGGAGTGGCGATGGAGTGTTCAATGAGGTCGGTTTTCCCGGAATAATTGGAAAAGAGGGGAGAAAACGGTAGAAGAGTCTCATGTAAAGGCTTCTTCTGAAGGTCCAATAAAGCTTAGTGTATATTCAATTGCCCCAGTGTGGTGTTATTTTCTCCTGGAGTATATATAACCTGCACGTTTTGGGGGATTGGACCAAGCCACTTCTTTAGAAGGTTTATATGATGCATTTGGGACTTTTTAGGTGACAATTATACAAGGTAGGTGGTGAGTCCTATCTTCTTTATTATACGAAAGGGTCCCTTCCATTCTGAACGAACTTTTGTTCTACTCGAGGGAAGCAGAACTAAAACCCAGTCATCTACGTTAAGATGTCTCAATTTTTTTCCCTTATCATAGAAGAGCTGTTGTTTTGTTTGAGCTTTTTCAGGGTTGGCATCATCAAACTCTCTTAACTTATGAATCCGGGTACGTAAGGCTGATGTATATTCAAGAAAAGAGCAAGTCTCCTCTTGTTTTTCTTGCTCCCAGGCTTCTTTGGTGATCTCCAGTATATCGCGGGGCGCCTACCAAAAAGAAGCTCAAACGGTGAACAGCCCAGACTACTTTGTGGTTGGCTACGGATCACAAAGAGAGCTAGGGGAAGGAGCATATCCCAGTCTCGATCCTCAATAGTGAGCATTTTTTAGGTCTCGCCTGTCGATGCGCATGCGCATCGAGCAAGGCGAGACTATAGCGAGTTATCCACACTTTATCTGCACTGCAAGGAATCGTGGCGATTCCTTGCAGTGCCCGTGACTTTTAAGGTCAATGCGCATGCGCATTAAGCTTATGCGCATGCGCATTGACCTTAAAAGTCACGGGTGCGTGCATGTCCCCTCTCCGCCCCCTCCCCCGTTCCGCCCCCTCCCCTGTTCCGCCCCTTCCCCTTCCCGCCGCTCGCCATATGTTCGCTCGTTCCCTCCCACTGGCAGCCTGCGGCCACTGCTGAGAAGCTTGTTTTAACTTACAGATCCGCCTCTCAGTCTTGTTTAAAGGAGAGTTTTAGGGTGGCGTTGTATCTTACGCAAAGACCATCGGTCTGTGGGTGGTACACCGAGGTCTTTATGTGTGAGATATCGAGAGTTTTACACACCTGGGACATTAATTTTGAGACGTAGGGAGACCCTTGGTCGGTAAGGATCTCCTTAAGGAACCCGACTCGTGAGAATAGTTCTACCAATTTGTTGATTACGTTAGAGGTTGTGGGGGCCCTCAGATGAAAAGCTTCAGGGTAACAGGTTGCATAATCTACAATGAAAAGTGCGTATAAATTGCCCTTTTTGGTACGTGGATGGGGACCTATGAGGTCCATCCCAACACGCTCAAAGGGGTTTCCTACAATCGGGAGTGGCTGTAAGGGAACAGCAGGTGGTTTGTATGGATTCTTGCGCTGGCATATTTCACACTCCTGACAGTATTTGGTGACTTGAGCATATATCCCTAGCCAGTAAAAGTTTTGTAAAATCTGTGTCATTTTCTGTGTACCTCGATGTCCGGCCAACAAGAGAGTGTGTGCAAAGAACAATATTTGTTCTCTAAAGGGCTGAGGTACAAGCAAATTGGGGGGAAGCCTTCTAATTCCATTGACCTTTGCGTGTGGCTTTTAAAAATTGAAAGCCCGCAATTGGCCAAAGGCGGGACATGATCCCGCCTTCTCTCTAAGTGTTGACTCTCATGGCCTAGGGTTCTCTGGAGTGAGCAACAGCGTGGCCGGGTGCCAACTGCATACTTAACATTCCTTTCAGTGCGCGTGCACCACACGCAGTCTTTGTTTTTTGTAGACTCCACACACTGTACTGTATTTTATCGATTTTCCGATTTACTCGCACATTGTTTTTGAGTATTCTGTTTCTCCCTCATACCCCTTGATAATGTTACTTTAGCTAGTTAATAAATCTTTGCTGCCCTTCCATAAACCGTTTACCGTGCTCTTTCTATCCTCGTTTGCCCCACTCTTCCATTTATCCTATATCTGTACGTACATTTTCCTGACTCCTACAGTTATATATACTTTTCATTATGTTACTCAGTTTCTTTTAAAATCACTTCTCTTTAGATCGTTTCTTTCTCTCCTAAATTTTATGACTACTTTTTGTCTGTTTCGTACTCTTCCTGGCATATTCTGTTCCCTTTGCGTCTCCCACATAAGGCCCAGTATTATCTTTATAAGTCGAATTCCCATTCGCTCTGTCACTGCCCGAATCCTATTAAGACTGCCACGTCCTATCATTGCCACTCTGTCATATTCTATTATGGTCACGGCAATTCTAGTATTTCTGTTACTGCCCTTCTGCCTAATTTTCCCAGTCCTCTGTTGCCCCTTACTACTACGCATTTCATGTAGTCTTCTTTTCTGTTATGCTGCCACTAACATCTCTCTTATCATTGTCCACTCTCCTATCGTTGTCTCTCTCTAACGTGTAACACAATTTTGTTACTTTTTACATAACCGGAGATCTTAGTAGCTCGATTAGTGGCTCAGAGAGAACATGCATATTAAATAAAAAGCATAATATCCCCCTCAAAAGACCAAGCACTAAAAAATATTCTAAACATTAGTGAAGTACGCTTTGGGAGTCTTGGGGCCACGCAGATATTGACAATCTGTTTTATTGGGTGTTACAAGTGTATCACTTTTATTTAGATGTGCACTAAGGATTCATTATTGTTAATCTGTCACAGATAGTCTAAACTGCGTAATCCACGGTAAACACATTTGTTGCCTAAATTTGCATGGTTGACATGGAATGGTGTCATGACATTACATCACAGTAGCTTCCTTTCAACCATTCTCATTGGGAAATCACTACCACTGAAATCATTCCTTGGGAATTTCAATCATGTCTCATATGCTTTGTTGCAACTATGTTGTTCTTACCATTAAGCATGGTCGGATTGGGACCAATGTTAGGCCCAGGCACCCAAAGAACAAGCATTTGCAATGCAATAGGTCCCGCATTTACGCAAGTTTAAGCTATTGGCATTGTAAATGACAATGCCTTTTATTTCTGTTTTAAAAACAAAAATAAAAGGCTTTGTTATTTGCAATGTCAATAGCTCAAACTCGTGTTAATTCAAGACCTATTGCTTTGCAAATGCTTGTTTAATTATGGAACCAAACAGGCTTTTTTCAACCAGAAGTAACACAAGCAGGTGTAAGGTAAAGTTGATGGGATTGTGCATGACAATGATGTGAGTATCTGCTACAAAATGAAATGTCTGAGCTAGACAAGGATCTAATGAAAGAAGTTCTACACATGAGTTGAAGAATCCGAGATTTTTTCATAGGCTTAGCTACAGGAGTACATTTAAGAGGAATTGCAGCCCCAGAGTCAGAGAATTGTGAGACTGGATATAGAGCTTTAGAAGTAAAGATAGTTTGTATTAGTTGAATCTTAGCAATTAAAAAGGAGGCTAATCATTAACCTAGTTCCAGGATATGTGAAACTCATGTTAGTTAGTGGTCATGAGGAGATTTAACGATTTTGAACATTTCGACAGAGGAATTCCCACATGCGTAATGTGGGAAGAGTAGTATGATGCATAGGATTGTGCAAACTTTGTATAACCCTTGTTTCTAATTTCTTTATATTGGGCCATTTGTGACGCACTTGGTTGCCAATTATAAAGAAAAGACAACGGAACCCAACTGTGATAAGGTATAAGAGCCAGCGGTCAAGGTGAAAAGCTGGTCGGGTCACGGAGCAGCTGTTTAAAGCAACGGAAATAAAACCTTGCTTTTCTTTCCTATGCTCTATTACTTTTAGCTTACAGTGACTAGCAGAAAGAACATTACCCTTTTTTTTGCATTTGTTAGATAATTATAGAAACATAAGATTCTTTTAGCATTTTTCTACACATTCTGGGCTACTGCAACCTTTTTTTATTATTTATTTTATACAAAATTGACTCGTAGAAATATCTAACAGGTTTTTAATGTTTAACTGTGCACTAGTGATTCTATTTGTATTCTTCATGTTTGCAAACATGCTCTCTCTTTCATATTAAAGAGATATGCACTAAGGTTTTAAATGGTTTGTGGGAAAGGCGATGGTGTGACCATGTATTATATGGGATAAAGTCCCCCCTGGTGTACATGATACAGATATTGCAAGTCCCCTCTGAGTTCCATAACCTTATGAAGGAACTCTGCCTTTAGTCTTGTTCCTCTATATGATTACGGAACTACTCCGTGACTTTCTGTATCCTTATCAAATCAAATACAATTTTTGCTTTATTCGGTTTTCAAGTCAGCAAACAAAAAAAAACATAAAAGCACAGTTTTACAATTATATATCAGATTACTGTATAATTTTTTGTTAATATTTTTATTTAAAAGCAAACATAGCATCATACTTTAACTCCATAGCTGCTAATACACATTCCTCCCCAGTGCTGCGCTGTCCATTAGAACTAGTGCTGAATGGACGTTCAATGGTCGTGCGCAGCACTGGGGAGGTAGCGCTGCTGACGACCATTGGTCGTGCGCAGCACTTAAGGGGTTAAATGGGACAAAGTTCATAAGTGTTTCCTACATTTGATTGTGCACTTCAAAAATAGGACTATATATCTCACAAAAACAATCATTATCTAAGAACTGCAATGCAAGATAGGATGGGCGACATTGTCTCATACCCCATAATTTCAGTATAGGTTTAATCCACCTCCTCCCCTGTTCCAAATAAAATTTACAAAACAGGACTACATGAATTGATGTTTGCGGGGGGACTCCGTCACAGGGGCAATTTGGTAAGATTTTGGACCAATCATTTATAGTCGGAAAGCTTTCCAAACGTTGGAATACATCAAGTCTAAGACATGTAAGAACAAATCTATCATACCCACTTAGTGTATAAGTTAAGTATGGTTGCATGCCAATGGTAGATCGCATCATTTGGATGGTTTGGACCGTGGGCCGTGATGCCTCAACGGCTAATCTATTTACCTCCAAGTGGGTCATGCATTGTTTTTTTAAAGCTTTTTTAGAGATGGAACCCATCCAAGAAGGATTGTGATAATATTCTGGCTGGCCCAAGTCTGACATAAAAACTTTTATGAACTTAAACCACCTGATCTCTAATGCATGATATAGTTTAAGGCGATCACTTAATACATTACGATTGAATATGGTTTTAGTCGAAGACCAAATCCGATGCCATAGCAGAGCTGGTTTGAACTTTATTATGTGTGTGATGTATGGTAACCCCAAATCGGTATGGCAAATATAGGTTGATGTACAGTGTGGGGCCGCCAACGAATATCTTAAAAATGCTTTTTCCACCTTCTGGATTTCATTTACGTCACAGTATCCCCATATCCCACCGCCATAATCGGCTGTGCTGACACACTTTGCTAGGTAGATATAGATCAACTCTACTGGGAGTCTCTTCCCTAACTTTTTTGAAAAATTCACCAAAGCTGTCGTTCTCATGAAGAGAAATGTTCTAGCCTTGATAGCCTGACGCCATGAACCCTTTTAGTCAATTAAAATTCCTAAATTGGGGTACAATATAGTAGTTTTCACCTTTTTACTCTCTATGTAGATGTCCCTCTGCTTCCTGCTACCTGTCCCGCAACTCATTATAAAAGGTTTAGTAATGTTTATTCTCAGGCCTAAGTTTTTCATAAACTCATTATAACTATCAAGAGCCCGTTGTAGTCTTATTGGTGTTTGAGCCATAGTTACAGCGTCGTCCGCGTAGAGTAGAGCAGATATTGGATGACTTGACAGCTGAGGTAGGGCCCAGCACCTTTCCAACATGGATTGCTCCAAACCGTTGGTATATAGTGTAAATACGAAAGGTGCCAGAACACAGCCCTGCCTAACCCCCTCTCCACTTGGAACAACGCTGTACACTCTCAATTGGGCCCAAACCGCGTCCGAGCTTTTCCATTTCTGTGGAGCTCCCTTAAAAAATGGATTAGTGGTGCCTCCACCCCTATTGAGGCTAAAGTACTCCATAATTTTACGTGACGTACGCATGGCCAGCAAAGGCCAGGTACAGTCTTCCCTTTCTCGCCATCGCATATTTTCCCCATAAGGATGGTTAAGTTGAGACCCTGTTCTGCTGTGCCCAGCCCCTCCTTAAAACTGATCTGATCAAACGTTATTATCTTCGATCCATTGTTGGAGCCGATTAAGCACTATACGTCCTGCCACCTTGCCAAAGAATCCAGCAGTGAAATAGGGGAATAGCATGCCGGATTCTGTCTATCTCCTTTTTAAGTCTCGCGTGGCGTACTGCGCACATGCGCAGTCGAGCTCGTGAGATTTTATGTCTCAGAGTGAACTTGACTAGCGAGGGTTAAGCCCCGCTCCTCTTCTCCATTGGCTGGCCTCCTAAACGGAGGCCAGCCATTGGAGAAGAGGTCCTAGTGATGCTCTTCTTTCTATCTAAGCCCCGTCCTTTTCAGATTGGGTTCCTTGACTTACTGCTGAAGTAAAAGGTTTCTTATCTTCTTTATGGGTTCAGATGGCCCCATAAAGAAAATAAGGAACCGTTTTCCCCAGCAGGAAATCGGGGCGCTCAGTCTCAAACAGACGAGGCTTAGAGACAAAAGGCTGTCAGACGCGAGCGCTTGTTAAACACAACTGTCCGTTTCCCTTCATCTTCTACGAGGGAAAGTGTGCCTTGGAAAACAACGGAGCCCAGAGTAAGACGTGCTCCGCGCGGCAGACCAGTGGAGTATTCATTGGAAGAGGGGGATTCATCAATTCGCCTTCTTCGGTGTCGTTCCTGCGCCCCTTTTGGCCATTACCTCACCATGTCCCGCTCAGCTTTTCTCCCCAACTCTCCCTTCTTTGTCTTCCCAGCCCGCATCTCCTTTCTTTATCTCCTATTCCCTCAACCTTTTGAGCGTCTTCATTTCCTCACCACCTCCCGTCTCCCTCCTTAAACCGCATACACATCCTCCCGAGCTCTCTATAGTCTAAAACGTTGCAATACCCATCCCGATGTTTTTGATTTAAAATGTTGTACGTGCGCATGTTTTTTGATCGCACATAGCACATGCCATGTAGAGAAAATTTAAAATAAACTTAACTGACCGGTTTGAAAATGAAGGAATGCTGTTAGTTTTTCCCAGCGGCTAGTGTACCATGAGGATGGCCTCGCAGCGCTGTCGGGAGTGTTCCGGTGCGTCACACCCTGGTCTGGAGGGTACGATCACAGCTAAAGTTGGATTCCTGGTTGTGTAACTTGAAGCATCAGTGATGGAGGCGTGGTCCACGTGCAGTGTCCTGTCTGCATGAATCGGTCATGCGTGTGCTGTAGCGGGCTGCTACAACAATATACAGGGGTTCTGCCCAAATTACCCTCCCATACCTGGGCAAGGAGCATCACAAGGATGAAAAAGTAGAAAAAAATGGTACTGAGGAATCAATAAAACATGGGTTTCTTCAAAACAAGATACGTTGAATTATCCTGTTTTATACAGTTATTTGTATAGTCATTAAATGGTACAATTTAAGAAGGACATATATAAGGATCACAAGACAAGGTGGATCAAAATATTCACAATAGACAAAGACCTACAAATGCAATATATACATTATATATACAACAATGTACCCTAAACAAAGAGAAAAAAGAAAAGGAAATCCATTTTCTGTCAATACCCACTCCTCAATTTGAGTGGAGTATCACAATCAAGGAAGTCCTTATAGCGCCTAAGTTGTTACTCCTTATAACCACAAGCAAAAATAATGATTAATTAAGGCGCCTAACGTCATTCAAACAATATTCAGTATAATTGGACTCCTTAAAAAGGTGTCGACGCAGTCGTGGTCGCGTTTCCGCCAGTAGTTTCTTTTGGCTTCATCCGGACAGGGGTACTTTCAAGACTACTGTGGTCCCCCCATGGGACGCAGTCCTGGGGAAAAAAGCAAGCCTCCTCGTCAGGTGTGTACAAGTCGGGCCCTCCTCTCGGATAAAATATCTGTCTCTCAAAAAAAACACGGTCCGAGTGTATGTATTCTTCCACACGCCGGGGAAAATAAATCACCCTGAGCCAAATCACGGTAGTTCCTAATATGCTTCTAAGCCATAAATCGCCAAGCCACAAAGGATCGTAGTCACCGAACGCCGGGCAGCACAACCGTCCGTGTGTCCAAGGCAGCGGGCTGCAGCATTTCATGCGTGTGTGCAGGCGCTAGTTGAAGCGTGGTGTCCTGTTGAGGATGTACGCTAGTTCTTCACCAGGCTAACTCCGGGGTGTACTATTGCTGTTAACCTTTAGCGTATTATTGTGATATTGGTGTGTGTTTTTCTGTTGTGGGATGCTGATTACTTCATCTGCCTGTCTCTCGGCTCTTCCATACACGTAATCAGGGGCTCTGAGTTATGCAGCTACCATAGACCGAATATATGCATAATAATAACTACGTATGGGATCTGAAAGTCCCTCTTTTATTGTCGGATGCTTATTTCTCTTTTTCCTTTCACATGAGTACTCTGGTTTTTACTTTCTGCCCGCGTGTCCCCCTGCCTTCTCTCACTGCTCCTTTCTCGACTGTATCTAGGGGAGGGACTGCCTGAATGAACTCTGCCTCCCTGGTAAACACTTGCTGCCTTTTAAACGCCGTCCCTGCCAGCCCGGAGGCTCCTGTTTGCGCACAGGAGGAGGCGGGCCCCGCTTCTAGTCACTCCCACATCTAAGGGGCAATATTTGGCCACAGGCGCTGTTACCCTGCCAGGCTGAGTGCTGCAGCGAGCCCTTTAACCATGGGATTCAATGCGTAACTAACCTAGGCCCTGCCACGATCCAAGGTGAACACCCGCGGTGTGTGACTAGAAGAAAAACTTACTTAGCTGGACACTATAAGCACATGCCCTCACGCGATCACCTAACAAATACAGACGGACTCCAGCTAACTCCATGCCCCCTCGACCGCTCTTGGGGTTTCCACCTACAAACAATTGTAATGTTGAACTTTGGTGCAGTTTGATTAATTGAAGTGGATTAGGACTACAACTCCCAGAAGGCACTAGGTTCTTGATGCAAGGTCTGCTCTGTGATATCTGTGAGATAGATGGAGCAAATGTAAATCTAGAATACCATAGAACTAACTTAACTCCATTTCTGTGCCAGTCTTAGAGACACATTCACCTCCTGCCGGCCACCCATTGCAGAACCCAGCTGCTTGCACAGCAGCAAACCTTCGATCCTGGGACTGCTTGATGCCTGCATAAGATCCTTCCTACAACTTCTGGTCAAATCTCGGTCCCACACTTACTGAACAAATGCATAGCTAACCAGGCGCCGAATCACCTAACCATTGCAACCTCACCTCTGTGGCACCCAATATGTTGGTTTCTCCTCCCTCAAAGAGTGCAAGGATTGGTTGTAGGTGACCAGCAGATGTGGCATGTCCCGCTACTACACCTAGAAATCCATTGAACGTTAATGGTAGAGCTGGATATTGTTTAATACCTCTTCAAAAATGTCTGCAGCGTGGCAGCCTCTACTAGGAAGAAAGTGCATACCTTGTGAGGGTGGCTCTGTGTGTGTGCGTCTGTGTGTGTGGCTGTGCGTCTGTGTGTGTGGCTGTGCGTCTGTGTGTGGCTGTGTGTGTGTGTGTGTCTGTGTGTGTGTGTGTGGCTGTGGCTGTGTGTGTGTGTGTGTGTGGCTCTGTGTGTGTGTGGCTCTGTGTGTGTGTGGCTCTGTGTGTATGTGGCTCTGTGTGTGTGGCTGTGTGTGTGTGTGTGTGGCTGTGTGTGTGTGTGTGTGGCTGTTTGTGTGTGTGGCTGTGTGTGTGTGGCTGTGTGTGTGTGTGTGTCTGTGTGTGTGTGTGTGGCTGTGGCTGTGTGTGTGTGTGTGTGTGGCTGTGCGTCTGTGTGTGGCTGTGTGTGTGTGTGTGTCTGTGTGTGTGTGTGTGTGGCTGTGGCTGTGTGTGTGTGTGTGTGTGGCTCTGTGTGTGTGTGGCTCTGTGTGTATGTGGCTCTGTGTGTGTGGCTGTGTGTGTGTGTGGCTGTGTGTGTGTGTGTGTGGCTGTTTGTGTGTGTGGCTGTGTGTGTGTGGCTGTGTGTGTGTGTGTGTGTGTGTGTGTGGCTGTGTGTGTGTGGGGCTGTGTGTGGGGCTGTGTGTGGGGCTGTGTGTGTGTGGCTGTGTGTGTGTGGCTGTGTGTGTGTGGCTGTGTGTGTGTGGCTGTGTGTGTGGCTGTGTGTGTGTGTGGCTGTGTGTGTGTGTGGCTGTGTGTGTGTGTGTGGCTGTGTGTGTGTGTGGCTGTGTGTGTGTGTGGCTCTCTGTGTGTGTGTGTGGCTGTGTGTGTGTGTGTGTGTGTGTGGCTGTGTGTGTGTGTGTGTGGCTCTCTGTGTGTGGGTGCAAATGCAATAGGTCTCATTTGCGAGAGATTAAGCTATTGGCATTTTAAATGACAATGCTGTTTATTTATCTGTTTTCAAAACCAACACATAAATAAAAATGTTGTCATTTACAATGCCAATAGCTCTAACTTTTGCAAAGGCTAGACCGCTGCATTGTAAATGCTTGTTTTAAAATGGGTACCATGATGGAGTCTGACCAGGATTCACTAAATCTGATTGCACAGCAAGCTGCTACCACGCGTGTTAATAGTGGGCCCCATAACTCAGTATTATATTTATAAATATCAACGGGTACACCATCTGGCCCAGGAGCCTTTCCCCCCTTGCTGGCTTTTAATGCACATAGTACCTCCTCTAGGGTAAAGGCTAGTCTATTGGGAAATTTGTTGACGATGTTCTCAAACTTGCAACACTAACAACTATGCCATCCTCCTCCCCTACCTGTCCAAAGATGTTAGAAAAATATTCCACCCAATGTGCTTCGTCAATGACGATCTCTTTAGTAGGGGTATTTTCAGTTGTTCGGAATGGGGATTTTACCATTCTCCAAAAGGCGGTACTATCCTTATTAGTGCTTGCCTTACGTAGGTCAGCCCAAGTTTTATTTTTTATTTCTCCTTCACGTATTTTCACAACCTGATTATAAGCCTTCCTACACTGCTTGGGTTCAGTTCTGTCTCTTTTCTGTGTAGTGCATGCTTTACTTCTGCATAGGCTTTCGTGCATTTATGATCAAACCACCCCTTGTTCTTCCCATGCCCCTTTTTTATTAGTTTAACCTTTAAAGTATTCCTAATCGTTTCTGTAATTTGTGCGTAGGTCTCCAATGTGCCCTCATATGATGTGGACTCAATCAAACATTTCATGATTGATTTGTAGCTATTCTCGACCACTCTCTTGGTGATCTTGTACGGCTTTACCTTATCCCACTTTAGGAAATAGCCATTTAACTTATCAATTACCATATCTTGAGCCGCATAGATCCTTTTACTATGAGAGCTACGAATTTTTGAAGGGAGGGATATGGACACACTCAAGGGAAAGTGATAGCTAATGGCATTCGTATGCATTTTATATCCTAATAAGCAGGGTGCGAACCTATTCGGAATAATTATAAAATCTATGATCAAGCTCAATCCTCTACCATTAAAGGTCTGAATAAAAGTAATTGGTGGTGAACATAATACATTTGCAAAGCCTAAATCCAAAACGAATAGAATCTTATTTAAAAAGTACCTATATACAGAGTGGGGAAAATGGGATAGGTTAGTTATCTTCGTCCAGTAATCCACAGGTTACATCTTGATTGGATGGACACAAGACCGTATTAAAATCCCCTCCCCATACAAATAAAACGTTCTATATCCTGCCATTCTGTATCTCCTGTAGGGTATTCCTAAGCTGTTTCAAAATATCCACCACATGCTCCTTCTGAGCATTGTTATAGAAATTAATCAGAACAACACAGTTTTGTTTGTCCATATTCAAAATCACAATTTGATAGTTAGGTTCTAAAGTTACAAAATATATTTTGTGTGTAATTACCATATTTGAAACATATTTACCAAGGCAACCCTTGGGCTTCTCGTGAGTGGATGGTATAACAAGTGTATGGTAGGTCTTATAACCATCAATTTGAGTTTCATTCACGGTCCACGTCTCTTGTATGCAAAGTATTTTAAATTTCCCCACAAATTCATGCCAAAGGTGGTTAGTTAGTTTGGATCGTAGGGCCGCTATGTTCCAGTATAGACTCGAGATGCTATTCTCATTGGCAATGGTCTCATTTAGCGTATCAGGTGCTACAATGGTAGGTGGGAGAGTCTCTGGGCTCTGATCCATATTTATTCCCGGTCCTGTCTCTTGTCTACAATTAGGGATGGCACTAATGCTAAGGGAATTGTCATCTAGAGTTTCGCTCTGTTTCTTTGACATATCTTCTCCTCCTAAAAAATCACTCTTGGCACTAGAGTCAGTGAGTTTCTGGATCAGGGATGGTATAAACCAATGATTTGTTTAAGATAGTTGCAGGTGACCGATCCAGTCAATCTATCTCATCTAGAGTTGGAAGTAATGCAAATTGATTTCCCACTGGTACATTATATGTATATTGATTTCTCGCCTCGATGTCTCTTCTGATGTTGCCCCTCTCCATCGCGGGGGTGGTTGGTAGAAGAAACCAAGGGGCAATATATTAATGCTCACAGTAATCATGGTGTTATTCCCTGTCTTCCATAGGATGTTCAGCACTAACTGGGGTGTTTTAAACGTTAACACCACACAGTCACCAGATAGTTTTCCAGTCTTTACCAACCCACTTAACCCTATGGGCCATCTTAAGCTCCATAAAAAGTTATTCCGTAAGCCCAACGTTTGTGCCTAACCAATGCAGGGACTTATTTCTTAGTTTCCCAGGATTCTTTTACCCTCAACCTAGGTACATTTGCAAATTATAACCGTATACAGTGTGACAGCTGGTGGTAAATCCAAGGAGGGGAGTTAAGTTGAAATTGTCCTAGCAAATGGCGGCGCGTTAACTTGATTACATAAAATCCGGTCAGAGCTATGTTCTTGTATAGCTGCTACCTTGTTGCCCCCATTTAGTGTAGCATTGGAATGTTGGTCGGTTTCGTTAAGCATATATGAATATAGGGGAACAGATCGGTCTATCTGGTGAGGTTTGGTTGTGTTAGGTCCTATGGCTACTCTATTCTTGTCGGTAGGCTGATCTCTACGTAACTTAGTGCTCATTAATGTCTCGGGTTCGCAGATGCCCCCTTGCCTAGAATCATGAGATATATGTTTAACTGTTCCCTCCTTGGCTAGGAAGTTAGTCAATCCTACCTCAATTTGATCTACTCTTTTCTCTATCATGGTCAGAGTTTCTCAAAAAAAGTCAACTTTTTCCACTAACACAGTTAAGTTCCTTAAGTCATTACCCTGGGATTTGGTTTTTATCCTGTTGCCTGTGTCTTCTGTGACCTGCAGGGTTGCTTTTTTAACTCTAATTGTTTTTTACCGGGTTTAGATGAATTAGACAATGTGGACTTGATTATCGTACTATATTTCCCCCGCATCAACTTCCTCATTCAACTTGTGTGTAAGTGCCGGATTTATTTGCCGCTTCAATGGGGGCTGTGTGAAAGAATCGTGGTCACTAAGTATTACATGATCTGACCCCTTTTGGATAAAACCATTCTGGCAGGGGCGGCTGGTGACATTTGAAAGTGGTGAGGCGCTGTGAGAAGTTGGCCTGATATATGATGTCTCCAATTCTGGGGGCACCTTGTATCAGTCCAAACAATCCCTTATGGTGGTGGTTGTAAGTCAACCTTATAGACAAGCTATCCTAGGGGTAGCATGACTAAGCAGCCTTCAGGCTAAACTCGAGAGGGCATGTGAAGCCAGCTGTTTTACCAAATGCAATCCTGTAATATCAAATGAAAGGACACCACACAAGTTATATATTATAAAAATATATGTATTTATTACTAGAACAATCCTCTGTACTCTTTATGAGTATAGAAGCGCAAGCGTTTAAACAAAAGCACAGTAAAACATATGAAAGTTGCACAATTTGGATGAGGCCTGGGGCCACTCAAACCATATACTAAATAAGTGGTATAAGTATCACTAATCGAACAGTGGTAAGGCCTAGGGCCTTTGGAATCGCTGGGACTACTCGGGACTAGCAGTGATGAAGTCGGGAAAAGCCCGCGGGATTCGGGTGCAGCGCTAAAAGCACACGCATGGACCAATACAAAATCAATGGTGCATAAAAGTTAGCGAGTTACAGTTTTAGGAGTCTTCTGACTGGACTAGAAGTGCAAAACTTTAGACTTAGACACTAGAGGTGTAAACCACTACAGGAGCACCGGCGTTCAAGAGTTTCCTCACCCACAGGAAGCTGGTGCACAGGTGCAAAGTCGTGTCGGCTTTCGTTGTGTAGATCTATGGAGCCTGTAGATGAAGATGCTGCAGGCGGCCAGAAGAGAAGTGTCCGGTGCGATCCAAGGGTGGATCGAAGATGTAGAGTACCTGAAAGCAGAGGGGACAGAGTCTGGATCACTCAGCAGTGACCAGGGTGGAACCAGGAAGGAACCAGGCAATGTCGGGCGCAATCAGGTGGTTGTCGAGAAGCTTGTCTCCGCCGCCACGTGGACTCTGGGGGCACCGAGGATGTCCAGGAGTGGATCACGAGCTGTCCCACGAAGGCTCTCGCTGTCGGCGGTGTCGGCTTCCGCATTGGAGCAAACAAACTTTGGCAAGCGCAAACCACGCAGGATTCGAAGAACGCTTCTTACTCTGACCAGCAAGGTCAGAGCGGGTGCTCCTTTTCAGTGGAGCGAGGGCCAGTCCGGAGCAACCGGACTGGCAGAGCAAATTCAAAGGTTCGTCGGTACTGGGTCGCTAGCCAACGGGCAAGCGACCGGACCAACGCGTCGAGCAGAAAGATGCAAAAGGGCCCCACGCAGCACTCGTTGAGTGTGGAGGGGAGAGCTTTGGTGCAAAAGCTGCTCGGGGCTGGGGGCTTCTCAAACCCCAATGCACAGCGTCGAGGGAGCCTCGGGAGCTGCATGGTCAGCACTTCGTAGTTTTTCCAAGATGGCCGGCCCCACGCTTCAGGTCGCCTCCACAGGTCTCAGACTTGCTGGGACTGTGGATCAGGCTGTTGGAGGATAGGAACGCTGGGTCTTGTCGATCTCTGTCGCTCGAGTTCCGGCGGGAACTGCAACAAAGCAAACGGTGAGGCGCTGGATGGTGCCTGTTTGCACAGGGTGGTAACTCCTTGACCACAAGGGAGATTCTTCAGTCTTCCACGTCGAGTGGGATGTTGAAGGGTCCACAGTTTCGTTTCATAAGTTTCAGTCAGGATAATCTGATGTGCATCTGCACAGCTCCTACCTTTATTCCAAATCAAGGGGCTGGATTACCTGCTAGGTCCCTCCTATGGATGGGACCCAGGAAGGGGGTGGTTACACCCCTTTCCCTTTGTCCAGTTTCGCGCCAGAGCTGGGGCTGGAGGGTCCCAGCACCGGTTTGAACTGGACTATGCATGGGAAGCCTTGTGCTCCCCAGGCAGTGTCTAGTTTCATTCAACCCTCCCTGCTACAATCCACTATCTCCTGTCTGGGGTGGTGTGACACCTCCCTGTGACAGGATATCTATTGTCCAGGCCTCCCCTGCCGGAGTTTCGGTCGGCAGCAGGAGGCCAGACTCGTGTCTGTGGCAGCATCCATTTTGTGATGCTGAGGCTCTGGTTAGATTTAAGGAAAGTAACATGTCTTCTCCCTCTAGAAGGGTGGAATGCTAACCCCATCGCCAGGACTGGCGAGGGGTTAGTATTCCAAAGCGTATGACACCTTACACGACATGTTTTGATAAAGCCAAACCGAAGTTAGCAAGTAACCGCGAGGATTATAATGCACTTCAGAGTATATGGTATGGCAATATCCCAGAACAGCTAAGGGACATGGTTCTGAAAGCTGCAGACAGGCTCAGCTCATGCTAGAGCACCATCTCACATAAAACCAAGCACTCTGCCTGCAGGATTGTTAAGGCCTGCCATAGGAGTGACTTATAGGTGTATATGTGTCCAGATATAGGTTTAGATATAGGTATACTATATCTAAGCAAGGGGTGATTACACCACCCTGCCCCAGCTGAGTGATCAGCTAGTTGTGTCATTTTGGATAGCCAGCCAGGGGTGGCAAAAGATATGCTGCAGCCCCTGGTATGCCTTGGATGCACCTATGCCCTGGGCACCTATAGTGCTTGTACAGGGGCTGATACGGTGACCCAAGCCAATTTAGTTATGCACCTAGGGTACATGGAGTCCATTTTAAAGAGAGAGCAGATAGCCTGGAGCCCTGATTAGCAGGATCCCAGGTCAACTAAGTCGAAAACCAGCTAAACACAAGGCACAAAAATCTGGGGTAACCATAGTCGGGTATCCACCTTCCTACAGGCGCAAACTGATTTGCATACTGCACCGTAGCACCCCATAAGGGGTGTTAGGGGGGTTACCCCCCCCCCCCCCCCCCCCCCCCTACCGCCCGAGAAATTTTTGAAAAAAGAGAAGAAAAATCGTGCATTTTCAGGAAAATTTGAGAAAGCAGGAAGGTTAATAAAGCAATTTTGAAAGTGCAGTTATTACATTAATAGATGCCATAACATAGGTAGCTGCTTATTCAGTATAACCACAGAGCTTCATACATTCCGTCCTATTACGCTGCTGAATTCAGACTATAAGACTTTCATGGAAATCTCAGCTCTAAGAATAGAAGTTGCACAGCAGTTGGGAAGCAGCCTTCACCAAGCATTGGGAACCACGCTTTACCTTAACCACGTTTCAATTAGAACGCATGTGACTATCACACATGTCTTTTCACACAGATTATAGTGTTTAGGTGAAACAAAATGTACTTAATATGCCATTTGATCAGTAAAATCTGTTTAGTCCCCAAATAGAGCAAACACTAGAAAACTTTTAAAAACCGAGATAACAATTACTGTCTCCTGCCTCTGTGCCATAGTGGTTGCTGGAGGCACTGAAACAGACACTGCTTGAGGGCCTTGAGAGTGACCACATACATAGCCCTAACTCCCATGTAAAAAATATAGCATCAGTTTCCTTACCTTTAAAACTGGTGTTTGCTGGGTCATAGCCGGGGTAAAAGACAGGCAAAGGAGGTTGGGGTCCTCTTGTTGTTTGCTGGATAATTGCCCCAAAATGTGGTAATGTTTCAGGTTGTCAGGCTTTACCAGGTGCTGAAAATGAAAAGATAATTTATTTTTGAAACACTAGGGTAATCAAATAAAGACTGTGGGGAAAAAAACATAACGCTCTAATTTTTTTCTTTGCAGTTTGCATGCAGCTCTTAGATGACCGTTATTCAATCAATCAATCACGGCATTTGTAAAGCGTGCTACTCACCCGGGAGGGTCTCAAGGCGCTGGGGGAAAGGGGGATGTTACTGCTCGAACAGCCAGGTCTTGAGCTGATTTCTGAAGGAGAGATGGTCTTGGGTTCGCCGAAGGTGGGTGGGGAGGGAGTTCCAGGTCTTGGCTGCCAGGTAGGAGAAGGATCTTCCTCCGGCGGTGGCTCTGCGGATGCGTGGTACGGCGGCGAGGGCTTGGCTGGTCGATCGTAGCTGGCAGGTGGGCGTGTAGAAGATCATGCGGTCGTATAGGTACTTGGGGCCCAGGTCGTGGAGAGCCTTGTGTGCGTGGGTGAGGAGTCTGAACGTGATTCTCTTGCTGACGGGGAGCCAGTGCAGGTCTCTCAGGTGTCCGGTGAGGTGGCTGTGTCGGGGGATGTCCAGGATGAGTCGTGCGGAGGCGTTCTGGATGCGTTGGAGTCTTTTCTGTAGTTTGGCGGTGGTTCCGGCGTAGAGGGTGTTCCTGTAATCCAGTCGGCTGGTGACGAGTGCCTGGGTAACAGTCTTCCTGGTTTCAGTGGGGATCCTTCTGAAGATCTTGCGGAGCATGCGTAGGGTGTTGAAGCACGAAGATGTGACGGCGTTGACTTGTCTGGTCATCGACAGGGAGGAGTCTAGGATGAAGGCCAGGTTGCGTGCGTGGTCCGTTGGTTTGGGAGCGGTGCCCAGGGCCGGGGGCCACCAGGAGTCGTCCCAGGCGGAGGGTGATGATCCCAGGATGAGGACTTCCGTCTTGTCTTAGTTCAGTTTAAGGCGGCTGTTCCTCATCCAGTCGGCGACGTCTTTCATCCCTTCGTGTAGGTTGGCTCTGGCGGTGGTGGGGTCGTTGGTGAGGGAGAGGATCAGCTGGGTGTCGTCGGCGTAGGAGATCATGTTGAGGTCGTGTTGGCGTGCGATGGCTGCGAGGGGGCTCATGTAGACGTTGAAGAGGGTTGGACTGAGTGAAGATCCTTGTGGTACGCCGCAGATGACTTCGGTGGCCTCGGATCTGAACGGGGGAGGCGGACTCTCTGGGTTCTTCCGTCGAGGAACGAGATGATCCACTCCAGTGCTTTCTCTCGGATTCCGATGTTGCTGAGGCGCTTCACTAGGGTGTCGTGGCAGACAGTGTCGAATGCCGCAGAGAGGTCCAGGAGGATGAGGGCCGCTGTTTCCCCGTTGTCGATCAGGGTTCTGATGTCGTCGGTGGCTGCGATTAGGGCGGTCTCGGTGCTGTGGTTGGCCCGAAACCCGGTCTGCCGAGGGGTCGAGGGATCCGTTCGTCTCGAGGTAGGCGGCAAGCTGTCTGTTGACGGTCTTCTCAATGACTTTGGCCGGAAAAGGAAGGAGCGAGATGGGACGGTAGTTCTTGAAGTCGGTGGGGTCCGCCGTTGGTTTCTTCAGGAGGGCGGTAAGCTTGGCGTGCTTCCAGCTCTCCGAGAAGGTGGCGGTGTGGAAAGAGGAGTTGATGATGTCCCGGAGATGGGGTGCGATGATGGCGTTGGCTTTGTTGAAGACGTGCTGTGGGCAGGGGTCGGTTGGTGATCCGTAGTGGATGGAGTTCATCGTGCGGGTGGTGTCTTCGGTGCTGATCGGGGTCCAGTTGCAGAGGGTGGTGGTGGCGGGCGTTGGTTCGGTGGTAGGGTGCGTGGTCTGTGTGTCGAAGCTGTTGTGTATGTCGGCTCGCAGTTGTATGATAGGATTTTAACCTGCAAACTGCAAGTAACAAAAGGATCTCTCTGACAAAAGCAGTGACTCACTGACCTATTTACATCATATGCATGTTGTGATCTGCATCAGGTACATCTTTGCAGCAGGCACATTAACCTTCTGCGATGCCGCCTGCTGCCCTGTTCACTACTGGGACCACAAACCTAGGCTAGCTCTACCAGACTGCCAACGCACCTCCATATATAGGCCAACAACTGATTTTTCTATTTTTTTTTTATATAGCGAACTAGACCCGAGACGCCGGTTATCAGAGCACTTTACATGAGCACCAGTTTTGTTACATTACCATTAATGACTAAATAAACCTTACAATAAAGATTAAAATCCATGCCGGGGTAATGTGCCCCAACATTGTCCGAAACGTGAAAACCACCATTTCCACAGACCGACCACCAGTGCAACAACAACATGTCTGCCGGTTGGTCGGCTCAATATTGATGCAAGGTCAGAACAGGAAGGTATGAAAAACAATTATCGAGTGTAGATTAAAGATTGCTGCAAACCTAATGTGGCGTGTCTCTGCTACCTCAGACCTCTGGCTCAAACCTCTCTGTTATTATTCTGGAGCTAACACAGTGCCTGTGGGGATAGTGTTGGCTAAATAAACCTTGTAACAAAAATCTACTCACTGCTTTCATTTTAGCTCGAATGTCTCCAATGGATTTACAATTTGGGTCCTGGACACGAGGAAGGAAAGGCAAGGAAAAGAAAAGGAAAGGGAAAGGACACATAAATATGTGATGTAGAAATAAAAATGGTAGCGGAAGGAGAAAACACAGAAAAGAATGCCAGATGGAAGGATGCACTACTACAAATAACTAAACAGAAAGAACTCATGAGAGAAAACAATGAAGAAAGAAACAAAGGAACAAAGAAACAAAAAGTTGAGAAGAAAGACAGAAGTAAGTAATAAAAGGAAGTGAATGAAAGAGCGAGAGGAACACAAAACGAAAGCCGTAGGCGATAATAAATGAAAAGTGTAAGATGAAGAAAGAAGTAGGTCTGTGGGGAGAGAATCGCCCAGAAGTGAGTATGTAGGGACAGAACAAAGAGAAGAGTGAAAGAATAATACGAAGTGAGTAAATAATGGGTGATGCTGGATCGACCAGCCACATGTTTCTCATCACTCTGCTTCTTTGCGGTTTCAGTGGGAGCTGAGAAGGATCACACAAGTGATGTGCACTGTGCGTGCATCAAGCTAGGTTCGCCTGGGCTGTATCTTAGCAGCAGCATCTAGTCTGGACTGCTACATTTACCACTTGCAGGAGCCGAGCAAGTAGAAGAGCCGAGCCAGGGGCCTGCCTGGGGGCTCTGGCCAAAGTGCGAGCCAAGTCCTCAAAATATGGTCATGTCATGTCAACCTAATTTAATGTACGTCATAGAGGAAATGCTGGTTGTAAATGGTAGGGCTGGTTTACCCTATTACAGAAAAAATAAATCCAAATGGCAAACAGCTGAAAATGCATTCTAAAGTTGTGTGCTTTCTGGTAATTCAATAAAAGTCTTCAAATAAGGATTCGTTCGGAGATTTAATCCCGAGCACAAGATAGCAACGTGCAACTAAAAATAAAAAATTAATGTGTCCCTCTCTAGATTACTCTGAGTAAGTGACCCTGTTGTTTACAGTGTTCTTGTGGCTGGACGGGGTGTTTCTGATGTGTATACCTTAGTCTCCCTAAATCAGAAATACAACGAAAAAGCATTCAAAATTGGAACGAGATATGCACGGCAAAGAGGATATCTTTGTTAATGAAATTATGAGGCACCCCTAATTCAATCCAGGCGTGCAGATTAAATGCACACCCACTCTTAAACACTAATGACCTCCCATGATGCGGTGAAAAATGGCGGCCTCACACGAAGCAGTGCCAGTGTGAAAACAGTGCAAACTGACAGTCTCAGCCGGCCTCAAGAACATGTACATGAAGTGCCAGCCCACTTTCGTCGTGAACCCAAGTGCATGCTTGTGCTGGCGACGGCGAGGTATTCGTGGGTTTTTGTTGGCCGGAAATAAACACTATGTTAAAATAGATGTGCTGAGCAACTACGCAGGCATTGGCAAAGCAAAAAATCACAACCAGGCCAGGGCAGGACTGGCAGAATCAAGTGCTTCCTGGGGCAGTAAGGAGATGAAAACTGGAATTGTATTTGAGAGAATCATAGAAAATATATATCTTGCAGAATTTACAATGCATTCACAGAAAAATTGTCTCATGGATGGGTCATCTTTCACCTGACTCAACCACAGCAGGAAGCGTTCTTCTTCCTCTGCTTCCTCATGCACTCTTCCTTTTCATCATCCCTTCCCTTGCATTACTCCCATATTCTACATTTATTTAACGTTTTCATCGTTTTTTTTTCTGGTGTTGGGTTACAGGGAGTGCTGTAGTGACTTGGACAGTCTGGGCTCAGAGACAAGGCTGACTGACCAGGACACTGGGAAGGGAAAGCGCCTATGAAACAATATAGCGCTTTCCATGAGTCTCGAAGCACTTCAGCGGGGCAGGTAGGGGAGGCAAAATGAGCAATATACCTTTCGTTGCACAAGTCGTGACGTCGGCGACGGTGAGGCGCCTCAGGGAGTCAGTCACTGTGACACGGTCCGGACACGGTCTCTCTCTGCTGCGCACGAGATGTGGCGAGGACGACTAACCACGCGCTACAACCAGGCCAGCAAGAACCTCAACCGACGTCACAGCAGCGCACGCATCCCGGCGAAATGGCCAATCACTGCATGGCTTCACATGAAGTCACACAGTGATTGGCCACAACAGTGCGGCTCAGGCAGTGTGTGCCACCCCCACGCGCGGCATCCAATGATGGATGCTGCGCGGTGGACCAGCCAATCCTGGCGCTGTGTGCAGCTCCAGGATTGGCTAGGGGGGCACATTTGCTGCTCGCCCAGTCGCCCTTTGTAACTCCGGGGGCTGCGGCCGGCTAAACGAGCACTCCCTGGTCCCGCTCTCTCTAAGGGGAACCTGCAGTGCCCATGCTCGGGCAAGTTTCTCACCAAATTGCACTTGCGCACTACGGTCTGCTGCAGCCTGAGTGTGTGAGACTGTCTGTCACTCAAGCGGCAGCAGGCTGAGGCCACCCCTCCCGCGCACTCCGAAATTGCCTGGTGTGTCCCGGATTCCCGGATTGTAATTGAAATATTGCTAATGCGCGATGCACACGACGCAACGCCACGACGGTGGGTCCATGTGGCTACGCTCCTACGCCCCAATGGACGCACCGCGGCTGCATTCTGGGGTACAATATCTTTTGGACCCCCCCAAGGGAGAGCCAACCACTCCTGCAGTTGCGTTATTTGACCCAGTAGCTGTGCCTAGCGTTCCTATGATCAGTGACTTTTCTACTGAAGATATGTTTTTTCAATAGCCCCCATCACCCCTGTGAGGTAGCTCAACGTTTGTTTTGAGTCTCCCGAGAATTTTTTTTTTTTACAAGCGGGGGCTGTACAATGGGATAATGAACTAAATTAAAATACCTTCTTATCGAATCTCCTACCTCCACATAAACACATGTATTTCTTGTTTAGGAAGACCATATAATATATACAAAATAAACCCCCTTTTTTATGCGACAAAGTGTCCATGGTGACCGCTGGAGGGTATATCCTAAATTAATGGAGGTCCAGATCCTCGCTCACCTGCGTAATTTCAATGTGTGTACCTCTTCTCCTCGGGACACCAGACTTAATAACGCACCGCCTCTCTGTGTGTCTGTTGCATTAGTTCCATATAGCTGGACCCCCAAACTAGGAGAATGGGTCCTGCCCGGCATAAGTCTGCCTCGGACGGCTCAGATGTGCCCGTTTTGGCCCGGTCTTCGCCCCGATCTGCGTCCCGCGCAGCGGGGTGCCTCGGGCTGTTCTATGGCGCTCCTGTGCCTGCCGGGTCTCATAGCTCCTCCTCTCAGACCGGGACCGGCAGGGACCAGGTCAAAAGTGCAAAATTGCAGTAGTTCGGTAAAAACAAAGGCTCCTTATAATATACAGCAGGAAATACTTTATCCCTTAAATGCAACACAAGCAGATCAGACTTTCATCTTCAGATTCTTTAATGCAATAATATGATTATGTTTAGCCTTATTTCAGTAATCAAGATGACTTGCAATAGCAAGTAATCAAGAAGGCAGTAGCCATAAAAGTAAGTAAAAGCATATTCGTTAAAACAGGCTCTGATGTCTGAGTCTGCTCCCTCCTCAAGCACTCACCCCTAACGAGTACATATCCGAACGTCATATGGTTGCACTAGAGGTGGTAGCGTGATTTGCCTTTGTATTAAGGGGAAAGCATGCTATGGAGAACAAATGACTTTGGGCTGACTATTAGGAGATAGCATTGAATATTAGCATTCTAATTGCTCATTATAATAAATTATATCCAACAACCAGTCTATAATCGTTGGTGAGAGGCTTCTTCCCCATACTCCTGCCACTCTCCTTTTAGTGGCTGTATGATGGTACAACGCGTACCGTCACAACGCATCCCTTTACCACGCATCCCTTACAACGCAAGTCGTTACCACGACTTGCGTTGGGGGTGCGGATTTCGAATAGTATAATTTACTATTCTAACACCAGTCCCCGTGGACCCTAGGGAAGGTGTTGGGATAGTAAATATACTATTTGTAATCCTTTAGCGCCCTCCAGCGCAAGTCGTGGTAACGACTTGCACTGTAAGGGATGCGTGCTAAAGGTACCGCGTTGTTAAAACATTGTGATAAACGATGTTTACCCCTTTTAGTCAGCAAGAGAGAAAAAGATTCCAGATGTCTAATTCCTACAGGGAGGGGGACCATGTACTCCAGAAGGGCAGTAAGTGTGGATGTTTGTAAACATGTTTGAACATTTCTATCCAGTATGCTTGTATCATCGGACAGTACATGGCAAGATGTAGAAAGACTGCATGGGAGTTGTAGCATAACTTGCACATGGATTCCTTAACCAACCCTCTTTTCTGGCAGAAGCGTAGGAGTGCTGTATAACTGATGCATACATTTAAAATTAAGGCGACATAATCTATTATTAGTGAGATTGCCTCAGTATGTGCCCGACAATAAAACCAATTCAAATTTGTTAGAGCAGTTTGGAGATCATGTTCCTATTTGTTCGAAGCATGTCTGCTGTAGATAGACCTGTTCTGCATACACCTGCCATCCAGTGTTGGGTCCAGATGTTTCCAAGCTGTTTTTCTTCGAAGAATTCTTTTCAAGTCACAAGGTAAGGCGATTCCTCCTTTCGGCGACAGTGCGCATGGGCATCGACTCCATTGTTAGATTGTTTTCTTCCACCATCGGGTGCAGACATGGGTTGCTGTGCTCCAGTTCGAGACTGTTCGTCTGGATCTCTTCGGTTCGCAACCCACTGTACCAGCGTCAGTATTGTTTCAAACACATTTTCCCATCCTCTGCCTGTCGAAAATCGGGAAACATTCCTAGTTGGATAGAAAAAGCTCCAATCGCAGTCTTCGGGCCTAGCCGATTTGAGTTCCTCTTTAACACACAACAAGTAATCAGCCGATGGAATGGACTCCGTTCCAATTTGGCACAATTAAAATGAGGCAAACAAAGCACTATAGCCGCCAGCACAATTTCAATTCGGCTTATATGAACGGCCAAATAGGGTACAAGGGATGTCCTCTTGTAAAGTTGCCAGAAAGATTTTATATAATCATTAAAAAGGATCCGGTCTCCCTGCCCCTTACGTACACCGCCGTCTCTCGTCAGTTTCGTCAGACGAAACTGACGTGAGCCGAGATCTGTTCATATAAGCTGAATTTAAATTGTGCCGGCGGCTATAGTGCTTTGTTTGCCTCATTTTAATTGTGCCAAACCTGGAACATTTTATTAAATACCGGTGGCTTCAACGTACATCGTGGGACCTCAATTGTTACGAACTGAGGTTAAGGAGCCAGTCGTGAGAAGCGATATCCATGTTATTCCAGCTGGTTCCTGAATGTAACGGTGGAACCTTAAGATTCATATTTGATATCTTTTGAATGAATTTTATTTTGAGAATTTGTCCTGAGGAAGGTGTTTTTTTCCTATAAACCGAAACGCAGCGTTGACTTCTACTTCTCGAATGTTAAAACTGTACGAACCATGTGATTTCATTGTGATTTTATTTATTGTGTCTTTTGATATATATATATATATATAAGATTCTGTGAATATTGTATCTTAATAAAACAAAGAAGACATTTTAATTATGTTAGTTATAGTCTTTTGGTTTTAAGTTTTTCCATATGTTGTTTCTCACAGTGGAGCATTTATTTTAATCTTTTGGGCATTTATATGTTCATTTCTTATTGTAATTCATAAGCTTATGTTTAGTTTGAGGACATTAGTCTTTTCTGATTTTGGAGTTCTTCACTTTGTGTACTTTGCCCCTTGTCCCACATTGGATTAATAAGGGACCCTCCCTCTTTTTTGTGTGTGTAGGTATGATAGAGCCCACTGGGACGAAATGGAGGAGTTACGTCATTATCTCCCAGAGGAGCATAGGAAAAAAGTGCAGGAACTAGTACACAATGGAAAACTAATTTCCAACTCCTCTATCAGGCGTGCGTT
The DNA here is from genome assembly GCF_964263255.1 of Lissotriton vulgaris. Classification (NCBI taxonomy): domain Eukaryota; kingdom Metazoa; phylum Chordata; class Amphibia; order Caudata; family Salamandridae; genus Lissotriton; species Lissotriton vulgaris. Next base: position 1,004,744,949 of record NC_141694.1, on the reverse strand, counting down.
AGACGCTGCTGATACTGCAACCAGAGGAGTTAATACCAGTATTCTACGCCAAAGACATGCATGGCTGCGAATCCCTGGGTTTAAACCAAAGTTTCAACAAACAGTACTTAATGCTCCCTTTGACAAGGAACATCTTATTGGCCCTCAAGTGAATGAATCAATTGAAAAAATGAAAAAAGTCACTGAAGGGGCAAGATCCATGGCAGCACTACAATCACCCTCTAACAGAGGCTCCTTTTGCCGCTCATTTATAGGAGAGGCTCAAAAACTACCACCAAAGATGCTAACACGTTTTTCTATAAACCTCAAAATCACCCCTCCCCCTATAGAGGATTTTGCGTAGATGGTTACAGAGGAAACAATTTTAAAGCTATAGATACACCAACGCGTATCTCTCCATCTCCCAACAAGCAGTGACTTGATAATTCCCCAGATCATCATACACCAGGCTGGGGAAGACCTCATCAGTTTCTTCCCATTTTGCAATCGATAACATCAGACAAATGGGTGTTTGACATTATCCAAAATGGTTATTGCCTGGAGCTCACCAGCAATCCTCCCAATATTCCACCTCATATTCACAAACTCTCTCTAAAGGAACAACAACTGCTCCAACAAGAAGTTCACACTCTTCTCACAAAAGGGGCTATAGAACCAGTTCAAATACAACACCAAAGGTCAGGGATTTACTCACTTTACTTGCTAATCCCAAAAAGGACTGTTCTCTACGAGCAATAGTAGATCTCAGGCCTTTAAACCTGTACATACTGTCAGAACACTTCCATATGGTTACACTTCAACAGGTGCTTCCTCTCTTTCAGCAAGGCGACTTATATGTCAGGACTAGAGTTAAAGGACGCATACTTTTCACCCAGCACATTGTAAACACCTCTTATTTGTGGTAGCAGGAAAACGCAATAAATTAAAGGTACTCCCAATCGGTCACTACTGCACCCAGAGTATTCACCAAATGTCTAGCAGTATTAGCAGCTCATCTAAGAAGACAATGTCTTCCCATAACTAGACGATTGACCCATCAAAGCCAACACACTCAAATTGGCATAAATCTTCTTCATCAGTTGGAATTCACAGTCCATGCACGAAAATCCCACCTTCAATCCTCACAGCTGCAACCCTATCTAGGAACTATGCTAAACACTCAAACAGGTTTAGCCTATCCCAATGCAGCCAGGATTCTCAATTTTTGAACACTGCTACTACAATTCCAAAGCAACCAGTATCTAACAATGAGAACTGTCATGAAACTTCTAGGTATGATTGCATAATGCATTGCCATAGTGCCTCATGCAAGTTTAAACATGCATACTCTACAGGAATGCTTAGAATGTCAATGGAATCAATCACAGGGTCAACTAAAAGATCTAATTTTGATAGACAGCCTTACCCATCGCTCTCTATAGTAGTTGAACACACAAAACCTAGCAAAAGGGCAATCCTTTATCAACCCTTCTCCACAGATCGTGCCCACAGCAGAGGCATCCCTCATTGGGCGTGGTGCCCATATATAACATCTAACAGTTCAGGGTTAATGGGACACCAAACACAAAAATCTCCACATCAATTACCTTGAGCTTCTAGCTGTTCACCTAGCGCTAAAAGCATTTCTATCTCACCTGATAGGGAAAGTTGTCCTAGCCTGGGAGGTCAACATGACAACTCTGTACATAAACAGGGGGGACATACTCTCTACAGTTATCACACCTGTGTTGGACTTGGCACTTTTTGCAGGGTCATCCCCGAACTTTTTGCCTTCCTCCTAGCCTTTTTTCTGGCATGGTGTTGGTGGTTTTAGGACTCCAGGCACTTTAGCACTGCTGTCCAGTGTAAAGTGCTTGTGCTCTCTGTGGTAAACATGGTAAGATTGGTCTACACCTGTTTGACATATTTAATTTACCTTCCAGTCCCTTGTAAAGTGGTATCTCAGATACCCACAGCCAGTAAATTAAATGCTACTGGTGGGCTCGCAACGCTGCTTGCGCCACCCACCAAAGTAGCCTTTCAAACCTGTCTCACGCCTCTGCCATTGCAGGGCCTGTGCACGCAGTGTTACTGCCGCTGTGACGTGACATCTAAAGAGTGTGCCACGTCTGTGACCCCGCTTTTACTGCATGTCAGTCACACCTAGGATAGGCCCTAGCTAGCCCTATGGGCAAGGTGCATTGTAGGTAAAAGGTAGGACATGTACCTTAAGTGTGTCACTGCTGTGAGGCTGCCCTCTCATAGGAATGCATTGGGGCTTCCCTGATAAGTGTTTCAGTGGTAATTCCTGATATGAGAGGAGCAGCGTGGTCAAGTTTGGTATGTTTGGAATAGTAATATTAAATGCTGCGCCATGATGTGCGCATATTTATTATCACTATTTTAGAAATGTCACTTTTCGAAGTTGGTATTTCTCTGTGCTATGTGTCTGCCTGCCTGATGTGTATTGCTGCCTTTTCCCCGCACCACATCGTGAGGAGACACAGGTGAGTGGCACCTCGCCCGCGGAGTACTTGGAGGATCTTTTGGGGGCATTGTTTTGGCTGTGTTGGCAGCCAGAGGGCCAATATGGCGGCTTCGTGCCAGAAGGGGCATTTTGGGGGCAGAAGCCTCATTGTAATGTGGGAAGTGTAGGGTGAACCTCGAAAGAGGCATTCCCCCCTCCCCCCTCCACACGAGCCAGGGTGGAGGAGGAAACCTTACCCAGAGTACTACGCAGTCCAGGTAGTGGGCGCAGAGGCACTGGGACTGCCATTTAGGGGCCAGTGGACTCCTGGGGACATGGTGGCATTATCGGAAATGTATTTATGCCGGAGAGGGGCAGGAGGTGCTGTAATGAGGCACTGCGCTACAGCTGATACTTTTCTTTTCCCCGTAAGATGGATGCATAATATGTTTTTGCCTAATGTGTATGCATAATGCCTTCTGCTATGTGGGTATTGTGTGCCCACTGAGATAGGGTTAGAGTGACCTGATGATGCTAATGCCTAATAGGGTTTATGCTTAAGTGTTATATGTGTGATTATGATTATAATGTGTTTTGGGTAATACAAAGGCTATATTTTATATAACCTTGTGTGGAGTTTCTTTTGTAGTGTGCCTAGTGTGTTGCTGCTGTGTGTGTGGGTTGGGCAAACGCTTTACACATTGCCTCTGGGATAAGCCTGACTGCTCGTGCCAAGCTACCAAGGGGGTGAGCAGGGGCTATCTTCAGCCTGTAACTCCCTTGCCCTGACTAGAGTGGTGGTGTCTGCCTGGCTTAGGTGCTAGCCCTAGCCAACCAGGAATTCCATTTCTAACAACGCCTCTCTAGACCGTCTGGTGTTAGGCAATACATCGCAAAATCCAATTGCTAGCAGGACACCTTCCAGGGATGGAAAACAAATATGCCGACCTCCGCAGAAGGATGCCGCAACAAGTCCACAAGTGGGAAATCCACCCCAAGCCCATCTCCCATACTTTCACAAATTTGTGGTTTCCACAAATAGATCTCTTTGCAATAGCACAGAACTCAAAATGCCCAAAATTTTGCTTCTAGGTTTCCACACCTAACCCAAGACCATGCCCTATGGATGAAGTTATCAGGGATATTTGCTTACGCCTTTCCGCCTGTCCCTCTTCTTCCATTTCCGGTTGGGAAGCTCAGGAAAACATTGCTCACTCTCATTTTAATAGCTTCTATGTGGGCTTGTCAACCATGGTTTACCGCACTACTGGAACTTTCAGTAGTTCCACACTAGACACTTTATCTCACTTCAAACCTTCTCACTCAGAACCATGGAAAAATCAGACATCCAGACCCCAAGGAGTTCAACCTAGCAATTTGGCTCCTGGAGTCATAGAGTTTAGATGCCTAAATCTGCCATAAGATTGCATGACAATTAAAGAAGTAGGAAAACCTACCAGTACAGCATGCTATGCAGTAAAGTGAAAAAGGTTTGTTGTATATTGTAATAACCAATCAATTGAACCACTAGATGCTTCTGTGCAAAAAATTATTTGTTATCTATTGCATCCACAATGTGTAGGCCTTGCATACACATCCATACACCTACACCTTGCAGCAGTGGGTGCATATCTTCAAAACAGACAACACTTATCTTGGTTCAGAGTGCCAGTAGTGAAAGCCTTTATGCAAGGCCTTAAAAGAGCGATACAACCAAAAGTTGCACCTGCATGGAACCTTAATATTGTTCTAACAAGAGTAAAGGGTCCCCCTTTTGAACCATTGCACAATTGTCCACTGCGATTTGTTCCTTGGAAGGTTGCTTTCTTAATTGCTGTGACTTCACTAAGACGTGTCGGTGAGCTTCAGGCATTAACCTTAGAAGAACCATCTTCCAACTCCATCGAGACAGAGGTTCTTCGCCCTAACCCAAAGTTCCTTCCAAAAGTAGTCTCTGCTTTTCATATTAATGAATCGGTCGAGTTACCTGTTTTCTTCGCTCAACCTAATTTTGTAGCAGAAAGAGCTCTACCTACATTGGATATCAAGAGTATTGTTATTTTATATTGATAGATCAAAAGATTTTCGCAAAACCAAGCAACTTTTTGTTGCCTTTGCTCCCCCTCACAAGGTGAAACCTATGTCTAAATCTGGTATTTCTAGATGGATCGTTAAATATATTCAAACATATATCAAAGCCATAAGAACTTTGTATATACCTCCTAGAGAACATTCTACTTGTAAAATAGGAGCATATTTGATCTTTTTAGGTAACATTCCTATAGCTGACATTTGTAAACCAGCTACATGGTCTACACCACACACAATTACTAAACACTATTGTGTGGATGTAAAAGCATGCCAACAAGCTAATGTAGTTGAGGGAGTCCTAAAAACTCTTAATGCCCACTGGTTAGCCACCGCTTTGGGAGAGTACTGCTATACAGTCTATGCAAAACAAGTGTATCTACAGCACACATGCATCAAACGGATTATGTTACTAACCCTGTAAGCATCTGTTCTTGGCATGTAGAGCTGTAGATTAACGTGCCTTCCCTCCTCCCCGGACACCTATGGCTGTTGCAGTTATTTTTATTATTCATATTGTACACGCATGAACATCTCTATGCTACACTTACTTGCCCCATTCTCACCTTGTTGCGGGGAAAACAATCTAACAATGGAGTCGCTGCCCATGCACATTATGATCGAAAGAAGGAGTCACCTTACCTCTTGACCACTCTTCCCTTTAAGGTGCACATGCACCTCTGTCCCCCCCGAGCGTGCAGTGCCTGTGCGAAGCACACACACACTGCATATAGAATTTTCGTGCGCTGGTTTTAAAACGGTCCTGCACTTGCATTTCTTTTCTAAATAAAGAGTGGCTGCGGGCTGATTGCGGGCCTTTTCTTAAGTATTTATTAAATGCAGCGCATGACGGGCCCTATGATTAACATAAATTCTTTCGCAAATGCCCACAATCACCCCGCAGCCCCACTTTATTTAGAAAAGAAATGCAATAAGTCTGCAAATACGAGGTGTGCTTTCAGAATCCCCTGAAAGCACACGTTCGTGCATTTAATTTTGATGCGTTTCCTCTTTCAGAATCATCTGAAAGCACACATTTGTGCTTTTAAACTTGATGCTTTTTTTTCTAAATAGAGCGCAGCTTCGGGGCTGATTGTGTGCCTTTTGAAAATATTTGTTAAATGAAGCCCATGACTGGTGCTGTGATTAACATAAATGCTTTCTCAAAGGCCCACAATCACCCTGCAGCCGCACTGTAAGAAAAGAAATGCATCAAGTTTAAAAGCACGAACGTGTGCTTCCAGATGATTACAGTCAAGTAGTCAGGTTTGCAATGCAAAATAGCGTCTGAAATCTGTCCGATAATAAAGGAGCCTCTCCCTGAATCCAGAAAACTTGAATAGTCTGTAAAAGTGGGAAGAAAGGTGACACTGCCCAAGTCTTTTACACTGGATGAACAGCAAACAGGTGAGTGAAAGATCACACTGTTGGAGTCCTTGAACATCACAGGTCACTACTAGAAATTAATATTGGAACACTATAGCACTGTGAGTTCACTTGTGAGAGCACTGACACTGCTGTGAGGATTCCTGTGCTGCTGCAGAAAGTTGAGTGCTAGAGTCGAATTCCACTGATTTCGCACTGCTGAGAGGATGTCTATGATACTGCTCTCCTACATGCAGTGCTTTACGCTGGTTATGGGGTGTGAGAGGGGAGAGAGCCACAAAGGTACTAACGCATACATCCAAATGTGCAGCAGAGAAACACAGAATCACTCATATACACACCAGTAAAAATTTCCACATGCTGCATTCACATTCTACATTAACGAATTATCCACACACATTCACATTGTTCCAATGTGCACCATTCATGTTAACCTAATTTATTAAATGCTTGAATAAATTAATGGTGATATAAGACATGCAGCAGCCACACCACTCACACATACATAAGCACACATTCACCATTAACACAAACCATTCATACTTGGAACATTCACCCACATGTGTTCAAACACACTGCCTCTTTCTCTTCAAGGGCCATGTCAGATTGCTTTGATGTCATTACTGCAAAGGAAGCTGAGGTGGAATATTGCAGAAGCCACTATTTGATAAAGTGGGGAGTTGTGTTTTAATGATGCAGTTGGAGGTTGCTTATAACTGGCAAAACAACATGTGATTTCTAAGCCGTAGATCTAAATAAAAAATACAGTCAGAATCAACTCACGTTTCTGACAACGTCTTCGTTTTGTATTTGGCTAGGTGACTATGAACATGGGTGAAGATTCACCACAATTCCAGTGGTACTGGGGTAACATTACACGCACTTTCACTTTAATAAGAGCACAACAAGTGACATCATATGACCTTTGATCTTGAACTGACGTCACATGACTTTAACTCTGCCAACAACTGACATTGCTGAAGTTCCATATTACCTGAATAATTAATATAAATTGGGCAATTTGAAAATTGGTACTCATTGCATATTCAAGTCCATTTGGGAATTGCAATTGTTTTACTCTTTTGTGAGGATGCCTTTTCATATTATGATGTCCCTTCCAAACCCATTCTTTATTTTCTCTTACCCCACCTATTTTTGTTAATTATAAATCACTTCCCCCTACACTCCTCCTGGTTCCTCTCTCCCATAAAATGGTATCTCTGCACAGAAAGGATAGGCGATGCGGAGGTGGACATTTACACCCATAGATTTGAAAATTGCATTGTTTTAGTAAATATGTAGTACTACTGGAGTCTGAGGCTTATGGGCTTATAATTAGATAGACTGGCGCGATCCCCCTTTTTTATAAATGGGGATTATTTCTGCCACGCGGCAGGATTCTGGAATGGGTGCCCCTCTTGCCAAACCATTAGCAAGGAAAAGGATATATTTCACCCAGTTCTCCCGATCTGATTTAAATATATCCGCCGGGATACGATCCGGTCCAGGAGCCCTACCTGCTGCCACATCATTGAGGGCTCTCTCGATTTCCGCTAGTGTAAAGGAAAGGACTGAGTCGGTCACAGCACAGGGCTAATACATAGTACTATCCTCGGGCGATGGAAATTGGGTCTTGTAATGTGCGACCCAAACTTCTGGTGGAACGTTGTTAACTGGAGCCGGGCTAGCACTACCACTGCCCCATTTAATTAAGTGCCAGAACCAACACCAGTGTTTCCCGTTACATGCCTCTAGGAGGTCCTGCCATCTCTTTTCATTGTAAGCCTTCTTTGCCCTGAGTTGTGTAGCCTTGTAGTTTGCCCTTAGTCCCCTTAACTCCTGTGCTGATCCCACCCTAATGGCTTGGGACAAGTGTCTGAAAGCTATCCTACATTCCCCGTCATACCATTTTGCAGCTTTATGAAAGGGGATTGCATTGGAACTTTTTATATTTTTAGTAAAATAGCTTTTCAGCCTAGCAAACAGGGACTCGTGGGTCTCTATAAGAGTTGTAAGGCTAGCCTCACTGGAATCCAGATAAGATAGGGCTACAAGGGACTCTTCAAGAGTAGACCGTATCTTTGCGATGGTGCCCTCATCTTGAGACACGTGCCCATTTTAATCTTCGACAGTCGTGAGACATAACAACGTCTGTCGTGACGGTCTCCGTGCCGCCCCTCAACAATAAGCAACCCGTTACCTCGAATGTCAACAACAGTGGAACATGATCACTCTCTGGTCTGGTTAATACCTCCATGTCTTCTAGACTTGACCACCATTCTAAGTTAATTCAGAAGTAGTCAATCCTACTACTTCTTCTCCCATTATCAAAAGTGGGGTTTGCCTTTGACATCAGATTTGGATCTCCCGTTAACCGCCCTGAGCCCACCCGCCAGTGTCAAACGTTTTAATTGCAGTACTGCCTCCGTCAATTTATTAATTGGGGGAGCGTTAACGATGGAATGCCCCAGGTCGCATCCTTGTCGCTAGTAAGACTGGCGTCTTCTGAGCCAAGCGGCTCAAACGTGCAATTAAAATCCCCTGCAATGACCCAGTTATGTTTCCCTTTCAATGACTTGATAAAGTAATCTAGGCCAGAGATGGTCGGTGAGGCTTTCCCGCTGGCCATACCTCTTGCGTATACATTAATCAATATAAAATCAGGGACATGTTCAAAATTTATTTTAATAACCTGTATATCTGGATTGTCAAAACCCTGTTTGGCTACCTGGAAGCCCACCTGCTGTCTTACCCAAACAGTTAAACCTCCCGAGGCACTATCTTATGTCGATGACATCTATCTAACGGACGACGACTTGGACAGGCACTTGAACAGAGTGGACACCATAATACTTTGCTTCGCATCTGAAGGGTATAAATTCAATTTTAAGAAATCGAGAATTGCCCACCTCAACGTCCTTTTTCTAGGATACGAACTTTCAAGTGACGTCAAAAGCCTGGCAGCTAACTTTTTAGAGAAGTGTGCGCTGCTCCAACCTCCAAAAACGCTGAAAAACTTAGTCAATTCTAGGTTTCCTGAATTTCTGAAGAACTTACATTCTAAACTACGCAGAAAGGGTTAAACCTCTCTACGAATTATTCAAACCTGATTTCAAAACAACTAATTGGACTCACAAACACACAGAAATTTTAAGTTCAGTGCAAACTGACATGTTGGCAAAACACATTTACAAACTCACGTAAACATACACAATCTTGTAATCCAAATCATTCCAGGAAGATGCAGATTCACGTACTTAACCTTTAATGAGGGAGAAAAAGTACTAATAAATTATAAATCACACTTGTACACACAAGCTGAAATGAAATTCACTTCAACAGAAAAAAATTCTGACAGCGGTTCAAACTGCAGTAGCAAAAGAGAGAGCCCTCGCACAGGGAAAACGCATAATGGTCGTTACTCCTGTACCCGCCTTAGCAGTAACAAAAGCGAGCATTCCAAATGCAAAGGCTTTACATCCAAGATGGATACAATGGGTTAATTCTCTTGCTGCAACAGACGTTAAATACGTTTTTGACCCTTACTTGAAAACACAAGAATTTCTACAATACGAACAAGAATGTCCTCTGCCCACTGAGATTCTGCCTCTAGAACAGTACGAATGTAAAATTTATACAGACGGATCAGCACAGCCCGCAATTGGGGGTAAACAAGCTTATAGTGCTGTGTGTGCGATCGTTAAAGGTCGCTGGCGCGATGGTAAATTCTGATCCATGGTCACAAAAACACAATCTCTCGGAGATTGTACAGCTCAGCGAGCTGAACTACAGGCATTCAAGATGGCACTTGAAAATACTGATAGCGAATTCCCCACACTCATAGTGTGCGATTCTTATTACTGCGGTCAATCTTACATTGAATACTTGCAGAACTGGGTTCAAAACGGTTTCAAAGATGCAAAAGGTGGCAAAATCAAGCATAAAATGCTTTGGGAACAAGTAGTTCAATTACAGAAACAACTAAAAAATACTCACGTTATCCATACACTGAGTCATCTGCGTGATGGCGTTCACGTTGCAGAGAATTCATTGGCTTATGAAGCCGCGAAGGCAGCTGTGCAAACAGCTTCCGTAGCTGCAACCAATCGTTCAAAAACGAAAATAGACGGCGAAATAATGCTAGCTGTCAATGCCACAAGCAAAGGCAGCGGTGCAGCGCTACCTCTAAAATATCCACTTGAATATTCATACATAATTGACGCAAACTCCATTCCTTTTGCTCGAATCCCCGGACTGGGGGATAGAGTAATTCCAAACAGGAAACCTAGAGTAGCTTTGATACACGAAACACATTTGGGAGAGGATCTGAAACATCAAGTGATCTCTAAAACCATACTAGAATTAAAGGAGATGTACCAGTGGCCAGGGATGAATGCCCACATTCAAGAATTTGCAATTAATTACCATGACTGCAACAGAGATCTTAGCATAGAACGCTGCCAGATACCGGACTACAGTGTAGCCAGCCCAGTTCAGACACCATTGTTAGACAGCATTAGACTTTCTACAGGCAGAAGTCACTATGGACTTATGCGGTCCCACAACTATTAGGACTAATCTTAGCAGCACATGAAGGGCTCGCCTCTGCACACGCAGGTGTTTCTGCCACAGTGTCGTTATTAAAACAAAGATACTGGTGGCCACATATAAGGAAACAGACCAGAAACTACAGAGGGATAGCAACTATAAAAATGTCCTGGACGCAGTGGATTCATGCTCAAGATTCAATTGGATGTGGCCTCCGCGCTCAGCTGACGCCCGAACTGTTATAAAAGATTTGCGAGTCTTTATCGGCACATACGCAGTCGGCACGCTACATTCTGACCAGGGTCCTGCGTTTAGCTCTCGAGCTTACAAAGAGGCCATGGCCAATCTGGTCATTGCATTGCGGTGTTCTAGTCCATTCCATCCTGAGGGAAATGCGGTTGTGGAAAGAAAAAACGAGACCTAAAGCAATCTATAACTGCTAGGGTGATCAAATAGCTCCAGCGATTTCAAGTAGTCCTGATGCAATACCAACAATTGACAGAACTGCCTCTGGTTATTTCATTAACTTTGATACGTTTTCTGAGGATCCTAGTGAACCGGAAAGGACGCCAGCAAATAAAACTTTTAAAGAACAAGTAACAGAACTTTTTCATCAAGTTGATAAAACTTATCTGGTATCACCATGGGTTGAACTTTGGATTGTGCTAGGCATACTTTTCCTCCTACTTTAGCTAATTCTGGTATTATCTCTGGGAATGCTGATAAATGGAAGATATAGTAAAATGGACACAGCAAGTAAGAACATCACCTTGCAACTGAAGCCACACAAATCATCTCATCGTGAACAAAGAGACTTGTCATCAGTGAACATCACAGCCATTCCTATACCTGGTGGTACAGACTGGGACAGAACTGATATGTGACATCTTCGGTCCTGCAGAGCTGTTGCAGATTCCACATCAATTCAAGATTTCCTTGAGTGACTTTGTTTCACCCAGCACATTTTCTGATGATTGGGACTTTGAGACTGTTAACAATATGGTTTCAGACTTAGAGATGTCTACAAAATTTACTAAACATGAATACTTAGAAGGTTCATCAGATTATGAACAAGTGTACTGTTATAATCACTATGGTCATCATTTCTTGCATAGATCGGCAAACCCTAGAAATGTTTATACTTATAATCAATGGGAACATTGTCCAACGCCACCAAAGGGTAGCTCAAAAACATCCTATGAAAAATGTCCATACTTCTCAGGTTTTTTTGTTAAACATATTTTATTGAAGATTGTACACAACATGCAGGTCTCTGTACCCCAGAGATAACTGCAGGACTCTTAAGCTTCAAGCAATAAATACAATCCAATTTTCTAACAAGATGTTCAGTCAACAATTACAGGAGCAGGAAATAAACATTGCCCCCCCATCCCCCCATTAACCAACTCCCCCCTCAGCCCCCCACCCCCCCGTCGCATGGTCAACATTCTTCATCTCCGCTTCCATACAGTGCATCTAAACCCAAGGTGTGCATCCATCAGTAGTGTCTCAGCCCACATCTACCAGGGTGCCGTGATCCTCCGGAGGCTCGAGCCATAGGCCCCTGAAATCGGCCCACCTTTTCCAAATTTTGAAGTGTTTCAGTGGGCAGCCCCGGGCAACAAATATTGGCTCCTCCAGACCCATGCAAAAGTCAAGCCCCCTCTTCCATACTACGGCCGTAGGGGCCCGAGTATCCTTCCATGCTCTAGCCACATCCCGCTTAGCCAGGGTGAGGCCCAACAATAGCAGATGTCTCTTGTATATGTTCTCTCCCTCCCCTTCTAGTACATGAAGGTGGCCCAGTTGTGGTGTACGAGGGAGTTCCCTCCCAAGCACTTCAGATAGACCATCCCACACCCCTTTCCAAAATCTGGCCAGTGTAGGACAGCTCCATACCGTATGTAAAAACGTCCCAACCTGCCGCCCACATCGCAGACAGTCCGGGGATTCTATCAGACCCGCCCGCCATAATCGTTGCCTAGTGAAATACACCCTATGGATGTATTTGAATTGTATAAGCCGAAGGCGTATGGATATGGCGGTACCCCGGGGCCCGGCCAACGCCTCCCTCCAGTCCTCCTCTTCCAAGGCACCCACATCTGCCTCCCAAGCCTCCCGTAACTTCTGCAGCGAGGGGTAACAGTCCGTGACAGGGATTGGTGTATACTGGATATCTTTTTGGGCCCCAAATCTCTCATAAAGACCTTAGCTTCTAGGGAACTAAACTCGGGGAGTGAGTCCAAGTCCACCAAATATGGGGAGAGAGCATGCCGGAATTGAAGGTATTTGAAGAACTGGGTTCGGGGTATACCAAACTCCCGGCTTAATTCCTGAAAGGACTTAAGGGTCACCCCTGCCAGTACATCCCCTAGTGTGGAAATTCCAATGCTGTCCCACCCCCCAAAGCCCTGTAGCGCAGCCAGACCGGGGAGTCTACCATTACGCCAATGGGGTGTTTCGCCCGTCAGTCTTCCACCATCCCATACTCCACAGGGCCTGTCTCCAGATCTGAAACACTAACTGCGTGCCAGGCGGTAGTGTCTTCCGTATCCTCACTGCGTAGAGTATGGTATGAAGCGAGTGAGCTCCCATTAAGAGGTGTTCCAGTGCATATGCCGGGTCTCTCCTATCCCCGTACCACCAGTCATTGAGGACGAGGAGATGAGACGCCTGGTCATAAGAGCGGATATCCGACGTCGCCAGGCCCCCGCAGTAGGAGGAGAGAAAGCATGTGCGCACTGCTAACCGCACAACACCCCCGGTCCAGAGGAACTGCCCTAGTACAGGATTAACCTGCTGCAACCATGGGGAGGGGATTGGATAGGGATGATTTTGCAGTTGATACAATAATCGGGGGAGTGCCACCATTTTAAAGATTGCAGACCAGCCATAGATGGTCAGTGGCATGCGGGACCAAGTTTTAATAGCTGCTCTGGCCCGCTCCCACACCGGCGCAACATTCGGCTCCCATGCAATCGATGGAACCTCGGAGATGAAGACGCCCAAGTATTTAATGCCCCCAGTCGCAACTTGTAGCGGAGAGGCCCAAGCTCCTGCCTGCGCTTGTCCCCCCAGCTTCCATAAAGTGGATTTTCTAGGGTTCAGATAGAGCCCCGAGGTCTCGCCAAAGATCTGCATAATTTCCATAATCTGCGGTCCTGACCTGTTAATGTCTGTTAAAAAAAAGGACATTATCCGCATATAGCGCGATTCTGTCAGACAGGTTCTTAGTCCATTCAAATCCCCGTAACTGCGCGTCCATGCGGACCCACATGGCCAGTGGCTCCATGGCAAGGGCAAAAAGATAGGACGAAAGAGAACATCCCTGTCGGGTGCCCCTCCCAATGTTGAATTTAGAGGAGGTGACCTCTGCTATCCGGACCGAGGCTGTCAGGTCGGTGTACAGCAGCCGTATGTACGATAGAAAACGGGGACCCAGATTCAGCCGGGGTAAAAGGGCGAAGAGGTAGACCCAGCTCAGTGAATCGAATGCCCTGTCCATGTCAGCCAGCAGGAGCGCGGCGGCACTCCGGTTTTCCGGACCGCTGCCACGCCACATGCGCCCTTCGTATGTTATGCCTGGTCGCCCTCTGGGGCATAAAGCCGGCCTGGTCTGGGTGGACCAGATCGGCCACATGAGGCAGGAGGCGATTAGCCAGTGCTTTAGCCAGGATCTTTGCTTCCACATTCAACAAGGAGATCGGGCGGTATGAGGCATGCTGCTCAGGGGGACGGCTGGGTTTGTGGAAGACGACCACCTCCGAGTGTCTCCAGTCGGGTGGGAGGCAGCCCCGCTCCCTTGCGTCCTCCACCACCCGTCTATAAAGTGCTCCCAACTGTAGGTGGTATTTCTTGAAGAATTCGCTGGGGAACCTCTTGGGCCCGGGCACTTTACCCGTATTGAGCTCGCCCAGGGCTGTGCCTAGTTCCTCCTCTGTTAAGGGGAGGTCCAGTCGGTCTCATACCTCGTCTGAGAGTGCGCGCGGTGGCATATCTGCCAGGAATTTGTCCACCACCTCAGCGGGGAGACATTCGTTTGGGGCATATAATCTGGCGTAGTAGGTGGCAAACCCCTCTGCCAACGCCGTGGGGTCTTTGACCAGCGAACCCTCTTGATCCGATATCCGGGGCAGCGTCTGGGCCTGGAACGTACCCTGACAGAGCCGGTGGAGCATCGTCCCAGACTTTTCCCCCCATTGATAAATCCGGCTGCGTGCAGCTAACCAGATCTGCTTGGCTTCGTCCATCAGCATAGATGCATACGATTGCTGCGCTAGAAGGAGCTGCCCCGCTGCGCGTGCTCCCCCCTCTGTACTCCCCAAAAGCTCCAGTGCTGTTATGTTGGCCTCAGCCCGAACCGGACTCTCCCTGCGTTTCTTCTTCGCTGCCGCACTCCATGCTATGTCAACCCCTCTTAGCGTCGGCTTCATCGACTCCCACACCGTTACATTGTAATGAATTTTATCAAATTGTAATTAATTTTTAAATACATGTTGTTTTGTTGCTTTTATGATTTTAAATGTAATCGAATAAAGCTTGTTTTGACTTGACTTGACTTGACTCCCACACCGTACTAACATCTGCCACCGACCCCACATTTTTAGTTAGAAAGTGGGCAATGGCCTCGCCCAAGTGTTTCTGGTAGTCCGGCAGCTGAAGATGCCACACCGATAAGCGCCGCCTGAATGGCCGCCGCTCTTTATCAAGACGAATATCGACCATAATGGGAGAGTGGTCCAACAGCCCGCGGGGAAGGATGCCCGCCTCCTCTACGTATCGCCTCACCTGGGACAAACAGGTAATCCAGCCTGGAGAAGGATTTAGAACCGCAGAAACATAGGTGTAGCCCCTCGTGTTGCCATGTAAGTGTCGCCAAGTGTCCACCCAATTAAAACCTTGTGCCATGCCATGAAGTTTGGTGGATGGGCCTACTACCCCCCCCCCCCCCTCCACCCTCCCCCAGGGCGATAACGGTCTATCTGGCCGTCCATGACATCATTCCAGTCTCCTCCCATAACTTGCAGGGTATCTGAAATATCGGCCCATACGCCAAACAGTTTTTCAACCTGGGACCACTGCAGAGGGAGCGGGGCATAGATACTCCCCAACACTAATGGGTCCTTACCCAATGTGCCCTTAATGATGATATAGCGACTGTGTGTTTCGGTCCACTGAGTGGAGTGGGTATAAGGGATTCTGCGATGTATAAGGATAGCCACCCCCCTAGAGGCTCTCGTAAAACCTGCATGAAATACCTGGTGGTAACCGTAGCGCTGTAAGCATGGCGCCTTTGTGCCTAGCAGGTGTTTCTTGGAGCAGTAGCACATCTGCGCCTGCTCTCTTACCCTGTCGTAGTATTGCCCCCCTCTTAATCTTATCCAGGCATCCCACACATTCCAGCTAAGGACCCGAAGAGAACCCCCCGGCCCATGTGCCCTACCCTCGGAATCTGCCATCAGGGGACATTGAAAGTAAATTCCCAGCCATTGGGCCCTGCCTGCACACACAAATTAACATTCCGAACTTCTATGTGACCATGCGACCCCTTTCGCGCACCCCAACAACCCCTCCCCCAACTCCATCAACTCCCTCCCCCCCGCCCTACCCTCCCCCACCCCCATACCTCAGAAACGGTGAAGTACCTGTCGCGGCATAGTGGACACCCGACCCCCAATGGGAGGCCGGAGAGCCCCTACCCCAATGGATCCCCATAAATTCTCCCAAACCCCTCAGTCATACTTCTCAGGTTTTAATGTCTCAAATCCAGAAACATTTTACTTTAAAAATGTTAATAAGACCGGAATGAAAAGTATGCCGACTAATACTAAGCAAATTTATTCTGCGGCCTTTTATGTTCAAGTGTCTACATTAGTCTTTGACTTTTGGAAAGACAACATTGAGACGAAAACTGTCTGGGGCACAACAGACTGGCAGGTGCAGGGATTTAGAAGCCTTATTTAGAGCCTGCATCATCCCAGAACAAATAATGTTTTTGAATGACACTGTTCAACAGACATCTTGTCTTGGCTTAGCTAAGATAAAAGATTTAAACAAACCGTCCATACCTACATCTATACATGATAGTAAGAACACTTCAGAGGGGGTTGTCGACGTAAAAACAAATTACTTAAAAACAGAACTGATTGGAAATAAAATGGTTAATCTGATCCACAGACACAAACTGCTGTCAAGATAGATTCCTAAACAAGACACAAGGGTTCACATTCACTAGGCCAGATCCAAGATATGTCCAGAGACAACATCCAGGGATAGTAACATCATACAGTGTAGGAAAACTGTGCCTTCAGTGGCTACAAAAGTCCACACTAACAGAGGTAAAACAACATTTATCTTTACATAAAGATGGAGTTGATTTAAGGGACTTCTTACAAGGACTTGCAAAACGGCGTCATAAACGTTTCATATATGCCGGTATATATGCCATTTATAATCAAGCTTGGAAAGGGACACAAGCAGAGACTGCAGAACGAATACGAGAAATTGATCGTATTCATTTAGAGAAATCGCTCTCTGTAGTTGACAATGGGTTAACGACTGTCATCCAGAATGTATTCTTTGAACAGCATTGTATCCTCTGCCATAGACATAATGGAACAGAACTTGCTCATGTTACAACATGGACAGTCATAATTGCGTTCTATAATGCAGAATGGCTAATACATGGAACAATCACTCTGCCTGTCACAATTTTCCATTTACAATATTGTTTTAAACATATACCAGCTGGCGTGTATGAAAGGTTGGATAAAGAATACATGAAGTCAACCTGTGATTTACCATATACACACAGATGTTGGAGTGGGGGAAAATAAGTATTTCTTAGTGGTACAAACTGCAAAAGCTGACTAAGTGGTACACTTTTATGCCAGGGTAGTAACTTACACGGAGCCTGTGACGGTTCTTCTACCAACTTATCCTGCCACCTGCAAGGTTCTTCAGCTGCAGGGATAGATCCAATTTTTAGGCAGCTTTCAAATGGAAGCTATATTAGATTGAATGATCACAGCTGCTGTGCAATGTTGCCAGGAATAGCCTATCTCGTAACTGTGTCAGCCAGGGTCACTTGTATGCAAGTATTGTTTCCTAAAACTAAGACAGATGGGGAGTCACCGTTATGGCCTTCACTAAACATCTCTTCTATACGAATTGATACTTTGAGCAGAATGAAAGCCATTCTTTTACAAAAAAAAGTGCCACTGACCTCGTCCAAAGACACCTATGAACTACAAGTTGCTAGGTCCTCTGCAGAGATACATGCTCTTTTATCCGCAAACTACCCCATACATTTCGCAGAAATGTTAGGTCGTATCTTAAACATGTGTGATACCAGTGGTATTGTGCATGTATTTAAGACAGTTTTTTCTGGACTTTTAGCACCCTTTGAAGCAGTCCTAAGCATTTTTCCAAACTTCGTGCACTCTGTCTTTGGCGGCCTGCCTCTCATTTTGGGACTCGTAGCAGGAATACTATTCTTGTTCCTTCTGCTCAGATATGGCAAGTCCAGTCACCAGCGACACCCAGATTACCTTAGAGAACACTCTCCTGGCAATGAAGTGCCATGAGCGCATGATACAGATCTTGGGCCTGGCTCGTTTGAGAGATCTGAATACCATGTGGTTTCTATCATTCCGACCAATCTGGCAAGATTGCATCTTACCTGTTCTACGATGCCTGCAATGTGGAGAAGAATGCGTGTTGGACATATGTCTGCCAACAGATGTTGATACTTTGCTTGGTTCGGTAACAGCTCATGCATTGTGTTCTCCCCAGCGGCTACCAATCCTGATGACTGCATTCATTGAGGTCTCACAGACGCAAACTGCTGACGGTGAGATACGTGGATCGACAGGCACACAGGTACCATCTCCATCTCCTTCGAACATTGCTAATGTGGCTGACGCTGACGCCGATGCTTCACATTTTTGTGCAATTGGTCTACTTAACATAGCCCATGCAGTCCAAATAAAGGCATGGATACTTCCACTAGTTCCAAAAAGCCACAACGATTTCTTGAAAAACTTGGCTTCAGCAGTCAGGGACATCCCCTTGCTTGAATATTGTTTTGTCCAAGAACTCCTGGAGTTTTCAAAGAATTGCCATTGCCTTGGGGTTCTTTGGTGACGTTATTATGTCCGACTTTACGTCAAACTAGGCACCTTCAAGGTATAAATATGCCTACACTTGCCCTAGCAAACACACGGTAGTTCGGAGCAGCTCGCTTCAGCAAATGCTGAAGGAAGCCGAACCTCCAGCTGACGCACAGATCGAGAAGCTGTCCTTTCTCTCGCTGAGAATCCAGCTCCATTGTTTCCAAGCTCCCCTTGCGGGGTGTTGGGAAATAGAGTCCGAGACAAAGAGATACCAGACCTCCTTCATTCTAAAACCAAGGTACTGAGCTGATTAGACCCTAAGAGAAATCTTGGATAGATTCTTGGCAAAGAATACTAAACCTATGCTACACCATACTTACTCCTACCCGCGTACTAGACTTAGGTTAGGTACATTGGGGTAGGCGTATCTTAGAAGCACCAGTTGAGTACTTTTAGTCTTTGTTATTTATGTATGTTTTTTTACAGTATTATTTTATAATTCTCTTCACGCTTTACGCATTATACTTTACAGCCATTACGATTGTAGCAGTTCATTTCCGCTGCATGAGAAAGAAAACTGTTCAATAAACCTTATATTGAAAACGCCTGTCTCTCTATTTCTCTGCACCTCTGATGAAACGAAGCATGCACGATTGATTGAAGAAAATATCTGTCTATTGTTTCCACGACTCTGAAGATACGTTTTTATTCTTAGGGAAACAAAGTTGTCATGTTTATGCGGTTGTCAGAAACGAATCCCTTCTTGTTTATTCGAGAAAGTCTCTAGTGACCTCTGAGCTAGCTGGCACTCACTATTAAGTTTGATATATTCAATAGAGACCTAGTCGACCTCAGTCCTACGTCAATTCAATAGGATATATTATTCCAATGCGCAGAGCCTATTGGCGAATATAGGAACTACACTACAGTAACCCCATACCCCTGTGCCATATAATGCAATAGAGGCGCATCTAGCTTTATAGATGTATGTCATGTCCTTAATATGCGGTCCCCTAGTTTGGAAGCAAACCGGAAGACCGCATGCACACTTTTTGACATCTTAATCCACACATTAGATATTTCACATGAACATTTACCGTTACCAGAGAAAGTTAGCCCCAGGTAACAACAGTTGTCGACAGTTTCCACTCTTTCCCTGTCTATAAAAAATGTTAAAATTTCCTGAGTTTTATACCACAAACCATTGTTTAGGCTTTGGCCTTGTTTATCAGCAACTTCCTTCCGTTGATAAAATCTGCAAACCCATCTCTTAATCGTTGTAGGCCTACCGATGTTCTAGATAAAAGCACAACATCATCTGCATAAAGCAGATTCGGTACATCCTGGCCCTCAGCTTGGGGAGGATCCGCCTGTATCAGCTTCAGAACTGCTTCAACCTCATTACTAAATAGAGTTAAAGGCAATGGTGGTAAGACGCAGCCCTGGCGGATGCCACATTAACATTAAAATTGGGAGTGCATTCGCCCGTTGGCCATACCAGACTCTAGTCGATAATTTCTCGTATTGCCTTGCAAGAAAGTGTATAATAGCCTCTGGGGCACCAGGGTTAAGTAAAACTGGCCAGAGTATAGCATGGCCCACTAAATCGAAGGCGCTACTAAGATCAGCAGAGCCTAAAAAGAGGCCCCTTTGTTTAGCACATGTATATTTTCCAATTAAAAGCTCTAAAATAATGCACTGTACCCAGCCCCTTTCTAAAACCATATTGACCCTGTGATAAAATCCCATTATCCTCAACCCACTCTTCCAATCTTACTAATAAAATCCTATTCATCACCTTTACTGATGAGTCTAATAAGGAAATTGGCCGATAATTCTTCGCTTTTGATTTATTCCCCTTTTTATAAATTGGGATAACTGATTGTCCCCCACTCTGAAGAACTCCCTCTATAACTGCAGCGTTAAATATTCTAGTGAGTATCGGGCCCCATACATCTGGCACCGTGTTATAGACATCAATGGGTACAACATCGGGGCCCGGCGCTTTTCCCCCTTTACTCCCTCTAATTCCGAGATCAACCTCATCAAGGTTGATATTTAGGGGAATAATAGGCCATTTGCTGGGATTTATAAAATCCTCAATATCTTCATCATGAGGGTTAAAAATGCTGGAAAAATATAACACCCATTCCTCACAGCTAACTTGGCACAAACATTCCGGACAAGATTCATTTTTAAGAAATGTCAAGTTACGTTTCCCGGAACAACTTGTTATTAGAGAAACTAGAGAAGAAATGGCACAGTGAACAAACTCCAACAGCCACGCTTCACACAAGGACGCCATCCGCAACCACCACCACCACCTCATCAGGCGGCCAAGAGGACCTCCTTCAAAGACCGCCTCAACAACAATGCACACAATAGCAAGGAGCTCTTCAACATTGTGAAGGAACTCTCCAACCCCAGCTCCAGCGCCAACTACATCCCACCGTCGCAAGCACTGTGCGACTCCCTCGCCACCTTCTTCCACCGCAAGATAGCAGACATCCACGACAGCTTCAACACCCAGACAGCCCCAACAGACAGCAACACAACAGACCCTCCGTACACCATCGACCACGACCCCCTGCTAGCCTGGGCCAGCGTGAGAATCGATGACACCATCAAGACCATGCACTCAATCCACTCCGGCTCTCCGTCAGACCCATTCCTGCACCACGTCTTCAACAGAGCAAGCAGTTCCATCGCACCCCAGCTGCGCAACGTCATCAAACTCTCCCTCGAGACCGTGACCTTCTCAGAGATCTGGAAACGCGCCGAGATCAACACCCTACTCAAAAACTCAAGGCAGAGAGACCTCAAGCACTTCCGTCCCATCTCTCTGCTTCCCTTCCCGGCCAAGGTCATCGAGAAAACCGTCAACAGACATCTAAACTGATACCTCGAAGAAAACAGAATCCTGGACCCTTCCCAGTCAGGGTTCTGCAGCAACCACAGCACAGAGACTGCCCTCATCGCCGCCACCGACGACATCAGGACCCTGCTGGACAACGGCGAGACCGCAGTACTCATCCACCTTTACCTCTCTGCTGACTTCAACACCGTCTGCCAACGCACACTACGCCATTCCTCCGCGCCGCAGGGATCCGAGACAAGGCTCTGGATTGGACCACCTACTTCCTATCCGGCAGAACCCAGAGCGTCCGCCTCCCCCATTCCGTTCCAAAGCCTCCGATATCTGTGGCGTACCCCAGGGATCCTCCCTCAGACTACGCTGTTCAACATTTACATGGCCCTGCTCGCACACGTAGCCCGACAGCACGACCTAAACATAATCTCCTACGCCGACGACACTCAGCTGGTCCTCTCCCTCACCAAGGACCCCATCACCGCCAAGGCCAACCTCCACGAACGAATGAAGGTCATCGCCGACTGGATGAAGACCAGCCGTCTTAAGGTGAACTCGGACAAGACGGAGGTGCTCATGCTCGGACCAACCTTTCAGCCTGGGAAGACTCCTGGTGACCGATGGCACTGGGGGCAGCCCCGACACCCACCGACCACGCACCCAACCTGGGAATGATCCTCGACTGAACGCTCTCAATGAGCAAGCAAGTCAAAGCCGTCTCCTCCTCCTCCTTCAACACCCTCCGCATGCTCCGCAAGATCTACAGATGGATCCCGACAGATGCAAGAAAGACAGTTACCCAGGTCCTTGTCAGCAGCAGAAACTACTACGGAAAAGCCCTCTACGCGGGAGGCCTGACCCAGCTCATCAAACGACTACAATGCATCCAAAACGCCTCGGCACAACTGATCCTCGACCTACAACGCCACGGCCACATCACCCCCCCACCTGAGAAACCATCTCGCCTCCCTGTCAACAAGAGGATATCCTTCAAGCTCCTCACCCACACACACAAGGCACTCCACAAGACTTGCCCATCCTACCTCAACAGACATCTCTCCTTCTACATAACCAACCGCCAGCTATGCTCCGCCGACCTCTCACTCGTCAACGTCCCGCGCATCCGAAGAACAAGACCTGTGGGAATATCCTTCTCCCACCTCGCCGCCAAGACATGGAACACCCTTCCAATAAGTCTACGACAGACCCAAGACCTGCTGACCTTCAGGGGGATACTCAAGACCTGGCTGTGCGATCAGTAGCGCCTCACCACCCCCCCAAGCGCCTTGAGACCCTCGCGGGTATGTAGTGCGTTTTACAAACGATTGATTGATTGATCGATCGATTGATTGATTAGATGTACCCATAGCCAATGAAAGTTTATTCCAAGCATCCTCTTGAAGCTCCCTCTTCCATTGTTTTAGGGCTAGTTTGTAATCTAATCTTAGATTTTGAACTAATGCCTTATTCCTGGGTCAGCGGCAGAGTGCCTGTTTTAACTGGTTCAGTGAGTTGGTACAGGTGCGGTTAAACCAACCCCTATTTTGTGTATGCTTCCTACTCGGTGGTGCGATTAATAACTTATCAATGGTATCATTCATTTTACTAAAATTAGTTAATATTGTAGCCGGTTCAACCTCCACTTCAAGACTCTCAAATATCTCCTTACCACATTCCAAAACAATATTTTTTTTAATTTTAACTGAGTTAGTGCCTTACCACCTAATTCTGGTACTATTTGGTCTACATGGGGTAATATTACCAGTAACCGTTTGTTGTATTACAAATGTATTACTCCACACAAACATTGGCATGATAATGCAATTGTGATCACTAAGTAACAATTCAGCAATCTACGGGGTAGAACATAGATGTACAATGTTTGCGGATACTAAAGCATGGTCAATCGTGGTATTGGCATTTCTTCCAAGTTGGTATCTCCCTCCCATACCCATCCTGTGCACATTGCATTAAATCGAGGTCATATTTCGCCAAAGGTTTATGCAATCATCCCCTTAATCAATCCTAAACCCACAAATTTAAATCATAGACAGTGTACATATTGGAGTGTTGAAATCCCCGACCCATACAATAACAAGGTTTGCATTCACTGCTGTAACCAGATTATCCATTTTCTTCTCTAGTTCAATAACTACATTGTGGCGAGTTGAGTTCAAAATATTATTGTAAAAATTAATCAATAAAACATCCCAGCCATCTTTATGATGCAACCACAATATCTGAGAATGGTTTCCTATTTTAATCACCCTTTTGACTACCAAAGGCAATTTGTTCGACAGAAGGATTAACAACCCTCCCTTATCTCTACCAGCGGTAGAGGGTGAGGCAAATAAATCATAGGATGTAACCCCTTCAAAATAAACATGATCAGTACCCCAGGTTACTTGTAGACAAATTGTCATGTCTATTAATCAAATCCGCCCAGCCTAACGTGTCCTTTTTGTTTGCCAGTCTGGCTATATTCCACGTAATGATGGTATAGCTGTTAACTGGGAAATTCCCTGTATTATCAACAAATTGTTCACTTATGCTCATGCTAACGTCGCCCTCGCTAATAAGGGGGTTCAAAACAGGCGAGTTTATAACAATTTCTGTAGATTTCCCTTTGTTTCTGTCTGAATGAACTCCTAAACTGACGTCTTTCTCCCTATTTAATGGGTGTGAGACAGATGGATTTATAACCTTAGGTAGACATTTAGGCGTGGTTACATTAGGCTCAACGATGTTAGGTACACTTTCTCCTATCAGCCCTACTCCCGTCGATCCGACTCCATCAGGTCCCACCTCCCAAATGGGTAGATGGGCAGTGCTCTGTCAATCATTATCTTCAAGAGTGCTGAGTGATTGAAATCTATTAAATGTAAGTAATGTGTAATACGGCTGCACTAGCACTGCCGGTTTAGTTCTACATATCTCCTGTTCTCCTCCACTATTATGTGCAGGCCTTGGGTGTCTATAGAAAAAGCCTAAAGTCAATAGTGATACATTGGAATCATTATGTGATGGTGCAACCGCTCTTTTCAGTGAGGTCCTGGCCCAGTTGGGTTTCCTAAAGTTAATAATTAGGCAATCACAGTGCAGTGTCTTTCTTAATGGTCCAATCCAGTTTACTCTTCTGGTTAAGAGTATCTGGTCAGAGTGACCCACTGGATAACCACAGTTCTTATTTACCCGGTGCACCACTTTATTTTTTTAAGTATAATCCATTTCCTTTTGGCCAGGCTCAAGTTGGGGTACATTCACCATAACTGCCACATATGGGCAGCATTCTGGAGGGATGTTTATGAACATCAGTTCTTCCCTCATGTACCCCCTTCTCCCTTAGTTTGTTAGGGGCCTGGATCAACTTTGCCCTTTCAATCCTGTCCCTACTGCTGGGGCAGGATTGATTGCTCATAGTCTCTTTCTGTTTAGAGGCTGTTGAAATCATGTTGGCACCTGTTTTGGGCGCATCCAGTTTGCTTCCTTTCCCCACAGTCCCTATTATCCCTACTTTTAATGCTTAGGGTACTAGTTACTGTGTTAGCAGCAGTTGTTCCTTGTTGTAGTAGTTCATAGGGTCCTCCCAGTGGCCCTTTCGCCTTCTCCCTTGGATTTTCACTGATAAGTTTGAATGTACTGCTAAGTTTAACAACTGCTCCATTAAGTTTGTCTAATTTATCATGGAGTGGTTTTATTGATGCTTCTGGCTTTTGGGTTAAAAGGGCTACGATATGATTATTTTGCACATCCGGTAGTGGACCTATGTCAGGGTTTTTTTCCGGTGCCTTGACAATAGTATTCAGTAGTGGGCCTTTTTTACTTTTACTAATGGTACCTGTTTTCACCTGAAATTTTCTACAACCACTTTTTCTTTTCAGTGCAGGTGAACCACTAGGTGAATGCAGTTGTGGTGCATCAGATAATGTAAGTGGATCTGTATCAAGGTTCCCAGTACTCATTATTATCATGGGGGGTACTTTCTTGCTCATTACTGGGGTCAATCTCTGCTTCACATTCCAACCCAGCTATTTCTTCCATCCCCGTGCCTGCACCTAGTGAAAGGCGGCGTTCCACCCTATCTATTTCAACATTAATGGCGCTAACCGCCCGTACTAAGTAGGAATCGATGGTGGTGCATGAGGAGCCAACTGCAAGTTCATGGGTTTTTTGTAGTTTGCGTTTCGATATCCTGATTATTACTACAGTATCACTGTGTCCTTAGAATAAAAGGAACACAGGACAAGATGCAAAAGATGCACAGTACAAGATGCACAGTACAAGGCAAAACTGCAAAGTGCAAGAGATGTAAAGTGCAAAAAGAGCCAAAAAGTGCAGGGTGCAAACTACAAGTACAAGTAGCGTAGAACCGGGTATAATAAAAAGGGCTTGCTACAATACAACAGTATACCAAGGACGATTTAGCTAAAAATGATTAAATCAATAAAATCAAGTTAAAAGACCCATTAGTCCATGCTAGTCGCCGAAAATGTTATTATTTGCAAACAGTTCAATACACAAAAATAATCATTAAGTATCACATAGTCTATAGAGAGAAGAGTGGCACTGCCAGATTAAGAAGGATTTGTTCCTTCACTAATTATCTCACCGCCTTTCTGCTCTTAAAAGTAATTTAGGAAAATAGTGCAGCAGGAGTTCAGTCCACTCTACTATTAAGTGTTCCAGCCAATATCCAGTTCCAGGGCCGCCAAGTCATAGTTTTGAAAGACCAAATGGGGTGGTCCTGCCCTGCCCTGGTCTGGCACGCACTGCGGGAGGTCGGTGGTGCTTTTAACGTACCTCGGAGGGTGCAGCGTCAGTGGCGCAGGGCTACTGGGATGTGTAGTTCGGTTATGAGCCATTCCCCTCACTGCTTGGTTATATAGATGCCGGTTCAAGCGTTTGAACACAGTGAATTCTCTTACTGGGTCTAGGATTCCTGTCAGATAAGTAAGGCAGTGTAATGGCATCAAAATTAACAAGAAGGGGAGAGAGAGTTCATAGGTGGATTTGTACCCCCTGGTCAGTAGTTAATAAACAAAAGGAATCCCCTCAAGGAAGGGTTTTGCTACTTTGGTTGGGAACACCCTATGTTGTAAAATACCCCTCACACACCAAAAGGACCCTTGGTGTCATGCTTCATCATCGGGGTCTTCGCACCCCTCTACGGGATGCGGCGTGCTGCGACCAGCGACTACGCGGGAGCACTAATAAGGACTATGCGTAGTGTATGTGAAGGTATATTATGTGAGTGGTGAGGTTTAGACGGCGAGTGAAGTTTAAAAAGGGCCTGGCTTGTGGGGTAAAACATTTTTTATCTGCCCCCGGGCTGGCGGGGGCAGATAAAAAAAAAAAAAAAAGGACCTTTTTAAACTTCACTCGCCGTCTAAACCTCACCACTGCCAATGTCCTAATCGGTCTCTCACTCTCTAAATAAACTCTAGCTTTGGCATGGTGAACCATGTGCTTAATTCCCTGTTTGCTACCTCTGTGAAATTAGAAATGTTTGCTTTAATGTCTCTCAGTTTTTGTATCCTGAGTGAGTGCGTAATTGGCCTGTAGGGATTGTGTTTCCCTCCAAAATGTGTTCAAGTGATCATTGATGGTTCTTCGAAGGCCATGTTGTTTCGAGATATACACACACTGCATAGAACTGCTTTAAATATGTCCCAGATTAGACTTGGTTAGCAGACCCATTTGGGATCAATCGTAGAGCGTCGAGGGCACACTGCTCCTTGGCTGGGAAAGCGCTAACGTTTAAGAACACCACCTTGATGTGATGGCAAACTAAATAGGATATTATATGGCATGCTTTTAGAGAATTATTGAGCAACCTAACGTTCCATGTGAGGCAGAGTAATGTAGTAATAGTTGTGGTTAATGTAGCCATAAATGCGTAGTGAGTCTTACAAGGAGACACTTTTTTGGGATGTTATGGCAGAGTGAAAAGTGCATAAGCCATGAAAATGTGCAATAAGCATAGAATAGGCAGGTCGCAGCTGGGGCGATGTGCAACCTACTAGAAAATAAAAATCAAACACCCCCCCCACCCACATTGGCTAGCCCAGCATGCCAATGAAGTTAATCACCCTCCGCCATCCCATCAAATCCGAACCCTCAATACCAGACCTCAGGGCCAGTGTAACAAGCAACCCGAGGTGAAACGGGGCACCCCACGGGTGGATCTATAAGAGTCTCCAAAACAACCCCTCCCAAAAGTAGGTGCCTGCTGGGGAAGAAATGGAGAGAGTATCGGATTTAGGATGTGGATTATCAACATATGATCGGCCCAGAGAGGGAGGGCAACCCCTAATAGTCTCTTTACATAATCACCGACCAGCACGAGGCTTCAGGAAGCTAGTATCCTGAAGTTAGCCGGAGTGAAGCATGGTTAACAGGTTGATCGAGGTGTAGAGAGGCAGCAACAGCCAATATAAGCAAAACTGTCCAAGGATGAGTGAAAAAAAAAATGATATTGGTATAGGGGAGAGCATCATAGTCCAAATGGCAGAAACACTGTAACAATGCCTTCTCTTAACAAACATACTTGATCATTAAGTGTCTTGAAAGCTGTGAAATACTAAATGTTGAGATGATGGCCACTATGAGAGAACTCAGAGGGAGCTCAGCACAACATCACTAACCTGTCACTGTAGGTGATCTTTAGCCATGTAGCATACAGCATTGCATGTGGAATACTTGCCTGGCATAGCTTTTGTTTTAATGGCAAGTATTCTTGACGCCTCTCCTGTACTGCCATTGTGTAGTTCGGATAAATTGATAGGGAGAGCCCTTAATGGGTCAAAGACTACCACTCACATACTAGCCACAGGACTCTATTCAATCCCTGACATTTAGTAGCTTTGACATAATTAGTTTCAAGGCAGCCCCAGGCAGTGGTTGGGGTCCCAGTAAACTATTGCTCTCTTTCACCGACAATTAGGTGCGAGAATTGACCTGCCCTGAATAGAATAATTAGCAGTATTTCTATATGAGAGAGCCCGTAGCAAGGTGGGTGCACATTAGTGCAGTCCACCGGCCAGGCGTGTAATATCCAACAAATATCCTTAACTCCAGCACACACGGGCTCAAAAACACCAGCAGTTTGAGCGGAAGGTGTTCAGGGTAAAATACAGCCCGGCGAAGTCTTGCAGCGGGCGGGTTCACCTCGGCAGCAAAGATCGACTTGGTGAGGCTAGGCGGAGCCCACTATCTCCTGCGTGGCCGACTGTGAACGAAGCCAGTGATCCGGAGGGCCGAGATCTTACTGCCTGTGACCTGGTGTTGCAACGCCGGAACTGGGGCGGGAGCCGCGACCTGCGCTGAGCAAGCAGATACGGCTGGTGAGTGGACCTAAGCACTTTAAAATTGACAAAGGGGTACGACGACTGTATTTTAGCCCCTTTGCTTTTTACACTTTATATAAATAATTTAAACACCTCCCTTAGCACTGCCACTTTAGATATTCCACGTATAGGAGACAGGATTATTCCTGCTCTCCTTTACGCTAACGATTAAGTTCTTTTGGCCCGAACTGCAGTTGGCCTGCAGAGAATTTTAGATTCCTTTGTGTCCTTTATGCAATCCCTGGACCTTATTGTTAATAAAACCAATGCGCACACGATGACAATGGAGCAGAAGCAAAAAAAATCAAAATCTTTTCATTGTGAAGGGGTTGAGTTGTTAAAGGTTTCCTCTTTCTCCTATTTGGGAGTTGTATTCGATGAGAGAGGCTCCTGGACTCCCCAGTTAAGGCGAAAAAACTTGAAATGACTAGGTCCACAGCTTTGTGGCCAAGGAGTTGTATCGAGACTAGGAGCGATGCCCCCTGAAGCTTTGGTCAAAATGTACAGATCTAAAAGTATTACTATTGCAAGTTATGGGTCTGCGATTTGGGGATACACATCTGTAGTAGAACTCCAGGAAGTTGAAATAAATTTATGAGATAGCTCTTGCCGGTTCCCCAATCTACCCCTACCTATGTTATTCACCAAGAGTTGGGTAGTGGTTTTGTTGAGGACCAAATTGGGCTGGGATGAGTGGTTTGTTGGCCAAGGACATGGATTAATACGGAACTGACACTGAATAGAGAAATTATCAGGCACTGTATAGAGCTGGACAATGTAAGTAAAATCAAATGGCTTCAATATGTCAAGTCAATGCTAGGTAAAATGGGACGACCAGAACGTTTTGCCACCCCAGAAAAGATAGTGAAAGAGAACCTGGCATGGGTTAAAGTACAATTTTTAAACATGCTGTCTGCAGAGAGAGAGGCGTTGGACATTGTGAAACCTACGGTGAAAGCCCATTTCCTGTTCGAAAGTCCCAGAGATAGAACCGTACCTGACAATTATCACAACATCTTTCCACCGATTTATTCGAACCAGGTTACGTTTCAATTTCATCCATTGTCTTTTAGTAGATGAACAGGGGTGGAGTAGGGTAAATGATTTAGGCCCCTGTACATGTGACAATTTTTCAACACAGTATACCTTACATTTTATAATGTTTTGTGAGCCTTTTCTCCCCATGAGGAGAAAGTTATTACGTCCTATTTTAAAGGTGAGGGGTTTGTGCAAGTTAGACCTGCCTTACTATATTTTCAACTGTTAAATAACCCCTGGGAGTATTTTAATGTTGCAAATTATTTGGTGGTGGCAGTTAGACATAGGAAGAAAGAGTGCTAGAAATTTTACATTTTTGATTGATATTGATATACTTGTTTTATTGCTTGATTAATTCATTACAAGTCACCTCTTTTTACCGGTATTCTTTTTGTATGTGGTATATTTTTTTGAAATCAAAAAGCATTAATATGATCCTATGTACTTTTCGTATGAAAATTGGTTTGTGGTGTAGTTTTATGGCTTTTGCTAGCTGAATAAAGTGGTTTTAACTGAAGTGAGCGGATCTTCCGTTGCTTGCTGTGCTGGGAGAGGTGCACTGACACAGTCCCAGCGACATCGCGCGACCGCAGCCTGTATCCGGAGGCCTATGCTGGGAAAGTACAGGGAGCTAAAAAGAGACAGATCCCGGCGCAGAGAGGTAAGAGACCAACGATAGCTGCAGCAGTGACTGGGGGCAACCACCATCCCACCTGAACTCTGGGATAGCCTGCGGGAGGTGAACGCGGCTGGCAGAAATTTGGCGTGGACGCCATTTTGTCATCGAACACGAAGGCCTATAAAGATTCAGGGTGCGCGGACACAGCGAACTGCGGAGACGGCCGCGGGATCCCTGCCTTGATTGCGGCACGATAAGGAGTAATAAAGAGCTGCACGCCCCCTCCGCGAAACTGT
Source organism: Lissotriton vulgaris (assembly GCF_964263255.1). Taxonomy (NCBI): domain Eukaryota; kingdom Metazoa; phylum Chordata; class Amphibia; order Caudata; family Salamandridae; genus Lissotriton; species Lissotriton vulgaris. Next base: position 1,004,714,199 of record NC_141694.1, on the reverse strand, counting down.
AGAAGGAGAGCTCGGCCGGCCGTGATACCTAACAAATAATAATGCCAAACAGGATTCAATATCGTCAACTTGCGGTGACAACACAGAGGTGCTGCGCAGCCCTCGAAGAGAGCAGGTAAAGCTCTAGAGCAATTAACTTTCGTGCTGGGGGGACAATACACTGATCATTGAGGGCTGATATCAGTGACACCGCAGGGCCTGGAGAAATTAGATCGCAGCGCTCTGACTGAGGCCCATTCATTGCTGTTTGAACCAGTACCCTCGCAGGATTAATCTTAACGATGGGCAAACCAGACAAAGTACAACCTCGGCTCACCTTTGAAGCCAAAAAATAGTCAAAAACCACGCAGGACGAGCAGGGTGATCAGGCAGAGCAAGAGCAGGCCCCTGCCGCGCCAGACAACATGCAACTGGCGATGACGCTCTAGGCAATGCAGCAGAGTCTCCTCTCCATAGACAACAAAATGGACACACTAAACCAGCGAATGGACTCCATATCCTCTAAACTAGATAAGCAGGCAGTCGGAATCACAGAAGAGGAACAGAGAATCTCTAATGTGGAAGACAAGGCAAAAGCTACAACAAGTAAATGCAATGAAATGGAAAAACTGCTCCCCATTATTCAACTCAAAAACGAAGACCTAGAGGCGCGCTCTAGGTGCAACAATGTTCAAATCTTAGGCATTCCGGAAACCACCAACACCGGCAAGATGGAGCTATACTTGGAGCAGATGTTAACTGATATGTTTGCCCGTGTAAGTTTTACAGCGCAGTTCGTGGTTGAACGTGCCCACAGAACTTTTGCACCCAAGCGAACCCCCAGACCGGTGATTGCAAAACTTCTCAATTACCGAGATCGCAATGCTGTTTTCCGCCAGGCCTGCAAGAGGGCGGATTTCAACTACCAGGTATTCACCTTCTATCCTGATTTCACGGCCAATGTGCAGACGGCAAGGAGAGAATATCTGCCGGACAAGAAACAACTGCAGATGGCGAACATCACGTATGCCATGCTGTGAGAAAGTGCCATCTTTCTTGCATTGGTATGTCCCCACTTTTTTCTGAACTGCTGATGTGCTTTGACTGAGTGTGCCCTGAGTTCCTGCCAACCAGGTACCCAGGGACTGTGTTCCTTCCCTAAAACTATGCTGAAACGAAAAGACTCAATTGGCATCTCTGGCCACCTGTCAGCCCCTAGTAAATGGTACCCTAGGTACCCAGGGCATGGTGACCAGAGAAGACCCCCTAAGGGCTGCAGCACTTATTGTGCCACCCTCAGGGGCCCTGTACCCTGGCACCCACACACTGCCTTTGCAGGCTGAGTGCCTAAGTACAGAACTAAAACAAGAGTCGACATGGCACACATTCCTGGGTACCATGCCCACAGAACCCACTGCCCTGGCCTACTTCAGTCACCCCTCTAGCTGGGTGCCCTATGCCAGAGGTGTGGGCACAGGTGCATGAGCCCTGTGCCCCTACAGTACCCAGAGCCATTCCTGGGCACTGTAAGTGCAGTGATGCCATTAAGAGTATATGGTGCTGGGAGGTTGTCACTACGAACTCCACAGCACCATAATGGCTACACTGAACACTGACAAGTTTGGTACCAAACTTCTCAGCACATTAAACCCGCACTGATGCCAGTGTGAGATTTAATGTAAAATACACCAGAGGGCATCTTAGAGATGCCCTCTGAAAACCTAACCTTCAATCCACGTCTGGGCTGAGTGGCTGCAGAGGCTGCCACACAGCAGACATGTTGCTGGACCCCTGGGTAGGAGAGCCCCCGCTCTCCTGGGCCTGCAACAATGCACATCCTGGGTGAGGTGCTAGGTCTCCTCCCCCAGGATGGAGAGTGGGAAGCTTCAAAGGCATGCTTCCCCAGACCATTTGCTGTACCCAGCAACCACCCCCACCAGTCCTGACCCCCACTCTGGCGGGAAGACTGGTGGGAAAACCTACGTCAGGAAGGGGGGGGGGTGCCAGCCTGTGCCAACCCCACCCCTCAGGTGGGGGAGGCGAGGTGAAGCACGACCCCGGACCCCGGCCATCTTGAAGATGGGGAGCTCTGCCCAATCCTAGCCAGGCTCCTGCCCCACTTTCACAGGAGAGGAGCAGAGTAGGGGGTGTACCCACCTCCGGACAGGGACCCATTGGTCCCTGCCCTTGCCATACCTGTAACGGCCCTAAATTCAGTAGGCTCCCTGAACCTTCCTTCATCAGATTCCGATACCAAAAAGAAGAAAGAAGATCAAGAAGAAGAAAACCGGCCACGCAGCTGCTGACAGCGGGACAACAACTACTGACTTGGCCCCAGCCCTACCGGCCTGTTGATCCTGGAACCGGCTCCTGCCTAAACCAGGCGACTCCCGTGGACAGCGACCTTGGGACACCCAGAGGACCTGCCTGCCTTGACCCTCTTGAAGATTGGAATACCCATCAGCAGAGGTTCTCCTGCAGCAACCCACCTGGTGCCAGCCAGGAGGCTCCGGACCAGCCCACTCTGCACCAGCCGAGCCCGGGCCGGGCCCAACCAAACCAAATCCACGAGGAAGTCCCCCCGGCGCCTGGGACCCGAAGTCCAGTGCCCAAAGACCCTCCTCGACCAACCAGACAACGTCTGCAGACTCAGAACCAGGGGCCACCCCAACTGCGACCAGCTGAGGGTAAGCTTTTCCGACACCTAAAGACACCCCTACACCCGGCGCCCTACAGCCTCCTGTGCCTCCCTTTGGGGTACCTACCTGTGCTCCAACATCCCAACTTACCTCTCGAAGTGCTGGTCGCCCCTGCAGAGTCTCCGCCCCCGAACCTGCAACCTTTGTTCCTTTTTGACCTTTCCCTTTGGATAACATTGAGCGCCCGACGGCTCAAAAGCACCCGGCACCCAGCCGCCCGAGTGCCGCTGGCTGTGCCACCTTTGTCCTATCCTACTTCCCCCTTTGCCCTGAGCAAGTGACCAGGAGCCCAGCTCTCACAGCCGCGTGGCCTGCTAGCCAGCCGCCACCAACCGAAGGCTCCCTTTCCCTAATTGGATATCATTGGGCCTAACTACCTCTGCACCCGGCAGCCCCTGTGCTGCTGGGGCTGAACTAACTGTACTTACCTGACCCTGGGGGACCCCTGAGCCTATGCCCAGAACCTTAACTTCACCAGCCAGGTACTCACCTTGAAACCGGCAACTCACTTACCTGCCATTGGATAACATTGACCAATTTTGACTCGAAGATTTTCGAAGTGTGAAGTTTTGGAAACTAAAAATATTCATGTAAAATCATCCGAATACCGAATTCAGAAGTACTCACCTGTGATCAGGGGAGAAGCCAGTACTGTACCTTGCAGCCCAGTATTGAATTGCTAAAGTAATCCTTACCGGGATTACCAGTAACCTGTATTTTCTCCATTGGAATCCATTGTATGCTTTTCTGTGAAATTTCTTCTAAGTGTCTACTTTTGAAAACTTGAAATATTCTTTAAAAATCGTACGAAATACTGAAACGCAATTACTTAACTGTTGTGAGTTGAGACCCCAGTGCCGGCCCTAGGAGACCAGTACTGGATTACAAAAGTAACGAGATCATACTTTACCTGCAACCTGAATTTTCTCCCATTGGATAACATTGCCAGATTTCCTTTGAAAAGTTTCCAAGTGTGAACTTTTAAAACAGCTTTATATTCATGAAAATTCACTACAGTAACTAAAACGTTTTTGCTAACTTGATTTCAGCTTAGACCTCAGGACTAAAGTTAGGGTCCAGTCCTGGAACTACAAAAGTAATCCATACAGTAATTACCTGTACTTTTATGTTGAAAACCCATTGAGCTCAATGCTATAGTGTGTTTAGGATTGTGTTGCCTTCTGCAACTTCTGTATCTGTTGTGTTCACAAACTTCTTGCTTCCTTGCAAAGTAACTACATAAGAGTACTCAAGTCAAACAGGTCTTTATTCGATTTACATCATAAAAGACAATGTACATAAAAATACAGTTCATACAGATTAGTATATAAGATAATAAATGCTTTACAGTTTAAAACCAGGTTTAAAAAGTATTAAATATAAACAATAAGAGTACTCATATCTAAGCAAAGTATATATTTATGCCTGTTGGTTCTAAAAATAAAACATCTATATCTTTGGATATAAAAACAATTGACCTGGAGTTCAGTCTTTTGATTGTGTGAAATCCTTTGCTGACTCAGTGTGTACAGCAAATGCTATGCACTGCCCTCTTGTACTGCCTTACTGCGTGACCAAGCTACCACTTTTGAGAGTAAGGTCAGTCCTGACTTTAACCTATGTTATACCTCTGGGGTTTGTGGACTCTATACACACTGTACTTCATTATTCTCCAGTATATATAGAGCCACTTTCTCACATTGGTGGCAGCGGTGGGATACAAACTTGCATTTGTTGGACTACTTGGTTATCATCTGATCGCACGACAGAACTCATAAATTGCCTTTAGCATTCTGAAATTGGTCTTTTCCAAAAATACTAAAAGTCTGATAGGGCCTTGCTTAAGTCCCCATTAGAATTTTTGAAAAATACGTCACTACAAGCTAGGGTAGAGGGTTAGAATTATCAGGTTAGAATGTCTCAAAAAACCCAGCTAGTAGTGAAGATAATACAGACCTGGTGGAGGAACTCGACCTCATACCTTACTTACACTTGGACTTCAAGAAATTGAGGGCCCTATGCAAAGTTAAAAAAATAACTGTAGGTCTGCATCCAACCAAACAAGGGTTCCAGGAGCTCCTGGCTGAGTATGCAAAAGACCACCCCTCTGAGCAGGGTGACACCCATCCAGAGGAAGAAGGGGTGGAAGAGGGGGAGGATAATGCCCCCCCCCCATCCTTAGGTAAGAAAGGGTCCCTGTACCCTTAATTCGAAGAGTCAGCCTTTGGGAGCCTGAGAACCACACAGGTGGACTGGGCCCCAGGGAACACATTGGGGAGAGCCCCAATGAAGAGGACAACTTTCTAGCAAAGTTGGCCAAGAGATTAGACCCAGAGACCAAACTCCTGGCTCTAGAAAAAGAAAGAAAAGAGGTGGGCGTAGCCCCCATCTCTGGTGGCAGCAATACCAATAACAAGGATAGAGAGCAATCTTATGATCCTAAAATCCCCAAAGGTATTGTCCCTAAATTTGAGGAAGGTGATGACATCACCAAGTGGTTCACAGCCTTTGAGAGGGCTTGTGATATCAGAAAACTAAAGAAACCTCTCTGAGGGGCACTTCTCTGGGAACTGTTCTCTGGTAACTGCAGAGACAGGCTTCTGACCCTCTCTGGGCCAGATGCAGGGTCCTATGACCTCATGAAGAAAACTCTGATTGAGGGATTTGGACTCACTACTGAGGGGTATAGAATTAGGTTCAGGGGGCTCACAAAACCCTGACCCAATCCTGGATAGATTTTGTAGACTACTCAGTAAAGACACTGGATGGTCGGCTAACTGGACACAATGTGCATGATTTTACTGGACTTTATAATTTGTTTATGAAGGAACAAATTTTGAGTAATTGCACAAATGAAAAGTTGCATCAGCATTTGGTAGACCTAGGTCTAATTTCTCCCCAAGAATTGGGAAAGAAGGCAGAACACTGGGTTAAGACTAGGGTGACAAGGGCAGCCACTGGGGGTGACCAAAAGAAAGTGGTCACAAAACCTCCCCAGGGGAAAGGTGGTGAGAATCCCCAAGATAAAAAGTCTGAGTCTTCCAAAGGGCCCCAAAAATTCGTGCTGGTGGGTGGGACCCAAACTACTCCCAATGTGCCTCAGCCCTATAGGGGAAGAAACTTTGATCCTAACAAGGCCTATTGTAACAACTGTAAAAAGTTGGGACATTTAACTGTAGACAATAACTGCTCCTACAACAAAGCCCATAAGGCACCCATTCCAGCTACTCCAGGGACAGTAAATCTACCAATTGGATCAGAGGAGTGCCCAGAGCAAATCTGGGAATACACTCAAGCTAGTGTAGTCTCCTTGGGGGACATGGAGTTTGCCAGTGTAGCTGGGTTGCCTCCCAACTGTAAAACGTATTTACAATACCCCTCCATTAATGGAACTAAAGTAGAAGCCCTGAGGGATACAGGTGCCAGCATCACTTTGGTGAAGGAAATGCTGGTTTCACCAGAGCAATACCTGATTGGGAAAACTTACCCAGTCGCCAATGCTGACCGCATTACCACAAAACGCCCTATGGCTATGGTGACATTGAATTGCGGGGAGGTTACTGGCCTGAAACTAGTAGTGGTCAAGTCAAATTAGTCTTTATTCGAATTCAAATTCATAAAAGACATATGTACATTTAAAACAATAATCCATAGGTTTAAAATCAATTTCATTATTCACGAGTTACAGAGTTCAGAAATCCCTTGAAAGTTCCAAAGTTGCCTAAGTACATAATTTCTATGAATAAATAATCATAAAATCCAAGTTAAAACAATGGCGTCCATACCGACACTTACAAAAACCATGCCCATTAAAACAGAAGAGTATGTTCCCGTCTCATTATTCATCATGTAACCAAACCATGTGCTCGGAGGAACCACATGCCATGTAGGAATTTTGAAATAGCGATTATACAGAAATCATTCCCATCAGATCTTAAAATCCTTAGTGCTTCTGTACCAGAAGTAATGCCCAACAATTAACATGTCGTCTTTAACCATTTGTGCCTCAGGTTCTTGTATGTTGGGTAAATAAAAAGGACATGGCCAATAGATTCCCATTGTGCAGGGCAAAAGGGGCATTCCTTACTTGTCCCAGTACCCCATTTGCTAGTAAACGATTTGATAGGAAGGGTACCTATCCTAAATTGGTGATACCATTTCCTATCACTTGGGACTGTGATAAGATTCCAGTATTTTTCGTAAACGGGTACATGTTTGGTCTCTAAAAAGACCGTGGACGATTAATTACTCGTCAGGGACGAAAATCTTCTGATCATCACCATGTTCCAGTACAGCCCCTTTAGTTCTTTACGTGACGGAAATGGGGCACTGGTTGGATTGAGCCACAACTGGTTTAATCCCAGATCACTCAGGACTAGCCTGACCTGCTTCAACCACAAAATGTTTCCCGTACCATATGCATCCCTGACCTCCAGAAGGGCATGGGCATAGTTGGATAGTTCCTCTGTGACCCAAAGCCTCCTCCAATATGCCACTGGTCTAAAATGGACCACATCCTCCAAGAATCGGCTGCCCAGATCATAATAGAGCGGTAAGAGTGGAGTGGATTGAGGTAAACCCGTTATAGACCGCATAAATATGTTCTGTGAGGTCGAGAGAGCAGAAATGTTGCTGAAGCCCCATAGTTCTGCCCCATATAGGACTGATGCGTAAATTTTTGCATTGTATATTTTCAGTATAGGGGCTATAGGCTTTGAATAAGATTGTCTGTTCTTTTAGCAGTGCCCCTGACAATTGGGCATGTCTAAGTAACATCATGTCCACGTACGGGGTCCACTTTAGTTTGGAACTTAGTGTAATACCCAGATATGTAAATACATTTGCCTGCTCAAGTGGAACATTATTCATAATAGCCTTCCCGTTTACTATTTTCTGGTTATGCAGAACCATAAACTTGGTCTTGGCTACGTTAATTATGAGACCATAGTCCTTGCAGAATGTCTCAAACCTATTTATAGCCACCTGAAGACCCATTCGGGTTTTTGACAGCAGCAGGGTGTCGTCGGCAAACATTAACTGGGGTATCTTTCTACTGTTTAATGTTGGAGCATCGGTAGGATGATTCTCAAAGTAATTTATAACCCTGTTAATGTATAATGAAAATAAAGTTGGTGCCAGTACGCACCCCTGCCTGACCCCTCTTTCTATATTGAATCTGTCTGTCACTTGGCCATACTTACCCCAACGAACTTGGGCAAAGTTTCCTTCATGTGTGCTGATAGACTCCACGCTCTCCTTTGACCTTCAGGTCAGTAGGACGGTTTCCACCTGCTGTGGTGTCATCAGGATTTTGAGAAAGATCGCACACTACCTCTTCCCAGAAGCTCGAAAGTAGGTCACTATGGCTCTTGTCTCTTCGAGACAAGATTATTGTAATGCGCTTTACTTAGGCATCAATAAAAAGCTCACCCAGCGCCTACAGATGGTGCAGAACGCGGCCGCTAGGCTTGTCCTTGACGCCCCTAGATTCTCCTCAGCCTCTCTAGCCAGGAAGAATTTACACTGGCTACCTATCCAGGCATAGGATCTCCTTTAAGATCCTATGCCTTACCCATGGGGCTTTGTATGGCACAAGCATAAGGTCCCTTTTGTCCCCGTATTCCCCTAACAGAGCTCTCAGCTCCTCCAATAAAAAACTTCTGTCTGTCCCCCGGGCCTTTAAAGCCAGGTGGGCTGGGAGGGCCTTTTCCTCCCTTGCTCCAAGGATGTGGAATGCTCTTCCCCCCCGAACTAAAAGGACAATCTTCCATCCTGCTTTTTCGTAAAGCACTAAAAACATTGATCTTCACAGAGGCCTATCTGTACTTTTGTCATCGGTCCATACTACTAGTAGTACCATCATTTAGGCGCCTTTATGCCTTTGGGCTAAGTTGCGCGTTACAAGATGCCATCCATTCATTCATTCATGTAACTTAATCAAAAATGCCAACGAGTGCCATTTGCATCCCCTGATCAGCTAAGACTTCCCACAACCTAGCTCTAGGCCGACTTAAGGTCTACAAAAGCGGCATAAATTCTCCCGCCGTTGAGAAGAACTACATGCCACTAATTTAAAACAAATCTAAAGACCTGGTCTATGGTACTCTGATGTGCACGGAACCCTGCCTGTAAAGGGGATAAAATACTACATTCGTCAATCCAGACTTGTATGCGACTCAGGACCAGCCTGGCAATTACCTTCTGTAAACAATCTATCAGGCTTATGGGCCTGTAACTTCCTGGGTCAGATCTATCCACTTTTTTAAAAATGGGTAAAATCTCTGCTCCTTTTCAAGAGTCTTATATAGGGGCGCCCTTTTCTATTGCATTTGCTAGAATCTGTATATAAGTTGCCCAAACCTCCTTGTTATACAGAAACAAGTCAGCAGGGACACAATCGATCCCAGGGGCTCTACCACTACATACACTGTTAAGGGCAGCTTCCTCTTCCTTTCTAGTAAAACTTAACATAGGTATACCGATTTGGTTAACCACGCACCCTTGGGATAAGATATATTCGTCCTGTCCCAAGACAAATTGTTTTTTATAATGGGACACCCAATTCTCTGGGGGGTACATGGTTAATCAGTGGTTTGCCGGTACAGCCCCTACCCCATTTCAAGAGTTACCAGAAACCTGCCATATTCCTATCTAAGCTGGCTCCATATAATTCTAGTCAATATTCCTCTTCCCATTCCCTTTTGGCTTTGTGTTGAACCTGCTTATATTCTGCACGAGCTTGTTGGATATTGTCCCTGTTCTTAGTTCGGATCGCCTGCGATAATGCTTTATAGGCCACCCTACATGTGTTACCATACTAAGACTCAACGTAAGCCTTTCCAGTAACTTTATTTTTAGATTTTTTAACAGTAAAAAAACCTTTCAGTTTATTAAAAAGATTGTTTTGCACATGTGCAACTTTGGACTCGTAGCCCGGTGTGTCTTGGCTACCTATGAGATCTTCTATAGCTTTGGATGCCAAGGTGTTAATGGCCCCTAGCTGATCCTCTTTTAAAATAATTTTGGACCATTTTACCCGTCTCCTATCATTACTTTGTAAAATTTCAACTCCCAATATGGGGGCCGCATCAGGAGACTTATTCAAACGGGCCATTTGTAACAACAAGGGATTATGGTCACTCTCCACCCTATCCTCTATTCTCATGTCTACAAAGTTTGGCCAGAATTCCTTATTCACAGGTATATACTCGATCCGACTGCTTCTTGGTCCAGAGCTGAATGTTACTGAACCTTTCCTATCAGACACAGTTCTCCCATTAGCTGCTCTAAGACCATGCTCCACACACAACACTTTGAGTTGGATGGCCGCCTCCGACCATTTCTTAATTGGAGACAGTGTTAATTGGGGGATGTACCATAAGGCATATTCTTCCTGCCCCAGGTCTATATTGTTTGAGTCTAATGGTTCAAGCGTACAATTAAAATGACTAGCAACCACTATATCATTTGTTCCTGTGCACTGATTAAGAAAGGAATCCAGGAGGGCAATAGTAATAGAAACTTTCCCTCCAGGTAGTCCTCTAGTGTACACATTGATGATTATTAGGTCCCTAACACTGGGTCTTCTAATCTTAACAGCCATTACATCCTTCCCTTCCATATCCAGCTCTTGGACTGTATACTCATCTGACTGCCTTATCCAGATAACAAGACCCCCCATTGGTCTCCCCCTTTGTACAGTAGTGGCAGGTTTATAAAAATTAATATATACTGGTCTTAATATCGGGTCGACTAGCCAAGTCTCTTGAAGGACTACAATATCATTTAAATCAATGAGCGACTGCCAATCCAATGACACTAGTTTGTTCTTCAGGCCAGCTATATTCCATGAGGTAAGGCAAGAGTTACTAGCTTCTTTTACAGTGTCTTCACCATGCGAAGATGCACTTGGACTTCCCATGCCACTAATATCGGTCTCAACCCTTACTAAGGGGAGCACCTCTTGGGGGAAATCTACAGGACATACTACAACTTCCGAAGATGTGGTTGGACCCCCTACATGCCATAAGATTGTCTCTGCCCTTTCTGAAGATAATACCTCTAAATACGGGTTTTTTGAGCAACAGGCAACAGCCTTTGCATCCATCCCCTTGCCCTTGATGCCCTCTATACTGTTATTAATACCCATAAGATGGCCACTCTGTTGATAACCATACTTAAGGGGCCCCTTCACTGCGGCCGCCCTTGTTTCTGCTGAACCAACAAAAGAAGCAAGGGGTAGGTAGCCCAGTCAATCATTTGCATCCAGTGTGCTCAATCCTTCATATCTATTGAATGCTGGGACAGTGTAGGTAGTATGACCCATCACTTGTCCTTGTGGCCTGAAGGGACCCCCTCCAATTCCTGGGTAGGTGCGATAAAAATACCCCAGTGGTAGAACACTTATGGCGCATTCCCTAACCCTAGGAGATGAGGCCTTTGCTAGGATACACCCTACCAGCTTAAGGGACCTAAAACTAACAACTATACTATCCCCTTCCAGGCCTTTGACTGATTTACCCACCCAGGCCACCCTTCTGACCATCAAAAAGTTTTCAAATAAATGGTTTCCAAACCCCGTTTTAGTATCCAAAAAGTGAAGAGCCTTATTTTTTAAGGTGGCCCAAAGCTCATCCTCACCAGGCCGTAATAGGGGGGCATTTGCCAACACAATGGTATAGGGTGTTGCCTCAGGAGGGAGATCGAGGAAAACCCTTTGTGTTTTATCACCTCTACCCTCCACTCTTGGACCTATTCTTGTACTTGTTAATGACTGATTGGTCCTTTGTACTTTGGATGGCAGTAATGTCGAAATGGGCGTACTATTTGGGTGTGGCAATAGGGGGGATACAAATGGGGAGGTCCCCACTAACCTGGGTTTGGCGGTGGGAGTTAACAACAACATTATTTCCAACCCTATGGGGCTCCGTAGCTTCACAGAGACCACTCCCTGACGGATTCTTTATTGATTTTGTGAAGTGATCTTCAGTTTTATTAAGCCTTTGGTTTATGGCATTTAATCTACACAGAATTGGTTCCATTATTTCGGTAAATTCTTCCCTTGTGTGTATTAGTGCAGTAGTTACCATGTCAGACCCCCCCCCCCCCCCCCCCCCCCCCCCCAGGGTCTGTACTGTTATGTTTGGCCAATTCTGCTGCTTGCACGCTCATTCCTGGTGCTTTACAAGCTTTCCTTTTCTTGTTTTCAACAGCTAAGCCAGGGCTAAGTGGTGCCTTCCTTTGCCTAGTTCTAACCTTGGTATCAGGTACCACGACTTTCCTTACAGACCTATGGTCTATAGAAGTGACTGACCGAGAGCCGCCACTAGACAATATTGGAGAATTAGAATACCTTGTATTCCTGGAAACCGGGTCTTCTATTATAGCTTGACCAAGGGGAAGGCTTAATGGGTCTAACGAGAGCCTCCTTTCAGTTTCCTCAATTTCATGCAATAACACACTTTCCGCCTGGTTAAAAAAGGCATCCAGGGTCCCTGCAACTCCTAACCCCCTTTACGAGTTATTTTACTCATAACTGCCACTTTAGCTTAAACGCAATAAGCAGAGAAAATAGTTCAACAGCTCAACTCAGTGTCTTACTTAATGTCCTTAGAAAATGTTAGGTGGTTGGTCCAGTCCAGTCTCTGCTGGGCGATGACTAGCCCAGGACGGGCCAGCCCTTGGCGCAGGCTCCGCCGCGTGCGTCCCGCGCCGCGGGAGGCGCCCTGCTGCTTTATGCGCCTCCGGGCGCTGGTATGTGATGCGGTGAAGGAGCGCCGCTAGAGGATGCCGGGCATGCGGGGCCAATAATGCGGGTGGAGTAACCAAGTAAGCATGCCCCCAAAGAGGGCTGTTACTGCTCCGGGAAGCGTGCCCCCAGCTCACACTGCTGCTCTGGTAAGTCCAGCCAAAATAATCTCCTGCTAGTCCCGTGCCGCGGGAGGCGCCCTGCTGCTTTATGCGCCTCCGGAGGCGCCCTGCTGCTTTATGCGCCTCCGGGCGCTGATATGTGACGCGGTGAAGGAGCCCTGCTAGATGATGCCGGGAATGCGGTTCCAATAATGTGGGTGGAGTAACCAAGTAAGCGTGCCCCCAATGAGGATTGGTACTACTCCGGGAAGCGTGCCCCAGCTCACACTGCTGCTCTGGTAAGTCCGGCCAAAATAATATCCTGCTGTAGTGGTAGTAGTGGTCTCTCCACAACTGCCAGCTTAGAAATGATCTGGCTTGAAAATGATCTGGATGAGGTTGAGCAAGTAACCCATGCAGCCATGCTGGGTTTTCCTAGACTGGTGTGTGTGCAAACCAGAGCAGAGAGCAAAAAGCAGGGTGAACAAGTAGGTTTGGAGGCTGAAAATATGGCTCAACCAACCAAGAGAAAAAGCAAGAAGACTGGGGAACCAGCTTCTACGCAGCAAGCCTCTCAGGACCCCTCTCCCCAGGGAGAGAACTTGGAAACCCTAGAGGGAACTGAGCCCATGGAGCTTGAGCCTTACCAGGTTGGACTCCTGGGCCCAGGGGGACCCATTAGGGAAGAGCTGTGCCAGGGCCAGCGAGAATGCCCTACTCTTGAGAGCCTGAGGCAGGAAGCTGTTTCAGAAGCCAAGGGAGATGTCAGTGGTACCCACAGAGCTTATTGGGAAGAGGGATTACTGTATGCTGAGGCCAGAGACCCCAAACCTGGAGCTAACAGGAGGGTAGTAGTACCACAGAAGTACAGGGAGTTCCTCCTAACTTTAGCTCATGACATTCCACTAGCTGGACATCTAGGGCAGACCAAGACTTGGGAAAGGCTAGTTAGCCATTTATACTGGCCCCAGATTAACCAAAAAGTAAAGGAGTTTGTGAGCTCCTGGGTTACCTGTCAGGCCAGTGGCAAGACAGGTGGCAAACCAAAGGCCCCCCTGATACCACTACCAGTGGCGGGGGTACCCTTTGAAAGGGTAGGTGTGGACATTGTGGTTCCACTGGAACCTCCCACAGCCTCAGGGAACACATTCATTCTAGTAGTAGTGGATCATGCTACTATGTACGCTGAGGCAATTCCCCTTAGGGTGACTACAGCTCCTGCAGTTGCTAAGGCCCTCCTGGGTGTCTTCGCCAGGGTAGGGTTTCCTAAGGAGGTGGTTTCAGACAGGGGTTCCAGCTTCATGTCTGCTTACCTGAAACATAAGTGGAAGGAGTGTGGGGTCCAGTACAAGTTAACTACCCCATACCACCCACAAACCAATGGTCTTGTTGAGAGGTTCAACAAGACATTGAAAGATATGATTATGGGACTCCCTGAAAAACTCAAAAGGAGGTGGGATGTTCTGTTGCCATGCCTGCTTTTCGCTTATAGAGAAGTGCCTTAGAAGGGAGTGGGGGTTTTACCATTTGAGCTTCTGTTTGGCCACCCTGTGAGGGGACCACTTTGTCTTGTGAAAGAGGGTTGGGAGAGACCTCTCCAAGAGCCCAAACAAGACATTGTGGACTATGTGCTTGGCCCAAGGTCCAGAATGGCTGAGTACATGGATAAGGCATCCAAAATCTTGAGGACAACAAAGAGCTGCAGAAGCACTGGTATGACCCAAAAACTGCCATGGTTGAGTTTCAACCTGGGCAACAGGTGTGGGTTTTGGAGCCAGTGGCACCAAGGGCTCTCCAAGACAGATGGAGTGGCCCTTACCCTATCCTGGAGAAAAAGAGTGAGGTCACCTACTTAGTGGACCTGGGCACTAGCAGGACACCCAAAAGGGTCATCCATGTGAACTGCCTCAAACTCTACAATGACAGTGCTGACCTCACCATGCTGATGGTGACTGATGAGGAACAGGAAGCAGAGAGTGAGCCACTCCCTTATCTTCTCTCTTCCAGCCCAAAAGATGGGTCAGTGGGTGGAGTAGTCTTTTCAGACACCCTCCCTCCCCAACAGCAGGCTTATTGGTAGCAAGTCTTGCAACAGTTTGCTAGCCTCTTTTCTTTGACCCCTGGTCTGACCAGCTGGTGTACCCATGATGTGGACACTGATGACAGTAACCCTGTCAAAAACAAAATCTATCGACAATCAGACCAAGTCAAGGAAAGCATCAAAGCGGAAGTCAGCAAGATGCTGGAGCTAGGGGTGATTGACCCTTCTGAGAGCCCCTGGACTAGCCCAGTGGTTCTGGTCCCCAAACCTCATCAACAGGGTGGAAATAGAGAGATGAGGTTCTGTGATGACTATAGAGGGCTCAACTCTGTCACAAAGACAGATGCTCACCCCATTCCCAGAGCAGATGAGTTGATAGACAAACTAGGGGCAGCCAAATTCCTAAGCACCTTTGACTTAACTGCAGGGTACTGGCAGATTGGCATGGCCCCAGGAGCCAAAGAGAAAACCGCATTCTCCACCCCTGATGGGCACTATCAGTTTACTGTAATGCCATTTGGGTTAAAGGATGCCCCCAATGCCCCCGCCACCTTCCAGAGGTTGGTGAACCAAGTCCTGACTGGGTTGGAATCCTTTAGTGCAGCCTATCTTGATGATATTGCGGTCTTCAGCTCCACCTGGTAGGATCACCTAATCCACCTTGGGAAGGTTCTACAAGCCCTGCAATCTGCAGGATTGACTATCAAGGCATCCAAATGCCAGATAGGGCAGGGCACTGTGGTGTACTTGGGCCACCTTGTTGGTGGAGGCCAGGTCCAACCCTTACAGCCCAAGATCCAGAGCATTCTGGACTGGGCAGCTCCAACCACCCAGACCCAAGTCAGGGCATTCTTGGCTTTACTGGGTACTACAGAAAGTTTGTGAAGGGATATTGGTCCACTGTGACCCCCTCACAAAACTCACATCCAATAAAATGCCTAAGAAAGTGACCTGGACTGTTAGCTGCCAAAAGGCTTTTGACACCCTGAAAGAAGCAATGTGCTCAGCACCCATTCTAAAAGCACCAGACTACTCCAAGCAGTTTATAGTGCAGGCTGATGCCTCAGAGCTGGGGATAGGAGCGGTCCTCTCCCAGGTCAATGAGGAAGGCCATGACCAACCTGTTGCTTTTATAAGCAGGAGGCTACTCCCCAGAGAGCAGCGTTGGAGTGCCATTGAGAGGCAGGCCTTTGCTGTGGTTTGGTCCCTGAAGAAGTTGAGGCCTTACCTGTTTGGAACTCACTTCCTGGTTCAAACTGACCACAGACCTCTCAGATGGCTAATGCAGATGAAAGGGGAAAATCCAAAACTACTGAGATGGTCCATCTCCCTACAGGGAATGGACTTTGAAGTGGAACACCGACCAGGAATTGCCCATGCCAATGCAGATGGACTTTCCAGGTTCTTCCACTTAGACAATGAAGACTCCCTAGGGCAAGGTTAGTCTCATCACCTTTCATTTTTGGGGGGGGGGGGGGTTGTGTGAGACAGTGCCATCTTTCTTGCATTGGTATGCCCCCACTTTTTCTGAACTGCTGATGTGCTTTGACTGAGTGTGCCCTGTCACTTTCTCACACATGCTATACCCAGCAAGACTTCGAATTGAATATGAAGGTCATCAGAAAATCTACAATTCCCCTAAAGCTGTGCATGAATTCCTGAAAACTATGCAAAAACTAACACGTTTTCAGCGCCCATGGGAATCGGCGGACTCTGACTTAAGGTGGAAGCAGCCTACCGATAAGTACCAGCCCTGTGCTTGTGAGCATGATATAGTCTTAAATGTGTTTCCATTGGTTTTGACTTAAACTTTGCTTCGCCTGGCCATCTCCGATGAGGAGGATGCCCTGGGTGATCCCCGTTCTTCCTTTTTTCTGTATACCTAGTGGGTTCTTAGGGTTGGGGTGAGCATTGGGGGCATTGTCCTCAGCATGATTGGGATGCGGATATGGGTGGGGCGGGGGGACTGGGTTGTGGGCTGGTTATGCGGCTTGCTGTCAACATGCTATCTTCTTTCTGTGTCTCTGGTCTCACCTGGCTATTTCAAACATTTATGATACTTTAGATGGCTGCGGTAGGACAGGCTGACATTGCTTCACTAGCATGTATGACATGGAATGTGCGTAAGCTGAACTGCCTGAAGAGAATTAGACAGGTCTTAGCCCCCCTAGATAGGCATTAAATCAAGATAGCTCTCCTTCAGGAACGCACCTGACCACACTTAACGAGGCTAGGGTGGGCGCACATTGGGCAGGATACCGGTTACAGGATACCGGTTGTTCTCATCATATGCAAGAGGGGTGGCTATATCAATCAAAAAAGGTACTCCCTTCACAGCTATTATTTCAACCATTGTTAGCAATGGCAGGTATGCAATTGTACATGACAAACTCCACTTGGTGCTCATCACTATAGTAAATACGGGCCTAATACAGATGAGCCTACATTTTTCGAGGAGCTACTGAAGGTGCTGCATGAGTCTCCAGAATCAGAAATAATATGGGGTGGGGACCTTAACACACAGCTGGACCCCTCTAAGGATAAATCAAATCTGCAGAGGGGGCACTCTCCTAGAGCTGCCCATGTCATATACGCTGGTATGGAAGACCTAGGATTAGTGAACGGGTGGAACATGTGCATCCATCGCTCATGGAAGCTGGTCGAGATTATACTAGTGGCTTATCAGCACAGGGGTAAACACCTGGGCGACAGACGTAACCAGACTGCCCAGAACATTGTCAGATCATAATCCAATCGGGCTCACGCTTTGTATTCCAAATACGATCCCCCGCCAATTCACATGGAGGTTTAGTGCCGAGGCTTTACTTTACCTGTTATACACTGCTAAGATTAGGGATGCTATACACAATACTTCACTCTCAATGTGGGCTCAGTCAGTGAGACATCTATACTCTGAGAGGCCTTTATGGTCACAATCGGAGGGACATGTATCAGCACCAATGCAGGCATACTAAAGGCTATTAGGGGGCAGCTATCGAGATTGGAAGCGATGCTCAAACCCCTTGAGTGCGCACAAGACCTCGCTCCGTGCTCAGACACACTAGCACAAATAAAAGAAGCAGTGACAGAATACAACAAACTGGCGGCTGAGGAGGGGAAATAACTATCGAAGAGGCATGTCGCGAGAGCATACGGTGAGGGCTGTAGACCAGGCCATAACCTTGCTCTTAGGGTTCGGATGAAGCATCATCAACATACGATTAGCCAGATCACTGATGACAGGGGGGAAAATTACTACGCGCCACATGAAATCACAAATCCACTCCGGATTTTTTATGATTATCTGTAAACTTCTATGGGTGGCGCAGGGCCTGGTGAGCTAAACTAATATCTAGAGAACATTGCACTAGCCTGGCTGTCCAATGCGCAATGTGAATATCTATCTCGCCCAATAGAGGCAGATGAAATCAAAGACTCGATTAAGGCCCTCCCCAACAGAAAGGTGCCTGGCCCTGACGGCTTTACAAGCAAATTCTATAAGGAATTTACAGATGAGTTGGTGCCCCACTTTTTTTTTTAATGTATTTTTTTAAAAATTTTCAATACCTTTATTAGTAATCGAGAGTACAAACACAGCATATTGCCTACAACCATGACATGGCCGGCAGCGTTTTAGAGTGGACCTCAGGCATCCGACAATAATTCAGACAGTCATATTCATTAGCACAGCAAGCTGCCTACAACGGTTGTATGACGATCCATCGGTAACAATGCAATCGCGGCAGTTAGCATCGCGGCCATTACATCGTAAAGGCAGCCGCATCGCCCGTTTTCTTATCGCACATAGTTGTGCCGCAAATGCGTCCATTTGATTGGATCACGTGTCACATCGGCGATTTTACATCGCGCGACATGACAACGCGATGTTTGAGGGCACACTTTAATAATCCGATGGGTGTTTCTCGATCATTTTGGACGTTTATAGACTGAATGCTCCAAAGCAAAAATAGGTGTTTTCCACTGTTAATATTTACCTTCTGAGACATACTTCTTAATTCTAGTTTGCTGATATTTCTATAGAAGTCTCAGTTTCAGAAACAAGAGAATACTGGGGAATCACCGTACTTAATTCTAGCATTGTTTTCACACCTGCATTTTCCTTTACTTGATGTTAATTAAGAAAAGCGCTTAATGTTTATGGACATTATCTCCTATCGACAGCTCCTTCTTTCTTGCATTCTGGCAGCTAATTTCGTGAAAATCGAGAAGTAGCGGGCATAGTCTCCCAATAGATACCTAGCTGTGTATGTCCATAGGTAACCTGAGAGCCAGTTGGAAAATTTGGGTATCTTCCTTATACCCCAATGAAGCGCAATTTGCCTCCTAGCGTATAACGAGTTGGTGCCCTACTTGATGGTGATGTTCAAGGAGGCATATGAGAAGGAAAGTCTACCACCCACGCTCAGTGAGGCTCTGATTATTGCCCTGTTAAAAAAAGACAAACGTACTATGCTGTGTTATTCGTATCGCCCTCTATCACTCATCAAAACTGACACTAAGATTCTGGCAAAGATACTTGCCACCAGGCTTCAACCCCTACTCCCAAATATAGTACTACCTGATCAATCTGGCTTTATACCTCAGAGGTCAACATCGAACAATCTTCACCCGATTTTCTCCCTGTTTCACACGTTAAATCCCGACTTACAAGCTGTGGCAGTACTCTTAGACGCTGCCAATGCTTTCGACTCTATTGAGTGGAGCTATATGTTTCAAATATTAGATCGAATAGGGCTCCCAGTGTTTTTTTGCACGTGGGTGAAATTTGTATACACTGATCCAACAGCGCGAGTAAGGATTGAGGGACAGACCTTGGAACTTATAAAAATGTGTAGAGATACTAGACCATGGTGCCCACTATCGCCCCTTCTCAATACTGTTGGAACCCCTGGCTTGCATTATCAGGCAATTCCACAGGGAATCCGCTCTTAGATTCACAATGAGACCAGAGAATATATCGCTATATGCGGATGACATGGTATTGTATGTGAAGGAACCTCAGACATACCTGGAGCCTATCCTACGAGAATACATCAACTCTGGTCACTTCTCAGGCATAAACATAAACTGTCTAAATCGATTGCTGTGCCCCTAACTGATAGCACAACCTTGCACGCCCTGGAATTTGCCCTTGCATGGGCTACGGACCCTGTACAATATCTTGGTGTATGGATTCACTGTAACCCAGACATAGTGGAGAGAAAAAACTATAGCAGGGCACACTGTAAGCTAGAAAAATCAGGCTGCAAGATCGATCGGTCTGCCGCTTTCACTGGTGGACATAATTGCACTCATTAAGATGATAGTGCTCCAGTGCTTTCTGTATCTGTTTAATCAAATCTCCATTAGGCTAAGCAGCCAATTCTTCAAGACTCTACGTTCATAACTGCTGAAACTGATCTGGGGTGGCAAGCAGCCTTGGGTGGACTGGGACACACTGATACAGGACTACAAAAAAAGCGGGTATGGAGTACCCAATATGCAGTTATATCATCTTTGTGCTCAAGCGCAATATTCCCACTACTGGCACAACCCCCACGCGTTCATCCCACACGGAGCAGTGGAAGATGGGGATTCACACCCAATCTCTCTGTGCAGTATCCGATCACACTCCAATGAGGTACTCCTAAAGCTGAAATCAACACTATAGACTTTACCATATCTGCCTGGCATGGCCTAGGTTGACTGGCGGCGAAGCTCCCACTATATGCCCCCTCTTTCCCACCACTTGCCACTATCTGTCACACAAGAGGTGGGGGGCTGCATGTGCGCTTGAGCCAACGGATATAAGCAAATTGCAAGACCTATTCCCAAAGGTCACCTTTTTAAAGCCAGAGGGTCTGCAATACATACAAAATAAATCACTACTATTCCTGTTTGCAGACTAAGGGAGGCAGTTAATGCACATTACCACACCTTCTCCAAAAACCTCCGACACTCCACGCACTACAAATGTTACTCGCAAGCCCAACGAGACACAAATGGATCACCAGACTATACCGAGACAAATGCGTGTCTGCCACCCATAACAGTCTAGTCCGGTGGAATGAACAGATACTGCCCCAAATAATGAGAATACTTCTGCCAGCTAACAGAGTCCCTGACCCCAAACGGCAATCTACGTATCATTCACTTCAAATACATACACCAAGTTTATTACACACCTGCCCAATTACGGAAGTGTGGACTCAGGGAAACTGATCCATGTAAAAGATGTGGGGCTCAGGGTGCAGACTTTCCACATCTAGCATGGCAATGCGGGGAAAATACAAGAATTTTGGGTTAAAGTGATTGCTAGGCTGATCGCTATGGCTTATGTTGTACTACCATGTTGCACTAAAGTATGTTTGCTATGCATACTGCCTAATCTCAAAGGTGCTACCGGGAAAAGTGTAAAAATTGCCTTGAATTTAACAAAAAGGAGGGTTGCGATGTGTTTGCTGAGCAGGGCGTCCCCACTGGTTGAGATGTGAATTAAAGACTTGGTATACTGCAGAGAGAGCATGGCACTGTACGCAGAGGGATTGCCATCATCCTCAAGACCAAAAGACATCTGGGGGCTATTGCTGGACTACCTGAGAACCTGGGACTCACACCTTTTTGAGGATGAATAAGGTTATGCATGAATCCATGTAAGCAGAGCAAATATTGTCACTGTATTGTGTCCTAATCGTCTTCCGGTGGACGAGAAGGCACTGTAATTTGTAGCAAGTCACACACTGTTGTTTTCTAATGTTTGTATGACAGCAAAATGTTAATAAAATAAAAAGGCATTGTTTCTATATAACTAGGGAGAGCACCTGTGTTGGTCGATTCTGAATTACCAATCAGGCTCACATTGTTTTTATGGGACTGAGCCTCTAAGTCCTCATTCTTCACTTAGGTCACATTAAGGATCGTTTTCACGTTGATGAGTTTCTCAATTCAATTCAATTCAATTTAGCTTAATTCGATTTTGTTGTACAAATCATAAAAGCGTCCAGTATTAAAAGCATACAATTAAAACAACCGTAAGAAGGGCCGCAAAATATTGACAAAGTTAAAAGTGAGATTTTAAAAGATTGTTCAAGGGAGAGGATCCCGGTCCTCAAATGTGCATACCTCATTCATAGTGAAAACAACTTTACACAATATTTAGGCAGTTATATATTCTGGCAATCTTGCCATTACATAGATATCACCCTACCCATGAGCTGCTAATAAAAGCCTCTGTAGCGTAGCATATCGAGACGGTTAGGTGCAGGGGGGTTGCTAATGATCGTTCTCCAAACAGATTTATCGATAGCATGGGTGTAGCCTGCCCCTGGTCTAAGTGCGGGATAATGAGGGTAAAAGTCATAAAGGTCCCCAGTATGTATCGGGCCATCTTCTTGCCGGTACCAAGATTGGAGGAACGAAACATTGTTTCTGTTGCAGAATTTCACTAAGATCAGATCCCCGACGATATCCTTTCGAAGGGGACCTAACCAGCCCACCCTTTTAACAGTTAGTATTCTGCCATTAAGTTCAGCAGGCAGAGGTCTATTCCTAGATAACCAGTGGATAACTTTGTTCTGTAACTCATGTTGGGTTTCTGTTTTCCCCTGTGTGATTGGTGGCACTCCTGATAGAACATAGACAAAGGGAGCAGCCTCTGGTGGTAAGTGAATATGAGGTGCTATATTTGACCCTGAACTGACGATGTTGCGCTGTGGAAATACACGATTTGGCAGAGGATGAGGGTCCTTTGGATCTAGTATATTGGGAGCTGTGGCCTGAGTCTGAGCATTGGTGCTTAGTGCAGTTGGTTTGGGGGTTCCAGAAACAGCAGATGAAGGGGATTGCCTGGTATATTCCTGATTTTTTATGGGGGCCAGGTTTGTGTTGATCGTGGTCTCCAATTCCGTAAGTCTATCCCCCAGAAGGTCTATTTTTGCCATCAATGGTGAAATGGCGGAGTTAATTAGCCGTTCAATAATGGTCAGTAAGGACGACTGTAAGGGCGGTGCTGAGAGATCTAACCCTACAACAGTTTCACCCGGATTTGGAGTTGGAGGGGAAGTAATCGCAGACAGCAAGGAGTTAAGACAATTTGGGATGTTTAGGTTGATTCCCATTTTGTTTGTCTGTCTCGCACTTCCTTTTACCAGGTGGGGGCCGTGCTGTTACAGTGCTCTGGGCGTCTGCTGGGTTAATTTGGTGTCTTTAGTACGGACTGTTATTCAACTTTTGTGAGCCAGTTGGGGTTATGATGTATTCAGGGCAGCTTGCCGCTGAAGTGTACTTAGTTCCACACAGACTGTTTAGTTCGTCTAGCCCTGTTAAGCTTTTCCCATAGTCAAAGACAGATACGCGTGGATGATTTGTAGTTATGCACTCGGGTGACTGTATAGGTTCATTTACCCCAGGATTTAAGGGAGATTGCTGAGTGGGCTTAATTCCTTGTAAGTCTTGTGTCCCTTTTGGCGAGCCCCTATGTGGGATAGCTTTATTGAATGCCCCCTTTCGTGTCATCGTGATTACAGGAGAATGATCAATCAGTTAATAGTATTGCTCAAACGGATGACAAAAAGTACCTTGTATGTAAGATAAATAGTAGGTAAGAGTTAGTAGGTGAATGTTTTTACCCTCTTTCTGGTGGAGGCAAGGGGGGTGGTCCGTCCCGTCCTTCTCGGTCCTCTAAGGGCCACAGAGGGCCCGCCCTTTGCCCGGGCTTAGCCCGGCGCTGATCTACGCGCGGTCCTGCGCTGCGGGAGTAGGAAGTAGCTATGTCTTCCGGTGTGTGGGTGGGCGGGGCTCCTTGCAGCTGCAGGCACGCACAGACTCCTGGTCTCCCGAGTCCCGTGCGGCGAGCTGTTGGGCAGAAGACGTCCCCCCTCAGGAGTGATGGGCAGGTTCCTCCTCCTAGAGCCCCTCCAGGGACAGCAGCAGCTGCTCCGTTTATGAGAGGCACAACATGCGTAGCGGGATCCGCGGCAGTGGGTCCAGCAAGGAGTTTTGAAGCCCCGGTGTGCGGGTGGGCAGGGCTCCTTGCAGCTGCAGGCACGCACGGACTCCTGGTCTCCCGAGTCCCGTGCGGTGAGCTGTTGGGCGGAAGACGTCCCCCTCTGGAGTAATGGGCAGGTTCCTCCTACTAGAGCCCCTCTTAAACCGCGTACGCTCACCGCTTTCACTCGCCCCACAACCGCCTGCAACAACCTTTCGCTCACACAGATGATCTCATTTGTATGGGAAGAACTGCCCTCCAGTCAAGTGCAGAGATATGTGTCTCTGCAGTTGACAGATGCCTCTGGTTATCCAGGGCTGTTCTCATCTAGTTCACCAAATTAGTTAGGGAATCAATCTCTGTATCAGTGAAAGGCAAGCTCTTCTACATGGTCAGAAGAAGCACCTTGACATCTGAGTCCTCTATAGACGCCATATCCAGCTGAGCTGTCTCTCCCTTAGATTGAGACAGTGGTTTTAAGAAGCTCTTAGCGTTAAACTCCATTGTGGATTGCTGCAGGTCGCATTTCTCGATAGTGTACTCACAAGGTCTTGCACAGGTCCCTTAGATGCAGCCCAGGAAACAAGGAAGTGGGGGAGGCCCGCTAGTAACTGCCACAAGGACATGTGGAATGTAGGGGCCGACGTAGAGACACACTGGGCCGAAATCAGTCAACCACCCCACCTGTGCACACCCCAGGCACAGCTACACATGAGTCGGTCTGGTCACGCCACTTGGTTATCGGGTCCACTCCTAGCAGGAGCCAATAGCATCCCACTGCAGCCAGTAAGTGTTGATGATGTGAGGCCCACCTGCCCCACACCACAAACTGAGCCAGGGCACAGCAATATGGCCGACTGCAGTTAAATCCTGCCCGGGCAAGCGCACCCCCCTTTCAATGGCAGCGGAGCACCAGACTAAATGGTACCAATTTCGCCACCCAGGTCCCTACTCACTGTTGCGGGTGTCGGAGACAGCTGTTAGAAAGCAGCTACAGGGCCTGGCCATACCACTTTCACACTCCGTCCCGTACAGGCTGCAAGGGTCTACAAGCGGTCGGGCACCACCAAGTTCCAGCGGCAGGTCGCTATTGAGCTGGTAAGTTAAGACCTGCCATGCGAAGCAGGACGAATTTGCAATATGTTATCACCGGCCAGACACTCTCAAAAGGCTGCATTGCAGGTCAACTGCTATTACTCTGCTTTATGATGGGCTATCCACTCAGCCTTTAAAGGGGGCCCAAATAAAGCAGATGATGGATTGTCTGCCCTGTCAAACGAGCCTCACAATACTGCAGCTATCTTGGAGTCAGGCGCTCTGGTGTCCTCAAAACAAGGACAACTTACAACTTTGAAATCATTTTTGTTAGACATGGGATTTCTGGTTGGCTAGGGCATGCGCCTAAACCAGGCAGAAACCACCACTCTAGTCATGGCAACAGAGTTAATCAATCAATCAATCACTGGCTTATAAAGCGGGCTACTCAACCATGAGGGTCTCAAGGCGCTTGGGGGGGGGGGGGGGGGGGAGATACAGCCCAGGGTCAGTCAAAGAGCCAGGTTTTGAGGTCCTTCCTGAACGTGTGGAGGGTTGGGGAGCGTCTGATGTTGACCGGGAGCTCCTTCCAGGTTTTGACTGCGATGTAGGAGAAAGCTCTCCCGCTGGCTCTGCTTCTGCGGATGCGGGGGACCCTGCCAGGGCAAAGTCGGCAGAGCAGAGGTTTCTCTTCGGTACGTGGAACCATACTCAGTCGTTGAGGTATTTGGGTCCGCTGTTGTTGAGGGATTTGTAGGTGTGGGTGAGGAGTTTGAAGGTGATCCTCTTCTCGATGGGGAGCCAGTGGAGGCTTCGGAGGTGTTGGGTCATATGTTCGTGACGCGGTGTCCCTAGGACGAGCCTGCCTGCGGTGTTCAGGATAATTTGGAGTTTGCGTAAAAGCGTTTTGTTGATTCTGGCGTAGAGGGTGTTGCCGTAGTCCAGTCTGCTGGTAATGAGTGCGTGGGTGACGGTCTTTCTGCAGTCGTGGGGATCCATTTGAAGATCTTACGGAGGATGCGGAGGCAGTTGAAACTGGTGGATACGACGGCGTTGATCTGGCGGTTCATGGATAGGGAGGAGTCGAGGATTATGCTGAGGTTCCGAGCGTGGTCCGCCGGGGTGGGTGGGCTCCCGAGGGCGGACGGCCACCAGGCAGAGATGCAGGGTCCGAGGATGAGGACCTCTGCCTTCTCGGAGTTGAGTTTTAGGCAGCTGTCCTTCATCCAGGTTGCTACGTTTCTCATACCTTCCTGGAAGCCGAGTCTGGTGACTTCGAGGTTCTTGGTGAGGGAGAGGATGAGTTGGGTGTCGTCTGCGTAGGATGTGATGCTAAGCCCGTGCTGTCTGACGATGGCGCCGAGGGGGGCCATGTAGATGTTGAAGAGCATCCAGCTTAGTGAAGATCCTTGGGGTACTCCGCAGATGATGTCAGTGGGGTCGGAGAGGAAGGGGGAAGGGGGGAGGGGGAGTCTGATCCTCTGGTTCTGCTGGAGGAAGGATTGGATCCAGTCGAGGGCGAATCCCTGTATTTCTGCGTTGTGGAATCTGGTGGCTAGTGTGCAATATGAGACGGTGTCGAAGGCTGTGGAGAGGTCTAGGAGGATAAGGTCCGCGGTGTGTCCTTGTGCTAGCAGCATGCGGATGTCGTCGGTGGCTGCGAGGAGGGCGGTCTAGGTGCTGTGGTTGCTGCAGAAGCCGGACTGGGAAGATCCTAGTATGCAGTTTTCTTCGATGAAGGTGGTCACCTGGGCGTTTACTAGTCTTTCAGTGACCTTGGCTGAGAAGGGGAGGAGAGAGATGGGCCGGTAGTTCTTCAGGTCAGTTGGGTCAGCCGTTGGTTTCTTGAGGAGGGGTTTCACCTCTGCACGGTTCCAGTCATCTAGGTAGATGCCGGATATGAGGGAGCCGTTGATTCTTCGTCCTAGTTCGGGTGCGATGACCACAACGGCCCTGTGGAAGATGTGAGTGGGGCAGGGTCCATTGGGGCTCCTGAGTGCGTCTTATTCATGGTTGAGGAGATGAGCTCGACGGATGCGGGGCCCAGGCGGTGATGGTTAGCTTCTCGGCAGTGGTGGGTGGCGTGGTGCTGTTTTCTACTTGGTCGCTGAAGTTGCCGTAGAGGGCCTTGATCTTCAGGTGGAAGTAGGAGCTGAGTTTGTTGCAGAGTTCCTAGGAGGGTGGGATGTCAGAGGATTCACTGGTGGGTTTTGCAAACTGCTGAATGACGTTGAACCATTCCTTGACGTTGGGTGCGTTGGTCATGACTTTGTCTCTGATGAAGGTCATTTTGGTGACCCTTATCTGCTGGTGGTAGTCCTTAGGGGGGCTCTTGTGGTTGTTCCAAGCTTCCGTGGTATTCTGGTTCCTCCAGGTTTTCTCCAAGCGTCTGCAGGAACGTCTGGCTTCTTGGAGTTCGGTGGTGAACCAGGTGGCCCTCAGCGGGCGTTGATTGGCGGTGCGGCGGAGGGATGTTAGCTTGTCGGTACAGCAGGAGACCCAGTGGTGGAATTCCCTGGCTGCAGAGTTGGTGTCGGTCGTGGCTATGGGGGGTCTTGGAGGAGGATAGCATTTAGGTGCTCCTCGTTGACCTTACTCCAGTTCCGTCGCGGCCGGTGAGGGGCGGTCTTGGGTGCAGAGGTGGTGTTGAAAGTGAAATGTACGCAGTGGTGGTCCGTCCAGAGGGTGCTGGGCTGTGTGGCTGAACCAGATGTTGGATCCTCCTGCGAAGATGGGGTCGAGGGTGTGGCCTGATTTGTGGTTGGGGGTACTTATGAGCTGTTTTAGTCCTCGGATGGCGAGGTTCTCGGAGTGTGGTGGAGTCGCGGTCCTGGCTGTTTTCAAGGTGGAAGTTCAGGTCCCCAAGCAGGATGTAGTCTGGAAGTGATGGTGTGGGATGCGGCGAGCTTGGCGATGGTGGTTGTGGGCTGGGCGCGGGGACCAGGCAGTCTGTAGATGAAGGTGCCGCATAGTGTGGTCCTAGGGTTGGTCTGGATCTGGAAGGGAGGTGTTCTGTGTTGGAGTGAGGGTCGCTCGTGCTGGATGTGGAGAGTTGGAGGGGGATCTTGTGTGCGATGGCGAGTCCTCCTTCCGGGCGGTGTGGGCGGTCCTTTCTCTGGATCTTGTAGCCATCCGGGATAGCTGTGGCGATGTCGGGCCGGCGTTGGTCCAAGTTTCCGTGACAAATGCGTCGTCGGGCGAGAGGGTGTCGATCAGGTCCCCGATCTCTACAGCGTTTCGGTGTAGGGAGCGCACGTTGAAAAGGATGCAAGTCAGGGTTTCAGGTGGTTGCTCAGTCTGCGGCCCTCTGATGTCGATGGTAAAAGATCTTCGGCAGTGTCCGCACGAGAACTGCCCATGGGTTGTGTTGGGCGCGACTCTTACGCAGTCGGTGTGGCCCCCGGGTTTGTCAGCGTGGAGGGTGGCCAAGTCGGTGTGGGCCAGGAGAGCCAGGGTCCCTGGCGCTGGTCGTGGACAGGCGCAGATGGGCTTGCGTTAGGCACGCCCTTATATTTAAACTAACAAGATGCCAATACTGTTTTTTCTATTCATAAACAATGTCACCATGTGGAAGACTTCAACAACATAGGCTAAAGACTACTAGTTCTGTCCGAGTTAATCACTTTTTAATTTTTTCTTATTCTGCAACAAAAGAATTTTAAAAATGTTTTACAAATGCATTTACATTTTATCAATTGCAACACAAATATCATATTAAAACATACACATACACAAATTTACAGTTCGCCATTTGAACTCCCAAGCTCTTTCACTCAACTTCCAAAGACTCCAAGACGTTTTAAACACCACTACCACACTCATACACTCTCTCAATTGTAGCTTGCTATTTACAATACAAATAAAGTTTAGCATTTTTGAATATTCTCTTCAGAACAAAGCCATAGAACAGTCAATAACAAAAGTTTTTTGTCACTGCTGAATTAAAGCTTGCATGTAACATTCTTATGGCTAAACAAAGGTCTACGTGTTTTGAACTCTCCTCGGTATAAGAGCTCTCTTCTGGACCAAAATCTTCTCGTGTAAAGGAATTGAGCCACCCGACGTGAAACAATTGGGATTTCTTGTACGTGTATGCCGATTTTTTGCAACAGAATAGTATTGGACCTGCTGGACTTGTTGGAAAATTGTTCCAGACTCGGCAGGTCTACATTCGTGGAGGCAGGAGCTCTGCGATACTTGAAATCTGCAGAGGAACCGGCAGTCGATACGGGGTTCTCCTTCGTAAGCTGTCTCGCGATCTCGCTTGGCTGGCGCGCCTTGGCACACCAGCAGCGCGCCCTCTGCGTGCGTCCGCTGCACGACTGTGCAGCGGTCGCCATTATGTAGGGGATGGGGAGCGGGAGTAGAGGTGGAGGCGGGAGAGGGGCTGGGTCAGAGGGGGTGGGCGGTAACAGAGCAGGAGCGTCGGCGGGAAAGAATACCGAGGCAGAGGCGCTACGAGATCTTAATACAGTAATGCGCCACACACAGAATATGACTGACAATGGCAGAAGCGCTAGGAGCGCTAACAAACAGTAATGTGAATAACACAAGTAAAATCCCCAATAACCTGAAGCTGAGGCAGGCGCAAGGCTCGAACTCTGCTGGAGAAAGGACTGCGGACGTGCAACAACAGGCGGAGCTGCCGGGTAGAGTGCTGCCTGGACCAGAGGTGCTGAAAATAAAAGCAGAAGGGAGCCCGGAAGGCTCCGGTCCTTCTCTTCTTGTCCGGTCTGCCTGCGAGGCTCCGTCTCCTCTTACCGCCGGTCTCACCCACAACAGGATCGGCTCTTCTCGACCACTGGATCCCCCCTACAACCAGATGTGGACTCTGCCTGACTTCCGGCCGCCTCTCCTGGATCTCCCCTGTTGGGTTGCTGCACACAGCAACGGCCCCGCCCACTACCAGACAACAGCCACCTGGCTTCCTGGACGCTGCAATTCACGGAGCGAATGTCTCAGTCGATTTTGCCGCTATCTGGCCCCTGCGCCCACTGCACCTTGGCAGATGAAGCACACTCCTTGGGCTCAAAAACCAGGCACACGCTACCCTGCACTGGGTAGGCCACCAGCTCTGCCTCATACAAGAGCACTCCTTCACATGCAAGGTTGAAGCCTCCCTCAGGCAATAAAGATGTAGCGCTCACGAAGCGCTAAGTCCAAAGTTCCCTAGGGCAGAGCTGGGCACAGGCAGGCCCAGCACATAGGGACCTCAAGGAGACAACAGCTGGGCCCAGCGGCGGTTCCTCCGAACGCACAGCAGTCCTTCAGCTCCAAGCAGGTACTAGACCCATGGGGTCACAGCACCAATATTTATACCACATAGTGCCTTTGTTCTTCCCCTGGCACCGGGCTCTGTGCCCGGTCCAAACCAGTTCTGGGGGGGCCTTAAGCATTTTATATACAGTGCACAAAAACCTCTTTTGTTAGTGTAGGCTCTGGCCGCAGACACACCACAGGGGTGCAGAGCCAGCATTGTGTAAGGCAGGCACAGTCCTGTTCAGGTCCAGGTGCTACTCCTCCCATTACTCCAAATGCAGATTGGCCTATTCAGCCTAGTGCTGACTCACCCAGCCCCTCTGGAGCCACTGCACCTCCCCAGCCCCTGTCCTCCAGAGCCGGTCATGACATACACATCAGGCAGGCACAAATACACCTAAAAATGCCCACTTCTACAAGTGGCATTTCTAAAATAGTGATGATAAATCTGCGTACGCCATTACGCAGCATTTATTACCACTATTCCAAACATACCAAACTTGACCACTCTACTCCTCTCATGCCAGGAATTACCACTGAACATGGTATCAGGGAATCCCCAATGCATTCCTATGAGAGGGCAGCCTCACAGTAGTGAGAAATCAAAATGGCTGTTCGTCACTACCAGGACATGCCACACAGTTAAGGCACATTTCCTACCTTTTACCTACAGTGCACCCCGCCCATAGGGCTGGCTAGGGCCTACCTTAGGGGTTTCTTATATATAGTAAAAGGGGAGTTAGGGACGTGGCAACCACTTTATGTGCCACGTCACAGCGGCAGTAAACTGCGTGCGCAGAGGCCTGACACAGGTTTGAAAGGCTACTTTGGTGGGTGGTGCAAGCAGCGCTGCAAGCCCACCAGTAGCATTTAATTTACTGGCCCCGGGTATAGGAGATACCACTTTACAAGGGACTGATAGGTAAATTAAATACGCCAAACCGGTGTAGACCAATCTTACCATGTTTATCATAGAGAGCACATGCACTTTACACTAGACAGCAATGATAGTGCCCAGAGTCCTAAATCCACCAACACCAGGTCAGAAAAAGTACCATGATGTCGGCAAAAAGTTCAAGTATGACCCTGCAAAAAGGGCCAAGCCCAACAATTATTATTATTATTTTTAACTTGATGGCTTTAAAATAATTTGGGACAGGTAGGAGGAGGGTTCTTCAATTTCTGTGGTGGATGTTTCCATATCGTATTTTCCCCTTGTTTGCACGGGTCAAAACATGGATATCGGTGCATCTCGATGTTTTGAGCTCATGACTAAGGTTTGAAAGGAGTCCCATTCCTATCTTATAGTAAGGAGGGACATCGATACAAAGCAGAAGACCCTTTCTGATGAACTTGTCTCTTTTCATTTGGCTGATCAGTCATTTGTTGCTTCACATGTGCGACCCAGGGGCATAAGGACTGATTGTCTTTTCTCTTTGTGAAGACTGTATGTTTCTAGGGAGAATGCTCATCTCAGTCTTTCTTTTGACTTGTGGCATTTCTGGAAATGCTGTCCAGATTCTTAGAACAATATTTTTGAACATGCAGTGCATGGCTCAGGGCCCTATGCGCTATTTAATAACCAGTCTAGCTCAGTGCTGAGATGATGTGGTTTCATCAACAGGTGAAATTTACAGCGTAGATCTATTAGTGTAACATGGTAGAAGATATTCAAAGTTTTCTCTTGTTCTGGAGCTCTTTTTGGGCAAAAGAAGAAGAAAGGACTATCTCCATTGTTAAACAACATGCAAATGCACTTCGAAGGAATGTTCTCCACAGAGAAACCTTTGTGTGATGGGTGAGAGGTTAATGCTTACTCTGGCTCCCTTTTCATTCTTCTGTGCTCGCTATCTTCCCCCTTTTTTGTTTTGGAAATTTAAGTTTTGGAAATGAGAGCAATAGAGTTAGTTACACCTTACGTGCAGTCTGGACTTCTCAGATGCTCTTTGCTGAAGGCAAGATTTTCTGTGTACCACAACAGTTCTGCAGCAGTACTCTGATGCTTGGCCAGTGTGGCTGCTAAGTGAAATCCATTCAGTGCCTGCAGGCAGATGGATAAGCAAGTGGTCAGAAACTACAGCCTCTACCTTACCATGCATGGACACCTTAACCTGTTTAAGGCAAGGTTTTCTTTTCCTTCATGTTCTTCCATACATTTGCTTTCGTACTTTAACTACCCATTTTTTGTACATTTTGTCCCCATCGTCTTACAGGTTGCAAGACGAGTTGCCTCGACCCTCATGTAATTCTCTACGCCATTTTTATGGCCTACTTAATAGCCAAATAAAAAAAATACCATTAGATTCAGAATGCCCGATTGCAAAGATCATTTTGTTCATTTTTTCATTTCAGTAAGCTTTATTCAATTATTGTAAAACAATCATAAAAGCACATTAAAAAAAGCATTAAAACATATACAGTTCATAACAGCGAATTGGCAACAGACATGTCATTGCAATTAATATTAAAATAACATACTCTTCCAAGCAGCCATCGATCTTAAAATATAGGTTGCCGTAAAAAAACAAATATCTGGATCTTGTAGTAAAAATACCAGACTCATAGCAGCATTCACAGTTAAAGTGCTGTGCTTTTTGAACAGAGGTTTAAGGAAAGCTATACGGAGGTGCACATATAAATTACATATTAAGAGAAAGTGCAATGTGCTCTGTTTTGTGACACCGTCACATGGACATGGGGCAGCAGGGTACTTTTTGATACATGGGAATGCAACCAGATGATGAACAATACCTAGTCTCATTCTTGTGAGAACAAATCGATGTGAGGTTCTAGTTACCGTGCTTGGGTATTGTTGGAAGCCCTCAGTATCCACATATGATGTGTAAAACTTGTAAGTAGTTAACTGCCCACTCAGATTTTGACAATCATAAGCTTTCTTCCTCAAAAAAATGTTTTCTTTCCTTTTTGGGGATAACAGTTGCACTGCTGGGGTTTAACATAATATTTATATTAAATATGTCCTTGAAAGTTGACACTACATATTTGAGCCATGGGATCTTTGTCTAGGCGAAGGCAATCATTAATAATACTTCTGTTAAAGATAGTTTCTTCCTTCAGCCAAATAGATCTCCATACCAACAACGGTCTTAGCCCAATTAAATCCATCAAATGTTCCAGCCCCACTTCATTGTGTTTTAGTTCGGAGGAGGATGGCATGGGTAAACAGAGTAATTTTTTGAGAAACTTATTTTCCTCTGTTTGTAAATCTACATGACAGTAATGGCCCCAGACACCTGCTCCATATAATACTATCGAAGTGCATCTAGATTTGTAAATGTGCAACATGTCGCAAATTCGGCGATCCCCAAGTTTAACAGCAAATTTAAAAACTCAGTAGACATTTTTGGCCATTTTGGCTCTAACATTTGTTACCTCCTGGGTCCACATCCCATTACTAGTAAAAATTGGTCTCAAGGCGCTGTGCACATACAGCTGTGGAACCCTTCCTGGCCTTTCCCTGTGAAGTGCCCACTCCTGGGCACCCCCAAGGTGGAGGCCAGGCATCCTAGCGCTGTTGGGGCCGTTGTGGAGATTAAGTAAACTATTGCCAGAGTTGCAAAGTGGGACCCATGATTAGAATAGGCACCGAGGCGAGAATTTCAGGTCCGGGGAAACTGAGCCCAAGACCTGCCGAGGCGGGAATTGAACCCTGGTCCGGGCCAAACCTCTGCATCAGGGTCTGCCGCTCTAACCATTAAGCCACACTTCTCCACATTAAAAGGCTGCATGGTTCTCTCAGCAGCAAACATGTTTAATCTCCAGGAAATGTAAAATTGTTATGCCTTTCTGGATGCTGAACCATGCCAGACCATAATACAGTATCATTGCAAAAACGAAACTAATTTGCTTTAATAGTTAAAAGTAACTGTACATTCTATACAAGAGTCTAATATAAGAGGGCATATGCATTTCTAATTTGTATGTTTTGTGTCTGACAAAAATGTAAATCTCCTGTGCAGTTTCTTTCAGATTTGATATCCACAAGAAGAAGCCTAATGTCTCTCGGCCCTTCTGTCCTCATTCTACCCTTGCAACTGGATATGGGCTGCCGGGCGATTGAAGATCAAGCAAAATTACGCCCCCTGCTACTGTGGGCCCGCATTTGGAGAGTGCCAGAGCTCTCAAGCTATGCGGATGGCCTACGGGAGATAATCAATTCCACTAGTTGGGCAAAATAAAATGGCTAAGGGACATTAAGGCTCTACTTGCCAATCTGGGTCTGGAAGAAGCATGGCACCAACAGTCAGCCCCGCCTAAATCTAAGCTAAAACAACTTTATTGGTCATGGGTGGCAAGTAAAAGAAACTCTTCCTCAACGACCTGTAAGTCCACCAGAAACTTCTTGGAGTCTAAAGATGTCCCCATCAGAGAACTGTACCTGGACATTATTACTGCTCCATGGGATAGGTCCCTGTATTTTAAATTTAGAATAGGTCTTCTCCCAGTCATGGAGCTCACATGCCACTGGAAAATTCCATACCAGACTGCGCCATGGTGCCCATTTTGCCCTCAGCGTCGTGAATCTGTCCCCCATCTGTTATTCGAGTGCCCTGCCTATAAGGTTCCTCGTGTGAAATGGATAAAACCAATGTGCCTCACCTTGGGGACCAGACATTGTAATGTGGCACTACGAATTTTACTTACAGACACTCGTTCATTCTTCGCATGCGCCACCTCAATGTACCTAGGTTGGGCATGGCGAATACGGTCAAAAAGACTTAGGCAAATTGTTTAATTATGATTTTAATATATGGTCTGTCTCAGTCCTATTTCTTTTTTAGCTAATTTAAATTAACTTCCCCTTCAGAAATGGCAGAATCAACACCGAGTCTTAGTATATTAAGGGCTTTTTAATGTTTTTAAACCTAGCAATGTTTTAATGAATTCATTATGTATGTATGCTTTTAAAGATATTTTTATGTCGAAATAAAGCCTATTTGACTTGACTTGACTTGACTTGATATCCACAGCCAACACACTACTTTTATTGAATTTTGGTTATACTCGCTGTCAGCACTAAAAACAGAATGAAAACGTTAATTTACTTTTAGTAATGTCTTTTTAAAATATAGATAAACATTGGAAATAGCCATGCCAGGGAATATCGGATAGTAAATAATAACGTTTTGTTAATTTTGCTTTCCTTAGATGGCTCTGATTCTAGAGATAAACCAAAGCTTTATCGGCTGCAGTTAAGCGTCACTCAGGTTGGAACAGACAAGATGGATGAGAGCACCATTCAGGTGAGTGTATTAATATTTTTTTGAGCAGACTAAGCGGTTTCATTATTTGGTTGGTTCAGATATCCGTCAGTATTCTGTCAGATCTAGTCCTGTGGAGGGGTCCTTTTTGTTGGATACATGGTTATACAGTGTGTATATAAATAGCTTAAAAAAACGAATGAATTTAGTGTGTACATTTTTTCAGAAGGAAGGTGGTAGGCACAAGTTGAAGGTAAAACAAGCTGTAATGTTTAGCTCACAACAGCACAGTTGAAACAGGTCCCAGGGTGCTTGTTTCCAGTCTTGGAAGCAACTGGCCTGGCAGTTCGGGATGGACTGTTCCCATGGGTAACTGGGTCAAGACTGATTTGCATATGGCTGGGTCCAGACTGGGGTGACTTGGCTAGCAAAAGAACGATAGATTAAGGAGTAAGGATTTTAGCCTCTAGCGGGCTGAATTCTGGAAAGGTGGTGCCTGTAGGTGCGTGATCCCAATCAAGTCCCACTTCCGAAATGCCTCCCAGCAACCCCACCTATCTGAGCCAGGTGCCATGCCACAGGGGTGTCTGCAATGTAAGTTTAGACTCCCATTGAGTGTGTTGCAGCGTGGAATGACGGGCGAGTAGGGCCACCCGGGTCACTGCAGGAAGTGTGTGGGGGGACTGCCGTCCCATAGAGGATCGCCTGCATCCGGGAGGACCCAAGGCTCTCCAGCTCCAACCAGTAGGCTGTGGCAGACAATCCCCCAGTCAACCAGTTGTGTATCACAAGGAGGCGAGTGGCGAGGTAGTATAGGAAAAGGTTAGTCATCCCCATGCCCCCGTTATATGGGGCCGGCTGACATTGGGCGAGGGCCATGTGTGGCCTCGAGTTTCACCAGAAAAATGTTGTGGTCATACTATCTAATTTACTGAACCATCTACGGGGGAGATATAGTGGTAGGTTCTAAATTATGTATAAGAACCGGGGAAGTCCCATGATCTTAAACAGGGCGATCTTCCCCAGGGGATTGAGGGGAAGGGACTGCAATCTGTGGGGGTCGTCTTTTGTCTTTGTTTGAGGGGATTAATATTGAGTGACAAGGTAAGCTCTGGGAGGAGCCCAACCCAGACGCCCAGATATTTAAAAGTGTGGCGTCGTATGGAGATGTTTGTTTGACATTCCACATATTCTTGCGACACATGGAAGAGGCACCAGAGTTTATTTGGTTGGGTTCAGGTGCAGGCCTGATGCCACTCCGAATAAACAAAGGATTCGGAGGCATCGTGGGCCTGAGCATGCCGGGTCTGCAAGGAAGAGTAGAATGTCATCGGCATACATGGCGACGCAATCGTCATGGGCTCCCTGCCATTGCCAACCTGGTATTTGCGCATCCAGGCGAATAAGTCTGGCGAACGGTTCTATTGCTAGAGAGAATAGAAGGGAAGACGAGGGCATCTTGATCTCGTTTCTCCTTTGATAGGGAAAAAAACGCAAGAGTGCCCATTTATGAGGACCCTAGCGGAGAAGTTGGAATTTAACACTCGCAACAGTTTTAGAAAATGTGGAGGTCGGGTCGGGCTCCAGCCCCTATTGCAGATAATGGCCGGTGGTCTTTATGCACTGTCTCCCTTCATTGGGACACCGCCAGCTGGGCAAGTTAGATGCTGTGCATCACCCCCTGAAGCCGCAGTGGCTGCATGGGAGAGGTCTGTCGAATCTTCTACTACCTCCACTGTCCTGCCGATATGCAGG
The DNA here is from genome assembly GCF_964263255.1 of Lissotriton vulgaris. Taxonomy (NCBI): domain Eukaryota; kingdom Metazoa; phylum Chordata; class Amphibia; order Caudata; family Salamandridae; genus Lissotriton; species Lissotriton vulgaris. The sequence goes on along the minus strand of NC_141694.1, from coordinate 1,004,677,374 downwards.
CCGACTGCGCAGCCTCGCTCAACGTTTCACAACCCCAGGGGCCACAGCATCACTAACCTTGCTTCGGGTCTTGCACCGGGCCAACAGACACTCATCCGGAGCTTGGAGGGTCCTGGACAAGGCGGCTACTCTTGCTTTGCCTCCATTGTTGTCTACTTAGATGAGGCTTGTGCTGGTGAGGCGCAGGAGGATGCAGGGGAAGGGAAAGGAACCCCGCCATGCCATGGTAGAGTCTCTTCGTGGCCAGGGGTACTTACCGGGCTAACCAACTTTATATGTAGTCCTCACCCTGCCAGGGCTTCCTTAGGGTGGGGTTCTGCTAGGCCATGCTTCGGTCTCCCACCCAGGCGAGAATCATGTAGAAGCCCAAAGGGGGCAGCCACTGTCACCACCGTCACAGTCCTGCTGAGCCGTGGGCCGACACCACCTTCGCCTCATCGGGCGGGAGGGGAAGGATGGGGCGAGAGGGACCCAATCACTTTGCTGAGTGGTGTCGGCCATCTTCCCCTGCCACTGGGCCACCTGCTTGCCTGGTGGCCTCTCTGTGGTGGTCCCCTCCGCTAGGACGTTGTCTGGTGAGCCAAACGGGTGCAGCCTCACTCCTGCAATCAGTGCGGTCTGCATGAGAAGCCTCCAGGGGGGTCCACTGCCTCTTCGATGGAAGCCGCAGTTCTGCAGGTCCGCAGGCCGGATGCGGGTTTGTCCTCTTCACCACTGCAGCCCCTCCAGATCATGGCTACACCAGCCTTGAGTTGCCTGGTCCTGTGATCCCCACAGCTCCAATGCCACCATCTTGTCTCCTCACCACCCAGGTCCGCCGTAGCAGGCCTCTCTGCTATTTGTCGGACCGATTTTCAGGGCCGCTTTCTGTTCAGCAGTTTAATTTTTGGCTCAGGTTTTTCTGATGACAATTCTGCCCTTGGAGAGTTAATGGGATGCGAGCGTATGACATAGAGGTCTGGAGCACTCTTAGATTGCGACCAGCATCATGACACTCGAAGCCACGCCACCTTGTTGGAATACTTAAGTGAAATACAATAAAATGTAAGATGAAGAAAAAATACAAAAAAAATACATATAAAATGACTCTGTATGTGCCACTTTCATAAGATGACTTTGTGCAGGCACAGATAGGATGCTACGATGTCTCCACTCTCCAGAAAACTATCTTTATCTTGCGATATTTATCGCCAGAGGGAAGACAGTAATCACAACACTGTATATGTAGTTCCCCATCTTATGTACAGACTCACTCTAGGCGAGGTACAGGACCAAGTTAAGCAATTTTTCAAGGGTTGACTCAACTAAGTTGTACACAGGGCCTAGCAGCTCTTGGTAGTCAGCCATAATGCACCATTTTGCTCTGCTTCGATTGGAAGCTAGTTGTAACCTGCTGTCAAGGGGGTCAGAACAACTGGCAAACCCCTAACAGTCAAGGAGGATCAAGGTCAGTATTAGGACATGGTGGTCACTGGCGTGCTTGGTGGCTATCATGTCGTTAAGGTGCCCCTTCAGTCCTACATATAGCAATATATAGTCTATAAGACTGGTACTGTGATTTCTATTATAGGTTTGTTTCCCAACTTTATCAGAGGGAGCTCTACCATTACATGCTCAGATATGATGATTAAGAGCTAAGGAATTAAGTTGGAGGGCCAAAGGGGACCACTTCCTTATGGAGGCGTACAATATCTCAATGACGGGAGAGTCTAAGGTAGATATTATATATATATATATATATATATATATATATATATATATATATATATATATATATATATTACCTACTGGCTATCGCCAGTAGGTATATATAGTTAGGATTTTTTCCCTATGGGATTTTTGAAAATTCTATGTCTAATAACTTTGGCGTTTGTGGACGGAATCGGCTGAAATTTTCAGGAAAATGGCACATTTTGTTTCTGAGCAGCCCTTGAAAATTTGGGGGGGGTTTCATCAAGGGGGGGCCGAGAAAAAAGGGGGGTCCCAAAACGCGTTTTCCCCATGTTAATTTCCATAGGGCCTTTGGCCTCACTTTTAGCTCGAACGGCTGAATGGATTTGCACGAAACTTGGCAAAATTGTAGGGACTGTTAGCCCGATGTGCCTTTGCTAGGTCTCAATATATGTGCTTCAGTGGATTTTGAGAAATTAACGTTTAAATCAAGATATATATCTGTAACAGCGCTCCGGGCAGCGATCCGGTCCGCTTACTTTTCGCGTTTCGGAACTTTGCGCGCAGAAAGCTGATTGGCTCTCCGGTGTCTGTCAACATTCTAAACAGTCCGGAGCGGCCGCCATCTTGTCTCTCGGAAGGATCGAGAGAGAAGAAGAGGTGAAAAACGAAGGGGGAATTTAATGAAAGGGGGCAAGGTATCACCCTCTTGACCCCCTAGGAATGTTGTTGGGGTTATTAAAGGGTCCCGTGCGGAAAAAAAAAAATGATTTTTCACGGTAGAAGCGCTTCACGGGCCGCGAACTGGGCCGCAAACTGGTAGCGAAACGGGAATTCGCCATTTTGTGCTTCGTTAATTAAATTACTAGGTATAAGGGGGTGCGGGAGACGTATCCTAATCCCCTATGTTTCCTGAGGGTGGCTTAGGAGGCTGATATATGTTGATACATCTCTTCCAGCGGCTGCGCCATCTTGCCTTTTTTCCAATGCCACAATTTTGTCGTGCACGGCAGCCATTTTAGATGCCAGGCTGGTCCCAGGCTATCACCTACCCCTGCGGATGTAGTTTATGGCCCCAGCTGTAGAGAATTCAGACATGCCAACCCTCCCGATTCAGGCGTGTGACTACTGATTTCAGTGCTAGTCTCACGCCTCCCGATTTCTGCAAGCAAAAACCCGGGGGCATATTACGAACAACTAGCGATAATTTTTGTCTCTAACTTGTTTAGAGACAAAAATTATCGCCGCACATCGGCGATTTTTATCGCAGATAAACCTTGCTATTATCGCAGAAAAGTCAGCGATATTCATGTATTATCGAGCAAATGCTCTTAGCCATGTTATCCACCTCCCATTGGATAACATGGCTAAGAACTGCTCAGGGCAGGTGTTAGATTTTGGAGATATTCGCGCTTAGCGCGAATATCTCCAAAAGTTGGTAATAGGAGAAAGCGATGTTAGGGACTGTTTCCAGTCGCTAACATCTTGGCACGCCACTTTGCATGTTATTAGTGATAAGTATCACTGACATGCAAAGCGGGGCCCAAGATGGTCGCTATCTCCTTTTAGCTGTCACTAACTGGTGTTAGCGACAGCTTGGTAATAGGGAGATAATTTTATCTCCGCTTTCATGGCTTTTAAAGCCAAAAAAGCGGAGATAAACCCCCTTGATAATATGCCCCACGATTCCTTGGGGGTTTCAGCTGACAGGGCTTGGTATTGTGTTACATGGTAATTTTTCCAGGAAACGTCAGAGGGTCGATGCAGGGGTTCTAGAAGAGGTGATAAACCATTTAAGCCTCATGAACAAGCGCATGGTCTTTTAAAGATTTGTGAAGTACTCGGGGCGGCGGTGTGTGTGTGCCCTCTTTCAGGAGCGGGCGGGGGGGCACTGCCAGCAACTTGCCAGGTCAGGTAGTGTTCAACACGTGCATCACCCTTTCTCTGCCTGCTATTGCGCTCCATGCTTCGGAAAGGTAAGAAAAAGAACGTGCATTTGAGTTTGAAATGTCCGATCCTGCAGCAGCACACTTCCAAAGCCCACACATGACAATAACCCGATTCAAGGCCCTATTCACCCGTTTTAAAAAAAATAGATAACACTCCAACAAAGTAAGATTATAAAACTTTATTAACTTTTAACTATAATGAACGGAACAAAAACTAAAAACATTTAAACATTTTTCAACTCAAAAAGCAACAATGGTTAGAAGCTGTCTTTTGTGCGAATAGTCCCAAGGCAGCACAACGTGCAGAGTTCTGGACGGCACCCAGGTGATGTCGCCTGGGTGCCGCACTGGTTTTGGAATCCTACAATGCAGCACAGAAAAACAGCGTGGGGCGTCCCGGGTGGTGCGGGGGGAGGCCTCGTCAGTAGCGGTCTGTTGTGCGAATAGTCCCAAGGCAGCAGAACGCGTTGAGATGTTGATGGGACTGTGTCCAGTGTCCCATGGCTGACACAACATGTACGACAGGCACCCAGGTGATGTCCAGTAAACTGCCGCACTGGTTTTGGTATCCTACAATGCTGCTCCGAAAATTGGCGTGCGGCGCCCCGGGGGGGGGGGGGGCGTGGGGGAGGCGGCGTGAACGGGCCTCCCCAGGTGGCGGCCATCTAGCTGAGTTGCGCCCGCTCTTGCGGCTACAGCGTCTCGCTCACCATGTTGTTGAGTTGCTCCCACTCTTGCAGTGCAGCGATAGGCGGCTGCCACATGGCTCTTAAAATGGCGGACGGCTCCTCGGTTTTGGGCCTGGTCCACTGAAATGGCCCTGGGACACCTTGGAACTCGGACGCTTGCCTGCTAGGGCTTGGGCTCCATTCTCGAAAAGCGTCCCCTCAGCCGTGAAGATTCTACAAAAGTCTTGGGGGCCCCCGACTCCCGCAGGCTTCCGGTGGGGAGCGGCTGCCATGATTGCTCGCGGAATGACCACGACGGAGCCACGAGATGGTGGTGCTCTCATGCTGACGCCAGCTTCAGTCTGAATCATCCAGAAACAAGGTGGGGCTTTCATCGTTTGGGGAAAAAAAATGTTCTAAACCAATGAAAAGTGTTATTTTTAGGTCATATGACCAAGCCTTCCATCTTTAGGAAACCAAAAGTAAAATGATCCAATGAAAAGTTTTATAAACAAGTCACATGACCTGTTATGCGGCATAGGGCTACAAAAAGCGTAGAAAATCCGTTGGCACGTGAGGCGGCGTCAGTAGCGGACCGATGTGCGAATAGGCCGAAGGCAGCACAACGCGCCGAGATTCGGATGGCACCGAGGTGGTGTCCAGCAAATTGCCGCACTGGTGTGGCCATCCTACAATGCTGCGCCGAAAGATGGCGTGTCCAGCTGAGTTGCGGTCACTCTTGCGGTACAGTGAGTCGAACGCGCCGAGATCTGGATGGCCCCGATGTTGTGTCCAGCAAGTTGCCGCACTGGTGTGGCCATCCTACAATGCTGCGCCGAAAGTCGGCGTGGGGTGCCCCGTTGGCTTATGAGGTGATGTCAGTAGTGGACCGATGTGTGAATAGGTCGGAACCAGCACAAGGCGCCAAGATCCGAATGGCAAGTCCTGGATGTTGAGTGCCTCAGTTGAGAGTTCTGAGCAGTGCTTGTAAGACTGTCTGAAGCTTATTTGCACCTGCTGCAGCTTCACTATTGCCCTGGTGTGGCCAAAGGTGGCACATGACATAGGCGGCCGGCTCCCGAGGTCCGGCGGAACTTTTTTCCTTTTCCTTTCTGCTTCTTTTCCTACAATCCGTTTCATCTGAAGACACGACCAGGTCCCTGAATGTGTGCAGGGGGACGCTATTGATTGAATGAAAATGGCGGCTTGACACAAAGCTGACTCAAGCGTTACTGTTGATGCTATACAGACAAAAATTGGTTTTCAGTTTGTACATTCTTCAGGTTTTTTTTTTCCATCCTAGTCTGATTGAGAGTTTGTAGAAAAATGGCTTCAGATTTTCCACATACTACTCTTCAACATTCTTCCTAAATGTAACAATGTGAAACTCACTAGGAGAACGGCTGTTTCTGTTTCCTTTCAAAATGCTGCCAACAATATTTTCTGAATGGAAGACACCATCTTGTAGCATAAAGGGCCGAAAGGGGTTCTGGTCTGGCCGATGGTTGGTGGAGACATTTTGACTATATCTTGGACCTGCCCGGCCTCGCTCAAAATGGCGCCGGTATAAATGGGACTCGTAACTCCTTGCCCGCAAATGTATATCTAGAAAATGTTATTGTAAGTGGCCCTGTCGTATTTTAATTACAAAATGTACGTCCACCGATTCCGCAACTGTTAGACACCTTTGTTCTTGCAACCTAATGGCCCGCTCGTTACGTTCTTCTACAGTGTAAATGTCTCCTCATCATATACGATTTCAGTTTGCTCCGTGGCCGGCCCACGTGGTTATAGGCCCGTATTTGTATACTGACATTTTCACAATAAAGGTTTTTAAAACAAAACACGGTAGTAGTATTTACATTGGTAAAGTTTTTACTTTTAGTCACTGTTTTCGAATCAGTAAAGGCAAGTGAAATAAAGCAGTCCAATTACATGACGGATAAAAGGTATAATATGTAGGAACGCAGTAAAGATAAATGCTTAAGGGCAGTTGTGTTTTTCATGTCTGCAATATAAAGTGATCGATAAGAATCTGATAATCAGGCGTATCGGCGACTAAGACAGCAGGCCGAATCTCTTTTACTCAACGGCTCCGTCATGGAAGGAAGAAATGCCCTTTTTCTCGAAAAAGGAATATATTTTACTTACAAGACAGTTGTAAATTTTCCGGGAAAGTACATTAGCCTGGAATATTATAACATATGTTTGAAAAAAAAATATTGTTCGAAAACAATAAAAAGCGTAATTTTTAGGTCATATGACCAAGCTTTTCATCATTAAATTAACAAAAGTAAAATGAACCAATGAAAAGTTTTATTAACAAGTCACATGACCTGTTATGCTTACGTTACGCGCTGCGCGCCGCGCCTCGGATCACTTCCGGGTGCGGTAACGCGGCGTGTCATATAACGCATTATGCGACAACGTAGGTCAAGAATATAGTCAAAATGTCTCCACCAACCAGCGTTCGGAACACAACCCCTTTCAGCAGTCCAAAAAGTTCTGTTAAATGACAACAGAGGGGACAGGCAACAAGAACCATCAGTCAAAGAGGGGAGGGCAAGTTCTTCTCTTCCGGGTCATGTTGGGACACTACCGGAACTGATCGAATTGGTAGTCTACAGTGTTTCTGGATGTTTCAGACTAAAGCTGGCGTCAGCATGAGACCACTACCATCTCGTAGCTCCGTCGTGGCCATTCCACGAGCAATCATGGCAGCCGCTCCCCACCAGAAGCCTGCGGGAGTCGGAGGCCCCCAAGACTTTTGTAGAATCTTCACGGCTGAGGGGACGCTTTTCGAGAATGGGACCCAAGCCCTATCAGGGAAGCGTCCGAGTTCAAAGGTGTCCCAGGGCCATTTTAGTGGACCAGGCCCAAAACCGAAGAGCCGGCCGCCATTTTGAGAGTCCTGTGGCAGCCGCCTATCGCTGCACCGCAAGAGTGGGCGCAATTCAGCTGGATGGTGGGCAAGACGCTGTAGCCGCAAGAGTGGGCGCAACTCAGCTGGATGGGACAAGGTTCAGAATTGAAGAGTCATCAAAAGGCAAAAATTTCCGCCGGACCCCGGGAGCCGGCCGCCTATGTCGGGGGCGATCTCAGGCTACACCAGTGCTATAAGACTTGGGGAGGGTGTCGGAGCCAAGCGTCTTCTCCGAGTCCATGGCCATCACACCGCCCCTCAGGGGCCTCCGTCAAGCTGTTTAGGAAGGTAACATATCACATTGTTTTCTAATGCAGTCAGGTCCATAAACGACACTCACTTACTTTGAGAATAGTGAAGCTGCAGTAGGTGGAAATAAGCTTCAGACAGTGTTACAAGCGCTGCTCAGAACTCTTAACTATGGCACCCAACATCCAGAACTTATGCCATTTGAGAATGGCAGTGACATCGAAGCAACTCAGGGACCAAAACCATTAACGTACTTTCACGTATGAAAATCTTACTTGGGGAGGGGGCAGGAGCGAAGCGGCCCCTCCCAGTCAGCGCCACCACACCGTATGTTGAAAATTTGAAGCCATCGTTCTACAAAGTCAACCAAACTTGGATTGAAAAATCTAGAAAAATGTACAAACTGAAAACCAGTTTTGGTCTGCATAGCATCAGTAGCAACGCTTGAGTCAGCTTTGTGTCAAGCCGCCATTTTGATTCAACAAAGCACAGGCATTGAAAAAGGCTCAAACTCAGAACTCTGAACTATGGCACCCAACATCCAGGAGCTTGCCATCCGGATCTTGGAGCCTTGTGCTGCTTTCGACCTATTCACACATCGGTCCACTACTGACATCATCTTATAAACCAACGTTATGTAAATAGTTTTTTAATAAAATGTTTTACCCTGTTTCTTTGCTGGTGTGTTGTCTATATTTTTAATATTTGCATAGGGTTTGTCGTTATTTTGTGCGGGATGGGTGATGGAGCCGAGTTGTCTTGCAGCCCTCATGGTGTGGAGCTCAGTTCATCTCACTATTTTCGTATTTCTCATGAAGGGTTGTTCCTAATATTTCTATTTTAGCGAGGTCAAAAAGAGATCCAATTAGTGGCCTACTGATTTTGCTCGATTACTTTTATTTTTTTACACGATTTTTCACTATCTGCAAAGACTAAACAGAGTATTGCGACTTTGTGCTTGTTTGTAAATAGAGAATGATCCAAAGAGAACCAATTCTAAAACAGTAAATGCTTGGACAACAATCAATCAAATGGAGAGACAAGCAGGCACGTCGGATTACAACGGGGGTAAAGGCCTGCGTTAACTACCCTTCAGTATCTGCAAAGAGAGAGTACTACTAAGACAAAAGAGGGGAGGGGGGGGGGGTGCAGCGTTCAAAGCACATCAGCGTGCATAAATACGAAAATGTTTTTATCTATCACGTACTTGACATTTTAAAGCTTTTCATATTTGCTATTAAAAAACCAATGAAATTCACAGAAAAAACCATAGGTTATAGTGGATATATAGTTAGGAATTTGCATTTACAAAACCTTGAAAATTCAATGAAAAAACCATTGGTTTTAGGCCATATATAGTTAGGGATTTGCATTTACAAAACCTTATTTTACTCGCATAAAACCATTGAAATTCCATATATAGTTATAAGCGCTAACTATATATCGCGCACCCGCAATCCACTGCTGATGATGTCACATATTACATCATTCATGACATGGTTAGTGACATCACTGATGACATCACTGATGACATCTCAAATGACATCACTGATGACATCACTGAAAACATCTCATTTGACATGACTGATAACATCACTGATGATATCATTCATGTGATAATACGATGAACCTCTTCAGACTCTAATATAACCTTAGATACAATCAGTGTAAACAGACACTCACAGACTGTCACTCATCCATGGAGTTACTCACACACCTAGTCAGTCATGCAAAGAATCAATCACACCTCCATTTCCTCAAATATACAGTTATACAAACTTTACTTATTCAAACATATACTAACACATATTTACTCTCTTATACAATCCCTGATACAAGTTCACAATGATCCATACAGCCACTCACACATTCACTGGCTCTTATGCACAGTTATTTATATATGTCAACTCTCACATGTACTGTGTTTTACATATGTACTTACTTTGACATGTAGCACTGAGATATCCATTCACTCACCAATACACTCATGCACACAGTCAACCGCCCATACAGCTGTTTCCACATGCACTTTTGAAACCATACATCTAGTGAATCAACTGCTCACACATCTATGCACAGAGTCACACACCTCCCAGCCACCCACACACACACTCAGTATCCCATACAAATACTTGGGCAACCAATCAATAACCCATATAGTTACTCATATAGCTACTTATCAACACATGCAACAGTTTACAGAACAGACATAATGATGCACAAATTAAGACAGTTTAGTCACTAACCCATGCACTCAGTGAGACACATTTAATCACTCACTCATACAGTCAGTCATGCACCTACTAAATCCTTCATCCAGACACTTATATATCCACTCATTCTTCAATATGTAAGAGATATTTTAACTTTACAGAAACATACAGTCACTGAATGATGTCATCAGTGATGTCATCAGTGATGTCATTTGAGATGTCATCAGTGATGTCATCAGTGATGTCACTAACCATGTCATGAATGATGTAATTAGTGACATCATCAGCAGTGGATTGCGGGTGCGCGATATATAGTTAGCGCTTATAACTATATATGGAATTTCAATGGTTTTATGCGAGTAAAATAAGGTTTTGTAAATGCAAATCCCTAACTATATATGGCCTAAAACCAATGGTTTTTTCATTGAATTTTCAAGGTTTTGCAAATGCAAATTCCTAACTATATATCCACTATAACCTATGGTTTTTTCTGTGAATATATATATATATATATAATATACATTACTTGTGAGGGGGTGTTAGACTTGGCATGTTTCCCCTGTTTTTTGCTATCTGACCTCCGTGTTTTTACTCTGTTTTTGCTGGTTTAGTGTCTCTGTGCACTTTATCACTGCTGTTCAGTGTTAAAGTGCAAATGCTCCTGTTGTAAATTGGTATTATGGATTGGTGTTTCCATGATTGACGTATTTGATTTACTGGTATGAACCTAGTAAAGTGCACTGAGTGTGCCAGGGCCTGCAAATCAAATGCTACTAGTGGGCCTGCAGCACTAATTGTACCACCCACATGAGTAGCCCTGAAAAGGTATTCTCAGACCTGCCACTGCAGGGTCTGTGTGCAGTTTGTAACTGCCATGTCGACCTGGCAGGTTCACCCACTTGGCAGGGCCTAACCTTCCCTTACATTTAAGGCACCCCTAACGTAGGCCCAAGGTACTCCTGTGGACAGGGTGCTGTGTATGTTAAAGGTAGGACATGTACTGGAGGTGACTTAAAATGTATTTAGTTTTTCACCTCTGCAAGGCTATCTGTCCCATAGGGAAGCATGGGAGTTTTACTTAGAACATCTTGTAAGTATAACTCCCCATTGGGATAAGATGGGGGATGGAGTTTAGTATGCCTTGGCTCAGAATGTAAAAATGCATCTTTTAGTAAAGGTGATTTTTATGGTCAATGTTTGAAAATACCACTTTTAGAGAATAGTTATTTATCCAGTATTTGGGTGTCTTTCATAGATTCACATGCCTGAATCATTCCCCGTCGTCGAGACGGGAGCCTCCGGTATATAAAAAAGTAATGTCCTAAGACATTCATATAAAAGAATAGGCCTAAGGGTCTCACCTTAGTGTCCTATCTAGGTCCTTATGTAGGAAGGACCAAACAGAGTAGGCCCCTTGGTAGCCTATCTGTGTCCTTTTGTAAAAAGGACCAAAGTAAAGAGAAACAACCAATCAGCTACTGCCTCCCTCTAGAACCTTCCTGTGAGGAGCCTCAGTCTCTCAGATTTTCTACCCCACGTTGTGCTAGGGAGTCTCCACCTGAGTTCTCCTCAGGAAACTTACTTTTCATCTAAATTCGATAGTTTTCTCGACTTCTTTGCTATGGCTGATAGCAAAAAGAAAGGACTCTTTCGAGCCTGTGCTTCTTGTGTCAAAAAGAGGCTTCACATGGATGATGAACATGAGACCTGTTTATACTGTCTCTACCCTCACCACCAGGCCAAGGACTGCAGAATATGTCGTACTTTCTCCCATAAAACCCAGAAGGACCGGGAAGGACGTCTTCTGATATGGCTGAACAGACTTAAAAACAAGCCTGAAGGCGACTTGGTTTCTGAAGGTGAGAGCATGTCTGGCGCCTCGCAGTTTTCCTTGAAGAGGCCTAGGGTTTCCTCTCCTGGCCCCTCAGACACCCCTCCTAAGAAGGCCAGAAAGTCTTCAGAGGGCAAGCCTACTGTGTCTGACAAGGACCTTCCTGTCCCCAGGAAGCAGTCGCTGATTAAAACGACGACGACAACGTCAACGACCTCCTCAGCGCTGAAAACCGTTTCTACGTCGACGACAACAGTGTCGACAACGACGGCCTCGTCGGCGTCTTCCTCGTCGACCAAAACGACACCTTCATCGTCGACGAGTAGACCACTTTCATCCACTGTTCCCTCGACGACTAGGACTACCTCGTCGACGACAAGGCCGACGCCGAAGACATCGACGACGACACCGTCGACGAAAGCCACAACGTCGACGAAGCCTCCATCGTCGACGAGGAGCACCCCGTCGACGACGACAAAGCCGTCGATGATGGAAAAGTTGCCGTCGACGAGAACACTGTCGACGAGGACGTCGACGACGGACATACCGTCGACGAAGAGTAAAATTCCGTCAACTACGGAAAGCTCTTTGGTGACGCCATCGACACAGGCGTCGACGGCAACTGGTACCTGGAAGGAGTCTGAGCTGCTCTCACATGCTATGGACGCCCAAACGTCCCATGTTACAATCAGAATTACCAAAAAGCCAATTACACCGGACATGACATCACCTAGTAAGGTGCAACAACTAACACCATCCTGCTTCTTACAGGACCAAGAAATGGATGAGGAACCGTTCACCCAGGCCACTAGCCCTTCGGAACTGGTGCTTAAGTGCCAGAGTACAGATGAGGAGCAAGATGTTGAGGAACCTGTGACTCAAGCTGTCCATACTCAGGTACACACACAAGTGACACCAATGGTGTGCCTGCCAGCATCCTTAGTTTCGGACTTGCGCTTCCTCATCCAGGACTACAAGGAGCGGTTTCCAGAAAAAGCCACTCCTGTTGCTCCTCCGACTCCGCAGGTATCTGCGCCTCTACCTGCGCCTGTACCACGACATAAGCCCCCTCCGCTGGTACTTCCTAGAACTCAAGATCCAGCACAAGACCCCATCTCGTCCGATGACGATGAGAGGGACCATGAAGAAGGGGAAGTCCGCGACGATGACACAGACCCGGACGCCAACCAAGACTACGTCACTCACTCTCCAGCCTCTCCAGAGCCGCAGTCTTCGGAGTCTCCACCCGCAGACATTGGAGGCTTCCATAACCTCATGGAAAGGGCAGCCAAAAGGTTCCATATGTCCATGGAAACGCAGGAGACTGAATGTTTCCTCTATGATTTCAAGGAACCAACGAAGAAAACAAGATCAATCCCGATCATTGACTACCTACTGAAACAGGGCAAACAACTCATGCAGACTCCGGCGTCTCTGCAGGTAGTAGTGCCCAGACTTGACAAAAAATATAAAGCTACATCATCGGCACCAGCATGCCTCACGGGTCACCCCAAGGCTGACTCCGTGGTTACTCAGGCGGCGCAGAAGAATTCGCGAAACCCTGCATCCCCCATATCAACACCACCCGATAAAGAAGGCAGGAAGCTGGATGCCGTCGGAAAATGCTTTTCCACCACGTCTGCGACAACGGTGAAGATCGCCAACTCTATCGCACTTCTGGGCCGCTACAACCGTCAACTCTGGGCGGACATCGCGCCCTACCTCGCTGACCTTCCAGAGGATTTGAAAGCGGAGGCACACTCGCTTCTCCTCGAAGGACAAACTTCGGCTTCGGAATTGATCGACTGTGCCATCGACGTAGCCATGACTGGCTTCAGACAGCTGGCAGGCGCCGCTGTTCTAAGACGTCAAGGTTGGCTTAAGGCCACCTCCTTCAGACAGGAGGTCCAAACTAAAATAATTGATATGCCGTATGATGGCGAACATCTTTTCGGCGAAAAGATTGATGAAGCCCTCACCACAATAAAGAAGGACACCGATACAGCCAGAGCTCTGGGAACTCTACAATCTCGTAATCAGTTCTTTCGTGGCAACAGAGGGAGAGGACAATCCTCATACAGAGGTTCCTACCAAAATAGGCCTTCCTATTCGTACTCACAGGGCAAGATGCAGTTCCAACAGCGTCAAAACCAGTCGGGACGTCAAACTTCCTACAACAAATCGTCCTACAGAGGAAAAGGTCAGAAGAGACCCGCAGGCAATCGCCAATGACTCTATCAATTGGCCAGCCCCTCCACCACCACGTTCTTTACGACTTGGAGGAAAACTCTCTTTTTTCCTACAAAATTGGCGACAAATAACAACGGACCGGTGGGTTTTACAACTTCTCCAATTCGGCCACTCACTGGAATTCCTCTCAAATCCCCCACCGACACCACCTGCCAAGCGCCCTCACAGACACCTACGGCTGCTTCTTCAGGAAATAGCTTCCATGATTCAAAAGGGCGCAATAGAGAAAGTCCCACACGCCCAAAAGGGGGAAGGGTTCTATTCCCACTTCTTCCTAATTCACAAAAAGGGCAAGAAATGGAGACCGATCCTCGACCTAAGGGCACTCAATGTGTTCCTAAAGAAACAGTCGTTCCGTATGGTCACACTACAAGAGATCCTGGGACTCCTGGAAAAAGGCGACTTCATGACATCACTAGATCTTCAGGACGCCTACTATCACATCCCTATCCTCAAAGGACACTGGAAGTACCTCAGATTCGCAGTAGCAGGAGTCCACTACCAATTCCGTGTTCTCCCGTTCGGCCTAAAATCTGCCCCACGGATCTTTACAAAATGCCTCTCTCCTGTCGCAGCCTTTCTTCGCCAACAGGGACACCAGGTCTTCCCATACCTGGACGACTGGCTGGTAAAGGCTCCGTCGACAGCAGCCGCGTCTTCCAGCGCCTGTCTGCATCTTTTCCGCCAATTAGGCCTGACCCTCAACAAAGAGAAGTCATCACTGAAACCAAGCAAAGTCATCACTTTCCTTGGAGCGACCCTGGACACGGAACGCGCAAGAGCCTTTCCATCACAGGAGAGAAAATCGAAACTTATCTCCTTAGCCACGTTAGTGGCATCCAAAAAGACTCTGACTGTCCGTATCTTCAAGTCGCTCCTCGGCATGATGTCGCCATGCATTCTGCTCATCCCACACTGCCGTCTAAAAATGCGTCCCCTTCAGGAAGAACTGACAAGGCAGTGGACACAAGCTGCGGGATCCTTCGAAGACCGCATACGAGTCACTCAATCTATAGTCAACAATTTACAATGGTGGAGGTCGACCAAACACCTGTCGCAGGGACTGCCGTTCCTGCTTCCGGCGCAACCACATATAGTCACCACGGACGCATCCTTAGAGGGCTGGGGTGCAGTTCTGCAAGAACTACAGATCAACGGCAAATGGACGCCGCAGGAATCCAAACTCCATATCAACATTCTGGAGCTAAGGGCAGTCTTCCTGGCGCTCCAATCGTTCCTTCCACGCATCCGAAACTCCCCAGTGCTCGTCAGGACAGACAACACCACGACGATGCACTACCTGAACAAACAGGGAGGGACGCGTTCTCTCTCTCTCTCTCTCTCTCTCGAGAATCTCAGAGAGTCTGGAACTGGCTCCTCCAGCATGGCATAACACTCAAAGCCGAATACGTTCCGGGCAAGGACAATGTCCTAGCGGACGCCCTGAGCAGAGAACAGTCACTATCCCACGAATTGGAGCTGGATGCGGGAGCGGTAAACTACATCTTTGCGGAGTGGGGAACACCACAGATAGACCTCTTTGCCACTAGGGAGAACGCCAAATGCCCAAGCTTCGCAAGCAGGCTTCCCCAACCAGGTACACTAGGGAATGCATTTTCCATAGCTTGGCGGAACGTGTTTGCTTACGCCTTTCCGCCATTTCCACTGATACCCAGGGTAATCAGGAAGATGAAATCGGAGCCCTGCACCCTGATCCTCATCGCCCCATCCTGGCCGAGGCAGCATTGGTACACGGAACTTCATCGCCTGTCTATCCACCCACCTCTTCGCCTACACATTCATCCGACCCTGCTCACAATGTCCCAAGGACTGGTTCTCCACCCGAACCTGGGCCCTCTGAAGTTATCAGCCTGGCTCCTGAATACCGCGAATTCAGCCACCTGAACATTCCGCAGGAGTGTAGAGATGTCCTAGCTAAAGCTAGAGCTGACTCACTAAAAAGACCTATTCTCTCAAATGGAAATGCTTCTGTGTCTGGTGTGCGAAAGAAGATCTACACCCTTTCCACGTCACCCCACAGCAACTGCTGCCATATCTGCTACACCTGGCGCAGTCAGGACTTGCCCATGCGTCCATCAAGGTTCACCTGGCAGCAATATCTAGGTTCACAAGAACTTCTGATGGTCCTTCCCTGTGGGCGGACAGGCTCATCAAACAATTCCTGAAGGGCCTCTTCAGGTCCTTTCCAAGGCCAAAACCTGTCTCTCCGTCATGGCAACTCAACGTGGTCCTTCACCAACTGATGAAGCATCCCTTCGAGCCTATCCACAAAACGGATATCAAATTCCTGTCGTGGAAGACGGCCCTCCTCCTGGCCTTAACCTCAGCCAGAAGGGTCGGTGAATTGCAAGCCCTCTCCATCCAAGACCCTTTCTTACAATTCAAAGAGGACAGAGTCATCCTGCGTACTAACCCACGATTCATACCCAAAGTCCCATCGGACTTCCATCTTAATGAGCCTGTGGTTCTCAAATCGTTCTTTCCGAACCCATCTACTTCGGCTGAAAGAACGCTGCACTCTTTAGATCTTAAGAGATGCCTCAAATTCTATATTGACAGAACAAAACAATTCAGGAAATCATCCCAACTCTTTGTCGCATTCAGCAGACCAAGGAAGGGCATGCCCTTAACGAAACAAAGTATATCAAGGTGGATCTCTTCAGCGATAACTTTCTGCCATGACAAGGCTGGGCGGCCTTTGGACTCGCGGGCCAAAGCCCATTCCACGAGAGCCATGTCCACGTCTGCGGCACTGTTTGCTGGAGTGCCACTCCTGGACATCTGTAGAGCGGCGACCTGGAAGTCCCCGTATACCTTCACCAGGCACTACTGCTTGGATGCTGAGCTGACGAAAGACGCAGCAGTGGGCAGAGCAGTGCTTCGCCATCTATTCCAGTGAGGTGAGCCTTCTTGCTTCCCACCATCCTTGACTGGTATGCACATCTCTTTATTACTAGATACTACATGACATTGTATGTTGTTGATTTACAGTCGCAAATGTTTCCTATCTGCAGACTTATGTATGCTGTACCAACACAGAATGTGCATATTGTATTGCTTGCTACTCTGATTCAGGCATGTGAATCTATGAAAGACACCCAAATACTGGATAAGAAATGCGTTACTTACCTGTAACTGCAGTTATCCAGAATTAGTGTCTTTCATAGATTCACATGCACCCTCCCGCCTCCCCTGGAAGGACTCACCTCTCTCTCTAACAAGTTTAAACCTAACTAGCCTGGTGCGTACGAAAATCTGAGAGACTGAGGCTCCTCACAGGAAGGTTCTAGAGGGAGGTAGTAGCTGATTGGTTGTTTCTCTTTACTTTGGTCCTTTTTACAAAAGGACACAGATAGGCTTCCAAGGTGGGACCCTTGGGCCTACTCTGTTTGGTCCTTCCTACATAAGGACCTAGATAGGACACTAAGGTGAGACCCTTAGGCCTATTCTTTTATATGTATGTCTTAGGACATTACTTTTTTATATACCGGAGGCTCCCGTCTCGACGACGGGGAATGATTCAGGCATGTGAATCTATGAAAGACACTAATACTGGATAACTGCAGTTACAGGTAAGTAACGCATTACTTTCTTGCTTAGCCATCCTGTGTGCCTCTACTGGGTTTGGAGATTGACTGTCTGGCTGTGGAGTGACAGGTGCTGGGGAAGAGCAGTGGATCCAGAGAGTCTGGATGAGACGGGCTGGGCTTAATAGACCTGTGCTGCATTTAGAGTAGGGGGAGATTTCCTTTAACCTGAATGGGTCTTGTCTGCCTCTGACACTGCTGTTTCCACCTCCTGCCTGGAATCTGCACCAGAGAGCACAGAACTGGTTCTGGCTGGGTAGAAACACTCTCTGCCTCCAGAGAACAAAGGATTTTGGGTTATAAAAAGTGGGGCCCAGACCCTTAAACTTTAGAATTTGCTGGAATCAAGGAACCTGCCAAGAAGAAGAGCTGCCTGGAGAAGTACTGCCCCTTTGTTGTGTTGCTTTGTTGGGTTGGCCTGCGTTTGCTGCTTCTGCCTTGGGCAGTGAAAAGACTGGACTGCACTTAAATTACTTGTATTGAGTTTCTCCAAGGGCCTACAGTAGAGCTTGCCTCCTGTTCTGATGTCTCAGGGACTGCAAAGACTTCACCAAACTCTGTGTACCGCTTCTGGAACCGTTGTTTCAGTTGCCACAGCGAAGGGAAACGCAACCAACTCATTCACCTAAGCCGTCTGGACGATCGTCACTGAGCCGCTACCTGCATCGCATCGAGAGGGCACCGCACCCTGCACCACTTCCATTTTGCAATGCTACCGCGACGGTCGCCTTGACCTGCTCGCACGAGTGTGCCAGCCGCAATGACAAAGATACTGTTACTGAGTATGTCCACACTTTTGCTGGCCCGTACCAACGCTGTCGGCTGGAACTGTTAGACTCTATGGTTTTCAGCATCACAATGGCCCCGGACAGAGCCACAGACTCATGCAAACTGTGTTTTTGAGGTATTTCTGTAATTTCAAGGATATCTTGCAAAGTATATATTTTTAAGTACTGTATGTTGGATTCTTATTGTTTTGGATACATAAAAATATTGGATATTTTTCTAAATTGGTGTGGTGTCCTTTTGTAGTGCTTTCATGGTGTTACCGTTGGTTATGTGCAAATGCTTTACACGGGTAAGGCTATCAGATCTCTCAGTTCGCAGGTTTCTCCCTACCACTCTCGGTGATGGGACGAGTGGCGATTTAAAAAAAAATGGTAGTCCTACCTCGCTTGCTATATTTTTTTACTAACCTGCCGGTAGTGATTCCGATCCCGCTTCTCAACTCACTGAACACTATACTCTATGCCTTGATTTCGGGCAATGGCCGACATAGAGTGGGACTAGCCAAGCTGCAGTTGGACACCGATAAGGGTGGACTGGGTGCCCCGGATTTTCGTGCCTACTGTTACGCGAGCCAACTGCAATGGCTTTCGTACTGGCTGGTAGGACGCAACCTGCATGAAATAGATTATACTCCCGCCGACATAGATCGAGGGAGGCTGCACACACTGCTCCTACGGTTTGCTAGGGTCCCGGTCGATGTCCCGACGCTCCTGCGCACGGCGCTTACATATTGGAAAACATCCACACATTACACGCTTGGCTGCCTTCTTTATTCTGATACCACACCACTCATCGGCATCCCTACCCCCACTGGCTTCCTCACTAAAAGACGGCTACTCCCCTGGACGGAGGGCTTTGTCACCACAGTGGGTGCTCTGTGTGATGAAGGTACACTTATGGACCATGGTGACTTGGTCAGACGTCAAGGAGTCTCTGACGCATTATACTTAACACACGCTGTAGTCCTGCAGTACGTAAAGAAACATTGGGCCCCTAACAGGGAGGAACCCCTCGGCATGAAATGGTCTTTATGACCTACTTGATGGGAGAGGGCCGTCATCTCACTAAGTGGCTATACAAAGGCATTACAACCCACACTAGAATCCCATTGACGGACTTATGCAACAAATGGTCCACGGACCTTGGTACAGGCCTGACAGATAAAGACTGGAACAGGATCTTAGAATACCCCAAGAAAATCCCTTGTAACACCAAATTTAAATGTATTCAGTTTATGGTCTTACATAGGGCGTATCTTACTCCACACCAGCTGCAATGCATATTCCCAACCACACAACACTGCTGCCCCAGATTTAAGTTAGAAGACGCTGACTTATTACACATGCTCTGGCAGTGTCCTGTGCTTGCACCTTACTGGTCGTAAGTGGTTACTTTGATCGAATCTGCGGTTGGGATCCCTAACCCCGGGCACGCCTGCAGTCTGCTTACTAGGACTGATCCGAAGCTCTAAGGCACAGAAAGTACAGTTTTGCTTTATAGATTTAACACTACTTCTGGCCAAACGCTCCATCACGATGCGGTGGAAACCGGTCACACCCCCAACTCTCTATGGCTGGCGTGGGTCGGTAGTGAGGTGATTAGTGGTGCAGAGCACGCTGCTATCCGCCGGGAGGAAGCCCGGGGACTGCGCTAAAAGATTATCTCTTTGGACTAGGATAGCATTCTGGAAGCGTTCAAGGCCCTGGCTCCGCCACCTGTCCCTGTAACGCGGAACTAATGGCAGCTTTGTTGTCCAGACTCTCTTCCAACTTACACTACTACTGATCCATATGTCCCGCAGACCTTGCACTGTACAGTATATACTTTGGAATGTTTGAGTGTAACCGGGGTTAGCTAGGAGAACCCTCTGACTAATAAGTTGAGTGGGTAGGGCCAGACGAAGTTGGGGCAGGGAGGGAGGGCTGGGATAGTTTCAATAATGTGATGCATTATTCTTCTTATGTGGCAGTAATGCTGCAGTGCACTGGGACACAGACTGATTTTGGACTGCATATGCACAAATTTGTGTCAAGCATGGACACGATTGGAAATGTCACGCTGCTGGATACACACTGGTCTGCTATTGTACCCTTAACAGCCCTTGTTTTCAAGCCCAGACTGCACTGCGACTTTAATGTGATTCATATGTGTGTGTAATTGTAATAGATGTAACCAATGGAAGGAAAACAAATCTTAATAAAATATCTTGTAAAAAAAAATTGCAAATGCTTTAAACATTGTCTCTAAGGTAAGTCTGACTGCTCGTGCCAAGCTACCAAGGGGGTGAGCCGGGTTTATTTTAGGGGAGTAACTCCCTTAACCTGACTAGGAAGAAGGGTCCCACTTTGACAAACGTATCTACCTCTGCCTACTAGAGACCCCCATTTCGAACAGGGGGATAATGTTAGACTAGTGTATAGGATGTCATTGTTTGTAATCCTATTCTCCTTGATGACACACCATAGAGTGAAACTGACCCAATTTGCAAGTCTGCACAATGGTCTTTCCTTGCCCTTCCTATTAGCTTTCTTGCTAAAGTTGGCATAGGATAAACCTTGAGCCTTCATAGTGAGTCTTGTCCCCTGAAAGCGGCAGAGGTCATGTGTATCTATAAAATTACCCCAGTCTGAATCATCTACTTTAGAACCCAGCCCTGTCACGTTCCACGAAAGGATCCTTCTGAGAGGCAGGGTTTGGATTGGTGCAGGGACAGGAAGTTTTGTCTCCCTTTGTGGTCACCTCCAATCTGTCCATTGAGGTAATAGATATGGGCGGTTCACTACCTTGTGTCTCCCCCACTTTTCTTTCTACAATTCTGGGATTAGTCCTGGATGGGTGCTGCGTTCTAGATCTGATTACGCTTCAAGGAATGAATTTATGGAGTTCCATGGATCAAGGTTTGAGCTCCTACTCTATCAGCTTGAGGGTCTGGGCTGTCCACCCGTCCCGCCTCCTCCTGCAGGTAATTCACCTGAGAACACCCATGACTGATTAGTTTGATAGGATCCAGGCTGTTGTTTCTCTCATTGGCCTGACAGTCTATTCCGTCAAGAGAGGAAATTCTATTAAAGATTGTAAACCTTCGATTACTTTGCTTTTCACTTAATATTTTCATATTTATAGGAGAGGGAGGGAGATTTCTCTTCAGAACGGCTCAGTCATAGATTTACTGATACTGGGTTCATAAAAATAACCAGGGGAGTAAGTCAATGCTCGACCTGCTTGAAACTTTGCCCACTGACTCTAGGAGCAACCTGCTGACTAGATACAGGCTTTCAAAGTTGTTATGACACAGTCACCTTTTTGGTCCACCGGACCTGGCCCAATCCAACCCACCCTACGAGTTAACAAAATATAATTTGCCATAGAGCGAAACGCCCCTGTTCCTTGTGAGCCAGTTCAGTGTCTTGTTTACTTGATTGCCATGGGTTTCCTTCTGATTTTCATGTACTTGGGGGAACGCCAGTCAGGATGGCCACATATGGGCATGAAGCGGGGTTAAGTTGATAACAGGAAGTTTCCATTTGTAAGTACGGTCATGGGACCCTTGGGGCCCAGAGTTATATCCCTTCGGGGTTTTGGTCTTTCTTCACTGCTCTTAGCTATTGTTTGGTCTTGATGTGGGGGAGCTCCAAGCTGTCTAGAATGCATACAGCTTGGGCAAGAGTTTCCTTTAAAAGGAATCTTGAGGGGGCGTGGCCAAGATGGCGGTGAGACAGGACTCTCATTTCAAGGCTCCTGCCTGCCGCCCGTCTGCTGCAGCACTGCGCGGCTCCTGGGGGGCCCGTTTAGTGGGAGAGTGGGGTTTGTGAGCCCCCAAGTGCCCGCGGACCCATCTGTGCCCACCTTTGGTCCCCTGACGGTGCCGGGAGCCGGGAACACGAAGAGCGCGCCGGTCGCCATTAAGGCGCGGCCTCGACAAAACGGTGCCTGTGTAACGGACACCGAGGCCTGCGTTCCCCCTCCTGGCCACATCACTACCCTTGACTGCGGGGCAACGCCCGGCGGGGGGCCCCCCGGAGACCAGCACGGTGAGCCCCGACCCGCAGCTTCTGCTGCGCTCGGCGGCGCAGTGTGGCGGAGGCCCCAGCCCGACCTGTGTGCTGGGCTGCGTTGGTGCCCGACCTCATGAGTGTGCCAGCCGACTTCGTGGCAGTTGAGGCGGCTGCGGCCTGCGGGAGCCCCGAGGCCCCTGGAGTGGCGCGCGGCCCAGAAGAGTGTGGCGCCTGCTGAGGGACGCTCTCACCGGGACGCCAGCGGTCCCCAAGAGATTGTCCGCCGCCCTTGGATTGTGCAGAAGGCCTGCCGCCCGCTGCTGGTGCTGGGGCCCGACTGGCACGGGGCTCGGTGCGGGGCGCGGCCCCGGGATACGGACTCGGCCGGCAAGAGGGAGCTCCTGTGGCGTTTGCAGCCTGGGGCGTGCGGGCCCCCCGCTGGGCCTGGGTTGAGTGCTGTGCGAGGCCTGGAACATTGGAGACGTGGTTCGCAAAGCCCTGGCCTGGTGGGGGGGAGAGGATGCCCTCACATTTTGGAGCATCAGGTCCCTGGACAAGAGGTGAGCCCGGACGGCTGGTGACGGATCCGGGGACCCTCTGCCACACCAGTTAGCGAGAGTGACTCTGCCCCAGCCGGGGCCTGCCTAGCAGTGTCACCGGTTTGACGAGGGCCTTTCCCTAGGGCCAACCCCTCCACCCCCCCTCCCCAGAGTGTGGGTCGAGTGCTGCTTTCGGCCGGCCCTGGACACCAGTGGGCCGTGTCGTGCAGATCCCCGACTCGGGCTGCAGATCCCCTACATTGGCGGAGGGGCCCGGCTTACCCGGGGTGTGAGTCCTCTCGTCGCTCTGGCCGCCTTGGGGCTGGGATTGACTGGGCCCGCGCGGACGGTAAGTGGAGCCCTCCTCAAGCTTGCAAGACCTGCATGCCGGTTAGATCTGCGCCCGGCCCCCGAGTGACAGCCCTGGGGCCTGCCTTCAGCACTCCATAGCATATCCCGGGACCCCCTCCGTGCATTCTACTTCGGCGGCACGCTCTCGGCCGACAGAGGCCCTCCGCCGGTGACTGTGTCAACTGGGTGTCGCCCTTCACCCGTGCGGAGACCGCCAGCCACTAAGGAGCCCGAAACGTTAAGGTGAAACCTCTGAAGGACATCTTTGGTCGTGCCCAGTCCAATCCAGATATGGCAACCGCAATCCCAAATGCTGAGTCATCCAAGCAGCAGCTGGCCCCTGGAGATGAGCCCATCACAAAGGCCTTTTTGGAGTCGCTTTTCCGCACATTACACGAGGATGTCGGTAAAGGCAGAGTTTGCCACAGAACTTAAGGATGTACGCACCGAGGTGGATTCTGTTGGGGAGCGCGTAGCCACACTTGAGGGGACCAGTGATTCATCAGTGGCAGATCTGGCGACACTCCAGCAGGAAGTTTTCCGGCTACAGGACCAGAACATGGACATGCAATTACATCTGGAAGACATCGAGAACCGATCCCGAAGACACAATATTCGCATCCGGGGAGTGAGGCATTCGGACGACACCAAAGACCTATTTGCTTTCACTAGTGGCCTCTTTCGACACATCCTAGGCGACTCCCACACAGCGGACGTGGTCCTGGATAGGGCTCACAGGGTGGGCCCACCCCGTGGACCTCAAGCACCGCCTGCTGATATTTTAGTGTGTGTGCAGGTCTTCAAGACCAAGAAACCATTCTTTCTAAAGTGAGAGCCATGGACACAATATCTTTCCGGGGCCACTTACCGGTGCTCTATCAGGACTTGGCTTTAATTGCACTGCAAAGGCTCAGGCAGTTTCGTCCCGTGACCGACAACGAGGGATCTCCTATTCTTGGGGGCACCCTTTCCGGCTCATCTTTCGGTTTAACGATAAACTGCACCAGCTCCGCTCGCTGACGGACGCCTGTCGCCTTCTAGACGCCTGTCGCCTTCTAGACCTGACACCCCCGAGTGAAGAAGAGGCCACAGACGACACAGACACGAGGCCCATTAACTCTCCGTCTGGCTGGCAGCGACAAACCAGGAGGCGACGTCACCGGAAACCACCGGCCTCAGAAATTGCACGAAGTAAACAAGATGCCCTGGCAACTGCTACTGTGGCCCTAGCAAGCAAGAACTCGGATGTCAAATGAGGATTTGGCGGGAGGGCACCTTTAGTCTCCCTCTGATGCATCTTTGCTGAGGTTGGGCAGGTGGCGGGCTGTGGGGCGCTTTTCCCTTTGTGGACTGACCATGCTCCCCACTTGGTTGTTTATTCTGGCCGTCCTGGGACGACAGACTTTGTTCGAACACTCTTTCTGCTTTTTGGGTGTTTGGGTTGGGTGGGGTGGGTGGGATTGGGTCTGGGGGCGGGTTTTGTCTCGGGGTTGGGAAGGGCCAGGGTGGTTCTTGGGGAGGTTTCAGGGGTTTTCTTTGTTTTTTTAAAAATGTTTTTGATTGGTTGGGTGGGTCGCCCTGTCCACATCTTCCCTTTTTGTTCCAGTTTTGCAGCTTTTGGGATGCTCCCATCATCCCTCCCACGTATCCACGCCCACGAATGGGACTTCCAAGCTACCCTCGCTATGCCTTCCATACTAGATGGTGCACCAAGGGCTTAAGATTATAACACTCAATGTCCGGGGCCTGAATAACCCTATCAAACGGCGGGCAATCCTATCTTTCTTGGAGCATTCTGCCGCGGACATTTGCCTCTTACAGGAGACCCACCTGTTATGCAAGGATCAGCACAGGTTGAAATCCCGCGCTTTCCCTACTCAGCTATTCTCCTCACTCTCCACCAAGTCCGCGGGGGCTGCGATACTGGTTTCCCGGTCATTCCATGGTAGGGTGGCCCAGAGGGAGGCGGAGATCAAGGGCCTCTTGCTCACTTACAGATTCCTCGTGGAAGGTCAGTCCCTCATTATAGGCTCGGTCTACGCTCCTAACGACGGACAAGACAGCTTCCTTCACAAAGCACTCACTGACGCCACTGCTACCTCTGAGCGACACATACTGCTGAGGGGCGACCTGAACCGCGTCTTTCACAACCAGACCGACCGCTCCTGCCAACGCACTGGCCAAGTAGGGGCCCTCGCCAAGTCGGGCCTAGCACGCCTCCAGGACCTAGGCCTAGTTGATCTCTGCCAACACTTCCACCCCCATAGTTGGTCTTACACCTATTACTCAGGGGCCCACAAGACATACGCTAGACTGGACTATTTCTTGTGCTCCACCTCGCTTCTGGCGCTAGCCACAGAGGCCGATATTCTTACTGGGTCTCGATCGGACCACTCCCCAGTCATGGCCTCCTTTTTACTCCCACCGACCCCGCCACCACAGCAGCACTGGTGCCTGCGAGACTCCCTATTGCTCCAGCCATCCGTTGTAGACCCAATTAAGACCTCCATCGCACAATTTTTAGCCCACAATGCCAGTCTGGATACTTCCCTGGCGACACAGTGGACTGCCCTTAAGGCGGTGCTGCGGGGAGAATTCATCAATATATCCATCGCCAACAACAAAGAGCGGGCTCAGAAGAGATCCAAACTCACACAGCCGGTGGCGGAATTGGAGCAGATGCACCAGCGCACGGGGGCAGCCAGGGCATGGCGCCAACTGTGCACGGAGCGGAAGCAGCTGGCTGCATTAGATCAAGATAGAGCTGGATACGCAGCCCCCCGCCTACGCCATGCTTACTATGTGGGAGGCAATCGGTGTAGGCACCTCTTAGCTCATAAACTCTGCAAACAACGACAGCGACATGGGGTGCAAGCCATCCGTACGGCTGCGGGCGAGCTTGTTACCGAAGTCGTCGATATAGCGGAAGCCTTCCAAGCCTTCTACGCTAAGCTTTATGCGGGTGACTCCCTCGATGCACGCCAGAGCCTGGAGTGTTCGAGGCATGTGGGCTGCTGAATTCATATCTGTACATAGATCGCCGCCTAGTGTTGGGTCCGGATGATCGCACATTGTTGTCCTGGAAGAGCCTTCGAAGTATCACGAGATAGGTGGCTCCTCCCCTGGACTACAGTGCGCATGGGCATCGACTCCATCCTCAGATTGTTTCTTTCCGCCATTGGGTTCGGATGTATATTGGTTCACTCTGTCGGGATCGATAAACTTTCTTAAGGCCAAAAGGTCTTTAGTCTTATTCGTCGGTATTGTCTAGCGTTCGGTGGCTACTCGTTCCGGTTCGGTCCCGAGCCGGAGTCTACAGGACCACGTGCTCTCAACGCGGAAGGCCCAGTCGAGGACGCTATCGACTGCTCATCATGGACCGTAGTCCGTTCAAGAGATGTCCCGTGTGCAACTCCAAGTATCCCCACATCGACGTCCACCCGGTGTGCAACAAGTGTCTGTCGCCGGATCATGATGAAGCCAGTTGCATGGCTTGTTCCCGTTTCAGGTCCAAGAAGACGCTTAAGCATCGACGTGCTGCGCGCCAGGAGGCCCAGCAGACTGCACCGGCGCCTGTGGACATCTTCAATGTCGGGGATGACGAAGAAGATGACCGGGAAGTTGAAGAAACCTTGTCGAATCCCGCGTCGGAGGTAGACTATGACGCTGAAATGTTTGAGGCAGAAGAAGTTGTCGAAGAGGTAGGAGACGACGAAGGGGCCTTTGGGGCCATGGAAGATAGCTCGAGCGAAGAGCTACCTCAAACAGACATTGGGGCCGTACCGCTTCAACAGGCTCAGGTCGAGGGATACCCAAAACCTTGCAATGGGTTCTACGGCCCCGCCTTCGGGCTCGGCTATGGACATTACTATTGAGCCACGCCCTGAGAAATCGAAACCGAAAGCAACACCATCGGTCTCGACGCAGGGGAAAGCACCGGTACCCTCCACGAAACCGAAAGTGCAAGTTACCTTGGTCGGATCCAAGCACTCGGAAGCGTCGACGAAGCACAAGGCTCTGGTCGAGGCTCTAAGTCCATGGGGGCCTTGCAGTCCCAGCAATTCAGGGGTGGTTCTTTTCGTCGCTCAAGCAATAGAGGTGTTTCCAGAGGCCAAAGCTCACAACCCACCCAGTATTATAAGGGCAGTACACAATCCACCTACATCAAACAGAGTTGTGGTGGATATCGTGGGAACAGCGCCAAGGGCAGAGGCAGAGGAAACAACAACGCCAGATCCTCTGCCAACAACAACAAACAGTGACGCCTTGTCACTGCCCCCAGACCACGCAACACCAATCGGGGGGAGACTTCAGAGGTTCCTGCCAGTCTGGAAGTCCATCACCACAGACAAGTGGGTCACAAAACTTGTCCAGTACGGTTATTGTCTGGAGTTAACATCCACTCCGCCAAACATACCCGCAAGACACCGTCCTATGTCTGCCGGGCATTTGCACTTATTGCAGCAGGAGGTACTCGTCATGCTGCAAAAAGGGGCAATCGAGCTCGTGCCTGTGGAAGAAAGAGGCACAGGAGTTTACTCACTGTACTTCTTGATTCCAAAAAAGGACAGGTCCCTCAGACCCATACTCGACCTCAGACCCCTCAATCAATGCATTCTATCGGAGCATTTTCATATGTTGACCCTGCAGCAGGTACTCCCGTTGCTCAGTCAAGGGGATTTCCTCGCAACTTTAGACCTAAAGGATGCGTTTTTTCACATTCTGCTGCACCTGTCACACAGAAAATACCTCCGGTTCACCATCCAAAACAAACATTACCAGTTCAAGGTTTTGCCTTTCGGAGTCACCACGGCACCCAGGGTATTCACAAAGTGCCTGGCGACGGTGGCAGCGCACCTGAGGAGACAAAACATTCACGTCTACCCTTATCTGGTGACTGGCTCATTCAGGCAAAGTCAGCCCAGCAGTGTGCCGCCCACATGTCCCACACCATTCACCTCCTTCACGATCTGGGATTCTCACTGAATTACCCAAAGTCCCACCTGCAACCCGCCCACATACGGCAGTATCTGGGTGCGACGATAAACACTCTGGCAGCCACAGCACAGCCAAATTCAGTGAGGGTCAACAGCATTCAATCGCTGATACAGAAGTTCAGAATTCAACGCTCGCTTCCAGCGCGAGTGTTCATGCAGTTGATAGGCATGATGGCCTCCTGCATCTCCATAGTCCCGCACGCGAGACTACATATGCGTCCGCTTCAGGAGTGCTTAGCACCTCATTGGACTCAGGCTCACGGACAATTGAAAGACCTAGTGTTGGTGAGCGGTCGGGGATACAACTCGCTGCATTGGTGGAACCCACAAAACCTTTGCAAGGGACGACCGTTCCAGGAGCCTGTGCCGCAGATCATCCTGACGACGGATGCTTCTCTCCAGGGATGGGGAGCTCATGTACTCCATTACACTGTGCAGGGACTATGGACGCAACGAAAGATGCACATCAATGTTGTTAGAAATGGGATCCCTGGCTGGCCAGGGCTTGTGCCAAAGTCAGTCAGAGACCACCACTCCCAAGTCAGGGCAAGGGAGTTACACGCCAAGATAACCCCTGCTCACCCTCTAGGTAACGTGGCGCGAGCAGCAAGGCTAAACTTGGAGGCGATATGAGTTAAGTATTTGCGCACGCACCCCAGCAACAACACCCAAGGCCCACCACAAAGGAAACTCCACACAAGGTTATATATAAAAATAGCCTTTGTATTACACAAAAACACATTAGATAGAACACACACTTTACAATGTGCCAACAGGCACGGGCAGAATTTACAGGGGATATGTACAAGACAGGGCCACCTGGACTACTGTCAGGAATTAGCACTTAGAACATATAATAATAAATCACTGTAGCAAGAAAATAGAATATGAAGCACACAACCAGTATTTACTGGTAACCAGGACCTCACTAGCACCACCTGTACTAGGAGAACAACCCCCTAAGTATCACAATACCTGTAGGGGTATAAGCACATAACACATGATGCATGACATACATTCAGAGGTGTAAGGGAGGAAACACATGACGCCTAAACACATTCAGAGGTGCAAATAACACATGATGCATAAAAACATTCAGCGGTGTAGAACAAGGCACATGACGTATTCTCAACACATTCAGAGGTGCAAGGACGAGCAATTGCGCAAAACTCACATTAGTCACCACCTGTGACTGTCCCTAGGCCAACTGGCCTCTCTAGGGCTAGGATGCCCTGTGTCCCAAAGTCAGGGGGCCTAAACATGGCAGCTGCCCACAAAGTGCTGGGCAGCTGGAAACACTGTTGGGCCACCACTGGAGCCTCGCAGGCTCTGTCCAGAACAATGTGGTGCAAAGAGGTGAGCCTCTCAGGGCTCTAAAAGGAATCAATGCAGCCTCCCTGGGCTGCGGGGCCCCTCACGGGGGACCTAGAAACACTGAGGGTGCCTCGAGCCTCTCTGGGCTGGAGGCACCAATGCGGGCGGGTTGCAGTCCCCCTCCTGGGGACTCGAGAATCAAGGAAATGCCCAAGAGCCTCTCGTGGCTCTAAATCGGAAGGGGCGGCTTGTTGGAGTCCCTCCCGGACTCTGAATGCAATGGACAATGCCCCCAAGAGCCCTCGTGGGATTTGCAGAAGAATGTGGCCGCTGGTGGAGCCTTCCGTTGGAGTCCCGGCTCGGGGGACTCGTGGGGCAAAGGTGCGCCCTGGTGGAGCGGCCCGCTGTCAAGTGGGGGCCGCTCGAGTAGAGGCACGGGGGGAGGTGCACGACCTCGCACCTCTCCCCAAGCCTAGCCGGCTTTCACTCACCGGCTTCGCGTTGCTGGAGATCTCCTCTGGTGCTCCGGCTGCTCCTCAGGTGCCGCAGGCGGGGCTCTGCTCCTCCGGGCAGCGGCGACAGGACTTTACCACAGGTGGGGCTCTCTCCTGGCACGGGAGCCCCGCTGCCTCATGCACTGCTTCCTGTCTCTCCCCTCAGCCTCCGGGGCTCACCTCTTCACATGGGAACCCCGGCAGTCAGCTTCCGGCTTCCTCTCTCGGGTTGCGGGGGCGGGACTTCCGGGTTGCTCCAGACCTGGCAACGTCCTGCTGCAGCTTGCCTGGCTCCTGCCTCGGGTGTCCGCCAATGACAGCGCGGCCCCGAGCAGGGAGGCGGGCACTTCCGGGTCGCACTTGGCAGCGGCCCGGCAACGTTCCAAAACACTCCTGGGCTGCGGCGGTGATTTCAACACGGAGTGGGCTCCCGTGTTAATGAAATATCAAGCGAGGTGGGCACTCTCTGTGGGGGCCAACAAACCAGTGGGCAATGCGCAGAAATCGGCAAAAACGGGTCCAATGCCGGGTGGGCACCGGCCTTTACAAATAAAGCGCTCCCCAGCGCTACAGCCAAAATAAAGCGCTCTTAAGCGCTTGAAGCAGAACACAGCGCTCCCAGGTGCCCTCAGGCAGATAGGGCGCTCCCAGCGCTGGCAGACAAAATAAAGCGCTTCCAGGCGCTTCAGGGGAAACACAAGTCCAGCAAAAGTTCCTCAGGGCAGGCAGGGGGCAAGGCTGGGCTCAGAGCCAGCACACTGGGTGTCCAGGCAGGGAGGCACTCCAAGTGGCGGTCCTCTGGCCCAGCGACAGCAGCAGCAGCCCCCTCAGGATCCTGGAAGTGAACACATTCATGGGGACACAGCCCCATTTTTATACAGCTAAATCCTTTGTTTGGAGGTGCAGGGTGGGGGAGAAACCAGTCGCAGCTGGTTTGGGAGTACCCTCGATGGCCCAACCACCCCTTTCTTTCACTGGGGAGGCTAGGGTCGTTAGACACACCACAGGGGGGCGGAGCCAGCATTGTGTGGGGAAAACCCAGCCCATCCAGGACACAGGTACACTCCTCCCACACATCACTCATGCTAATCTCACACTCACCACCGGGCAGACCCATCCAGACTTCCTGGAGCCTGGCATGCCAGCCAGCTCCAGCCAATCACGCTCCAGGCATATTTTACATTAATATGCCAATTCCTAGAAGTGGCATTTGTACACAAGACACACTCATGCCACATACACCATTGCGAAGCATTCACTCTCACGAGTTCGCACATATCAGATTCGAACCTGTACACCCCACGCATCAGGAATTACCAGGGACACTTACATTCCCCATTCATTCCTATGGGAGGGCAGGCCTATCTCATCACATGCACTCAGAGTGCGCACGCACTTTCCACTGGGACACAGTGAAAGTGCGCAGAACCGAAAAATCACCATCACCAGGTCACCATTACAAGCAAAAAAAGTCTAGGGGTGAACCTGCCAGAAGGGCCAAGTCCAACAAATGTTCTGGAACTGATGGCAATCTTCATGGCACTAAAGGCCTTCAAAGTACATCTGTGCAACAAGGTCGTGTTGATCCGGACGGACAACATGACGGCCATGTACTACATTCAGAAGCAGGGAGGAACACACTCTCCACAGCTGTCTCATCTGGCTCAGAGCATGTGGAAGTTGGCCATTCAGAGAAACATCTTCCTCATGGCAGAACACCTCCCAGGCAAGGACAATCAGATGGCGGACCTGCTCAGCAGGTACAGTCACCAAATGTACGAGTTTGAGATACATCCATCGGTACTCCACCCGTACTTCCAAAGGTGGGGTCATCCAGAGATAGACCTGTTCGCCACAAAGAAGAACGCAAAATGCCAAAGCTTCGCCGCCAGGTTTTCACACCCACAGTCGCAAGGCAATGCGATATGGATGAACTGGTCAGGCAAATTTGCGTACGCTTTTCCCCCAGCACCTCTGATACCGCTGGTGGCACGCAAGCTGAAGCAGCACTCAATGACTCTCATCCTAGTTGCTCCAACGTGGGCTCGCCAACCATGGTACACCACGTTTCTGGAACTGTCCGTGGTACCGCATCAAAGGCTGCGCTTCACACCCAGGCTTTTGACGCAGAGCCATGGCGACATTCAGCATCCAGATCCGCAACAGCTCAACCTGGCGATCTGGCTCCTGAGGTCTTAGAGTTTGGCTACCTCAACTTACCTCCTGACTGTATGGATATCATCTGGGAGCTAAGGAAGCCCACCACTAGAGCATGCTATGCGACGAAGTGGAAGCGGTTTGCCATTTATTGTGCAGGCCACAACATTAGCCCACTAGATGCATCTATTCAGAACATCATTTGTTATCTTTTCCATCTTTACAAATGTAATCTAGCCTATGCTTCCATTCGCATACATTTATCCGCAATGGCTGCTTATCTCCAAAACAGGCAGCACCTCTCACTTTTCAGGGTGCCTGCCATTAAAGCCTTTCTGGAAGGACTCAAACGAGTCATTCCTCCACGGACTCCACCAGCTCCTGAGTGGAACCTCAATGTGGTCCTCACCCGGCTGATGGGTCCCCCTTTTGAACCACTGCATTCCTGTGAGATTCAATTCTTGACATGGAAAGTGGCTTTCCTTATAGAGATTACGTTGCTGCGACGAGTTAGTGAACTCCAGGCACTAACTATCCAAGAGCCATTTATTCAAATTCATTCTAACAGGGTGGTGCTTCGCAGTAACCCTAAATTCCTTCCTAAGGTAGTGTCTCAATTCCATATTAACCAGACTATTGAACTACCTGTGTTCTTCCAAAATCCTGAGTCATTGGCGGAGAGAATGCTCCACACGCTTGACGTCAAAAGGGCCCTAATGTATTACATTGATAGGACCAAAGATTTTAGGAAAACTAAACAACTCTTTGTTGCCTTTGCGCCACAACACAAAGGTAACCCCATTTCCAAAGCTGGTATAGCCAGGTGGATAGTTAAATGTATTCAGATCTGCTATCTGAAAGCCAAGCGTACTCTCACCATTCCACCACGGGCCCACTCCACCAGAAAGTTGGGGGCCTCCATGGCTTTCCTTGGAAATATTCCTTTGGAAGACATATGTAGAGCAGCCACATGGTCTACCACACACACATTTACAAAACATTATTGTGTTGATGTACACTCTAAACAGCAGGCAGCTGTAGGGCAGGCTGTTCTAAAAACACTTTTCCAAACTGCTGCAGCTGGCACGGGCGGCCGCCGTTAATGGAGGGACTGCTATGTATTCTATGCACTGATATGAATTCAGCAGCCCACATGCCTCGAACCGAATATGCTACTTACCAGTATGCATCTGTTCTTGGCATGTAGGGCTGCTGACATTCATATAGCCCGCCCTCCTCCCCGGCGCCTGTAGCAGCCGCAGGATTCACATATACTTCTAGCATGGTCGTCATTCACTGAGTTTCACTCCATCTTGGCCACAATGGCTAAAAACAATCTGAGGATGGAGTCGATGCCCATGCTCACTGTAGTCCAGGGGAGGAGCCACCTATCTCATGATACTTCGAAGACTCTTTCAGGACAACAATGTGCGATCATCCGGACCCAACACTAGGCGGCGATCTATGCACAGATATGAATGTCAGCAGCCCTACATGCCAAGAACAGATGCCTACTGGTAAGTAGCATATTCGATCTGGATGGTGCGCGGTTCTCCCCATTGACTCCAGCCCAAGCTGCGCATCTGGATAGGGAGATTGGGCTAGAGGAGGTAATTACGGCCATTTCGCGCCTCCAACTCTGGAAGTCCCCTGACCCTGATGGCTACTCTGCAACCTTTTACAACACCTTTTGTCATCTGGTGGCCCCCCTGCTTCGGGATCTCTTTAACTCATTCGCTCAACCCGGGGCTATCCCAGAGGAGATGCTAGAGGCTTTGATTACAGTCATTCCGAAACCTGGGAAGGACGTCACCAGCTGTGGCGTGTACAGGCCGATTTCCCTTCTTAATGTGGATATCAAACTGTACACGAGCATTCTGGCGATGCGGTTAGCCCCTTATATGCCACAGCTGGTGGAGCCGGATCAGGCTGGCTTTATCTCACAGCGACAAACCAGCGATAATACGAAAGGGGTTCTACATCTTTTAGAAGCAGCGTCACGCGTGCGGGAGGACTGTATGTTGCTGGCCATAGACGCGGAGAAGGCCTTTGATAGGGTCCACTGGCCCTATCTGGAGCAGGTCTTGCAGCGGCTAGGCTTTGGGGAAGTTTTGTGTACCCGCATTCTTAACTGTTATCGCTCGCCCAACGCACAGTGCGGGTTAACCGTCGGACGTCCCCCCGCTTCATTATTAGTCGAGTCACCCATCAGGGGTGCCCCCATTCCCTCATTTTATTTGCTCTTTATATGGTGCCCCTAGCCCAGAGAATTCGACATCACACCCTCATTGCAGGAATTAAATTCGGGGGGGATATCCATAAGATCAGCCTCTACCCGGACGATATTTTGCTTTCCCTTACGGACCCCGTCCAGACCCTTCGAGCCCTTTTCATTGAATTGCATAACTTCGCACAAGCCTCCGGGTTTCGGATCAATGCAGATAAATCGTTTGCTCTCAATATCTCCCTTTCTGACTCTACTCTTTCTTGCATCCAAGAGGAGCACCCTGTTCAGTGGTCCGCCACCACAGTTCCCAAACCTGGGAGTGCTTTTGGGCCCCACTATCCCTGCCACAGTTGCTGCGAACTATGCCAAGCTTCGCACACAAATCCACGGGGCACTTCGGAGATGGAAGCACCATCCCCTCTCGTGGTTTGGCAGGATATCTGCAGTTAAAATGACACTCCTCCCCCAGATTCTATATTTGTTCCAGACCCTACCTTTACGCCCGCCGGTGGGCTGGATTCAACAGACCCAGTCAGATCTGGCCCAATTCAAACCTCGTTTCAAGCAGGCCATTGCGGTTCTCCCCCCGGACCAAGGTGGAGTTGGGGTACCTGACCTGCAACTTTACTTCTACGCGGCACAGTTCAGCTACTTGGTAGAATGGCACAGCTTGGAATCTGAAAAGCACTGGCTGTTCCAGGACCAGGCGGTGGCAGGCCTGCCTCTACAGGGAGTCCCCTTTCTCCCGAAACAACTCAGACCGCCCAACCTATACACGTCCTATATCACCGGTATCATTTTGGAGGCCTGGGATCGCACCACAATCAAACACGAACTGACGTCATTTCCTTCCCCATTGACCTCACTGTTTAACAACCTTGAGTTCACTCCCGGACTGAATCCCAAAGCATTTGTGAACTGGCACCCATCTCTGTGTTGGTCACTAGGTCACCTCTTTAATCTCAAGGGCATCCTCCCCTTTTCGCAACTTAGAGAGGACTATGGCATTCCAGAGTCGGACAGGCTGCCCTACTTACAACTTAGGCACTGGGCCCGCCATCCCCAGATCAGACCCAGTGCACAACGTTATCTAATCCCATACGAGAAATGGCTAGTCACCCGATACTCCGATAAAAAGCTAGTTTACGACCTAAATAAGCATCTCCTTGCGACGTCCACACACACCTATAATGCCAGCAGGGTTCGCTGGGAATGGTAACTTGGGAGAACTCTTTCCCACAAAGAATGGAGCGGCATATACTATAGGGCCCGGCACTCGGCCTACCATGCAGGCCTTACGGAGACACTGACCAAAGTTGCCACTTATTGGTATCATACAACGGAGCGCCCCCACAGGTTCAACCGTCATATCAGTGATAGATGCTGGCGGGGATGTGGGGAACTAGGCACACTAGAACACCTACTTTGGAGCTGTGATAGATTTCACTCATACTGGGCCGCAATTCTTGATGATATCGGCTCCCACTTAGACACCCAACTCCCACGCTTCCCAGCGTATATCCTGTTAGGGCTACCCAACTCACTGATGTACCCTTTGAAATCTAGGAGAGGCCGCCTCATTGACATCGCCCTTGGGGCAGCTACTCAGAACATACTCGCACACTGGCGATCCCTTCAGGCCCCCCTCACTCGGGTTGTCTGCATAGGCTGTGGATGATGCTGGGCATGGAGAAACTATCTCTCACACAGGCAGGTAGAGGTAGCGAGTTTCCGGAGCTGTGGCGACCCTTCCTGACCCTGCTCACAGGGGGATTCCGGGAACTGAGTTGCCCCCGGTATCCATGGCTCCTCCGCTTGGCAGACACGCAAATTCCTGAACAGCGCGGCACCAGGCGCCCTCAGTTCTCTAGACCAGGCTAGTTTTCCTTTATACTACCATCATTATAATTTGTGGACAGGGGGGGTGGGGATGGGGGGAGGTTTGTTGTTTAATTCCCCACGGGTTTTCTGTGGGTTGTTCTTTGTTGACCAGCTCCTAACAATTACTTGGTAAGATCATATTCGCTGACTTGAGAAGTCTGTACCGCACTGTCTTGAAGGAGCAGGAGGTCCTGTTCCTTTTTGTTATATCTGAAATGCCAATAAAAGATTTAAACCATAAAAGGTATCTTGATGGCCTCCACATCAGTCCTGGGAGGAGTCCTTGAGGGAGTTGGGGCGGGGGGGGGGACAAGGGAGGGGTGCTAATATCTACGAACGTGCCATTGGAGTTTTGAATATGTTTTCCAGCTGTTTTTTCATAGCAAAAAGGCATGCCAGAATTGGGCCAAGTTTGGTGTACACCATGTCTCTAACTTTAGCCGATACTACATCCACAGTCTGGGCCAACCTTTGTGATTGCGTACCCTCTATCCCTGTCCCGTTTTATCGCTTAAAAGTTGGCCAGATGATGATACGTTTATAGTAAGGTCACCTTTGGTGCCTGTTTCAATGGAATTAGTCCAAAGCCCCTCTTTGATTATTTGGAAAGTTGGCGTGTTTCTGTGCTGCTCCTCATTGCACACCCCTATAAAGGATGCAACATTCGGACAACAATTCTTGTGGACTTAAGCCATCACTAACTCGCTGGGGGCCGAACTGACTGTTATAGATGGAGAGGTAGCCCCTACTGGGTTGGTAGGTGCAGGTGGAAGTAGGCTGGAGCCAAGGGAAAGTCTCATCTCTGTTGGTTCATTCTCTGTGGTGACAACCCTCAGTGCCCTTTTCAACATCTGGTCAATCAAGTTGATCTTAGAAGGAGAGAAGGTAACTAAGCACCCCCCCTTCCCCCAAACACACATTTCGTTTTCCCCATGATGATTGTAATGGTTAGTCTATTCAAATTCCACCATCAGGATGGGGTTACGTACTGGGGCCCTAAACATACATGGGACTAGAAGGCCAGTGTGTTAATGTCAACTGCAGTATAGCTTACCCTTCATTCACAATTTGTACTCCATCAAGGAGTCCAGGTGTATATATCCGAGATATCACATAGGCTGGGTATAAAAACACTCACCCCAGATCACAAGCAAGAATTTAGGAAGGGTGGCCCAGACCAGCCTTGTCCGGCCACAGACGGTCCAGCCCGGTGTATGGGCTTAGCCCGCGCTGCGAGAAGACTGGAGGCGCTTTGTAGTGCTGTGCGACGGGAACTGATAGTCCTGACCCCTCCTCTGGAGGGGGCAAAGGGGGCTGGGACATGTCGTCCCCACAAAGAGCAGCCCAACAACAGTGGTGGCATGTCCAGCACACCCGGAAGACTGGAGGCGCTTTGAAGCAATGTGCGGCAGGAACCGGTGATGTCCAGACAACTCCTCTGGGGTGGCAAAGGTGACTGGGACTTGTAACCCTCCATAGACAGCGGTGGTGTGTGTTCGCATTTGGATAGCGACAGCAATTCATTTTCATTTTATCCATTTTCACGTAAGCAATATTCATATTCAAGCAGCACATTAAATTAGAATCGGAATTTATAGTCAGTGAAAACCCTGATTTCTTTTTCCACATAATAAACATGAGGCAGAGCATCATCGGTTGCCAACCTAATTTTTTTTTGTCAAAGGTATATTTTATTGATATAAAACAGAAGAAAGGGGACAATCGCGATAATCTCACACATTTCCCCTCACAGGGGGGCAAGCAAGGCAGGCGGGAGAGGCTAGTATCAAAGGCGAAGGCCCCATCCATAGGTCGGGGCACGTTAGTTAAACAGTCACAGTTCGTGCTTTCTAGGTCCAATATGTGCCCACGAGCGCTGGTGATACAGACCCGGTAGCCCTCAGGGTCGTGGGCGACTGCGACTAGCATCCGCCTCCTCTGAGCATCGTTGTACCTCTCCCGCTACAATCAAGAAATGGCGTCCCAAAAAATTAAACAAAAGAACCCCAGAGAAAAAAAAAATACCCTCCAACCCCCACCCCTCCTCCCGGTGGTGGCAGCGCCCTTCGGTCACACTCAATCGTACAGCTAGCACTCATACTTGAAAGAGATGCAGGGCCCGCAGTGTGGGTGGGTAGACCGCAGATGGAAGCCCCCGTGAGAGCAAGCGGACCCCAGCGAAAGATAACGTTTTTAAAATCTCCGAGGAAGACCTCCGCCATTCGCTCCATGCCCAACAGACGCCACAGTCTAGCATACCATAAAGAAATCGCTGGGGCCTCCCTTTTCTTCCAAGCTGCTGCCAAGGTAGTCTTAGCCGCCCCAATGCACAACCATAAGATCTTCTTATCCGCCCTGGTCTGATGCTCCAGCAGTGGATCTCGGAGGCCCAGTAACACGTGTACCATTGTGTCTGCCACGGGATATCCCAGGGTCTCCTTAATATGAGATAGAATTTCTTCCCAATAAGGGCGGATAGCGGGGCAGTCCCACCACACATGGCGGAAGTCACCTAACATGCCACAGCACCGCCAGCATCTATCCGAAGTGCCCAGATATATACGGTGCAATTTAGCTGGGGTGAGGTACCAATCCATCATCGTTTTGACATGGGCCTCTCGGAGTTCGACGGAGTGATTGTGTTTCGCCAAGTCCCTCCATAACTGTGACCGCTCTACATCGGAAATCTCGCGGTCCAACAATTCTTCCCACGATCCCATGTATCGCGGTCTGGGGGACGTTGCCGTAGACAGGAGGCGACGGTAAAGAAAGGAGATAGCTCCTCGCATACCAGAGGTCCTAGCGATAAAGGCCTCAAAGGGGGTGAGAGCTCTAGTAGCGGCGTCGCGAACCGAAGGGGAAAGCGCTCAGTGGAGAAGCTGGGTATGATGGTACCGTTCCGTCGGCTGGACCCCGTAGTCCCTTTTGCAGTTGTCAAATGTTAGTGGGTCCATTCCATGAAACAGGTGTGTGAGGGCAAAACAGCCCCCTTCCCTCCAGACCTCAAAGGGCCCCTCTAATTGGGCAGGCGGGAAGGCAGGATTGAAATGGATGGGCGTAAACGGGGAGGGGAACGTTGTCCACCTCTAATATCCGGCGAGGGAGTCCCACACCTTCAAGGTAGTACCCGTGGGGATGCTAATATACGCATTTTTAGGCCTATCCCTGTTGGGCTTCTATGCCATATCCCATATCGATCTCCCCGCCACACTCCTGTCTATAGGGAGCCAGTGTTTTTCAGACATCGGTTGAGACCACTCCACCAGAACTCGGAGCTGCGCCGCCTTGTAGTAGAGAAGCATATCCAGAAGGCCGACTCCACCCTCCTCTCGCGGGCGCCGAAGCGCAGCAAAGGAAAAGAGAGCCCTCCCTCCTCTCCAAATAAAGCGGAGCATGAGGGTCTTAATACTGCGAAAGAAGTCTGCATCAACTACGATGGGGAGCGCCTGAAATAAATATAGCACCTTGGGGAGAAGCGTCATTTTAATCGCGTGGATCGGACCCAGCCACGAAATGTGAAGAGGGAGCCAGCGCCGCAGATCGGAGCGGATACGTGCTAGCAGGGGGGGGGGGGGGGGGGGGGGGAGTTGGCGGCGTATAGCTTCCCTACCGTGGGGGTTAGGTGGATCCCCAGGTACAGGAGGGATGAAAGGTTCCATGGCAGGGGAGACAGCGGACGTAGGCGGTCCACCTCCGCCTGGGAGAGCGTAAGGTTCAAAATAAAGGACTTGTCGTAATTGACCTTGAAGCCCGCAACCTCTTCAAAGCGCGCCAGTTCAGTCTGGACCCGGGGCAGGGAGCGTGCAGGGTCTGCCAAGGACAGCAAGACGTCATCTGTAAACAACGAGATTTTATGTTGTTCGCCCGCGAAAGGCAGTCCCTGGATGTCAGGATGTTCCCGCACCGCCATCGGCTCAATACTCAGGGCAAAGAGCAGAGGCGAAAGCGGGCATCCCTTCCTCGTGCCACGAGAGTGGGGGAAGAAGGCCGACAGGTGACCGTTGACCGAGACCCTGGAGCGAGGGCAGCAGTAGTTCGCACGTATCATGGAAATAAACTTGGACGAAAAGCCAAAAGCCGTTAGGGTCTGGAAAAGGAATCCCCAGTCCACCCGATCAAAGGCTTTTTCCGCGTCCAACCCCACCAACACCGCCGGGATACGGAAGCAATTATCTTTTTCAATAAGGTGGACCACACGGCGAGTGTTATCGTTTGTCTGGCGCCCCTTAATGAAACCGGATTGGTCGGGGTGTATGAGAGTGGGCATAAGATCCTGTAGCCTGACTGCCAGTATGGACGAGTATAATTTGGCGTCTAAGTTCAGCAGGGCTATAGGCCTATAGGAGGCACATTTGGCAGGGTCTTTCCCCGGCTTGGGGATAACCGATACAACGGCCTCTGCCATGGATTCCTTGGTCGTGCCCGATTCCGCCATGGCATTGAAGAGGAGTACCAGATGGTCACACAGCTCTGCCGCATAGGTCTGATAAGAGTGCCGTGTAGCCGTCCGCCCCAGGTGCCTTGTTTTGTTTCAGGGCTTTGATCGCCGTCAGGACTTCCTCCCTAGTGAAGGGGGCCTCAAGCAATTCGTTCCATTCGGGAGAGACGTGAGGAAGTGCAAGTGTAGCAAGGTAGTCATGCTGGGCCGCGGGGTCCAGGGGATCACCTGATTACAGTGCAGCGTAGAACTCTCCAAAAAGTTCCGCCTTGTCCTCGTCACGATGGTGCAGGTCACCCCCAGGGTCCCGGATCCGCCTACATATTCCCCTTTCCCGTTTGTCCCTCAACTGGCGCGCTAGGTGCTTCCCTATCTCGTTACCCTGTGAGTAGGAGAGTCGGCGCAATTTAAGGAGGGTGAACTCCGCTCTATTATTATAGTGGGACGTAAGTTTACCCCGAACTGCAGTCAGCGAGCGGAGCGTCTGCCTGGTGGGATTCTGTTTATGTATCAATTCCAGTCTGGCCAGTTCTGCCTCTAACCCTTCTCTTTCCACCCGCCGCTGCCTATTAATAGCTGCGTTGAGAGCTAAACAGCTACCCCTGATCGACGCCTTAAAGGCATCCCAGGTGACAAAAATCGAGGTATCCTGGACGGGGTTAAGATCAAAGAATTCGCGAATCGCAACTCGTAGGGCTTTACAGGAGGGGTCGTCCCTGACCAAGGAAGCTGGGAAATACCACTTGCGCGTTCCCGTACTATCCTGAGCCCAGTAAAAACAGAGGGTCAGTAAGCTGTGATCGGAGACCGAAAGGGGGAAGATCCTAGCATCCCTCAGGGCTCCCCGCAGGGACTGGCTCAGAAATCCATGGTCCAGGCGGGAATAAGACTGATGGACATGTGAATAGTAAGTGTAATCCCGGGCGAGGGGATGGAGGGCCCGCCACCCGTCAACTAGTCCACAGTCCATAAATCGCCTACGTGTCTCAGCCGAACAGACTCCTGCGTCCGCCCTCTGTGGCCGAGAGCAGTCCAACTCACGGTCCCATACTAAGTTAAAATCCCCCAGTACCAAAAGCGCCCCCTCAACAAAGTCCTCCACCGCAGTCAGTAAGTCTTGGAGGAACTTATTTTGGCCAGCATTGGGAGCGTATAGGACCAGAAAGGTGCACAACCTGCCACGGAGTACCCCCTTGACCAAGATCCACCTACCCTCTCTATCGTTCCTAACCCCTAACGGCTGAAATCGCACTGCTGAACGGAACATAAGAGCCACCCCTCTGTGCTTAGTGTGGGCAGTGGATCTACAAATCAGCGGATACTGTTTATGTTTGAGGCGGGACTCGTCCCTCCGCGCCAGATGCGTTTCTTGGAGGCCCACCACATCCAGATCGTGATCAAGAATATATTTCCACACCTTCTGCCTCTTTTGAGGGGAATTCAGCCCCTTCACGTTCCATGTACCGACAGTAACCAGCATCACAGATAAGTACTTTCACTCGGCTCCTCTTCTCTCCACCCTAAATTCGACACACTCCACTCCATCAAGTACCCTCGGAGCCTCAAGAAGCCCAGGCCCCCCCAGTTCCCTCCCTCGTACCCCCCACATCTGGAGACCGCAAGAGCAAAAACAAACCTCAACACACACTCACGCTACCACCACCACCCCTCAACCCCCTCCAACTCCCCCCCCAGACTCCCATCCCCCACCCCCTCTTCAGGTCTGGAGAGCCTCAACAGGAATGCCTTCCCCACCAGTAACTGCAAAAGCCCCAAGGGGGCAACATAAAAAGGAGAACAAAACAAAAAGCAAAATGCCACCATAAGGGCGGCTTCAGCAGCCCATCGCGGGCCGCGGGTGAGACCCCAGTCAATGGTCCTTTCAGTTCTTGGACCGGGGTGTCTTCTCCAAAAGTACATAGTTACCCACGGTACCTGAGCGGAGGGGGGTGGTCCCTCCGTCGCCTGTTAGCCTTCCCTGCAGAATCATGCCGCTCCCGAGCTGCTCTGCGACAGTGACTCCGTTGCACTCATCACTGAGGCCACTGCTCCGCTTCTCTCTTGCTGGCTGGCCGACGGATCCGGCCTACCATGCCCCACCGGGCGCCCCACTCTCTGCCAGGAAGACTAGCGGCGCCGGCGCCGCGCCGGTGATCGTTCCGCCCCTGGGGAGAGAGGAGTGTCGTCCAGGCCCAGCAACTCCCTAGCCGCCTGCAGCGTTCGAACCTGGACCAATCTGTTCTGCCAGCGGAAAATAAGGCGGAAGGGATGACCCCATGAGTACCCCACACCCTGTTCCCTCAGGTAAGTTGTCACCGGTTTAAAGGTGCGCCTCTTCTGCAGCGTTGAAGCCGCCAAATCCTGGAAGAGCTGAGGTCGATGCTCTCTGAACTGCAGGTCAGCAATCCCCCTCGCCTTCTGGAGTATGCGTTCCTTGAGCATATAATCGTGAATGCAGATCAAAATGTCCGGGGGTGGAGCCCCCGTGCCTCTCGGTAGCCCAACTCTGTGAACTCTGTCCATTTTAATCTTGTGCAGGTCCTCTTCCCCCAGGACTTGCAAAAAGAGTGCCTCCACGTACCCACGCAGGTCCCCCGCCTCTCCTCCCCAGGGCAACGCACGAATGCGGATGTTATTTCGGCGCGACCGGTTCTCCAAATCCTCAGCGTGGGTCTGAAGATCCAGGTTTTGCTCCGTCAGCCTGATCACGTCTTGTTGGAGCCGGTGTATATCCTCTGCCGTGCCCAGATCGTGCTCTTCCAGCGTCGCGACCCTCTCGCTGATGCCCTCGACATCCCTCCTCACCTCCCGGAGGTCCGAGGCCAGCTGAGTTCGAAGCTCCGAGATGTCCTCCTTGATGGCCGCAAAGAGTTCTAGCATGAAGGCTTTGGTGGCCGGAGCTTCATCATCCCGCAGCTGGGGAGACGAGCTGGAGCTAGTGCCCGGAGACGTCGTCGCCTGCGATCCCCTCAGGGGCCCCTCTTTGCCGGGTTTGTCTTTGCGAGTTCTCTGTGCCATCGTGCTCCGACCAGTGGCCGACGCCTGCCGGTGGGCCCTTTCCAACGATGGCGAACCCCTGCCAGTCGCGCTAGAAGCTTCGCCGCAAGCTCGAGGTCTCGATGCAAGCCTCAGCCGTCCCCCAGTGGGCCCACAGTGCTCCTTTCCGTGTCGTCACCAATCCCAGTTTCCTCTGTTAGGCGACCCCTCTCTGCTCCCCTCCGGCAATGCTGGTCACTCCAAGCGGAGATCCGCGTGTCTCCCGCTTCTCCTAGCAGGAGAGGTGCATCAACCCCACTGGTCGCTCTCACATGGCCCGGCCCAGCTGTGTGTGAGGCAGCTGTCAGGTAGCCTAGGATCCTCCGCTAATAGGCCGCCACCGGGGGTCGTCACAGAAATGGGACGGCGAGCCGACGATGGTTCTAGGCTCAGGGAACCACTAGTAGAGCCCCTCGGTCCGCAATGCAGGCCCGGGGGCCGACGCCGCTCCTCACAGTCCCCTTGCCGCGATCGGCCGCACCTCAAGAGACCCCAGGAGACCAGCCGCAGAAACGCGACCTGGCGCTAGGCCGCAGATCCCCGGGCTCGCGTGATCGGGGAGGCTCGTCCAGCCCGCGGCTCAGTCGGATTTCGCTCCTGGACCCCACCGGACTGCTAAGACACTCACCTCCCGCATGAGGGAGTCTCCGATTGCCGAGGGTACGGCCGGTTCCTGACCCTGCGCGTGGCTCCGTAGCAGTGCGGCCCCTCTTCAGCACCGCCGCACGTAAGTCCGCGGCTCCCACCGGTTCTCCACGCCACAGGCCCCAGCACCCATGCGCGGGCCAAGCCACCTCCCTCGGCGTCGCGGGTAGCGCTCAGAGCACCCCAATGATTCCGGGAGGGTCGCGCTAGGGCCAGAGCCTTCGGTAGGGTCCAGGGAAGGCGCTGGGCAAAGCTTAGCAGATCACGGCGGTGGAGGGACAGAAAACACGTCCTACTCCGTCGCCATCTTGGACACACCCCTGTCCGCCAACCTAATTTTTAGTGAGATACAGGCCCTGGGACAGGACCAGAACTTAATTTATTGTTCCATATCCCGATCTGCCAGCATGCTCTATTACTACTTCCATACAAGCTCCTGCCAAAATTGTTATGGCATTGTAGC
Source organism: Lissotriton vulgaris (assembly GCF_964263255.1). Classification (NCBI taxonomy): domain Eukaryota; kingdom Metazoa; phylum Chordata; class Amphibia; order Caudata; family Salamandridae; genus Lissotriton; species Lissotriton vulgaris. The sequence continues at coordinate 1,004,632,686 of NC_141694.1, read as the reverse complement.
ACCTTCTCTATCAGCGAGCCCTTTAAATGCAGATTTGGGAAGGGCATCATTTGAAGTGTAGCAGCCATCATTAGAATAGTGCATGTTGTTTTGTTTGAGCTATGCTGTGTGTGGTTAGCAGGTTGTTTGTTTAGTGCTAAGTTTTGAAATGATTTGTGTTAGTGTCAAATTAAAATAAGTACCATCTTTGAACATCTTTGTGAGGATTTATGTATATGGGTAATGTGCTAAATAACTTTTTCCATCGTTCTCTAATTTGGGAGCTCAATTACTTATTGCTAAGCTAGAAAGTAGTGTTTTTTTATACATTACATCACAATCCAGGTGGATGTCCTATGATGTGTGTGTATTAAGTTTAAGCTAGTTTTCTCTGTGTGTTTTTAGAGTGTATGTCTAGGGTGTGTGCATGTTGCCTCCCAAATTGCTTTGTGAACAATATGTAGCATGTGCTTTGTGTATGGTTATGCAGGTGTGATTGGAACTACCAGTGTATGGTATCTTTTCTAGAATGCTGCCCAGTTAAGGCGAAATATGCCATTTTGGAGGTGTATTGGATGAGTTTGAAAAGGGATTCATATACTACGAAGTACACTCTCCTAATATTCTGCGACTATACATTTTTAGGCATATCTGACCCTCATATAGTATTCACCAGGTCCTAACCTTGTAAGAAATATTAAACACTCAGGTTGTCATTGTCTTTTTTTATGAAACAACATGTTAATCCAACATTCACTAGTTGTGTGTGAAAATGTATGGGCATCTTTTTTCACATCTCTGGGATGTGTGGCAAATCTTAGGTTTGGGTGATATTTGTATTTTTGTATCATGGATAGCTGTTCTCTAAATCAGAACTAATGTTTGACTTTTAGAATCCTCAAAACCTGGCTAGGGACGATAGTGCCATCAGTATGAATAAAGGATGATATAGAGACAAGATCACATTGTCTTAACTGGTTAAGATGGTGGGAAGTGGATAATGTGCATACTAAGAACTGCTGGGAGTGAGGGTATACTTTGAGATGAATACAAAGAGAGGCAATGCTAGCCCATGTATGCTACTGAGGCAAGATGTAGTTTTATGTCCAACCCCCTTTAAATGTCCATTCCCAATCAGTGCACCCCAATAAATCCATTGATCAGTCTGTCTGTTACAGCCCGCAATTCCCTAGTTCTCCTACACCCCTCTGAACTTAATCACATTGTTCTCACCCTAAGTCCATCTGTCAGAACTAATTGGGGAAGACCAGATATCATCAGTAACAGAATGTAATTCTTGTAGACCAGGAATGGGCAAAAGCAACCCTAGCATCCTACCAAACCACTTGTATAGGCCATCTTAACAGGCATTACTCCCTAGAACTCTTCCGTAATCTCCTCTCCCAAGTCACCAGAACCCACGTATAAGAATGAACAGGATGGATCTGTCCCATTACAATGGTTGGACTGTCATTCCCCATTAATTCCATGTCTTGAGAATTTGTAGCATCTGCAAAAGATGGGCTGGGTGGGTTCGAAAAGTGTGGCAGCTAGGTGAAAAGGATAATCTTTAATGATGCAAACCTGGTAGCAGTCACCTTATTTCCCTAGTTTTCCACACTCCTGGAGAGGGAAGCATTGTGCCTGTGCCCAAGGAAGGAGAGAGGGTTTGGATGTTGTCTTAAACATACTGTAGCTCCGACACATGGCTACTGCCTCTCACAATGCTTCTCTAGCCAAGTGTAAACTTGTAACCTACATATCACACCTGACTAGGGTTTACATCATTAACTATCCTGCCAGCTATCCATGACAAAGCAGAAGGGGCGGGTTACAAGGCAGAACACTTGCGTTTATATGTTTACAGGTTAATCTCTAGCCTACTGAACATTCTTGTGCAGACCAAGGCACTTTTTTGTGAATAATAATATTGGGAAGAAGAGCCTTGGAAGAGAAAGGGCCCTCATTACTGTTCATTAAAGGCTTGTTTATGTGCAATGACCATATAGTCTATTAAACCCTGACATTTGTTTTCAGTTGTTTGGTCCTGGAATACAGGCACATCATTGTGACCTCACTAATATGGATGGAGTAGTCACTGTTACTCCCCGAAGCATGGATGCCAAAACATATGTTGATGGCCAGCGAATTTCTGAGACCACCATGTTGCAGAGCGGTGTGAAAGTGCAATTTGGTGCATCCCATATCTTCAAATTTGTAGATCCCAGCCAAGAGCAAATTATGCTGAAACGACCTGTTGATGCAAGTCAGATGGCCAAAAACCAGAGAGACAAATGTGGGTGAGTATGAAGTTCATATTCTATCATTTTCCTTCTTCCTGCCTTATGTTGTATTAAAATGTGGACCCTGGTGAAATAACCATTTTTGTATCCTTAAACCCTTCTAAATTGTTTCCTTAAGCTTTGTGTCTTCTACTGAAGACACATAAAACCTCATCCTTGGGATGTTCTCATTGAAACTGATTTGGCATTCATGTATTGTTTTAGTGGCTTTGAGATCGATTGTCTGAATAAAAACCTGGTAATAAATAACTCTCAATACCTTTTGTATATCCGTGTGGTCCTGAAGTGCTGCTATGTTGCCGTCAGAGGGATGCAGGTGCAGGCATCTGTGGATGGGCAGGTGTTGGCCTGGTTGCCTATTTAGAGTTAGAGGGTGGTGTTTGGGCAATTATGTGAGAGGTTCTCTGTGGGGTTGCAATTAGGGCGGCAGATAAAAATGACAAAAATAGTATAGAAATTTGCGAGATACAAGATCGCATAGCATTGGGAGAGAAGGGTTAAAACTGGTAGTGTATTGAGTATTGAGTGCTGGATTGAGAATGTTGTGTTTTTGCATGTGTGAGACGTGTTTGCTGGACAGGTATGTGCTCCAACCAAGGCTCGTTGAGTGCTATGTGCAGCTTTGTGAAGAGAATAGCTGTTCTGGGTGTTAGTAGATGTGCAGAGGCTGGATGCTTGAGTGGAGCATTGCAGATAAGATGGACGGTATCGGTGTGTTTGAGTAACATGAGCATTAAAGTAAGAGCATTAAACTGTTCACAATATATTATCCAGAAATCCAAATAACTACTCCGAAGGCATCTGACTCCGGTCTAATGTAACACCTTCCATATTGATTGATAATTTCTAAGTCTTGCTAACCATGCCTAATAAAAATAAATGTGTGTCCTCGTGTAACGTAACTGGTGCTATGTAAAGCGCTCTGATACCTGATTCGGGTCAAGTTTGCGCTATATAAAACTCTGCAAAAAAAAAAAAATATGCAGTTTTATTGTTTTGGTTGGTTTCTTCAATGGTTTGTCACTAAAAGGTTTGGAGACAGCCATGTCTTCCTTGCTTTACAAAAGGCCAAATTATCATGCAGGATCCTGATGAGAACAGAGGAAGGAGTTTCAAAATGTTATATCTGATAAAGACTTCTAGTTTCAGATTCCTTACCTTAGAATATTCCCCAGTCGTCAGACTGGATCCAGAAACATTAGAGCAGTACCTCTTCGCATTTGTAGTTGATAACGACCGTCTCCCTGTTGTTGGCATCTGCGCTGGATGTTAAGTTTCTGGTGCATGTGGGCGCGCCACCCCAGCACTCTGATGTCAGTTCTTTTCTTTCCTCGCAGAACCGGAGAGAGCGACCTCAGTCCATCTTTTGGACTATTTTTTCAATGTTTTTCCAACCTTTTTTGACCTTTTGCTCCCAGTGTGCAATTAGGGATGTCCTCTGAAAAAAACTGGGATTTAAACTCTGTGGTTCCTGTCACAGACAGATGTCTGTGATAGACTCCTCCACTTGGTTTACGTCTGGTGCCTGGAGCTGGGCCACAACTCCACGACTGTAAAACCCATTAAAAAAATCTGAGAAGTCTGAGCGCTCTACGACTTCATAGCTCAGGCCCAACTCCCACGTATGAGCTGCAGAGCCTGAGTTTGGGCCTGCTCCGCTCCTCCCAGAGTTTCCAGGAGTTGGAACCACTCCCATCCATATGAAGGAGTTGAGGCCTTGCATCTTATATTGTGAGCCGACCCCTCTTGAGTGCCCTCGGGCACCATGGGTTAGGCGGGTGCCCCCACTGGATTCCCGGCGGCGATGTGTAGGACAAATGTCCATTACACAGGATAGCGAAGCCTAATATACAGAGGCCTTATTCCTGATGTACGACCTGCCGGGCATTGATGCTGTATGTAGTTCTTGACCATTAGGCAAGGAACAGTGCAACAGAGGTACAACATCCCCTTAACTGGTAATGAGCATATAATTCCTAGATAGAATTTTTGTTTGTAGACTTTACCACATAGGTCCTGAAGAATCGTGTGTTATTGTACCAAGGCGAGAAACATGTTGACCGATTTTTATAACACCCCCCAGTCTAGTCCAGAGCTAGGAAACATTATTTTCCAGCAAACTCAGACTAGTTTCGTTTTTAATTGTAGCAAGGGACCACCCGAATAAAGTAGTCTCAGGTACCCTTGGCTCCATTTTAACTCACATTTTTGTCTACAACCTCCTGGCCCCACACCCGCACTTCACCCATAGGCAGTTGGATTAAAAGATCTCCGGTAAAGAGCCCCTCTTTGAGGTGTGCCCGTTGGAAATTGCACCGCCTACCCAACGAGGAGCACTGCCTATGATGAAGCATGACACCTGCAAAGGTGTGTGAGGCAATTATTTCCAACACAATGGGTACCCAGTGGTAGGTTTACATACGTTAACCACCACGCTTCCTCATTCCTTTGACCAGCACACTACCCTGTTTAGGAACAGCCCTGTCCATCTTCTTGGACACCCACTGGATTCCCGCCAGCCGGTTCGCCCTCTAGATCCATTCTCAGATCCAGATGGACTTTGTTGGTCAGACTGCAACCTTCCCTGGAGCCCATTCCAGTGGCACTGTTCCAAGCAATGCTGACTCCATTGTTATACCCAGCTCCGATACTGAGCAAGATCTGTGCGGTCTGCCAGTGCCAGTGCCTGCTTTTTTCAATTTGCCGTGTGAGAAGTATGATTGGAGAGGATCTGAGGATGCTTTTGGTTATTCCAGCCCCATGGTAGAGCCATTCTTCAACTCATGAGTTGGTCTATGTTAGGATTTCAATTCACTGTTGGATCTTGAAGTAGAGTCTGCTACTAGACAGGTAAGTAGTGTGGCTCACTGGTTAGAGGCGGCAGACCCGAGAGCAGAGGACGGCCCGGGACCAGGGTTCGATTCCCGGCGCAGCAGGTTTCTGGACCAGGGTCAGCGGACTCGATAATTCTCTCGCCTCGGTGCCCACTCTGATCAGCGATCACACTCGGCAACTCTGGGCATTAGCTTGCCTCATCTTCACTAACGGCCCCACCAGACCGCCGGGGATGCCTGGTCTCACTCTGGAGATACCCATTAAGGGACCATCTCTCAGGGAAGCCAGGAAGGGTTTCGCAGCGGTCGAAGCGCCTTGGGACCCTCCGGGTAAGTAGTGCGCTATATAAATGCCTATACATTTACATTTACATTTACATGTCTGCAGTTGTCTATGGAGAGGAAATGGCCTATTCCATGAAGTGTGCGGTGGCCTATTTAGAGGACCTAGAATGACATTTCTTTTGTTACAGATATCTAGTGGATGGCGCAAAGAAGTGGGCTAATGTCTTTCTTTCGCTAAATATGGAAGAGAAGTCATGCACCAATAGTTTGTGTTCATTGGAGATTATAAGGCAGATATCCCTGAGTCCTGAGAAGCAGGGCATTGGCGTAATCGACACATGAAACCAAAAGGAAATGGTTTCCTCAATCCAGGGAGTGAAATCCAAGAAAGTGAAAATCCTCCTGAGGTATCTCAGATGATAGAAGGTGGTCTTGACCACTATGTTGATTTCAGGGTGGAAGTTAAGGGTGCAGTCCAAGTTGATTTCAAGTCTTTTCACAATAAACGCCTGTAAAAGTTTGATACCGAGATAATGAGCCTCTAGCCTGGGGGCTTCAGGTGAACCAGCGGTTTCCAATGCATAGTGCGGTTTTCCGTTTGTTTAGCTTGAGATGGTTTCAGGTCCTCTAGTCATGGATGGGGACAATGCTGGATCGGTTTGCAGTGCAGTGCATATTTGGCGTTCCATGTAAATATAAATATAAAGGTAAAGGTGAACAGTGAATGATTCGATAAGTTTGAGGTTGAATAATATCATAGCAATCATGAAGACCTTAAGTACAGAGTGGGCAAGGAGATGAAGTGAAAACATCCATCAAGATAAACTGTGTGCAATTGAGAGAAAGGAAGATGATCCAGTCCAAAGCTTTAGCTTGAATTTCATTGTCCCATAAGCACAGGGGCAGAGTAGGGTGCCGAACTGTATAAATTACGGTTTGAAGGTTATAAATTATGAATATGGCAGCCCATTTCTGATCTCTGTGTTTTGAGGTAATTTATAATGATAGGCCATTAGCAATTTATTCTATGAGTGTGTCAGTTGGCTGAGAATCCATCTGCTATTAATATATATAACTTCCTATTAAAGATGACGGGTCATGAGCTGCTTATAATTTGTCAAACTTGAACATCTTGTGGTATGTCTGCCATTACAATGTATTCCTACCCTTTTTGTGAGGTGAATTTCAATGGTAATAAAGGCAGTGTTTAGCAGATTCCCAAGCTAAATATGGCAGATTTACCACCACTGTTTTTCACCGGATTTACTGCTGCTTATTGATGGAAACATCAGGGACCTGCTAGTGTTAATATGGATTAATTTTCACTAATTGCAGCACTCTAATTTAGCGTAATCTGCTCCCAGCAAAATATACATGTTCGCTGTGTTTTTGATAGACTTTAGTTGCCTCTTACCCCACTTCTAAACCAGCTGCATGCCATTTTAAAATCACTCTCTAATGCCAATTCTGCACCGAGCAATTTAAGTATAAAGTGGTATTTACCAACACCTCCAACATTTAAAGTACGTAGAGTTCACTGAAGCAGATCATGCTGCAAGGATTTTGTATCAAGTCTACAGATGATTCGGAATCTGCAGCTGTTTCCACTTGTCTAATAATATTGCGTAGATAGTGAAGTAGAGGCTATGGCAGATCTGTTACGTAACGTGATTTTCTTTAATCTTAATACTGAAATTTGTGAAAAAATAGCCACAATTTGACGTTTGTTTGTTTACAAGAATCTGAAAACGTGATGTGCAAGGAATTGTATGTTTGTTTTTCTAAAAATGTCATGAACAAAAGGTTTGATGTACTAAGATCTTGCTCTTTTCAGCTTTTAGGAAACCAGCAGAGTGTAATTTACACCAACGTTTATGTAATTGTCTAAGTGGTGTTCATTATTTGATATTTTTTCGGTCCACACCTACTTGCAAAAGAGGGGGAATGTGTTATGGAACCAATGGGGAAATCCAGAATGCTATACATTTCTGAAAACTGGGAAAACAATCTGAACTCCACAAGCTGCCATTTGTGTGGATCGCTCACGCTTTTTTCCCCAGTAACCAAACCGCATTGCTTTAAAAAAAAACACAGTGAAAGTAAGTAGGAAAAAAAGTTTGTTTTGTTCATTTTAATCAGTTTTTGCACTGAAGGCTGGTCTTTAAAGGTAGTATATTGTTATATCATAGGGATATTACAGTTTTGTCGCTTGTTAAAAAACTGATGATACTCAGAGCCATCAACCAAGGTGCAGCTTACAGTGAATAGAACATTGCTATGAAGGAAAGCTATTTTTTTTTTATTTGTCCAAAATCGGAGTTTAGGAAAGTTGATTATTTGTACCACTCTTAATTTTGTATTACCCATTATGCCAAGATATTCTGAGTGCTGTTTTTTTTTCAAAATCTGTTTTTGTGCACAGCAATTTGTAATTGGAAGCCCGAATTATTGAGAAATTCATTATATGAGAAAAAATGTTCTACCATTCTGTGTTCTCACACGCCTCCCAATAAATATGGTAAGCCTCCTGTGTGGGTGGGCATATTGCTTGTGGCAGTAATTGCGAGAAAAAAAACGTGATCATGTGAAGAGAGAAAATGTTTCGATAAGAAACTAGTGCACTTGACATGTATCCATTAGTCTTTCATTTGGAGCATAACCTATTCAAGTATAAAAGATTTACCTGATTACCTCTAGGGGAAATGTTGTATGGAAATTACCTTCCCCGTATGTAGCGCGGAATTTGATGCTGCCAATCCAAATTACTAGCTTGTTATCATTAAGGATCCCAGGGATTCAATCTTGCCCTTTTGCCTTGCCCAGTTCAAATGTATTTAATGCATCCTGAAGGTAATTGGTTCTCTGTTTTTCAGTTGGAACATCTGAAAGCGCTTCACTGACTCAACATCAGAAAGAGAATTATTTTTTTATTACGCTGGTCCGGACTCTTAAAGCCCTTCATAATAAAGGAGCAGTGTACCTGAGGAGGAGGATTTGAGCTTATCCCCCCTCCCAGGAATTTACGGTCAACTCATGGCTACCTAGCCAGATTCCCAAAATAAGCTAGCCAGAACCGGAGGCAGATGCTTCTCTTACCTTCAGATCCTTCTCCTTCTCTTACCTTCAGATCCTTCTCCTTCTCTTACTTTGGCCCGGTGGCCTGGAAAAATCTCCCCTTGGAACTTCGTTCCATATCTGAGCTATCTTTATTTAAGAAAAAAGTTAAAACCCAGCTCTTTCAACAAGCTGGATACGATGATCAGAGCTTTTCGGCAGGCAGCATTGCAATTCAGCGCCAAGACACTCTTTGGAGTTTTCATGTGCTTTACAAATCCCTTTTTATTTCATTTCTTAGATTGATATTAGGCTGAATACTGGGATCACCCAACTGCAAAATAAGTTATAATAATGGGTGTACAAGTGACTATTAAATATTGTGGTAAAGGTTCCTACGCCTATTGTCCTGTATGCCACCTCCCCGCTCCTCACCTCTTCAGAACCCACCCCTCAACCCGTGCCCAGAAACGAACTGTGTCTCAAAAACCTGCATCTGAACAGTGTGGACTGTGCAACTCATCTTTGGAACCCCACGGATGCTGCCCGCTGCTGACTCGAACCTCCCTTCCTCGCTTACATCTGTTTTTTACCTCCACAAGAGATGCAGAAAGCAGCTTGGCCGTACTCGTAGGCGTGAAGCTTGTCTTTTCTGAGCTTCTGCGCCATAACCACCTAGGTGAGGGGCTCTTCAAGTATAAGCCAGGTTGACCCACTGATATCATGGGCACACCACGATCTCAGCAAATGTCGAGGACAAACCTGTCAATGACCTGTCCGTGACTGTGCTGGGCCCTCTCTCTTGCTTTGAAGTCCACATATTTTAAGTTGTTTTACTGGCTGCCACTTGGAAACTTACAGACACATGGTTAAGAGTTATGTTAGGTTAGAACTGGTTCATGCAGAGGCTGTGGGAGAATGTATCCACAGACTAAGTGTGCACGCTGTGTTGACTGGTGCCTGCTCCTTAATGATTTGGTGAATTAGGTCAATCATAGCCCTTTTCTCATGTCGGTAGATTCCAGGTTATGATACAGTGCAGCCTGCCAATCCTTCGGTGCAGGGTAAAGTCCTGCATATACCCATTGATAGAGATAGAGGTTTCATGATGTTGGTCTACGAGTACTACTTGGTTTGTTTCCAGCAGGTAGTTAGTTTTGCGTCACTTCAGAAGGTAAAAAGCACCCATTCGCATTCTTTTAATGAGGTTATCAAGTGCAAAAAACTTGTATTTGCATCATTGAGCAAAAGTTTAAAAAATTCATACTTTTACATAAATGGTATGATTTATCTGTACTTGAATGCAAATTAAATGATTTGGCATATGAGGACAGTTTTGTCCCTTTTAATCATAGTATGTTTTACAACTTGTTTTGTTCATAAGGGATTGTGGCGGAAGTTGTGGGTCTGTAATAATTTTAATAAGAAGACTTTGCGTCTGTCTGTCTGTGTCTGTGAATAATATTTCCGCCACCCATTGTTCTTTTCTTCAATTGCATATAAAGTGGTAAACATCTTTTCTAGAGAGGCAGTACACTTTTGTTATCCTATATCGTTTCTATTTATATTCATTATAAACAATGCACAGCCGCAGGTGAGTGCACACTATCAGTGTTTTCCGAATTGGGATACTCTGATTAAATTCTTATTACTTATTAATCATTTTGACTATATGACTATTCCCTCTCCATGGTTCAGACTGTCACTGTCTTCTGCAACTTGTATTTTTCTCCAACATATAGATTTATCAGCTTTATATGATTTTTTAACATTTAAAAAAAAATGTAGTTGGTTAGAACTGCTTTGCACCACCCCGTCAAACAATGACGGTATATCTAAGTATAACAATCATGAACTTTAAACCCTAACCTTACACCCCAATTGCTTATAGGCCCACCTGAAGGAGTACACACTTTAATCACACAGCAAGATTTTTGTTTGCAGAACTGGCTGATGCCAACCTAAACATTAGAGTAAATTCATATCTTGCTGTAAGAGAGCCTTGTGGGAGTGCGGGTCTAATATATAGGCGAGGAGGCTGAATAAGTTTGCGAACAGACAAAGGTTTATTTTGAATAAGTGTAGGGTCAGGTAAAACAGATGTCCAGTCGTCACTATAGTCTACTTCCTGGGAATCCTCTTCAGTACTTGGCAATGGTCCTGGATCTTCGTCTTCGGAATCGAAGGGTGTTCCCCGGAGGCTCATAAAAGAGGAAAGATAGGGAGTCGTCAGAACACTAGTTTTCCTTTTATCAGGGAGTTCTAACCCGTCACCGCACCACAGTTGTGCTCAACGTAAGACAATAGGGGTTGTGATTCTAAACTAGGGTAGTATTGAGGATAAGAAAATCATGGGAAGGAAAAAATAATTCAAGAGTCTGGTGAGGAACCCTCACTTTAAAGAAATGATTTTCACTTATTTATAAGTGATTGCCACATAGAGGTTGGTTATATTACGATACTGTCTACAAAGGTTTGAACAGAAGTCAGGGTATCTTAACCACACATATTCAATATCTATCATACAAGTCTGTTTCAGGTTTACTAGCCGGTTTTCTAATCACGGACAATTAATGGCCACTGTTGCGAATCCTGTTACAGGTGTACTGCAATTCACAAGGAAGATAGCGGTTCACTATGAAGAATAGTAAAATATACTCCACCCGCCACCCTACAGTGTCCACCCGCTACACTCCCGTACAGTCCCTGCTTCCCTGGATCCCTAGATAGCGTGGTAACCCTTAACTCACCGACTCCTGCCGCAAACTCTCCTGAGTCCGCGGCCGCTCTTCAGCGTCCTCCGGTGGGATCCACCACTCCTCACTCCAGGGCTCGTCCGCTTCCTCGTCCTGGGCTTCTCCTCTCCTGGACTTCTCCTCGCAGTCCTCTCGGCTCCGGTTCAACTTCTCTCCTAGCGTCACCGCACTCGACGTCTTCTCCCGCTCTGCTCCTTCCTTCCAAAACCCGCCTCTGTGCTCCGCTTTCATTGGACCCCGTTCTCCACTTCCGGGGTTACTGCCGTCCTCTTCCGGGTTCTGTCTCTCAGCTCTCTGTAAGGAGAGGAAAAGACGACATGGATCCGGATCGGGTGTTGTTGTTTTCGAAGTCCGATGGAGGTTATCGGCCCACGGGACCGCATCGGTGAGTACTTCCTCACATCCCCTTTCCCTTGCTGTCCTTCTACTCGGGGTTGTATCCTGAGGAAATCTAGATAAAAAGTCCACATTTCCTTGTTCGCTTCCTTTCCTATGTTTGGTTCGGAATCGGTATGGTTGTAGGGAAAGGAACCATCTGAGCACTCTTTCGTTATGGCCCTTGTTCTTGGCTAACCATTCTAGAGGGGCGTGATCAGTGTACAAAGTGAATTCCCTGCCTTCAAGATAGTATCTTAAGGTTTCTATTGCCCATTTTATGGCTAATGCTTCTTTTTCTATAGTGGCATACTTCTTTTCACGAGGAAATAATTTACGGCTAATGTACAAAATGGGCTTCTCTCCCTGGGATGTTTCTTGGGATAGAACAGCCCCTAGTCCTTGATCTGAAGCGTCAGTTTGTAGCACAAAGGGAAGAGTATAATCTGGACTGGTTAACACAGAGTCGGACGTTAGGGACTGTTTCAGGGTTTCAAATGCCTGTACTATTCCTAAGGAGGGTTGTCGTAACTGCTCTTCTGTTTTGCAGTTTTTTTGAAGTAAGTCTGTCAGAGGTGCAGCCGTCTGGGAAAACTGGGGAATAAATCTTCTGTAATATCCCAATAATCCCAGAAAGGCTCGTAAGTCCATCTTAGTGCGAGTCAAAGGAATTTGTGATATGGCTGTCAGTTTGGAGGACCACCTATGCTAAATTCTTGAAAGCAATTGTAATCCTTTTTGAACAACTAGGGAATATGTGATTTCTGAACAATATTGAAATTTATGAACTTTTGAAAAAATAAATTGATTTACCAGAACCCATTGGAGTCAGTCTACATTGACTAAACCCGAGTGTGTGCCCAAAATCAAGGATGCCTTTACGCCCTTTGTAACGCACAGTATAAACATCTATTCACAACGTGCCTGGACGGTCACGTTACTTGTTGGTGCACCCAAAAAATCAACTTTTAAACTCCACCTAACGGCAACAATTTTGTTCACCACTAAGTTACAACAAAAAAACCCTGCTGTGCGCCACGCCATATATCAAACGAGTACATACCTAGGTGTTAGCATAAGCCCCGATGTTACACGAATCTCTCAACTCAATTATGAGCCATTACTAAACACTGTAAAGAAAGATCTAAATCGGGTTAATAGTCTACAGTTGTCAATAATTGGTAGAGGAAACTTTTTAAAAATGAATATCTTGCCAAGGGTGCTTTATCTTTTCTGGGCTATTCCATTGATACCCGAAGAAAAGGTGCTCAAAATTCTAGACTCTATTATGTCCAAATTTATGTGGCAACAGGGCAAAACCAGAAGATCCTTGAAGCTTTTGTCACTACCACAGAACAAAGGTGGACTAGCTGTTCCAAACATTCTGCTATATCTCTGGGCTTCATTTCTCCAACTGATGGCTCCTCTACTTTATGAGAATCCTAGCTCAGATACTATGGAGGATGCACCTATCCCATCTATATACGAGCTATCCCTAGGGGAAAAAGCGAAAGGTCTTTTTCTAAGACAAGTAGAGAGAAGCTACTACAAAAAAAATAAATTCAAAGTTATCACGAATGCCTGGACAATCTGGTTAAGGATTACGAAATATATGCACATCCCAAAGCTTAACAGGTATTCTCCCCTATGGCATTCTAACCTTCTTCCCGAACTAGGGAGCGATGCTATCGCAAGGAAATGGCACTCTGTAGGAATTACATCAGTTGGTGACCCTTTTGGTGCGAATGAGGCTTATACTTTTACTGATTTACAACAAAAATGTAATCTTCCAAATGGGCACTATTTTAAATATTGCAGATTCATACTATGCTCAAACATAAGAACCCTAATATTAACTCAGAGAAAATTGAAATTATCGATACTATCGCTAAAAGAACAGCAAGAATAGGTACAATCTATGGTCAGCTACTGGATAAGATACAAGATGATCTAGAACATACAGAAATTACTTGGGCAGACAGACTTGATAATCCGAATGTAGATATTGAAATGAGTCTCTGCCTATCATCACGGCTACTTATGTCAGCTAGTTTAATAGCCCAGACCTATAAGACTATCTATAATCTATACTATACTCCGGCCAAATTATATGCCTGGGGTAAAAGAGAGAATGATCACTGCCCCAGATGTCTTAAAGGCCCTGCAACGCTTATTCGCATGTTCTGCGAATGCGACCAACTAACACTTATTAAAAAAATGATCTGTGAATTATGGGAGGAAGTGTTTGGCCATAAAATTCCCGACTCCCCTACTCTGTATCTGCTAGGTACTGATAATACACTAAACCTGAGCAGGGAAGAAGAGGACATGCTTTTTATAAGCTCGGCAGTCCTCAGGGTAATACTAGCAGCACGGTGGAAAGACTCAGATCCACCGAGTTTTCAAATGTGGTTAGCACTCCTTCTCGGGGTCTTCAATCAGGAAAGTGCTATCTATGCCACTAGAGGGCCAAGATCCGCTATACGTGGTATGGCGATCTGGCAACCCATCACTAATTGGCAAGGAGGCTTAGCACAGTATGATTGTATGATAATGACTTACCCTAATATCTCGTTTTATATGCCTTTTTAGGTCTCGGCTAAAGACGCGCGGAAGCGCGTCTCCGCCGAGATCTTATGTCACCGAGCGTGCTTCCCAGGAGACACTCCTGGCCGCGCGCAGGCGATTCTAAACTGGCACGCGCATTAGTACGAGCGCTGCGCGAGGCTCCCACACAACACACGCATACATAGAAACAGAAGCGCTCACGCACGCACATACATACAGAACCCCCCCACTCATACACACACACACACACACACACACACACACACACACACACACACACACACACACACACGCGCGCGCGCACCGGCCCCCCCTCTCCCCTTTAACTTACTGTGGCAATCTGGGGGACTCCGCTCTCCGCACCGGCAGGGAGAGTTGACGCTGCGGCTCCTATCCCGGGACTCCCTCTTGGTCAAGGGAGCCCCGCAACACGCGTGCAACGTCCTGTTGTCGTCCCCGGGGGCTCTCCACGCTCGCAGGAGCCCCGGGCCGCTCCACGCATTTCCTCCGCCTGCCTCCTCTTCCGGTCCGGACGCGGCTCCGCCCCCGTCACAGGCGACCATGCCTGACTTCCGGTGCGGCCGCGGCGGAATTCCGGGGGCAGTAAGAGTTATTGTATATTTGGCTGCTAAATGAAAGCGTGTCCATCTGCCACTGACATTTAAATTTACTAAAAATATGTGAATATGCCCTAAATCCAAATGTAAATTTAATTTAGCTAAAAACTATTATTATTTTAAGTGAAATTAATGTTTTCATGTAAATCAGAACCCATGCTGAACAGTTTGTTTCGGCATTACTGTTTGCATGTCATATTTTTATCTTTTTGAAGGAAATGTACTACTTTTGAGTAGAGAAGTAGTCTAAAGCGTGATTTAACACATGCTGCTCGAAATGTGAACTTGGCGTGGTACAGACAGCTTCAGTGTGTTTCCTTGTTTTCTCTGTTTTGACATTATGCACTAGTTCTAGCTGTGGAAGGAAGCTGTAGTGAGTGCAGAGTAGTGAGTGTGAGTAGTGAGTGCGAGTAGTGAGTGCAGAGTAGTGAGTGCAGAGTAGTGAGTGCAGAGTAGTGAGTGCAGAGTAGTGAGTGCAGAGTAGTGAGTGCAGAGTGCAGAGTGCAGAGTAGTGAGTGCAGAGTAGTGAGTGCAGAGTAGTGAGTGCAGAGTAGTGAGTGCAGAGTAGTGAGTGCAGAGTAGTGAGTGCAGAGTAGTGAGTGCAGAGTAGTGAGTGCAGAGTAGTGAGTGCAGAGTAGTGAGTGCAGAGTAGTGAGTGCAGAGTAGTGAGTGCAGAGTAGTGAGTGCAGAGTAGTGAGTGCAGAGTAGTGAGTGCAGAGTGCAGAGTGCAGAGTAGTGAGTGCAGAGTAGTGAGTGCAGAGTGCAGAGTAGTGAGTGCAGAGTGCAGAGTAGTGAGTGCAGAGTGCAGAGTAGTGCGTGCAGAGTGCAGAGTAGTGAGTGCAGAGTAGTGAGTGCAGAGTGGTGAGTGCAGAGTAGTGAGTGCAGAGTGGTGAGTGCAGAGTAGTGAGTGCGCAGAGTAGTGAGTGCGCAGAGTAGTGAGTGCGCAGAGTAGTGAGTGCGCAGAGTAGTGAGTGCGCAGAGTAGTGAGTGCGCAGAGTAGTGAGTGCGCAGAGTAGTGAGTGCGCAGAGTAGTGAGTGCGCAGAGTAGTGAGTGCGCAGAGTAGTGAGTGCGCAGAGTAGTGAGTGCGCAGAGTAGTGAGTGCGCAGAGTAGTGAGTGCGCAGAGTAGTGAGTGCGCAGAGTAGTGAGTGCGCAGAGTAGTGAGTGCGCAGAGTAGTGAGTGCGCAGAGTAGTGAGTGCGCAGAGTAGTGAGTGCGCAGAGTAGTGAGTGCGCAGAGTAGTGAGTGCGCAGAGTAGTGAGTGCGCAGAGTAGTGAGTGCGCAGAGTAGTGAGTGCGGGTGCAGAGTGGTGTGTGCTGTTTAGTGCAGAGTGGTGTGTGCTGTTTAGTGCAGAGTGGTGTGTGCTGTTTAGTGCAGAGTGGTGTGTGCTGTTTAGTGCAGAGTGGTGTGTGCTGTTTAGTGCAGAGTGGTGTGTGCTGTTTAGTGCAGAGTGGTGTGTGCTGTTTAGTGCAGAGTGCTGTGTGCTGTTTAGTGCAGAGTGCTGTGTGCTGTTTAGTGCAGAGTGCTGTGTGCTGTTTAGTGCAGAGTGCTGTGTGCTGTTTAGTGCAGAGTGCTGTGTATTGGCAATGTAAATGACAATGCCATTTATTTATGATTTAAAGAAAAAAAAAGAAATGTCATGAGCAATGCCAATTGCTCTACCTTTAATGATGCCGAGACCATTGCATTGCAAATGCTTGTTTTATTATTATTATTATTTTTTTTAATTGTTTTCTTCATTTTTATTTCACTTTCCCTCTCAATATGAGAATGATAACAAATCAAACATGAAAGCTATTGTTTATTGTATAATATTATTGTATTTCGACTACTTTTTCTTTTGTATGTACCTGTTTTATCTGGTTCTGAAAATAGAAACAAGAAAAGAAAATAAAAAGAAAAAAAATAAAAATAAAAAAGAACAAAAAGATCGAACTTAAAAACAAGAAAAAAAAGAAATAAAAAAAAGGAAGTATCTCCGCTTCACGGTGGGTTCTTCCGTTTGGGATTACTACTGCACCTCGAGTCTTTACCAAGGTGATGGCAGTGGTGGCAGCACATCTCAGAAGGTCAGGGATTCCGGGTTTCCCCTATCTGGACGACTGGCTAATCAAAGCAGAGTCTCCAGAGAAGGTGCTACATCATCTGTAGGAGACAACTCAGTTGTTGTACAGATTGGGTTTTTCGATAAATGTACCCAAGTCTCACCTGGTGCCCTCACAGCGCAACCTGTTCATAGGTGCGGTACTGGACACAACAGTATGTCGTGCATTCCCTCCTCCTCAAAGGATTCGCGACATACAGGAAATGATTCCCTTATTTTACAATGGAGTGGTTGTTCCAGTCTTGAAGGTCCTTCGCTTGCTCGGTCTGTTTGCTTCCTGTATTTTCCTGGTCAACCATGCATGCTGGCACATGAGGGCACTCCAGTGGTGCTTCCGCAGGCTGTGGTATCAGCACAACGGGGATCTCAGGGAGTCAGTGAGGATCTCCAGAGAAACTGCAGCGGATCTGTCTTGGTTGAGCGTGGAGGGCAATCTGTCTCAAGGAAAGCCCTTTCATCTGTCTCCATCGGTTGCCACGGTGATAACGGATGCGTCCACTCTAGTGTGGGGTGCTCATCTGGGGGATCTGGAGATCAAGGGTCTTTGGTCTCTAGAGGACAGGTTGCTTCACATCAACCTTCTGGAGCTAAGAGCGATTCGTTTGGCACTCAAGGCCTTCCTCCCTTCCCTTCGCGGTCTGTCAGGTCAGGTCCTGACAGACAACACAACCCCGATGTGGTATATCAACTAGCAGGGAGGAGTGGGGTCGCATCTTCTTTGCAGAGAAGCTCTGCGTCTCTGGTCCTGGGTTCAGGACCACCAGATTTGTTTGATGGCAAATCTGGCCGAAGTTCTGAACGTGCGTGCAGACAGTCTCAGTCTGCAGTTCTCAGCCGACCACGAGTGGAGGCTTCATCCGGAGGTGGTTCTTCACGTCTTTTGGATGTGGGGAACTCCTCGGTTGGACCTGTTCGCCACTCACGAGAACGCCCACTGCCTGTCAATCTGCAGCCTCCAGTATCCGATGCAGGGAGCCTTGGGGGACGCGTTTCAGTTGAGTTGGATCTCACAACTCCTTTACGCATTTCTTCCCATACCCTTGATTCCTCGGGTTCTGAGGAAGATTCGCCAAGACCAGGCCCAAGTCATATTGATCGCCCCGGATTGGCCAAGAAGGGTGTGGTATACAGATCTTCTCCACCTCTCCTCGTGCCCGCCACTCCGTCTCCCTCTCAGGGCAGATCTCCTCTCTCAGATGGAGGGGCAGGTTCTACACCCCCTCCTCCAGACCTTACACCTTCATGCCTGGAGATTGAACGGGGCAACCTGAATTCTTTTTCTCTCCCACATGATGTGGTGGATGTCATATTATCGGCCAGACTTGACTCCACCAAGTTGATCTATTCCTATAGATGGTCCAAATTTGTTTCCTGGTGTGGAGAGAAGTCTATTGACCCCTTGAGGGCTCGTTTGTCCAACATTCTTCAATTTGCTCTTTCTTTAGCCCAACAGGGTTTTACTGTGGCGACTATTAAAGGCTATTTGTCGGCCTTGTCGGCATTCCTTTGTTTGCCGGACCAGCCATCTTTATTTAAGTCACCTATTGTTTTACGTTTTATCAAATGTCTTACCAACAAATTTACAAATTTCCTCCAACTCCATTTATTGTGCCTCAATGGGACTTGAATCTTGTCTTGACTTACTTGATGGGTTCACCCTTTGAACCTTTACATAAGTGTCCCATGAGACCTTTGTCTTTCAAGACTGTTTTTCTTGTAGCAATTACCTCGGCAAGGAGGGTAAGTGAGCTTCAAGCTCTAAGTTCGAAACCCCCATTCCAGACCATTCATGCCGAGAGAATGGTACTTAGAACCAAGGCTGCTTTTCGGCCTAAGATGGTAACTCCCTTCCATCTGGGGCAGTCCATTACCCTCCCTACCTTTTATCCTCCCCCTCACCCTTCCAAGGAGGAGGAGCGGCTTCACCGTCTAGACCCTAAGAGGTCGGTGAGTTTCTACCTCGATAGGACTGAAGACTATTGTGTGGACGACCAGCTTTTCGTTGGATTTGCTGGCTGTAAGATAGGAAAAGCAGTGCAGAAGCGCACTCTATCGAGATGGATAATCCTGTGTATAAAGATCTGCTACGCCCTTGCTGGTAGGGAACCTCCTGAGGGTATAAGGGCTCACTCTACTAGAGCAAAGTCATCAACGTCTGCTTTATCTAGGGGTGTACCTGTTGAGGATATTTGTAGAGCCGCGACTTGGGCCTCCCTCCACACTTAAGCGAAGCATTACTGCTTGGATACCGAGGTGAGGAGGGATGGCCATTTTGCTTGCTCTGTTCCACAGGCAGATAATGTATCTACCAGAAAAAGCGTTACCGAAGGTAAGTAACTTGTTCGTTTCTACAGTAAAGTAAGGGGGAGCAACTTGTCTCCTTCCTCACCATCATCAGTGTCTTGATATGCATTGGGTTCATCTTCCACATGATAGGAATCATGATTTAAAAGAACGAACTATTGCAGAATAGGAAGTTCCCTGTATTAGGAAACAGTCCTTCAGGTAATTAGCAATGGTACAGATTTTGTGTTTGATTTTGACACCTGCCTTAAAATAGAAAACTAATGATATTGCATCTCGGCTCTTCTAATATGGCTGCCTTTGTGGAAAGGTAAAGTTTTAACTTCATACGCAAAAGAGATGAACAACTGTTTTGGAATTTATAAATGACTGCAGTCTTGGCTTAGCACGTTAAATGGTGAAGTGTTCTAGTTGATCTGTATGATCCATTGTGGAGCATCTTTAACAACCATGGAATCTTCTGATTCATCTCCGGCCCACCATATGTTCCATGGCTATGTTCAAGCCAATCAACCCTTGCATGTTCATGATGTGCTAGCTGGTGCCCTAATAGGGAGGTTCCCCATACCTCAGCCATGTTGGCATGAAGCTGCGGCACCACTGATGAAGTCGGCGCTTAGACTGAGATGGCACTCTGCTCCGCTTTTGCTTAGGATCCATAAATTTGAACATCCAAGAAGATGAGGCTTCCATTTGGTGTCTGGGGGACTTGAAAATAGCTAGATTGAATTTATGCAACGATTTGAAGTACATGGGGCCAAGGTAGCTAGGTTATTGACTAGCTTCAAAATGACATCCATAACACTTATGAAAGCGAACTAATGTTAAGTAGACCCCAGCCAATTGTCCCCTGAAGTGGCTTACCCTTTCCAGGAGGCAGGGCAGGATTCGCTTAAGTCTTTCAACCTAATTAAAGGCAGTCTCATTATACTAACAATCCAAATAAGCTAGGAGATACAGAGGAGGCCAGACAATTGTGTACCTTGGGCGGCTTTGTAGAGCCAGATGGAAATGCTGCCGGTCAGTCTGCCATCTTGACTACTATCAAGAATAATAGACTTTGTTAGAGAACAAGGTGAAGATTAAAAATACTTATTCATATATTCACCTGCTTGCTTACACACGAACATCCAACAAAAAGCTTTTAATTATTTCTCTGTGTCCTCGGGAAATTAAACATTCTGGAAGTATTGATTTTACGAATGAAGGGCACATATACATGCTTACCCTGTGTTCATATAGTAATTTTGCTAAATACCACACAATTTGCAAACAATTTCAACTTATGCAGAATGTGCTATTACTGTGATCAGATGAAATATCAGAGGAAATCCTTTCATATGGACAGGGGAGCGATTCAAAAATAATTTGTTACAGAAAGAAGTATGTTAGCTGGGGAGGTGGAATTCTGTAGCCCACACGGACTTGAATGAGACACTTAGTTTACTTGTATTTTCTCTGCTAATAATTAGCAAACCACATAGAAGATATTTATTTATTTATATATCTTCGCTAGAAATTGCATTACTGAAAAGAATGAAGGTTGGGCTCTTAAAAACCTGAGTAATGGTTGATTATTCGATGGACGATGTTGGCATGTCTTGCCCTGTGGCTGAACTCTGTGGTCATAAGAAATTGAACAGAATTATTTTTTATATTATTTTAATTTGGTTTTAGTTATCATTTTATTTTTTATCATGATGAATAAAAATGTTCGATTAACTTGTTTCTATTTTGCCTTTGTGAACCTAAACATTTCATTAGATTTTTGTTGAAGTCGTTGGCCCCAGATGAACAGCAGTGAGGCTGAGATTCATTGAGCTGAATTGGCTAGTTGAAGAGTTATACAAAAAAAAAAGCAATTAGTGAAACTACTGGTGAGGCAATTTGTGAAAAACAATGCCTAAAAGTGTCTCTCTTAGGTGGAGGTTTCTATCCTATGGCTTTAACCTGTTTTTGTTCAACAAGGAGGGACCAAGGGCTATTTTTAACTAGGTCCAGCATGCAGGCCCAAATACAATACAATACAATACAATACAAAACAAAGTGGTATGCTGTTCCTACCGGACAGTACAGGTAGATGTGTGTATGGAGAAATATTGTGCTCACTCTAGGCAGGAGAACGTTTCCTCCTTTCGGGAAAAATACCCTCACACACGCAATCTCATAGGTGTCCTGCTTCAACATTGGGTCTGCTCCTTATCGGGTCGGCGCTGCAATACCTGATCGGACCCATGATGGGGCCTTGTAGCGGAGATCTTTATTCCTGACCGTTGTTTGCAGTGCGTGAGAGTGCCCTAGTAAGTGTAAATGTGAAAATGTGCGGTTAAAACAGGAGGTAGAGGTCCACCCAGAACAATTTTAATGAATGTGGCCACTATCCCGATCAAAATAAAAGTACGCACACCCCTGCTATAAGGTTACAGGGTATTGCGCTGTGAAGTCAGGTCAACATGTTTCTTGCCATTAGGTCAGGTAGAGTGCAATTCTTCAGAACCGATGTAAGATCTATCTACACTTTTTGGTGGTGGTCCCAAGTTACGAAAGTGAGTGACCACCCATACAGCACCCTAAAAAGTGGTACCTGTAGATCTAGAGCATCAACCTATAAAAAGAAAGAATTATAGAGTTTACCAAGTCATTCCAAATCAACCTCTATAATGCTAAGGTGATTTCATAATGCAACACTTCAAAAGTGCGGAAATAAGATGAATCACACTGTGGTGTGTGTGACCATGCACAAGGCGTCTGAATACATTGCTGTAACAACCGAGAGATAATCATATCCTTTCCTCGTATATGGACTCACCTAATTAGGGTCAGATTAGTACAGCAACGTGTTCCAGCAGGTGTTGACACTGAATAGTGCAGTGTCCTAAAAAGTGGGAAACATAAAATGGTATGTATACAGAGAATTGTATGGCAATAACTTCCTCGAGGTCTGCAATAGCGGTGCAGTCCCTTTAAAAAAAAGGGCACCATGGAGCAGGGTCATTGGTCCACACAGGTGTCTCGCAGCATCCCCCTGGCCTCACCCACTGTACCCTAAATACGTTGTAAAGTAGGGCCATATATGGGTGCTGCAGATCCCTCCCCGGGTTACCGCTCACACACTTGGTTCCTTAGTTACACTACAAACGAGAGTTGTTATTTGAGTGCTCCGGTGCTATAAAGTTAAGACTGATCCAATGCTGACCACGCCAGACCCCACAACGGGCAAAACACTCCGGCATTAGTCAAGAGTGTGCTGGTCTTTGGGGCCGACGTAGGAACAGCGTTATGAGCAGAATACCATTGTGTCTGCTGGGACGTCCTGTTGCAGCCTCCTGCGTCCCATACTACATGAGCGGCAAATGCTTAATTAAAATCGCACCCCCATGGTCAAAAATCGATCAGGCGTGTGTAAACTCACGCTTCTTATCCGTACTTTTAGCGGATAGACCTAGCCCTCACTCTGCCTGTTCCGGGAGGTACAAGCCGGTGGTAGTACGGCATAGTTATACTTCCGGTGAGCAGTTGGAGGAGGCGGGGTCTCCCAGCGCCTATGTGCATGAAGCTGGCGCGCCAACCTGATACAGTAACGGGCGCCATGTTGGGACTGTTGAGCTGAGAATAACGCTCAACTTCCCAAAGAATCAATGTTCTGACACACTATCAGGCTTGTAAGCACCCAGTATGTCACTTAAAACATATTGCACTCAGTTGAGAATTATTAAACAACCATTTTAAAGTGCAGGCGTTACCTTACAATAGATGACCAAAAGGTATGTATAAAATAAAATTAGTCTGCCCACGTGTTCTGTTATTGATGTGTACTTATGAGCACTATATTACACAGGTCTGATTTGCCCAAACAATACAGGTAGAGGCCCCTGTACAAAATTGCTGTTACTGTGGTGATGGTATCAGCCACTAAGTTAGCAAAACTTAAATAAGCTTGTTAAGCGGGCAAGGTGCGTCCAAACCGATCATCTTTTAGCCCAAGCACAGTTTAGTGTCAGTATAGTAATAGTATTACCACTGAGTTGATGTACCGGCTGGACTTTCATGGGGTTAATGAACCCCAAGGGATGTCCTCATCCAATCCCTACTTATCTGAGGCTAATCTCACCACCCACCTTTGTTCAATATCAGTGTGTCATTTTTCATGCCAGGGTGTGCTTCAAGGACGACCCAGCGGAGTGAGTCAGGGGAGTGGTTGTGGTCATCGAAATGTGTTGTCATCTTCGGGTTTGTTTTGTGGCACCTAAAGTTGCTCCTGTCGGTTATTGCATAGCCGACCCGATAAGGAGCAGACCCAATGATGAAGCAAGACACCTATCTGATTGGGCGTGTGAGGGTCTTTTTCCGAAAGGAGGAAACCTTCTCCTGCCTACAGTGAGCACAATATTTCTCCATACACACATCTACCTGGACTGTCCGATAGGAACAGCATACCACTTTGTTTTGTATTTAACCTGTTTTGCCAGGTATTTGACAGAGATGGGAGGGTGTCAAGAAGGGTAGCAAGGCTATCCCGAACACTCGAATACCCATCATACACTCCCACCCACACACAATGATTCGAACAAGAAAGTGCAGATTGTAGTGGGAGGAACTAGCTACAGTTTAAATAGCTCTTCTTCTGAACCCTACATCGTATTTATTGTCTCTGGTTTTTGGATTTGGAAAGGGTATTAGGAGGAAATATTGAAGATGATGGGAAAGCCATCCCACCAATCTCTCTCCTCATCAACCATAGTGTAGGGTTTGGCAGCTGTGCCTGGCTAAGGAGGGGTTATGAGAAGTGGTCTTTGCTCCCAGACCCTTTTCAAGCCTTTCTTGCTTGTCCAATCCCAAAGAAAGGCCTGGAATGTTCGTGAGATATGGATGGCATCAGGATACTGAAAATACCACAACCACCTAACAGTTTGGGTCACTATGACATTGAGATGGACTCTCAACAGGATAGAGGAGCCAAGCAATACCCAAGTAGCCTAAATAGCTAGCAATGAGAATAAACAAAAAGGACAGTTGGTCTCTATTAGACTGTAAAATCGTTAAAATACTTAGAGGTTGTACATTATCTTGTAATCCTATTCGAACTTCTTAAATAGAGACTGGGGGATCAATTATGTTTAGTTTAAAGGGACTGGCCCAGCATGTCATACCCAGCTTTCATCTTTTATGGTGTATTGAGGGAGGAGTATTATACAGTGCCAAACATTTACCTCTGATATATCCACTGCTTTTAAAGCTTAGGAGGAGGTTATGAAGACCAAAGTCAGAAGGTAATAGGATTTATATACCTCCATTTGCCACATCTGTGACCCGATCTTGCTGTGGTGGGCTACATCCCCCAGCCGCCCTGTGAACTGGAAAGGGCTTTGACTGTGCTGATAAGTGCTTTATTTTACCATGGTGCGGGACTCGCCTGGGGGAAAACCAGGCCAAGCCGGGAGGAGACTGGGCTGTGCCCACCCTCTGATTTTCCTAACCCAAATTGAGGTACTGTTGTTTAAACTTTTCCTGTTTAATGCTCGCTATCCTCTAGGGGCAATTATTCTTGCCAGCACATGACACAAATAGTGCCGCATTCCCCGCTAACTTAGGAGGATTCTAGGATTGTGATCAGCCTTCCTGGGGGACCGCTTGAAGGAGCTGGAGTACCAAACCACTGCTGAAACACTTTTATTCTTATTTAGGTTGTCTATCTTAGTATTATGGTTATTGGCAAGGTGTCTTGCACAACTATTTTTTAATATTATACTTGTGCAGGTAAAGTGTTGCCTTATGACGGGTCTTTGATCTGATGTTTTTATTGTTTGATTGTTCTCCCTATTAAGGAAATGGGGGTGTAGTGATTTGTGCTGGTGAAGGGGGGTCAGTAGGAGATTTGTACTGAATTAAATTGACTATTATGGGTAAACGGAAGGCAGCTAATGTCGCTCCAACACAAACCCAACAAGTGTGCTAGGAAAGCACAGAATTTGTGTACCCTCAGCCAGATAAATGATTTGATTGTGGAGGTTGAGACTATATTGAACCCTTTGGCACCTTCCTTGACCCGGGGTCCAAGGAAGAGCATGAAAACTATAATACCTGACGTCTTTGAGAAGAACCCTGACAGGGCACTGATCAGCAAGAGCAAACCTTTTGTGAGCTCTGTGTCCAAGCAATCTGTTGTCATGAATGGGGAACCATTTAGCGATCCTCTGGTGGGACAACATCCCCCTCTTGAATCTGAAGTGATTTGCTCCAATAGGTTTTCTCCATTGATGGATATTGCTAAGGGTGAATCACTATTGCCCGTTTGTTGGGGAGAGGAGTTTAGCATTACTACTTGGTCTCACGATGCAACAACCAAGTTGTATGCCATTGTTTTAGATTTGTGCAATGAAGTGGCTGGCTTAAAAAGGGTGGTTCAATCTTTAGAATCTAAACTAAATCAAGTCACACAACTGATAGCACAGACTATTGAGCCGCAGGGGAGTGAAGTTAGCTCTATCTCCTCATCGTCCCTTCCCCCTCCCAGTTCTGGTATTCCTCAGCGGAGTGGACTAGGATATTTCGAACACTAGTAGGACACAGCCAGCTTGCTGGGCTCAATTTTGCCAGTCTGACAGGCATCAGGGTGGGCAACTGGGGGATAGACCCTGGACAGGACTATAGAAGTGCCTTTATTATTGTTGATACCCACTGTGCGGTGCACCCTAGTTGAATCACGGCCTCTAGATCTCATGACCCTTTTTAATGGCAGGGTCACAGTCTGGTCCATTCACAGGGGATCCTTGTTGCGCTACCAATAGAGGGATTTGCCCTCAGGCTAGATTTAGCAAAGGCTAACCCAGCTTCAAATTGACCAATGTTCCTAAATTGAAAAACAAGCGTTTTGAGAGCAGGAAGTCCTTAAATAACAAAGTATTACTGTGTGAGGGCAGGCTTGATATACAGGCGAGGAGGCCTGTTTGCCGTGTCGAGAGATGATGGATATGACCCCAGCGTCTGGTTTGTAGGTTCTTCCTCACAATTACATTGCCTAAATGGCAACTAACTATCAATTTAAGTCAATTATAATGTAATACACCTTGAGTGTCTGCGGAAGTTCTCCAGAGTCTGGGTTATGTGATGCCATCGAGGTTATTTGCAATAGAAGCATGTGATATTCTTATCGCCAACACAGGCACTCAACTTGCCTTTTGTAACAGTAAAGGGTGTGGCAGCTGTTTAAAATTAGGAGAGCGTAGCTCTAGAAGGGATCGGCTCCTGTGGTACTAAGACTGACTCTGTCGTCCTGCGCCCACAGCTGCTCCTGGTATTCCTGTGCCTTTCCAAAATGAAATTGGTATTTTAGCTCATGTATCCGAGTTAGAGGTAGAAGTTGCTCTGTGGGATAATGTTTACCTGCCGGTCCTACGACTGAGCTACTTTAAACTCCTGGTCAGTTGCTGATTCTCTTGCTAAATCTTGCTTGGCTGATCCACAATGGGTCGCTTACATCTACTACTTTCATCTTTACCTCATCCATGAGACCTGGGCTTTAAAGCCATTAAATAGGTTGGTTCTGTTACCTATTCAGTGGATGCGCTCCTCTCCTCGTCTGGTTACCCATCTTGGGGCCTCTCACAATGGGTTAAAATCCCACTCAACTGTTTCATTTGACCATTGAGTCGCCTGATGTTTTAGGTCTATCTATAAAGGCATGGAATGGGTCTGTAATCAACAGTTACAGCATCTATATTCATAGTGTGGCTAACAACATTGCCTCTTTAACATTAAACAACTTTAATAATCAGTCCTTGTCTTACAAACCCAAGCTCATTCTTGTGGGTGACTTTAATACTACCTACGAGCCGTTTGATTTTATTACATTAGTCACTGAACTGGAAGATGAGGCCCTAGCCATCCCGGAATTAAACACTCCCCCTTTAAAATCTTGCTCCACTGTGGCCATGCAACTAGCTTTGTTTACAGTCGCTCACAGGGTGTGGGCATGTATTCGTAGATCAAATTCTGACGGGTAGGGCATTTACTTTCTGTAGAAGTTCATCGAAGAGCAGAATTGAATATATAATGCTGTCTTCTAATCTATGGAACTGGTTGGTGGATTTCGTATAACTAGTAGAGATGGATCATAATTCTTTGCATTGGTCAGTTAAAGAGGGGCTATTTGACTCCATTAACCAGACCAGAGTATATAATAATGCTGTTGTTGGGAACTCTAGGAGGGCCCTTGAGAGGCCAAAAATGTGTTCTTGCCCTCTGCGGCTTGCTTCAATTTATGATCGTTTTGCCTCTGTCTTTCATCAAATGAGGATGTCGATCTGCATACAATTCCAGTCGTTCATGGTCATTTGATTCCTTAATCTTTTTGAGGTTGAGGTGGGAACTTGCAGATCTAAAAGATCTGTCTCTAAGTCGGCTACTTGGTTTACTAAGGAATGCAGACCGGGAAAAGCTTGTTTGTTGATAGCTACAAGATCTTTGAGTCCTCCACGGATTCGCAACGCCAGCCGCCACTATAAAGGGGTGCTAGCGTTGAGAAAAAAGAGTTGGGATGGCAAAAACAGGCAGGGTCTGCTAGAGGCTTTCAAAAGGAAAGATATGTCTTCCTTTTAGCATATAATTGCCCACAGTAGTTTGTACTCCGAATGTTCATCATATTCAACAGCAGGTATGGGTCTGACATTTTGCTGATCTATACTCTACACCACTCTCAGACCAGATACTTTGTTGTATAGGGCTGTGTTCCCAGGCTAGTAGAAGTCTTGTAGCATCTGGCCTAGAGTTTATTTTACTTGGACGACACCAAAGAACCAATAGTGTCCTTGCAGCCTCAGAAAGCTTCAGGTATTGAGCTTATCCCTGGTGACTTGTATCGTTCAGAGAGGGATATTTGAGCCCTGCATATTATTATTCTGTACACCGCCATTATGTTGGGTTCTCCTCTTCCTGATTCTTGGAGAGGAGCTGTAATTATTTCAGTATTTAAAAAGGGTGTAAGATCTGACACTTTTAATTGCAGGCCTATTAGACTAATTGACATTCGCCAAAAAGTTTTTGCTGTCAGGATTTAGATAAACTCCAGCAGCAGGTCATTGAAAATGTTATGTTCAAGGCATATGGGCTGCAGATGGTACATTATGAATAGATCGCCATCTGGTGTTGGGCTCGGATGATTGCACTTGTTTTTCTCTTGGAGAGTCTTTTGTATCTTGGTGACTCCTCCTTTGGTTGCTAGTGCGCATGGGCATCGGCTCCATCCTTAGATTGTTTTTTTCCGCCATCGGGTTCGGATGAGGATTGAAGCGCTCCAGATCGACTTCGGAAAGAAGTGACTTTTCGGCGCGTATTCCCTTTCCAATTCGACGGTATTGTTATCGAACGCGATTTCATTTCCATTCCGACGCGTTTCGACTCCAACATCGAAAAAAAACTTTGATCTACGTCGACGAACAGGAGGCCTTCCTCGACGTGGTCAAGCCCGGAGTCCATGGAAAGGACTCCATTTAAGAAATGTCCAACGTGTGGTGCTAAGTTCCCACACAAGGACCTACACGAGGTGTGCAACCTCTGCCCATCGCCTGAACACGAATCCAGGGACTGCGAAGCCTGCGCAGCATTCTCCTCCAAGTCGACGATTAGAAACCGTCGAGCTCGAAGACACGAGGTTTCCAGAATGCAGTCGGAGGCGATCCCGGAGCTGTTCGAAGACCAGCACCTCGATGAAGAAGAGGATCATGAAGATCAGTCGGGGTCGGAAGGGGACGAGTCGGATGTCGAGGAACTCGATGTGCAACAAACCGTGAGTGATGACGTCCCCTTACCAAAAAAACCGACCCGTGTGGTAACGACCCCGCCTTCGAGCCCGGTCAAACCGCAGAAGAAAGTTTCCGACGCCCCGCCTTCGGGCCCGGCAACGAAACCGAAACTCTCGGGCTCCCACCATGTCGGATCCGAGAAGCGGTCGACATCGACTTTGACGCCGAAGCTTCATGCAAGGGAAAGCTCGGCATCGAAACATTCCATATCAAAACCGAAACATGCTTCGACGTCGAAGACTCACTTGACACCGAAAAAATCGGAATCGAGCAAATCCTCGGTGCCGAAAAAAACGAACATTGACGATCGAAAGCAAAGGCACCTTCCGGAACCAAAAGCTTCGGTACCGACACAGGAGCAGCAAACAGATCCGAAACAAAAGATTTTGTTTATCGATCCACAAACTGGCAAAGTAGTGACGAAGAAGAGGAAGAATGAACAGCTAAAAGACAAACCTCTTCCTTCTAAAAAGAGAACACTGGGGACAAATACAACTCCTCCTACTTCTCCTCGACCTAGAGTCACACCCTCTTCTCCTATTCCTCACACTATGCCAAATATTCCTCCACCTTCTACACCAAGACCATCTACACCTCAGTCAGATGTAGACAGTGATACAGGGGAGGGAGAACCTCATGGGGATGATGACACTATCCCAGATGAGGATGACCCATGGGAACATCATGACGCAGGGTCAGATGATAACGACCCAGAGTTATATCCCTCAAAGCCTTCACCACCTGATGATAACACAGGATTTGTACAGCTCATTAATAGGGCAGCAAAATATCATAAGGTAGATCTACATACAGAACCTCAGGTAGAGGATTTCCTATTAGAGACACTACCTACTGCACAAAGAACATCAGGTACTCTACCTATGCTGAAGGGTCTTCTCAGTCACACAGCAGACATATTCAAAGACCCAGTGAGGGCTAGGGTGTTAAACCCAAGAATTGATAAAAAATATGAGGCAGCTCCAAAGGACCCAATATTTATGAATGGGCAGGTACCTCTGGACTCGCTTGTGGTTTCAAACGCTCGCAAAAGAGCGAACTCATTATCTACAGGAGAGGCCCCTCCACCTGATAAGGAGTCAAAATTAATAGATGCATCAGGCAAAAGAGTAGCATCACAAACGGCAAATAGCTGGCGTATAGCCAATACACAAGCGCTACTTGCACGTTATGACAGGGCACATTATGATGAGTTAGAAAAACTCATCACACATCTCCCCAAAGAACATCAGAAGAGAGCAGATCAGCTAATACAGGAAGGAAAGATAATAACTAACACTTCCATTAAGTGCGCCCTAGTCGCGGCAGACACTGCAGCAAGATCCATCAACACCAGTGGCATGTTAAGGAGACATGCATGGCTTAGAGTCTCAGTGTTCAAACAAGAAGTACAAACATCTCTATTGAACCAACCCTTTGATCAGAAGACACTTTTTCGGCTCAAGCACAGATGAGACTTTAGAAAAGATGAAAAAGGACACAGAAACGGCTAAGTCAATGGGAGCATTGCAACAGCCAACACAAAGGGGTTCCTTTCGTAGATCCACCTATAGAGGGGGCTCAAAAAGTACAGGAACAAGTCAGCAATCCACCTCTTTTACGCCAACGTCACCCAGAGGTAATTCAAGAGGTAGTTACAGAGGTAACAACAACAAGGGTAGAGGTCGCGGAAATAATAACAACCGTAACTCTCAACCCCAAAACAGTGACTTAATACAACTTCCCCCAGACCACATATCACCGGTCGGGGGACGTCTAGCACAGTTCCTACCTGTCTGGGAAAACATCACATCAGACAAGTGGGTGAGACAAATTATCCAACATGGTTATTGCCTAGAACTCACTGCTACCCCACCAAACATCCCCCCCAAACAGCGACCAATGAGTCAAGACCATCTGTGACGAAATTTCTGTATTCTTTGAAGAAAAAATTAATTTGATTTATGATAACATTTTAACCTCTAAAGCTGGGGTCTCTACATCCATTCCCCAAGCTAAATCCAGCATTCAGGCTACAAACTCCCTGTTTGTCATTCCTCCCGTCACAGATCAAAACCTGGCAGCCCTTATTGGCCATATGAAAACAGGCTCCCCCAACGACCTCCTTCCGGCTAAAATGGTGGCCCCTCTAATTTCCATCTTAGGCCCCTCGATCCAGGCAGTTATTAACACCTCCCTGGCCAAAGGCCAAGTCCCCATGGAATGGAAGACTGCGGTAGTAAACCCAATTAGGAAGAAGGCGACCCTACCCTGGACGGATCTAACTAACCTCCGACCTATCTCTCTCCTGCCTTACATCGGCAAGTTAACAGAGAAGCACGTGAACACCCATTTTTCTAACTATATCGAGACAGCGGATGGCCTAGATCCCTCACAATCTGGTTTTAGGCCCAACCATAGCACCGAATCCGCCCTACTGGCTGTCACCAATAACATCAGGATGACGCTTGACAGTGGAGGGTCGATGATTCTGGTGCTATTGGACTTATCCGCTGCCTTCGACACGGTGTCTCACGATTTGCTTCTCTGCCGGCTGAGAGAGATAGGATTGGGAGGTGTGGCCCTGTCCTGGATGGAGAGCTTTCTTTCCGGTCGTTCTCAGGAAGTCAGATTGGGCTCCCACAAATCCACCGCCAGGGAGCTCACCAGGGGTGTGCCACAGGGCTCATGCTTGAGCCCCACATTGTTTAATGTATACGTGGCCCCCCTGGCTGACTTGGTGAGATCGTTTGGGTTTATACCGGTGTCCTACGCCGATGACACCCAACTTCTGTTCCCCTTTAAGACCTTCTCCCCTGCTTTACAAAGAACATTTGCAGAAGGAATGAGGGCAGTTTCCAAATGGATGGCCAACAACTGCTTACAGTGCAACGTGACCAAGACTGAGGTTGTACTTTATGGGGAAGCAGCAACATTATGGTCCAGTGATTGGTGGCCTGGTGAACTAGGACCCGCCCCCATCCCCAAGCAGACCATAAGAAATCTGGGAGTGTTATTTGATCAGTCACTGACTTTTAAAGATCATGTCAACCAGGTTGCTGGTACCTGTTTTGGGGTTATCTCTCTGTTGAGAAGGGTGTTTCCTTTTCTCCCAGATCACCACAGAAAGACCTTGGTCCAGGCTCTGGTCGTCAGTAGACTGGACTACTGTAATGGCCTTCTTTTGTCATCTAATGAAGGCCAATTTAACAAACTACAGGTGGTCCAGAATACGGCCGCGAGGTTAGTCATGAATGCTCCACCTAGGACTCCCTCCCAGCCACTGTTGACGGAACTGCACTGGCTGCCAGTACGACTGCGGACCAAATTTAAAATCTTGTGCACAATTCACAAATGCCTGATGGGGATAGGCCCGAAATTTCTCAGCACAGTCTTTACACCCTATGTTCCGGGCCGCTCACTACGATCAAGCAATCTCCAACTCCTCAAGGTTCCCAAGATTAAAAAAGCCCGTCAAGGAGGTAGGGCTTTGGCCTATACTGGGCCTGTTCTGTGGAACACCCTCCCCCTCTCACTAAAGCTCAGTTCTGATCACTTATCTTTTCGAAAAACCCTGAAAACCTACCTCTTTTCTAGCATTTAATTTTATTCCCCCACTATCTATTGGTATTGTCCGGGTACAGTAGCAGGTTTCCCCTGGATGGCAAAGCGCAGAGATACCCCTTCGGGGGTCTATTCAGGCGCTATAGAAGCATATAAATAAATAAATAAATAAATCTGACATTGTTAAAGGAAGAAGTACTATCACTACTACAAAAGCATGCCATAGAGAAGGTTCCAAAACATCAACAAGGGACAGGAGTATACTCTCTATACTTCCTAATCCCCAAAAAAGACGGGTCCCTAAGACCAATCTTAGACCTCAGACCTCTCAATGCATACATAAATTCGGAACATTTCCACATGGTCACGCTCCAACAAGTACTTCCTTTACTGAAGAAAGGGGACTTTCTTTCTACACTGGATCTAAAAGACGCTTACTTTCACATCCCAATTCACAAAGCCCACAGAAAATACCTAAGGTTTGTAGTGGAAGGACAACATTATCAATTCAAAGTCCTTCCGTTCGGTGTCACAACAGCACCAAGAGTGTTCACAAAATGCCTAGCTGTGGTGGCATCACACCTAAGAAGACAACAAATACATGTCTTCCCTTACTTGGACGATTGGTTAATAAAGGCCAAGTCACAAGAAGAATGCCTTCACAACACACAGAAGACCATTCAATTGCTGCACCACCTAGGGTTTACGGTGAACTACAAAAAATCCCACCTACAAACAAACAAAATTCAACAATACCTGGGGGCTACTATAGACACAGAAAGAGCCAAAGCATACCCCAATCCAATCAGGATACAGACAATGGTCAAGTTAATACAAAGATTTCAACCACAACACTCACTACCAGCACGAGTGTTTATGCAGCTGTTAGGCATGATGTCCTCCTGCATACTACTAATACCACATGCCAGACTACAAATGCGTCCACTACAGGAGTGTCTAGCGACACAGTGGAATCAGGCTCAAGGTCAGATTACAGATCTGGTGTTGGTAGACGACCGTACGCATCGCTCTCTGAAGTGGTGGAACACAACAAACCTTTCCAAAGGACGGTCGTTCCTAGAACCGATTCCACAAGCGATACTGACAGCGGACGCATCGCT
This sequence comes from Lissotriton vulgaris, assembly GCF_964263255.1. Lineage (NCBI taxonomy): Eukaryota > Metazoa > Chordata > Amphibia > Caudata > Salamandridae > Lissotriton > Lissotriton vulgaris. The sequence goes on along the minus strand of NC_141694.1, from coordinate 1,004,599,027 downwards.
CTCCGGATGGTGAGCGCACATGGACAAATACACTGTGCAGGGGAAATGGAGTGTGCAGCAAAAGAAACTGCACATCAACTACTTGGAACTACTAGCAGTATTTCTAGCACTAAAAGCTTTCCAAATGCAAATAACAAACAAGGCAGTCCTGATCAGAACAGACAACATGACTGCAATGTATTATATTCAAAAACAGGGGGGGACACACTCTCTCCAACTATCCAAACTAGCACAGGACATTTGAAGATGGGCCATTCCTCAAAACATCTATCTGTTAGCAGAACACCTACCAGGAGTTCAAAATCAGATAGCAGACATCCTAAGCAGAGAGTCAGAACAAGTACACGAATGGGAGCTGCACAACCAAATACTGCAGCCATTCTTCCAAAGATGGGGGACAACCAGAGATAGATCTGTTTGCCAATCATCAGAACGCAAAATTCCAAAACTTTGCATCCAGGTACCCACACCACCGGTCCCAGGGCAATGCACTATGGATAAATTGGTCCAACAAATTTGCTTACGCTTTTCCCCCTCTCCCACTAATTCCGTTAGTGGTACGGAAACTGCAACAGCACTCAATGACAATGATACTAGTAGCACCCACGTGGGCAAGACAGCCGTGGTTCACCACGCTACTACAACTCTCACAGGTGCCACATCAAAAGCTAAGATTATTACCCATGCACCTTACACAGAACCATGGAGAAATAATGCACCCAGATCCCAAACAATTGAACCTAGCGATCTGGCTCCTGAGGTCATAGAGTTTGGATACTTAGATTTACCTCCTGAATGTATGGAAATCATTAAACAAGCAAGACGTCCTACCACCAGAGCATGCTATGCAGCAAAATGGAAAAGGTTTGCTGTACACTGTAACAGTAATCACATCAACCCTCTGGACGCATCACTAAACAGATTATTTGCTATTTACTACACTTGCAGCAATGTAACTTAGCATATACCTCTATCAGAGTTCATCTCGCAGCTATAGCAGCGTACCTACAAAACAGGCAACATCTTTCCTTGTTTAAAGTACCAGCAATTAAAGCTTTCATGGAAGGACTCAAAAGAGTCATTCCACCAAGACTGCCACCTTCCCCAGTCTGGAATCTCAACATAGTACTTACCAGACTAATGGGACCACCCTTTGAACCTATGCATAGGTGTGAAATACAATTCCTCACATGGAAGGTGGCCTTCCTCATAGCTATCACTTCACTCAGAAGAGTAAGTGAGTTACAAGCGTTTACAATTCAAGAACCATTCAAGAACCATTCATGCAGTTACACCAAAACAAGGTGGTTCTTAGAACAAACCCAAAATTCTTGCCTAAAGTAATTTCAGCATTCCACATCAATCAGTCAGTGGAACTACCGGTCTTCTTTCCAAAACCACAGACGGTAGCGGAAAGGGCCCTACACACATTAGATATCAGAAGGGCAATATTGTATTATATAGAAAGAACACAAACTTTCAGAAAGACAAAACAGCTATTTGTAGCGTTTTCTCCTACACATAAGGGCAATCCCATCTCTAAAGCAGGCATTGCCAGATGGATTGGAAAATGTATACAAATATGCTACTTAAAGGCAAAGAGAACATTAACTGTTCCTCCTAGAGCTCACTCTACACGTAAACTAGGAGCATCTATGGCATTCTTGGGAAACATTCCACTAGATGACATATGCAAAGCAGCTACCTGGGTTACACCGCATACCTTCACAAAGCACTATTGTGTAGATGTGCACACAACACAACAAGCTAGAGTGGGACAAGCTGTACTAAAGACTTTATTTCAGACTGTTGCAACAGACACGGACGACCACCGCGAGGGAGAGAACTGCTGTATAGTCTATTCATAATGTACCATCTGCAGCCAATATGCCTCGAACGGAATATGCTACTTACCAGTATGCATCTGTTCTTGGCATAGAGGGCTGCAGAGTGGTACATGCCCTCCCAGCCTCCCCGGAAACCTGTGTCTGTTCCAACAATATCTTATTTAGATACACTTACATGAACATTTCTATCTGTATTCTATCATACTACTCCATCTAACCCTACTATGGCAAAACAATCTAAGGATGGAGCCGATGCCCATGCACACTAGCAACCAAAGGAGGAGTCACCAAGCTACAAAAGACTCTCCAAGAGAAAAACAAGTGCAATCATCTGAGCCCAACACCAGATGGCGATCTATTCATAATGTACCACTCTGCAGCCCTCTATGCCAAGAACAGATGCATACTGGTAAGTAGCATATTCCTTCTCCCTTCCATGCCAGGTTTAGATCCAAGGTTGGAACAGAAGATCTAGTCTTTAGGTTTATGCTGATTAGAAATATATTAAGATCCAGAAGGACCATCTTTAGGTAGCCTTAATCGAAGTTGCATTCAGTCTGGTTCCCAGAGCTTGTCTCTGGGGCTCTCTCAGGTCGATGGGGACTCCTTCCTCCTTGATTGGGATTCTAATGAGGCTTCACAAGAACAACTGTGCCCAAGTTTGGTGGGGCAAGGATGGGGCTTTGACAGGTAGTATTAGCGTCACTTGTGTTGTCCGACAGGGATGTATCCTCATGCAGACACTCTTTTCTCTGAATATAAATGATACATTCACCCATCTAAATAAATGTCTTCATGATGGCGACATTTCTATCCCTGGGCTGTTTTCGCCAATGACATCCTGCTTATCTCCAGAAACCCTGTTGGAATCCATTAAATACATTCCTCAACTTTTGTAATCTAAAGGGCTTAGAGATTAATGTCCAGAAAACACAATGTTTGACCTCAAGACCACATAGATCGTTATGCAAAGATGTAACAATTGGGGCTATGGTACTCAAAGTTAATCATTTCGACTATCTTGGAATTAGAATTAGCTCCTGTAGGGAAGTGGGTTTCTGTTGCAGTAATCCCCCACTTTTTGCCTGATAACTGATGCACTTTTCCTTGTTGTGCCCTGGGTCCCTGCCAATCAGGAACCCACGGCATGTGCTCCTTCCCTAAAAACTGTACTAAAGCCTAAACCCAATTGGCATCTCTGGCCACAGGTAAGCCCCTGGTGAATGGTACCCTAGATACCCAGGGCACTGTGACCAGAGAAGACCCCTAAGGGCTGCAGCACTTACTGTGCCACCCTTAGCAGCCCTGTACCCTGACACACATACACTTCTTGGTACAAACTACACAGAGATTCGACATGGCACACACCCCTGTGTGCCATGCCCACAAACACACTTCCCTGGCATACATCAGTCACCCCTCTAGCTGGGTGCACTATGCCAGTGGTGTGGGCACAGGTGCATGAGCCCTGTGCCCCTACAGTACCCAGGGCCATTCCTGGGCACTGTAAGTGCAGTGATGCCATTAAGAGTATATGGTGCTGGGAGGTTGTCATTACGAACTCCACAGCACCATAATGGCTACTCTAAAGACTGAGAAGTTTGGTATTGAAGTTCTCAGCACATTAAACCCACACTGATGCCAGCGTGGGATTTAATGTAAAATGCACTACAGAGGGCATCTTAGAGATGCCTCCTGAAACCTGATCAACTACCAGTGTCCTGACAGAGAGGCTGCCTAGGCTGCCACACAGCAGACATGTTGCTGGACCCCTGGGTAGAGAGCCATCCGCTCTCCTGGGCCTGCAACAATGCACATCCTCGGACGAGGTGCTAGGTCTCCTCCCCCAGGATGGGCAGGGGGAGCTTCAAAGGCAAGCCGCCTTTGTGAGCTTCTCCAGGCCACTTGCTGTACTCAGCAACTGGCCCCCACTGGTTCTGACCCCGACTCTGCTAACAAGAGGACGACACCAAGTGACTTGGCCTCTGCCCTACCGGCCTGTTGATCCTTGAACCTGCTCCTGCTAAACCCCGGGGTCTCCTGTGGACAGCAACCTCGAAAACCCCGGAGACCTGCCTGCTTTGCTCATCTAAAAGACTGGGACTCCCATGAGCAGTGGTTCTGCTCAAACACCAACAGTCCTGGTGCCAGCCAGGGACCGCAAATCCAGCACACTCTGCACCCGCCCGGCCTGTGCCTGAGTGGACAAAGACCGTGAGGACGTCCCCCCGGCGATTGTGACCACAAATTCAGTGCCCAAGGACCCTCCTCGACGACCCAGACTACGCCTGTAGCCTCACAACAAGGGACCCCTCCAACCGCGACCAGCAGAGGGTAAGATTTCCCGACTTCAAAAGACACCCCGGCACCCCACGACCCCCTGTGCCCAACTCCTGGGTGTCTACCTATCCTCCAAGATCCCAACTTACCTCTCGAAGTGGTGGACGCACCTGAAGAATCTCCGTTCCGGAGCCTGCAGCCTTTGCTCAACTTCCAAGTCTCCCATTGAATAACATTGAGCGCCCGACTGCTCAAAAGCACCCCCCTGCACCCAGCCGGCAGAGTGCAACCTTTGTCCTAATTTACTTCCCCATTTGCCCTGAGCAAGTGACCAGGAGCCCAGCTCCCACAGCCGTGTGGCCTGCTTGCCAGCAGCCACCAACCTAAGACCCCCTGGGGGCTACCAGGCTAACATTGGGCCTAACTCTCTCTGCACCCGGCTGCCCCTCTGCCGCTGAGGGTGTACCAACTGTACCTACCTGACCCTGGGAGACCCCTGAGTCTATGCCCAGAACCTTAACTCTGCCAGTCGAGTACTTGCCCAGAACCTTAACTCTGCCAGTCGAGTACTTACCCAGAAGCCGATAACTCACTTTTCTTCCATAGGGTAACATTGACTGGTTTCACTTGGAAATTCTTTTAAGTGTGGAGTTTTGAAACTTTAAAATATTCATCTAAAATCAGCCGAAAAACGAATTCCGATTTACTCACCTGTTATCAGGAGAGATCCCAGTGCTGTATCTTTCAGCCCAGCACTGAACCAGAAAAGTAACTATAACCGTGATTTACTGTTAACTCAATTTTCCTCCATAGGAATCCATTGTCTGGTTTTCACCAGAAAAGTTTCCAAGTGTCGATTTTGGAAACTTACAAATATTCCTTAAAAATCGCCTGTATGACATAAACGCATTCTTTCAATTGTTTACAGGAGATGCACGAGTGCTGGATCCAGGATCCAGGATCCAACACTGAGTAAGAAAAAGTAACGTTAAGACTACTTACCTGCTAAGTGAATTTCCTCCCATAGGATAACATTGGTGATTCAATGTGAAAACGTTTCTGTAAACTTTTAAAATACAATAATATTCTTTAAAAATCACAACTGTAACCAAAACGCTTTTACTCCACTGTTTACAGGAGATGTCTCAGGATTGAATCTAGGATCCAGTCCTGTGGTTAGAAAAGTAATCCTTAAAGTAATTAATTGCATTTAACTAGTAATTCCCATTGAGCTCAATGTAACATTGTGTTTGAAATTGTGTTGCCTATTGCAACAACTGTAACTATTGTATTCAAAAGTCTATTGCCTATTTGAAAAGTACTTCACTAAAGTTACTAATTCTGAGAAAGAATATTTTGATACCTTGTTGGTTCTAAAATAAAACGATATATTTTTTTATACAAACAATTGGCCTCGAGTTCAGTTCGTGAGTGTGTGAGACCATTTGCTGACTGAGTGTGTACAACAAATGCTTTACACTGTCCTTTGATACTGCCTTACTGCTCGACCAAGCTACCACTTTAGAGAGTAAGGTTATATCTAACTTTAGTCTCTGCCAAACCTCTGGGGACTGTGGACTCTGTGCACACTGTACCTTACTTTGGTCTAGTATATTCAGAGCCACTTTCTTACAGCTCCCTGTCGTGGTTCGCGCATATTGAGAAGAGCAATGCTATCATTATGCATAAATCAGCTGCTATCGGGAGAATGCATCGGCCATCTCCCTGATGTCAAGTTATCCAGCCGTTAAACTGTACAAGGCTTCTGCCCAGTCTGCTGCTTTGCACGGGGCAGAGATCTGGGGCATGGTTTGATTAGATTCCCTATCAGCTAGAGAAAACCATTTTAAAGATTATTTAGTTAATCTCAGCCTACCACACTTGTCCCAGTATACTTCGATTTAGTTTTAAAACAGATTGGTGACCGCGGTTTTGAGACCCTTGGTTTATTGGGTCAGTATTTGTTCTACCCTAAAACTGGAAAGCCTATTCCATGGCTATTCTACATAAAAAAAATGGCTTTATATCCTGGGCTTGGAAGCGATGAGGATTAATCATTCTACTAATTCATCATGGAAAGTTCTTATGAAGAAATCATTCTAGGGATATTTAACAGCTCAAAATGTGCGGAACTCTATTAGTGATAGTCTCACTGGTAGGCTAAAACCCTTTTTATTAAGATTAGGGTTGGCCCTGAATATTTACACTTGAAAACGAAATAAGATTTGGCCTGATGAAAAAAAAAATGTAATCTGTGTCCGGATCGGGCTGAAACCATTGAACGTATTTTGTTCAGTTGTCCACTGCACTTAAGCACCAGAGCAAAATGGGTGAAACCCTATTGCAGGAAAATGGGTTTCCAGCATTATTCCCCTGCTCTCAGAAATTTTAGTTCGGATACAAGCAGAACAGCGGTCTTTCGCTTGAGTAGATTTCTCCTAGCGGGAGTGATTAAGAAACATTTGGGCCTCCCGCTATATAGTATATGTCTGACCCTTCATTGTGCGTCATCAAACTAATTTGTAACTGGCTTCAGTGCTGAGAGATTTGGACGTAGCCAGGATGATTGCCCTTGTATTATTCTTTTTATTGTTGTAAAACCTTTGCGATTTTATTATATATCCTAGGCTCATCCTTTGCTATTTAATGTCAGCATGGATTTATATCATGTGGATTTTGGATATTACCTTTGGTTACAGAAGGTTTTTAACATACTTTTAATGAAAGTTAATCATTTGCTGCACTTGCCCTTTATCTGATCCGGGTGACTTATGGAATAGTGTTGGACATGTATGTGATAGATTGTATTGAGGCATATGAGTCAGTATGCTGCTGTATTTTAAGATTTTTATTCTCTTGTGTGATTTTTATCCTGTATTTCAATGGGTTTAGTGATGATTTTTGTAATTATGTTTTTCTGTTTCATATTGCTTTTATGGTCTATGTGACCGAAATAAAGTATTGCGATGTGAGAATTATAAATAAGGGAAAATGCTTCAAGCCTTTTTTAGGTCTCGCCTGGCGTTGGAGCGCATGCGCTCCTCGCCTGCGAGAGCTATAGTCAACAAGTCAGTTTCGAGAAGGGGACTCGAGCCCTGCCCCTCATTTTCATTGGGTAGCATCAGCGTTTATGGTAAACGCTGGCTTCCCATTGGAAAGTAGGGTTTTTCGTTGCCTCCCTTTGGCTTTTTGCCGGACTGGCTTGCCTGATTCACGGCTGCCGTGAAGACTTTTCTTATCTGCTTGTTTATTTAACAAGCAGATAAGAAATGTCTTCACAACAGCTGTGAAACAGGCACGGAGCTCAGAGGCATACAGGGTCACAGGGAGGACATGGCAATGGCGAGTGCTTGTTAAGAGTCACAGTGCATTTACTTCATGAGTGTATCGAAGCAATGACGCAGGAGTGCGAAATGTGACACTTAAAGTCAGTTTCGACTTTTGAGGCACCAGCATGTGGATTCTCAAATTTGTAGATGTCAGTTTCCATGCGTGTCTGAAGCGTTCAGATATGGCCGAAAACGTGTCATGCTTGCTGCGGAACGCACCTGAAACTAACCACTGCAGCTGACCGAGTATATGTCCCTAGTATGTCTTCGCTGCTCCTGAAAGAATCTCACCTCCTTACCTCTCACGGATAACTCAAATCTTGGTATTGCTCCCCCGCAACCTCTCACCTTGCGGCTTCCTCCATAGCCATTGTAGAGATGTTGGGGGGTGAACATTAACCCTCCTAGATTGGCAGGTCCCTCCTCATCCTCCGCACCACTGGCCCCCAGCAGCAGATGGGGTACTCCCCCGCGCCCCCCCCCCCCCCCCCCCCCCCCGGGACCTTCTAGCCCCCCTGTGTAGAAATGCAGGTCCATGGCTGGCTGCTGCAGCTGCTGTCCAATCACAATAGTGATGTGTGGAGAAGTGTGGCTCAATGATTAGAGCGGCAGACCCTGATGCAGAGGTCTAGCCCGTGACCAGGGTTCAATTCCCCGCCTCGGCGGGTCTTGGGCTCAAAATTCCACGGACCTGATAATTCTCGCCTCGGTACCTATTCCAATCATGGAGTCCCACTCTGCAACTCTGGGCAATAGCTTGCTTAATCTCCACAGCGGCCCCTACAACGCTAAGGATGCCTGGCCTCCACCTTAGGGGTGCCCATGAGTGGACGCCTCACAGGGAAAGCCAGGATGGGTTCCACAGCGGTATTCGTACAAGCGCCTTGAGACCCTTGCGGGTGAATAGTGCGCTATACAAGTATCAATTTACATTTACATTTTACAATAATGCACTGCTACCGTTAAGTGGACGGAATAACAGCGGACTCCAGCCTATCACCAGCGCACGCCGCTTCAAGGCATGGGGTGACGTCATAAGACCGCACCACATGGGTGTGACACAACTGCCCACCAGCCTCTGCTTGGCTCACAATTCATAATCTAAGGGGAGGGAGGGAAAAAAATCACTTCCAGGGAATAGCTCCTCGACGGAAACGCAAGATCTCAAATGTGGCCGCCATGAGTGCGGTGTAATTAACGGAGCCCGTTCCAAGATGCCGCTAGTAGACATATGCTGTAAGAGGGATGCGTATACTGAACAGCATTGGGTATATGCAAGATAGGTCGCATGAGTAAGGAACTAGAATGGAACTGTCTAGCCTCGATTTCAGTCTCTATTGTTTTAGTTACTGCTTCCGCTTTACCCAACTCCATGGCCATCTCCTCGGTTGCTAGGCAACAAGTCGTTGTGTGTGGGGACATGCCTTTTTTTCTTGTATAGTCCAGCGTAAGATTTAATAATTCCAATAAGCGACAAGACAGCAAAACCACAGACACTTGATATCCAATAACAAGCATTAAAAATGCAATAGGTCTCGCCTTTCATTAATTTAAAGCCATTTGCTTTTCTATACGATACCATTAGCAAAGCAAATGGCTTTAACTTAATCAAAGCTGAGACCTATTGCCTTTTCAATGCTTGTTATTTGATAGAGTCCAAAGAGACATGGGTTACAGGTTTTGTTTACAAAAAATGTATTCTGTATGTTCTGTATGTTTGTTAAAGGTAATGGGTTTACAGTGCAAATAGTCACATGTTATTTAATATATCCATTGGTCTATTAACTTCTTTTTAATTAGCATTCTGAAAGGAAATAAGGCTCTGTCATGTTATATGAGCCTTCTGGTAAAAGGCTGATATGCCTCAAACTTTCTTGACCCTCCCAGGCTCTTTTAACTCCTGTTCTGCTCCCCAAGCCAAATGCAAATCATCCTTACTATTTCAGCAGTTGATAATACATTTGGCAGATGGTAGTTATCACTGCTTTGTAGACAAGTTCAAAAAGGACAAGCTTATTTCCATTTTGCTGTCTGTTGTAAAGTGCAGAAATGTTGCATTATGGCGCCATGGATCCCAATTACAAGATGATTTGTAGTACAGATTTAGGGCAAAAAATGCACTCTATTCCATCCTTTATTGCATTTGTTTCTTTGTGGGGTGAATTTTTTTTTCAGGTTTCACAAAGCAGCGCAAATGTGCTGTCACCAAAATCTATTGTTAACAAAACAAAAAGCTTTAAATAGGCTTAGTGCCCACCTATTACTTACTGTTAGTTGGCTTCTAGGTCACTCTTGTTTCCTTACATATGATTGGTAAGAACCTCCTGCTCCTTACTCCGGGTGCTTCCAGTGTGCATCCCTGTAGTAGAGCATGAAACTAGTACAGCTTCCTGTCTGGGATCAGTGTACTTCCGCTAGCCAAGCGCTCATACAGGAATGTTTTATTTTTTTATCTTTTTGACATTCATCTAGAAGAGTGCATGTTTCGGCCGTCTCTCCCCCTTGCCTCTCACTCATGTTGCTTGGCCCTCCCCCTGCCGGCCGTTGGGTTGCTGCTCCTTTCCTCCTTTCCTCCCTGCACCTCCTTAGTTTTGCTTTCCTCCTACCCCTTACTCCCACTGTCTTCTTGCTGCTCCACCCCTGAACCTCTTTCCTGTTGCTTCCCCTCCCCCCTGCACCTTTTTCCTGTTGCTTCCCCTCCCCCCTGCTGCCCCCTCTCCTGTTGCTTCCCTGCTTCCCCTTTATGCTGCCACTTCCTGTTGCTGCTTCCCCTTCCTGTTGCTGCTTCCCCTTCCTGTTGCTGCTTGCCCTTCCTGTTGCTGCTTGCCCTTCCTGTTTCTGCTTGCCCTTCCTGTTGCTGCTTCCCCTTCCTGTTGCTGCTTCCCCTTCCTGTTGCTGCTTCCCCTTCCTGTTGCTGCTTCCCCTTCTTGTTGTTGCTTCCCCTTCTTGTTGTTGCTTCCCCTTCTTGTTGTTGCTTCCCCTTCTTGTTGTTGCTTCCCCTTCTTGTTGTTGCTTCCCCTTCTTGTTGTTGCTTCCCCTTCCTGTTGTTGCTTCCCCTTCCTGTTGTTGCTTCCCCTTCCTGTTGTTGCTTCCCCTTCCTGTTGTTGCTTCCCCTTCCTGTTGTTGCTTCCCCTTCCTGTTGTTGTTGCTTCCCTTGCCTGTTGTTGCTTCCCTTGCCTGTTGTTGCTTCCCTTGCCTGCTGCTGTTACTCCCCGCCTGCTGCTGTTACTCCCCGCCTGCTGCTGTTACTCCCCGCCTGCTGCTGTTACTCCCCGCCTGCTGCTGTTACTCCCCGCCTGCTGCTGTTACTCCCCGCCTGCTGCTGTTACTCCCCGCCTGCTGCTGTTACTCCCCGCCTGCTGCTGTTACTCCCCGCCTGCTGCTGTTACTCCCCGCCTGCTGCTGTTACTCCCCGCCTGCTGCTGTTACTCCCCGCCTGCTGCTGTTTCCCCCCCGCCTGCTGCTGTTTCCCCCCGCCTGCTGCTGTTTCCCCCCGCCTGCTGCTGTTTCCCCCGCCTGCTGCTGTTTCCCCCCGCCTGCTGCTGTTTCCCCCCCCTGCTGCTGTTTCCCCCCCTGCTGCTGTTTCCCCCCCTGCTGCTGTTTCCCCCCCTGCTGCTGTTTCCCCCGCCTGCTGCTGTTTCCCCCGCCTGCTGCTGTTTCCCCCGCCTGCTGCTGTTTCCCCCGCCTGCTGCTGTTTCCCCCGCCTGCTGCTGTTTCCCCCGCCTGCTGCTGTTTCCCCCGCCTGCTGCAGTTTCCCCCGCCTGCTGCAGTTTCCCCCACCTGCTGCTGTTTCCCCCCCACCTGCTGCTGTTTCCCCCCCACCTGCTGCTGTTTCCCCCCCACCTGCTGCTGTTTCCCCCCCACCTGCTGCTGTTTCCCCCCCCGCCTGCTGCTGTTTCCCCCCCCGCCTGCTGCTGTTTCCCCCCCGCCTGCTGCTGTTTCCCCCCCGCCTGCTGCTGTTTCCCCCCCGCCTGCTGCTGTTTCCCCCCGCCTGCTGCTGTTTCCCCCCGCCTGCTGCTGTTTCCCCCCGCCTGCTGCTGTTTCCCCCGCCTGCTGCTGTTTCCCCCCGCCTGCTGCTGTTTCCCCCCGCCTGCTGCTGTTTCCCCCCGCCTGCTGCTGTTTCCCCCCGCCTGCTGCTGTTTCCCCCCGCCTGCTGCTGTTTCCCCCCGCCTGCTGCTGTTTCCCCCCGCCTGCTGCTGTTTCCCCCCGCCTGCTGCTGTTTCCCCCCGCCTGCTGCTGTTTCCCCCCGCCTGCTGCTGTTTCCCCCCCGCCTGCTGCTGTTTCCCCCCCGCCTGCTGCTGTTTCCCCCCGCCTGCTGCTGTTTCCCCCGCCTGCTGCTGTTTCCCCCCGCCTGCTGCTGTTTCCCCCCGCCTGCTGCTGTTTCCCCCCGCCTGCTGCTGTTTCCCCCCGCCTGCTGCTGTTTCCCCCCGCCTGCTGCTGTTTCCCCCCGCCTGCTGCTGTTTCCCCCCGCCTGCTGCTGTTTCCCCCCGCCTGCTGCTGTTTCCCCCCGCCTGCTGCTGTTTCCCCCCGCCTGCTGCTGTTTACCGCCGCCTGCTGCTGTTTACCGCCGCCTGCTGCTGTTTACCGCCGCCTGCTGCTGTTTACCGCCGCCTGCTGCTGTTTACCGCCGCCTGCTGCTGTTTACCGCCGCCTGCTGCTGTTTACCGCCGCCTGCTGCTGTTTACCGCCGCCTGCTGCTGTTTCCCGCGCCTGCTGCTGTTTCCCCCTTTCCCTCGTCCCCCAATCCTCCCTCACGTTATTCCCCCTCGCCCGCTTTTCATTGTTGCTGTTCCTTCCCTCCTCCCCTGCACCTTCCTCGTGTGGCTAATCTCCCCTGTCAATGCTGGCTACGTTATAGGGCTTTTATTTCTGGACTTTAAGACATGTTGCACAACAGCTTGCGATGCTGTGCAACATGTATAACAAAAAGCTGACAAACTCAATAGATCTCGCATAGGTGCAGTTTATTGACTTTGCCAATGCTTGTTCCCCCCTCCCCCTCTCTCAACATACCATTCATTTGAAATCAGCACCCTCCCAACACTTTGGTTAAAAAAAAGTTAGCCCTATACTACAAAACAGGTCTAGCACAGCTCCATATCTCCAGTAAAGCTTCATAACTCAATTCCAACACAGCACTTCCATTTGACCTACAAAATAGCTACAATTGCAAACTTCAGCTTCAGAGCTCTAGCATAACTCCTCTTCGCCGTAACTCTAGTACGGGTCCAATATGCAAGCTATTCCTATACCACTGGAACATGTCAACTCTTACTCTACATTTTCTGCAATAAAACAACTACAACTACACAGTTTCACACACCTCTTCGGCCAGTTCCACAAATTCAACATAATTCCAATTCCGACTGCAGTACTTGCTCCTTTTCAAAGGTCCTCCCCAAAATTCCAGTCTCACAACTAAAAGCATCCAATATCTTACATTTTAATACCTGCTTTTCTGCATAACCGTTCTAATACCGAAACAGCTCTATCTATAGAATGCCATTACAACTCCACACCACTCTATATCTCAAGCTGCAGTCCTGTGCCATTTGCCATCAGTACCATTTGTTGCTGTGCTACCATGAATAACACAGTAACACCACCAAGAAGCATCAGTACATCACACCACTACTTCCAGCACTTCACTTTGCCAGCACACCCCAGTACAATACTGTCCGGACACACGACCTTGAAAACAACTTCATGATTCATTCACAACTATACCAAAGCACATCTCCCACATACCTCAGCAACACCAATACACCAATCCAACACTACTGCAACTTCACAAAGTTAATCAGAGCCCAAACATCAACTCCATAACCATAGCACTACAATAAGAGTTCCAAAAACCACAAAACACTACAACAAAATTAACACATTTGGATACAACTACAACATAACACTCCAAGTACAGCCACAACACACCACTTAAAATAACAGCACAAAATTACTGCCATGAGTGAATAAATTGTGCCCAATGTGGTAATATGCTTTCTGAAGATTTAAAGTATTTTATTTGTTATTTATAGAGTCCAGGAGACCACGTTTGACCTGGAGGGAGATGTTCAGAGTGGAACAGCTTCAGTGGTAAGGAAGTTATGTTACTCTAGTCTTACTTAATATACTTTATGTACATGTCAGGAACTTTACATTAGCCTCTAAAAGCCCCTCGTTAAAGACAGCACCAGTATCTATGGTTCATGAGAGCCCCTCTGGCATAGCCCATATAAGATTCCTAGTTCTCACTAAGCCCTGCCAATTTCCTTCTCTTTCCTGATGAAATGGATGTATGTTTAAACTGTGCTAAATGTTACTTGAGTATGTTCAACAAACTTAATTACCAGCATCTGACCCATTAGTTAGGTTAGAATGGCTTCCTCACTTTCAGCCCTTAATTCTCTTAAATAATGCTCATCTTTTATATTTTACCAAGAGACGATGATGTCCAGCTAGATCTTTTGCATCCTTAGTTAATTGCACTGTGGTTCAAGCATGCCATTTCCTTGGCTAACTTAGACTGAAAACTCATAATCCATGTCAAAAGGACATGCTTCTAAGGGGGCACGGATGTTCCGTAGCAACGAAGACCGAAGGCTACCTCTTCGGTCTGCCCAGCTCTTAGATCTAGTATGAGGGAAAAACACATGACTTGAGTATGCTTTATTTGTAAACCGTGAAGGAAACGGATATGAACTTTGTGCTCTAGGTGCAGATAATAATTTAATCTGTTTGTCTTAATTGCACTAGCGGTCTGCTGCGGCCACCAAAGTAATGTTTTTTGCTGCATAGAGTGAAAGAAAGATGCTCTAACCTCTTGCTGTTTATTTTTAACCTAATTGCATTTCTCGAACCCCTTCATTGGTCTTGCCCAGTCTAAGGCTCTCTGCCAACATCATCCTAATTGGGCCTCTTTACCTTCGGTACCGCCTTATCTGAAAGAACAGATTCCTTACCTTTGAATTTTCCCAGGTGTCCGGTTGGATCCGTAAGATTTTTCTTGAGCAGTACCCCTGCATGCCGGTAGGTGGTGTCGATTGGCTCCTTGCATTGTTAGCGTTGTCCTTGTCACCTGTGCAGGCGCCACTTTGGTGAGCTGATGTCAGTTACTTTTCACAACTTCTTCTCCAGAAGCGCTGAGCTATGAAGTGCACTGGCACTGGTGTATCCAAACTAAGGCCCTAATGAGGATCAGCCCTGACCCTAGAGATTTGTCCACAGAGTGGGGGGGATAGGTGGGTTGGTAAGAAATCTGTGGCTAGATAGCTCTAAAAGTAGCACTCCCCTTGGGGGCGTGTGTCCGCTCAATGCACAGCGTGCATCCATTAGTGCACATTAAATAAGTCAGTCAGTCTGGAACAAGTTAGTCATGTTTTCATAAATTGAATTTATTCACTTTAACAGGTAGTCAACCTCTCCTCCCAAAATATCGACAGTGGGATGATTTCACTGTTATGCAGAGGCTTAAGCTTCAACTCCCATGAACAGGGGGATTCTTGCAGAAACAAAATAGACCTGTTCAAATTTGTCAGGTACTTGAAGATCAAAAAACACTTCTGTGGTACTCCACCCATTACAAAGAACATCAGAAATATTTGCATAGACAACTCTCTTTGTATGCATAGTATCAGGGACATCCAAACACACATCTACTCCTATCTCTCACTGACTCAGATGAAACACCCATTAACATGGAGAATCTTCTCCAGGAACTAGATTTAGAAACAGACCACACGCTGAACAGTGGTCTCAAGACCAAGTCCAAATGGATACCTGCACTCCAGGGGGGCAACTCAATCAACACATTTTACAACCTAGATTTGGCGGACATGGAAAGACACGTACACAAGGTACTGAGCACGAAACATAGAACGAAAGACAACCTACGCAGGGAAGAACGAGTAGCGTTGAAAACCCCAACATCCAACACAGACATCATAATCAAAGAGGATGACAAAAGCGGGAATGTGGTGGTCATGAATTGGACTGACTACTACAACAAAATCTTGTCTCAATTACAGGACACATCCTGTTATGAACAGCTCACCTACAATCCCACTGCCACACTGGTCACCAAAACCAACACAAGTTTATCCGATTGCCATACATTGGGTCTCATTGATGAGCAGGAACATCTTTATCTGAAGGTTCACAGGTCTGCATTCCATTGGTTGTGCACCTTGCCCAAAATACATAAGTCGGCACCATTTCCACCTGGGAGACCAATAGTATCAGGCATTGGCGGTCCCACGGAGAGGCTCACACAATATGTGGACCTTTTCCTTGGCGCCATGGTCAAATACATGCCCTCGGACATACAAGATACTAAACACATCTTGAGTATCTTGGCTGATGTCCAATGGCAACCGGGTATGATCCTGGCTACCCTTGATGTGTTTTCCCTCTATACCACCATTGAACCGGGGTTAGGGCTGGAAGCCATCACCAGCTTGCTACACACTAGACCGGCTACTTTATGGTAACACACCAACATGCTTATTGCCATGATGGACATAATCTTGAACAATAACTTTTTGATATACAACAACATCTGGTACAACAAAACAAAGGTGTGGCCATGGGCTCTAAGTTCTCACCCTCCTTTGCGAACCAATACATGGGTGGTTTGGAATCCAAAATATCTGGAGCACCAAAGGGGCACCATGGGTAGATTCCATAATTGACTGGGGACGCTACATAGACGATTGTCTCTTACTTTGGTCAGGGTCACAAAACAAACTTGACCAATTTTGCAGACATCTGAACTCTAACGACATGAACATGCGATTCACGAGTAACTCCAGTATTACCTTTCTGGATGTCAAAATCTACATCAAGTCAGACACATTACATAGTCTGTTACATAGGAAGGAAACATCATGCAATGCCATCTTACACGCTGAAAGCTCCTACCCGTCCCTTCAAATTCAAGCAATCCCCTATGGGGAATTCGTCAGAGCTAGGAGGAATTGCAGTGAGGAACTTGAGTTTCAAAAATGTTTGGCCAACATGAAACACAGAATTAAGGCTAGAGGCTACAATGCCCGCACCATCTGCGCAGCTGAGAAGAGAATCAACAACAGAAAGAGGCAGGAGACACTACACAACCAGAAGAGTCACTGAACAGGACCAACCTATTAGACTAATTACCGATTACAGCGACATGGGCATAGCAATGAGGAAAAGCCTCAAACACTGGGGAATTCTAATGGCAGACACTACTCTCAGAGAGGTCATCACCACCAAACCTCAAATTACCTACAGACGAGGTAGAACACTAAGAACAAGACTCAGCCCTAGTGTACCAGGTCCCCTCACCGGCCGCTCGTGGCTCACTACTCACACCCTGGGGTTTTTCAAATGTGGTTGCTGAAGAGTTTGCAAGCTAGCCCAGAACAGGTTCAAAAACGTTACAGCAATGATCAGGCAACAATACCAAATCAAGTGTAACATCAACTATAATACCAAATTTGTGGTATACATTCTCGAGTGTGCCTGCAAACGTTGGTACATCAGGAGTACCATCGGACCATTGAAAGAACGCATTGGAGAGCACATCAGAGCTCTACAAAACTAGGACACCAGATATCCCATGGCAGTTTAAGCGGCCACCTGCCCCAACCAAGGCGCCAATAAACGGTTTTCCTTCTTCGGATTCGATGTGGCAGCAGTCAGCGCCAGGGCCGGCAACAGAGAACTAAGGCGCAGGCCTCTGGAAGCAACGTGGATCATGCGTCTACGGACAGTACAACACAGACTTAACACGGACCATGAACTACATTACTTCTTGGGTGAATGATCGCTCAACAATGAACTGCACGTTGGCAACTTAGTTAACTTTTGTGAATGCATGCGTAACCCCTATGTTTCCCTTGCCTGACGTGGCACTCAGGGTGTGTGAGCATTCTATAACGGTGGGAACTACGGGCCCCCACAGGTCACACCTCAGAGTATCAATCCAGCACATGTCCGATGACACTCCACTTAGATTGCTTACTGTGTCCCCATGCATCTGTTCTCCACTAGGCACGGGAAGGACCTTTCAACATCGAGGTTGTTCCACACCACAGGACATTCTCTTTAGCTGACCTGTTCTATCGCTCCAAGTATCCGCTCAATCGCCATGCTTTCACGGTCGTTGTACATATCTTATGATGCCTGCATCTAGTCACCTTCTCTTATTCTTCCAATTTTTTCATCCCTCCTCTTCACCTCTTAACCTGTACCATGATCAATGGACCCTTAGTCTACTTTGATAACCTTGACAACTCACATCTACCCCGCCAGTGGATATACTTTTCAATCCCACAACCCGCTTTCCTGTGCGCACTCCGCACTCGGGATCGTCTCATACACGCTCGTGGGGTTTTGCGCATGCCTTCTAGGTCCTCTGACCACTCTCGTACCTCACTTGTACGGTCTAGTCTTCCCTCCTTACTACACATGCGCACTGCCCCATTACGTCATACTTCCCTCATCGGACACGGCGTTCACGTTCTCCAATGACCGGTACTTGACCCTGCACGTTTCGGCCCCTGAAGTGTGCCGGTGCGCAATCTAGTCGACTCAAGCCGTGCCAGTACTTCTAGCACACACTGGTTTCTGCCATCTTCTGCATCCGGAAGATGCCACGGAACCAGTGTCTCTCGTCCTTCTCCGCATCACCAGCAGGTAAGCTGCACATAGATGCGGCTGCTGCACATCTCTTTCACCCTGTTCCTTAGTCCCCCACGTACTTTGCAGTCCCCACTCACGGTTTCTTTTCTCCTGCTTCCTACCTTGCTTCAGAAAGGCGTACCCGCCCTCTCGCTCCCCGTTATCCTGGATGACCATCTACACAGTACACTCAGGATAAAATACTCCCCACGCTCTGGTTTTATTTCCCAACCTTTGCTTCCCTTGACATTCCACTAACACGCTCCAACTTTACAGCATTGGAATTTTCTACCACAGCACGGCGTCCCAGCCATCTCGCTCCATCTCAAGACACTGGAAGGTCATCATTAGACTGTACCTAGGGTAAGATCCCTCTTCTTCTTTCCTGGTCCCTTCTCCTCAACTTCCCATTTCTTCTCATTCTCTTCATACTTTCAGCTTCAACATCCACCTGCAGAGCGGCATACCCGCCCCGGCTGAGCCACAAGAGATATCAACTTCTTAATATTCTCTTACACACGTGGCACCAGAGACGTGTTCACCGCTTACCAGAGTTCCTCCTGCACTGTACTTCATCACTCACTACTTAAACCTCCTCGTACCCAATGCCGGGTTGGAATTATCACCGGCTCTGTGGTGAGCATCTGATTTCAATTCTTTTGCAACCTTCCAACTACAGTATACTGTTCCTGCTATTGGGCCCTTTTAGTCTGTTGCCTTCACACTCGGGTCATTCTCTCTCTTACTCTTTTCTTTCCTTCCCTTAGGGACCTCATCCACTTGCTTTACAACACCACACCAGTATTTACCCCACCATGTTCTATGTAGGGACCTTTATTTCATTGAGGCTTGAACTACTATCAGGACTCCTGGCACCATTCTTGTCTTCTTAAATCCGATCACGACTCATTACTTGTTGTCTCCTCAGTCGTCTCAACCCTAGCCAATAGTACTAATTTTGTGCAGATTAGCAGCTGACCACAGTTCCTTTGTCACTCGGCGTTGGCTAATCTATACAGTATGAATCATTTTGTGTTTCAGTGTGTTTCTCTTGTAAATCACGAACAGGTCCTCTTTCCAAATAAGCACATGACACCCACTATTCTACACATTACCACGTTTGCCCACACTATTTTACTGTGTCGCGCTACTTTTTTACCATGTTTAACCAGCGCTTTTGTCATGATGATCACACCATGAGAGCGGCACACGCACTAAAATCACTATTTTTCATGAGCTTTCTGAAAACGCAGGTTTCACATGCACCTAGGGTGATCACCTTCCCAAGTCCCCTTATAGTATTTTAACCGTTCAACCTCGATTCTCCAAATGTTTTCCATTTCCCTCACCCCATGTTTTGTATCCTCCCCAGCCCTGAAGAGTCACGGGACAGTTTCCTTGTGACGGAACACGAGTCGGCTGGTTGTTTGATTCTATTCTGTTGTTGCTTCATTAAATAACTCTGAACATTATACTGGTGTTGACCACAGCAATTTTGATCTAAACAAGACTTTCATACCATTGTCATATCCCCACCACGTGTACCCTGGACTGTGCTCACTTTAAATGATGATTTAATCCAAATGAATTCGAACTGAAAACAGTAGAACTGAAAAGCTCCAAATTATATTCCCAATTAGTAGTCCCAATGTGTTTCCGGCTACTGGGAGCCCTTCATCAGGGGAATTTTTAAAATCCTAAAAAATGAAGCAGATAGGCTGGGGTCGCTGAACAGCACCGTACATGCCTGTGAACTTCAAACATGTGCATCATTTGTCTATGGCAGGAAAGGATATTCCAGTGGTGCCATGGTGACTGATCTGTCATGCATTCTGGAAACATGGCTCTATGACATGCTAGTTGAATTAATGGGGTGACGATATCACATTATTTCAATGGTGAAAATATCAGCTAAAAAAGTGTGGTGCACTGCTTATACTTGTGAATAAAAGAGTGAGTGCATCATGTTATTATGACTGTCCTCTTAATTATTGAATTGTGCTCAGAAACAATCCAATTTAAAGATGTGTGCTGAAAAAGTGTTCATACTCAATTATGCAGATCAGGTGAACCGAGCACGTCATATGACTGCGGCAGCAGTCTTAATGAATGGTAGCGCCCAGTTCAAAGATGCCTGTTAAAAAGTGCTTGTGCTTAACGCGGATCGGGTGAGCCGAGCGCGGTATGTGGCTACGGCAATACTCGTGTTAAATAATTGGTGCTCATGAACGGTCCCAAAAATCGCATTAAACATGCCCATGCTCGAAAACACGATTCGGGTTGACGGTGTATTAATGCTCTGGCGTGAGAGCCAGTGTTCGAGAATGTGAGTTAAAAATGCAGGTTAGAGAAAACATATCATGCTGGTAAACTGACTTTAAGTAGAATAAAAGTTCCTAACCAGTGTTAGTGATACACGTTCAAGGGTCAACCCTCACTCGTTAGTCATACTCGAAAAAGTGTGGCGCGAACGCAGAATCGTTCGATAGATATTCAAGGGTAACGGTAAACAAACAACTAAGACGGACTGTTCAGTTAGGTCAATAAGTGCTGTTGGGTGTGGTGGCCATCTTGAAATGTGCAAAAGGTGTATTGCCTGATGCATGGTAACTGTGGCAGAGGTAGCATATCCGACCTGGTGGATGGCGTGGCCCTGACAGCTAAGAAATATGAGAGAATGGAGAAGCTCCTCAAGACTGTCGCCATTAAGAATAAAAACGTAGAAGCTTGGGGGCGGAGGAATAACATCCTTATTATGGGGTGCCCGCATCCACCAACACGGGGCACCTGGACCGTTTCGTAGAAACGCTCCTGACGGATTTATTGGTCTGTGAGTGCTTTACCACTACCTTTGTCATTGAACGTGCACATCGCATTCTGGGGTCGCGACCCACCCAGGGTGCCCGCCTAAGCTGGTCATAGCCTGTATTTTGAATTTTAGGGATAGGGATACTGCCCTACGGCTGGCACATGATATGGGCCAGCTTGACTGGCAGGGCTCGAGCATATCCCTGTACCTGGACTTCACTGCTAAGGTCCAGGAAGTACGCAGGAAATATGCAGGGATAAAAGTGGCCTTGCGTAAGATGGGTCTACGATGTGGAATGCTGTATCCAGCACAGCTGAAGGTTGATGTTGACTGGCGACCCCGTATATTCGACTCCCCCCATGATGCCCAAGAGCTTTGTCAAAAGCACTCCAACGCTGTGAAGAAGAGAGGCACAGCGTCGCTGCAGCAGACACAGGACATACTGGACTCCGGTGCAAGTACGGATCTTTTCTCTGCTAGTTAGACACACAGCATCTGTTATCAAAGCTGCAGTACTATGATGTCACGTTCATTATCTTCGAGCTGCACCATACGAACTCATGCCAGTGGCACAGTAGTAAGCCGCCATGGACTTATACTATGTAAGTATGCAGGCAATAAGTGCCAATAATAAGGGAAGCGGCGGCCTGTTGACACCCCCCCCCCCACCTTACCAGTGCAGTTGCACATGTCTAAGATTATGCAGGATTGCAGTATAATCTGTTTTTGTTGTATGATTCTTTAACCATTATTATAAGGGTTGGGGACTCCCCCCCAGAGTTAGGTGTCGGGGATGGGTGGTGTGAGGGGCCGATTTGGGTTTGCAGGTTATTGTTTGTAGTTCGCTCTTTTTGCGGTTGCCATTTGAAGTGTAGCGTACATGGCCCAGGTGCCAGTGGGTCAGAAGCACAGGATATAGATCATGGTTAGTAAGGTTGTTGTAGAGGCCGGTGTGGTGCTGATGTCTTGGAATGTCAAGGACTTAAATAATACCCTTAAGTGCAAAGAGGTGACCAACTACATGCAACACTACCAAGTAGAGATAGCATTTCTACAAGAGACTCACCTTGCAGCAAACGTTAAGACATCATTTGAGGATATAGTTTTTGCGCCAGAGGGGTTGCAGTGTTGATACATAAACGGGTGTTATTTCGGGAGGAAGTCTATTGGGATGCGGGGGTCGATATTTATTGGTTAAGGGCTTTATGCTTGAACATTCTGTGCTATTTGTCAATATATTTGCCCCGAATGTTGTTGAGCCTGAGTTTTCTACTCTATTCACAATCATATAGACCGCATGGGGGCAGACTGCATTTACTTGGGTGGGAATTTTAATTTGTTGCTTGACCCAGAACGTGATAGCACAGTGCATACAATAGCCACAAATCCGAGGGCGAGGCGTGTGGTGTTGGACACTATAGAACGGTTTGGGTAGGTGGATGCATGAAGATACCACTGCGCAGACCGTGAGGGGTACACTCATTATTCTGTGCCCCATGATACCTGGACACGGTTAGACTATTGGTGCTTGTCTACTGGGGTGGCGGTAAAGGTTGATGCGTTTACTCATCTGCCGCGCACATTATCGGATAACTCTCCTGTGATGGTAAAATTGCAGATCCCAAGAGCGGCGATTGGGTCGGGGGGGGGTGGGATTGGGGGGGGGGGTGCGGGGCTAGAGCCACCATGGCTATTGCTGGATATGACTTCGAGGGATGCTGTCTTTGCAACAGAACTTGGGGAGACGATAGTTGATTACTTTACGATAAACTTTGGGTCGGTGGATTGTAAGGCTACCTTATGGGAGGCTTTCAAGGCCTATGCAAGAGAGGGTGTGTATCTTGAAAAACGCTGGGGTACTTAGGGTACTGCGAAGCACGCTTGTGCAGATAGTCACAGCTCATTGAGATCGATCGCAGGGCAGTTACTCTTGACTTGCAAAGTCATGCGGCACTGCTTATAGAATTCTTCAGAATGAGAGGCACATATTTTTTAGGTAAATACACTGTCTCTCTGCCGTATGGGAGAGTGAAAAGCCTGGTAGAACATTGGCCAGACTGATGCAACAAACAGCAAGCCCACTTACATAGCTGAACTAAGTGGGAAAGATGGTGAGCGGATTACCGGTAATGTATGTGTATTGAGGGAGGTACTTAAGTATCACATAACGTTATATACCTCCAGAACTACTGACCTCCCTGCGGACTACAGTGATTCTGTAGTAGGGGATCTCTGTTATAGTCATAATCTAGTGAATAGTCCCGCCCATGTGCGTGGACCCCGGCAATCAAAAATAATCTCTTAAGTTGTCAAAAAATGCAGAACTGCAAAGACACTTAAGAGAGAATTTAAAGACAAATAATGCAGCCTATATCCACAGGCTACACTGTCCAGTACTTCAACTAGAAATTCCACCAAGAAAACACACACACAGCACAGCCTGCCCAGTTTCTTCCATAGAGAAACTTGCCTCTACCAGTATAAGCCTCTGGAATGATAGAGAGGAAGGCATGGACAGACAAGCCCCATAGGCTGCCATTATGTGGCTTAAATAGGATACTGTGCCTTTAAGAGAACTTTCCAGAACTTCTCCCAGTATCCCAGAATGCACAGCAGGTCCCTTTTACTTTCAGTTCTTTTTTCCGGCTCCTGCTAACAGGACCCTGGCATTGAGCTCTCCCTTTTTCAAGGGTTTATTGGATCTTTTGTGCACTTTTTGGATAAAAGTGTGTTCAGTTGTTATATCGTGGTGTTTCCCTTCACTCCTGTGTGTTTGTTCAGGCTTTTTAGGGCTCTAAAATGCCTTCTCTTTTCGACAAGTGCCCAGCATGTGGAAGGAAGAAGTCCAAGACTGATCCACACGATGTCTGCATTATCTGTCTCCCTGAAGCACATGTCCCTGAAGACTGTGACATCTGCCAGAACCTTTCAGCAAGGACCCTGAGGGAAAGGCTGAAGATTAGGCTTCAAGGCCTGGAAGAGAGACGACTGTAGGCTGCAGGTGGGTCTGGGCAGGCTGGGAAGGTTCCCTCTGCCTCTGCTGAGGCCTCTGGGGGGCTCTCCAGAGGCAGGAAGACCAGCAAACGGTCCTGGTCTCCGTCGGCGTCGATTGCATCAACAACGACGTCGAGAGGGATGACGACGGTGTGTTCCCCATCTCCCCGGGGCTCCGGGTCGAGACGGCGTGAAGGACCGACGTCGAAGGGCCTGGGTAGGCCGCCGTCGAGACCACCGTCGACGGCGTCTTTGTCGTTGACGTCAGCGTCGAGCTATCGACGTCGAAGAAGGAGCGACAGGCGTCGGCGCTCGCCGTCAAGGCAACACTGCCGGTCGCCGTCGAGAAGACGGTCGGCGTCGAGGGGATCCTAGACGTCGAGGACCTCAAGAAAGCGGTCGGCGTCAAGGATGGGTCGACGCTCGTCGTCGAAGACTGAACGTTCAACGTCGCGGAAGAAGCGATCGACGTCGCGGAGGCGGCGTTCGACGCCGGAGTCACGGAGGCGGCGGTCGATGCCGGAAAAGCGCAGCTCAGCGCCGAGAAGGAAGAGGTTGGCGTCTCGGAGTTGGTCCAACTCTCCTAAGCGGCGCAGAAGGAGTTCTGGCGCCAGAAGTCACGCTGGGTCTGGTGGAGGGCACCGAAGACGGTGATCACCTACTGGAGGGGCTGGTTCGCAGTCCCTTCCCCGAAGAGGTCACCGGGCTCGGTGTACTCGGTGGTATATACACCACCTCGGCCGAAGTCGCCCCCTCCTCCTGTACCTAAGGAGGATCCTCCCATCAACCCTCCGCTTCCACCACTTCCACCCTCAGGACAACCACCACCACCGCTTTCGCCGCATGGGCCCGCTCCTCGGTCGGAGATACCTCCTGTTCCTCCGCCAAGGTCGGTGTCACTGCCCCCACTTCCTACACCACCTAAGGGGATGCCTAGACCGAAACCCCAGGATACGCCAAGGAAGACGCCTCCACGGAAACCTGCGGAACTCCCACGAACTGGGAGGTCGCGCTCTCGTTTCAGGAGGAGGGAACAATCGCCAGGAGGAGGGAACGATCGCGCAACAGGTCATCCACGTGGTTGAGACGACGCCACAGGAGGCACAGGTCTCGTTCCCATACGAGGTCCTCAGGGACTACTCTCCGACCTTGTCGGGGTCACCGGAGACAAGGGTGTCACCGGTTGACGATCTGGTGGCTTTTCACGATGTCCTGTTAAGAGGTGCAGCAAAATTGGGCATCTCGTTGACGGTGCCCATGCCCAAGACATCGGTAATTTTCGAGACACTGCACCAGAAACATCTGTCTCGTCCTTTATTGCCACTGGTACCGGGCCTGGAGGATCCGGCCATGGACCTTTTTCTCACCCTGGCGGTGACTAAGGCGGCCCCCTCGAGACTACAGAAAAAATACCGGGCTCCCGATTCTGATCTGGCTTTTCTAAGAGTGGAACCCCCTCCAGACTCTGTGATAGTGACGGCGGCTCGTAAACAGCATGCCACCACTCCGTCATCTACAGTCCCTCCAGATAAAGAGTCTAGATGGCTGGATTCGGCTGGGAGAAAGGTGTGTGGGACGTCGGCGACCTCCATGAAGGCTGCGAGTGCCACGGCCTTGTTGGGACGCTATGACCGTGCCCTCTGGGAATCCCTCCAGCAGTTTGCGGAACACCTGCCTCGTGAAAAGCGAGAAGATTTCCAGGAGGTGTTAAATGAGGGGATGTTGGTGGCGAATCAGGTCATCAGCGCTGCGGCCGATTCTTCCCTCTTGGCGGCGCATGGCTTCTGCCATGGGATTAACCAGCGACGACACGCCTGGCTCCGCCTCACGTCACTAAAACCTGACGCACAACAAAGGGTTGCCAATCTACCATTCTCTGGCGAAACCCTATTTGGGAAACATGCGGATGACGAAATGGCCCGTATGAAGGCGGAGGCCGAAACACTCACGGCTGTGGGTCTGGAAAAGCCCAAGGAGACAAAGAAATCGTACCGCCCGTTCCAGAGACGGTTCGGTGGACAGGGCAGAGGGCGTGGCCAAGCTTCGGGACAGCAGCAGCAGCAACAACAGCATCAGTTCCGAAGGCCGTTCCAGAAGCGCCAGAAAGGCAGAGGCGGCCAACAGTCGGCACCAGCTACCAAAGGCCAGGCCGGGTCTAGGCCCTGAGCGCTTACTTCCCCTGCATCCGTTACCCACTCGGTGGGGGGAAGCGTTCAATTTTTTCTGGCAGAGTGGAGAAAAATTACTCAGGACAAGTGGGTGCTGAATATTGGTTGCAATGGATACAGTCTTCGGTTCACCAGCCCGCCTCCAGCAATTCCACCGGTCAGCTCGCAGTTTCAGCTGCGCGAGCTCCAGGCGGAGGCCGATATCTTGTTAAGGAAAAGGCCGATAGAAGACGTACCTCTGTCTCAGAAAGGAAGAGGTCTGCACTCCCGGTTCTTCCTGGTTCGCAAGAAGGACAAGAACGAGTTCAGGCCCATTCTGGACTTGCGACAGGCAAACAAGTGGATTCGCAGAGAGAAGTTTCGCATGCTGACGTTGCATCAGATTTATCCTCAGTTGCAACTGGGAGACTGGCTATGTGCTATAGACCTACAGGATGCGTACTTCCATGTGCTCATTGCACACAAACACAGGAAGTTCCTGTGATTCCAAGTCGGCGCCAATCATTACCAATACACAGTACTCCCATTCGGACTAAAGTCTGCGCTGAGAACATTCTCGAAGTGCATGGCGGTGGTAGCAGCACACCTGAGGAAGAACAAGGTGTTCGTCTACCCGTACCTGGACGATTGGTTGATCAAGGCCTCCACCTTCTCGGAAGCTCAAGCACACTTCCAGAAGACGTGCGTTCTCTTGAACAAGCTGGGGTTGCACATCAACATGTCCTAGTCTGTCCCGACTCCGGTCCAATGCATACAGTACTTGGGAGCCTCCATCAATACGCTGTAAGCAAGCGTGTCTCCTTCGGAGGAGCGACGATTATCACTCCTTCAGAAGGCTCTTATGACCACTCCATCTACAACAGTGAGGACGGTGTCTTCTCTACTGGGATCGATGGCCTCTCGTATCTTCCTAACGCCACACGCACGACTGCACATGAGAGCGTTGCAAGAGTGCTTGGAGGACCAGTGTGATCAGAGGAAAGGATCTTGGGACGACAAGATACGACTGTCTCTGCATTCTCTTCAGTCTCTGAAGTGGTGGTGTTCAGCGGAGAATCTCCTCAGAGGGGTTCCATTCCACAAGGACAGACTGTCGTGACGAATGCTTCTCTCCAAGGTTGGGGGGCGCACTCCGGAGACTTACAGATTCAAGGAACGTGGTCCCCGATGGAGGCCACGTATCACATCAATTTCCTGGAACTCAGAGCTGTTCACTTGGCACTGAAGGCTCTTCTTCAGTCCTTTCAGACCAACCCCCTGCTTATACAGACTGGCAATACGACCACGATGTATTACCTCAACAAGCAGGGGGGCTCGAGATCACGCACTCTGTCACAGGAGGCGCAGGCGATCTGGCACTGACTTCTGGCCAGAGGACTGACGATAACGGCTACCCATCTGCCAGGTGTGCAGAATGTTCAGGCCGACTCACTGAGCAGACTGATTCAGGAAAACCATGAATGGGTCATAAACGACGAAGTACTAGGAGAAGTCTTCGCAAGGTGGGGGACTGCAGACGTAGATCTGTTCGCCACCGCCGAAAACAGCAAATGCCGAGACTTTGCCTCCAGGTACTACCAGCAGGGGACGATGGGGAATGCGCTCTGGATCAACTGGTCGAACAGCTTTCTGTACGCTTCTCCACCCATTCCCCGGATTCCAGCGGTACTCATCAAGCTGGCCCGGTCCAGGGCGCGGATGATACTCATTGCTCCGGAATGGCCCAGGCAGTGGTGGTTCACCGACCTGCTTCACCGGTCTCTCCTTCCTCACATACGGCTGCCGTGCAGGCCGGACCTTCTTACGAAGTTCGGGGGGCAGATGTTGCACCCCAACCTCTCGTCTTTGAGTTTAGCAGCATGGCTCCTGAGATAGTGCAATATGGCCATTTAAATCTGCCTGAAGATTGCATGGACATACTGACGGAGTCTAAGAGACGTTCCACTCGGATTTCCTATGCTTACCAGTGGAAAAGGTTCTGTATCTGGTGTATGTCCAAGGACTATGACCCGACGACGTGCAAGGAAGATGTCATCCTTCCATATCTTCTACATTTGGCGCAGTCAGGACTTAATGTTCATTCCATTAAGGTTCATCTTGCTGCATTGACTGCCTACAGGAAATGCCCTTCACAAACTTCCTTCTTCCAGATCCCTGTGATCAAACATTTTCTGGAAGGCTTGAAGAAAGTATTCCCTCCTGTCAGGCTCCCTTCGCCTTCATGGGAATTGAATGTGGTGCTGTCCAGATTGATGAAGGAGCCTCTTGAACCTATTCATTAGACCTCGTTGCAGCACCTGTCCTGGAAGGCGGCGTTCCTCGTGGCCATTACATCGGCCCGCATGGTGAGTGAAATTCAGGCGTTGTGTTGCCAAGAACTTTATACTGTATTTCATGCTGCTAAGGTTGTTATGCGTACTCACCCTAAATTTCTTCCCAAGGTTATTTCTGATTTTCATGTCAACCAGACCATAACTTTGCCTAAGTTTTTTCAGAATCCTTCATCTCCAGCGGAAAGGTCTCTACATTCCCTGGATGTTAGGAGGGTGTTGAAATTTTATCTGGATAAAACCAACGATGTTCGTAGGTCAGACCAATTGTTTATAAATTATGAATCGGTCAGGACGGGTCTTGCTTCCTCTAAGCAGTTATCTCTAGGTGGATTGTGTCCTGCATACAGTTGTGTTACCAAAAAGCTAATAAGACCTTGGGGGGGGGGGGGGGGGGGGGGGGGGTAAACCTACGGCTCATTCCACCAGGGGCAAAGCGGCCACGACTGCTTTGCTCCGTAATGTTCCAATTGCAGAAATCTGCTAGGCGGCCACTTGGAAGTCGGTCCATACCTTTGCTAAGCATTACTGCCTGGACACTGACGCCAGGGCGGCCGCTCAGGTTGGGCAGGCTTCGCTGCGAAATTTGTTCGCACAGTAGTGGTGTAAATTTTCTTCTCTCCACCGCCACTTTGGTGTGGGGATGGGCTTGCCATTCTATTCACTAGATTATGACTATACACAGAGATCCCCTACTACAGAAGGAGTAGTTTCTGTCCTGTAACTCTAGTTCTGTAGTAGGGGTATCTCTGTTATAGTCATAAGCACCCGCCCTCCTCCCCGGTGGAGAAAGATATTCATGTAAGGAATGCTACAGGTCTGGCGTGTTACGCCTTTAAAAAGAACTGAAAGTAAAAGGGACCTGCTGTGCATTCTGGGATACTGGGAGAAGTTCTGGAAAGTTCTCTTAAAGGCACAGTATCCTATTTAAGCCACATAATGGCAGCCTATGGGGCTTGTCTGTCCATGCCTTCCTCTCTATCATTCCAGAGGCTTTTACTGGTAGAGGCAAGTTTCTCTATGGAAGAGACTGGGCAGGCTGTGCTGTGTGTGTGTTTTCTTGGGGGAGTTTCTAGTTGAAGTATGGACAGTGTAGCCTGTGGATATAGGCTGCATTATTTGTCTTTAAATTCTCTCTAAAGTGTCTTTGCAGTTCTGCATTTTTTGACAACTTAAGAGAATATTTTTGATTGCCGGGGTCCACACACATGTGCGGGACTATTCACTAGATTATGACTATAACAGAGATACCCCTACTACAGAACTGGAGTTACAGGACATAAACTACTCCTGACCTCAATTAGGTCTCACTTGCCTGGATGGACAAGTCTCACCAGGAATTCCTGGCAGAGCCCTTTTCAAAGAATGAGGTAATGGAAGCCATTAATGCACTAGATGGCTCTAAAGCGCCAGGGCTCGATAGATTCATGGGTTATTTTTATAAAAAATATAAAGATCTTCTTGGACCCCATCATATCGATATGTATCAGGAGGCAATTGAAACTGGTGTACTTCCACACACCTTGAAACAAGCGGTTATAAATGTATTGACGAAACCTGGACCGGATGTATTGAAATGTAGCTCACATCGGCCCCTGTTGCTTTTGAACTTTGATAATAACATTTTAGCTAAAATGCTGAAGACAAGAATTGCATTGATTGTGGAGAAATTGATCTCCCCAGCACAATCTGGGTTCATTCCCAACAAATCTGCGGCTCTAAATACTTGTACGCTCTTTGCCACGTTGAATTTGATCTCACCGACTGTCCCGGCGGCTGCCTTCCTCCTTGACGTTGAGAAAACATTTGATTAGCTTGAGTGGCCCTTTCTATATGCCACCTTGGGGAGACTGGGGGTGCCAGAGCAATTCCTGGTGGTGGTTTGGCTTTTTAAAACATTGCCCACGGCACATATTCGACTGAATGGCACATTGACCAAAGTGTTCCCACTTACATGGGGAACACGTAATTGAGCTCGACCCACTGGTGCTCCAGTTGCTAGAAAGGCATAGCCATCGGGGTTTGCAATTTAGCACCGGGCCCTTACTGCTCACGCTCTATGCCGATGACATTGTTCTATATGTACGGCACCCGGACGATAATTTAACACCATTGCTCTGGGCAGTGACGAGATACGGCCCCAAATCGGAACTTCATATAAACTGGGAGGTACTCCAATTGACTGAGGCACCCTGTGCTAGAATGGTCGATTACCCGCTGACCTGGTGTGATGACTCTGTGAAGTACCTAGGAGTCCATATCCATAGGGATAAGGATTGTATCCTTCAGCTGAACCATGGCCCGGTGATCGAGAAACTTGAACGCAACATTGAACGCTGGGTCCAACTACCCTTATCAATGGCCCGAAGGATAGCTATAATCCAGATGGTGGTATTGCCACAATTTTTGTATCTCTTTTTAAACATTCTCATACCGCTATATAACAGTTTTTTTCTTCTAATTTACACATGCTGTTAACACGACTGGTGTGGGGTGGTAAACGGGTCAGTATTGGCTGGGACACTTTAGTACTGCCATATGAGGGGGGCGGGGGATGGAGGGGGGTTTGGTGTTCCAAATCTTCACATTTATTATTTGGTTGCACAAGCAAGCTTTGCTCGACACTGGTACTGTGCCGACAATCAGATCCCATACTATATGCCTGAGGCCGACTTGGTACTCTGCTTAGTACTCGTGCTGTTACCACGTAGGTTCCCTTGGTACCCACAAGACATCCAGACAGTGACTACTAGCTGGGCATGGCATAAGCTGCTGCGGGTGACAGGTGCTCGCATATTGTATTCCCCCCCTTTGCCGTTTCCCGATAACGGTTGGGTTCCCAACTTGCAGGAGGCCTTAGTGAAGTGCACACTCGCCAAATGTTAATTCATCACGTTTGTCGATCTGTTTCCTGGAGGGCACATCTTTTCCCACCCCGAAGGCCCCATTTTAGAACCGCTACTACAATGGATAATTTTGTGCTCCTGAGATTGCAGAGGGCATTACGCGCATGACTGGCTAGCTTCCCTTTGGAACCCCCTGACTTTTCAATCTTTACCGGGGTTATCCAGGGAGGGGCTGAGAGCCGCTTAGTGGCATGGATGTACAAGGCCACAGTAGCGCTGCTCCCGTGCCATGATACGGGTGGCTTGGAATCGGTATTTGGGTTATCCGTTGTTGGATGTGAAATGGAGTCGGTGCTGTGCACAAACTCGTCGGGTGTCCCCAAACCACTGGCACAAATAGTTGCATTTCAAATTTCTGTGGATGGCATACATGACCCCCAGTAAATTGCATCGTATTAACCCCTCTCGTCCAGACGTGTGTCTAAGTTGTGGCTCTCCAGAGGCCGACTTTTCACACATGATGTGGGCTTGCAGTAGAATAGAGGGCTGTTGGAGATCGATTTGTTGCTATAGCGCTTATCGCCAAGTGTGAAGTGGCTCTCACATGGGCCTGCACACAGTCCCCCACAGTCAATGCATGACTTCATAGTATGACCTATTGTAATATCACGAGCGACACATATGCGCAACTCAACTACAGCCACCAGCTTCTCGGCCTGTAGATATTTGGCACCCGTTTCAAACTTACCTACTGGCAACACAGGATAGCAATAGTGGCCCTACACAGGAGCAGCCTGCACCTCCTAGATATGCAGTTAACTAAAGACATACCTGGAATGAATGTACCTCTTTCAAAATCATTGTGTCAAATGACTGTTTATTCTGTTGGAATTATTGGGGTACAGATATATTTCTGGAGATTGTATGGGTTTTGTCATGACTACTCTTAGATGCACTGTAATGTACGATGATGTTATACAGTTTATACCTATATTGCTACACTGTAATGCTAGGCTCTTTTTATAATCATATCTTTTCCTTTCATTTTGGTTGTAATTGCTTTTTAAGTACCTCCCCCGCCCTCCACACCAGCAATGCGGAAGTAGCTCCCTTCTCTGTAGCCACGGTAGGAGGAGAGCGCATGCTGGCATCTGGAGACTTATCCAGTCTCCTGGCATCACCTAATTCCTCACACCAGTCTATATCCTGATCATAAGGCTGGAATTCTAAAGGGTCCAACAACCCCTCCCATTCCTGCCTGATGCCTAGGAATAGGGCTCAGGCTCCGACCCAGGACACTGGGTCCTCTCTATGCCAGATTCGGCATCAGTCAACGTGGCTCCAAGACTGATTTGGGGATCACAATCTGGCTGGCGCCAGGTGCATCAGCATCTGTGAAGGTCTGAGTGCCATGACAGACGCCGGTCTGAATCAGTGACCGGATCCATGGGGACCCATTGGAGCAGGGGCCGGAGCTGCTGCCGTGGAATTGGATGGGGCCCCCCTATGGCCCCGCGTGCCCAGAAGGCACACCAGAAGGGTCGGGCTGCTCAAGTGTGAGACATATGGCCTCATAAAACTCACTCATTTGAGCTTGGGCTGCTCCCGGAAAGCTGGGGAGGCACGGAGTTGGCCTAGGCTGAGGGTCCAAGGGACCAGGCTTTGAACGCTGATATTCCTTTATCGTGTTGGCTGACGGATGAGAAGTCTAAGTGCGCTTCGACAACTTGTGTTTTTTGTGCCTCTTACCTTAATGCCCGACTCGAGTGCGATGAAGAGGACTTCAGACTCCTGGAACAGTCCTAGGACCTTCCTCTCGACCGCGACTGTGACTTTTCCGAAGTCACATGCTGGGCAGCTAGTGGCTTTAGGGACCACTCACTCAAAGCATTCGGCACCATGGCCCATCAGTCCGAGCACAACTTGGAGTCGTGGTTCTGCACGAGAAACCACAAACTAGGTGTGAGTCCGTCACTGACCTTATGCAGTGACATGCCCCACAGGGTTTGAAACCTGTATTCCTTGATGAGATACCAGGAGGTAAAAACCTCCAAAAACGTTGACATAATGGTGCAAGTATTTTGTCAAAAACTGACCGTGGGGAAGCTTTTTTCGGATCAGCTCTGGCTGGAGTGCAAAGAAAACATCTGACGTCAGTGTGCCAAGGTGGAGTCCATATAGGTGATGCAGATGTCACTTACGGCGTGGACGTTGTCGTGCAGAGCCAACTGACACTACCTGCCATCGCACAGGGGCACTGCTTACGAAAACATTTCTGGGTCCAGTCTGACGCCAGGGGAAATTCAAAGGTAATGAATCTGCGGATAGAAGTCTCTATCAAATGTAGCTTTACGTTAAGCTTCTACACTTATTTGTTGTACACTGCAAAATGTCGATTTCATTTTGAAACAATTAATAAAATATTTCAAACCATTTTATGTAGACTGATTTTATTTTATTTATTTATTTATTTTAGGAGATTTATTAAGCGCACAAATACCCGTGGGTGTCTCGGCGCTGTGGGTCCACTAAGCTGTCCATTAAACTGATTACTGATTAAAAAGCCATGTTTTTATCTGTTTGCGAAAAGAAAGAAGAGAGGTGCAGGTCTTAATTTGGCACGGAAGGCTGTTCCAGAGTTTGGTGGCAGTTACTATGAAAGACCGGCCACCCCATGATACTTTCTTAGTCCTTGGGACCTGTACAAGACATGCAGTTGATGAACGGAGGCATCTTACCGGGGTGTAGGGGCAAAAGGCATCTTTTAGGAAAGCAGGTCCTAGGGAAAGAATTGCTTTATAGGCAATACAGAATGCCTTAAATTTAGTTCTTTTTCTTATTGGGAATCAGTGAAGCTGTTTAATGGTGCTGGAAATAGGTATACATTTAGGAGTCCCAGTGATCCATCTGGCCGCGGCATTCTGCACCGACTGTAGTTTGTTGAGGACTCTTTCCTGAGCATTCACAAAGAGCCCATTACAATAATCGATGCGGGACATCACTAGTGTACTGACCAAAGTCCTGGCCATATTCATGGGAAGATAAGGAAGGAGTTTCTTGATCATTCTCATAGTGTAGAATGAAGATGACACCACAGCGTTAGCATGGTACATAAGGGGAAGTTTACTGTCCAGTACAACCCCCAGATTTCTTGCCTTGGCCACTGGGGACGGAGGTGGTCCAAGAGCTGCAGGCCACCAAGTGGGTGACCAGGCTGGGGAGAGATTACCAAACACCATGACCTCCGTTTTATCGGAGTTCAGCTTAAGGCAATTTGTGGACATCCAGTCACTTATTGCAAGCATTCCTAAATGAAAATCGCAAGCCACTTTGTCTCAGTTTTTGTTAATAGCCAACACAATCTGAGTGTCGTCTGCATAAGATGTTACCGCCCGGTGATGGGATTTGATGACCCTCGCCAAGTCCGACACATAGATGTTAAATAGTGTCGGATTTAGCGAGGATCCCTGGGGGACACCACAAGGGAGAGTAAAAGATGGTGAGTTGAAGTTGCCAAAGGCGACGGATTGCACTCGATCAGCAAGAAAGGAGGAAAGAAGATCCCTAGCACCATGTGTGATCCCCACCGCTGCAACGCGGTCGATCAAGATGGAGTGATCGACCGTGTCGAACGCGGCGGACAGGTCCAACAAAATAAGCACTGCTGATCGACCCCCCCCCCGTCGAGTGTCATCCTAATTTCATCCGTGGCTTTGATAAGCGCAGTTTCCGTCCTGTGTCCCTTTCGGAATCCAAATTGTGAATTATCCAGACGGTTGTTATGATTGATATAATCTAAAATCTGGATATTCATGATCTTGTCAACAATTTTTGCAGGGAAAGGGAGGCAGGCTATAGGCCTGTAGCTGACAGCTTTAGATGGATCTAAAGAGCTTTTCTTAATGAGAGGTTTAATAGTCGCTTTCTTCCAGATGGAGGGAAAGACATTTGAAGAGAACATGATGTTAAATATCTCAGTGAGTTTGGGGCCTATTATTTGCTGATTGAATGAATCCATCATTTTAACTGTTTTATTATCCATTCTTTTTATGCTATGGTCTGCAGTTGAGTCTTTTAATCTGTGAATGTCTGCAGCTATGTTTTGATATGGAACACGTTTAATTTTTTTGTTATTCTAAAGAAATGTTTAATGTTCTTAACATTTTTTCTTTTCAAGTAGCACTTTGACATTTGAAGAATGAACTAATTGTATTGCATGAAAAACATAACTTTTAGTTATAACAAAGACAGTTAAGCACTATAATCAGACCATGTAATATGAAAAAGCCTTTCTTGCCCTGTTTGGTAACTGTAAATTTATAATTTTACGTTAGGAAGTGCAATAAATATACCATTCCCATAAAATATAGCACTCTTATTTATTTGGCTCAAAGGGCCCCAACAGGTTGGACAGCGACCGGACTTCGTTTTCATCCAGCACAACTGAGCGAGGCATGGTGAAACCAATGATTCGGTTAGACCAGCCACAGGATTTTCGCAAGCAGGATGGCAGGTCAGGATTACCTGTTCCACTATGATGATTTTGGAGAAGGCATTTTGTCTGATTGTTAGGCAAGGGTATTGTGTTATGTGGTGATGGGTTAAAAACCAGATATGATTATGAATTAACAAGCTGTTCAATAATGCTGGCGATCAACTTTCAGATATATTTGCTATCCATTCATCACATCCAGTAATACCAAATACATTAGTTGTTCTTTGAAAAACTATAAGGCCCCAGCGCTCTTAATATACATATGATAGTTTGAAAGACTTATATTGTGAGTGAACAAGTACCTTTATGAAGAGCTCCTGCTAATCAAATGGCCGCTGGTCTTAATCCTTGACATTTCAAGCATTATCTTTTTCCCATGGAAGTGAAGGGGGATTCCCCCCCTCCCCCCCTAGAGTCCCCTCTGATGATATTGTGCACCCTCCTGTTTGGATTTAAGAGGAGAGCTCCATCAGCTGATTGCTGATCTTGAATCGTACAGTTACGAACAGGGTGAAGGCAGTGGACACTCTTTGTAAGAGTCTTCTGAAGAGGTCCACAGCTTTCCACATAAAACACATGTTCTGAAAAGACTGTTTGTAGAGACCTGTGGCATACTTTTCCCATATGAATTTAAACATAAAGATGTTAACATAGAGGTTTAGTCAAGTGAATTTAGTGAAGAGGTCAAAAGTTGTCCAACTTCACTACTGACGATAAACTGAGCAGAGGTCTGTAAGACTTCCTTCATTCAACGTGCGGTAAGAAATCTGAGGGTTATGGCTCTTGAGGGGAAGAGGAATCGCGATAGGGGTTAGGCCCAATAGACAGAAACCAGGTAGGGCCTATATAACAGTATAGGTCAATCTATGACTTTATAAAAGTGTGTCTTGCATAAAATAGGCAATGTGTATTGATTGATTTGGGACGATAGAAACACCAATGCATATCAAGTTTTGTGATATCTAAATGCCATATACTTTTGGTGCTATAAGTCGTAGGACATATTGGTTCATACTGATGATGGTAAATGATAAATGTGTTTGATAATGACTAGAGTTTTTGTGATACATGTTGTATAAATTGTGTATGTTTCTTATATATGTTTTTCTAAAAAGGATATGAGTTTCTTTATGAAAAAAAGAAGACAATCTGAAAGAGACACGTTAGTGATAGATTCCTTACTGTAGAATATCCCCAGGTGTCAGACTGGATCTGGAAAATTTTGCGAAGCAATACCTCTGCTCGCCGGCAGGCGTCGTCCGCGGCTCCGCGTCCGTCGTCGGCGCCGTTAGCGCCGGAATGACGTCGTCGGAGTACTTAGACGCCGCCCATGCGCGCTGACGTCAGTTCTTCTTTTTTCCGCACCAGCTAGCGCAGATCCGGAGAAGCTCTACCCCTTAGTCTTTTTTGACTAAACTTTTTGATCTTTTTGATCATCTCTCTACTCGAGTCTTCGACTCCAACGGTGCCGGTAGGGATGCCTGGGTTCAAACCCTATTCAGGTGCGACCGCCTGATGTCAGTTACCGACCCCCATCGCCAGTGCCTCAAGTGTTCAGGCTTCGACCCCGCCTGCCCCGACTGCGGGCCCTGACGACTAAGGCTAGGCGAGAGCGGTCTCGCAAGCGACTGAAGCTCCGGCAGTCGGCCCCGCGCCGCACCCGGTCCCGGTCCCACGGGAGGTCGAGGGACAGGTCGCGGGGTCGGAGCTCTTGTAGCTCTGGGAGTGGTCATCGGTCGTCAGGATCCAAGTCCTCAGGTAAGAGGTCGGAGAGACGTCATTGTTCCTCCGACCCACCCCGACGCTCGCACGATGCGGCCGGGGGTTCGGGTGACACCACCCACGCGGCTCCGCCGGAGTTGCAGTCGTCGCCGCCTGCCCCACACCTTCGGGTCTCTGGGCAGGACACGACGCCTGAGGAGATCAAGCGGTACCTCATGGCCTTGAGGTCCCTCCCTCCTCAGCCGGGTTCCGTGGCGCCTCCGGGCCCAACGGCCCCGGCTGGAGGGCCTAGCGGGTCGGGTGCTTCGGCTCCGACGCCGTCGGGTGCTTCGGCCCCGGCGCCGCCGGCGACTTCGGTCCCGGCGCCGCAGGCCCTCTGGATTCGCTTCCGGATCCGGGTCGTCGCCGGTCGACCTCACGACCTCGCCGACGCCGGCCCTAGGGGTGTCTCCCCCGGCGCCTGCTATGGGTGCCGTCCCCGATCCTACCCCCGGTCCGGTTCTGGCGCCGGAGCGGTGCCAATGGTTGCCGCATCCGACGGCATTTGTAGATTTCTATTTCCATGAACAGGACCCATCTGTTGAGCCTGTACTACAGGAGCTGGGTGACAAGGGTGATTGGGAGGGGTCTGAGGACCCTCTGGCACTCCCTCCAGTCACCACAGGACTGGACTTATGAGCTTGGGGAGGCCAGTGGCTTTGACACTTCGCCAGACACTGGATTTGTCTCCCCTCCCACCGTGGCTACGGAGGAGGGGGCTGCTTTTAGTGTAGTGTTGACACGGGCAGCCAAGGCCTTAAACCTTGAGCTCCCTGTCGCGGCCGTGAGGACTAACCTCCTCACAGAGGTCCTTAACCCCTTCGAAGCTAATGACGAGCTGGGCTCGTCATGGCGCTTACCTGCCGTGCGCGGATGACAAGGCCAGCTCGTCATGATTTATGGTGTTTTACTTTTTTCAGCGCAGGACGGGAAAACGCCTAGCAGCCATGTGGTTAAACCCCAGGCAAGCTCCAGTGAGCCTCTGCTGCCTTTTAATGAGGCCTTGTTTGACGTTCTTGTGGGCACTTGGTCCAAGCCCGTCACAGGTCCGCCTGTGGATAGGAAAGTAGCCAGACACTACCGCCCGGCCCCGGGCGACCCTTGCTTTTTGCCCACCCACCCCACCCCCGAGAGCCTGGTCATCCAGGCCTCCACTTCCCAGACCGCATTCCCGATGGCCCTGCCCGATCGGGAATCCAAGAGGTATGAGCAGTTCGGGAAGAAGGTGTTCTCGTACCTCAGTTTGGGACTGCGGTCCGTTAATACCGCATGCCTCTTGGGCCGCTATACCCACACCCTGTGGGACGCGGTCGCGGACGTGCTGCCACAATGTCCGGAGAAGGTCCGGGCAAAACTCACCCAAACCCTTGCGGAGGGTCGAGATGCAGCACGGTATTCCATCCGGTGTGGGCTGGATACCGCAGACTCACTGGGAAGGCGAAGGCAACAACAGTGGCAGTTCGACGCCACGCCTGGTTGAGGTCCGCCAACTTTTAGGCCGATGTCCAGGCCACTCTGCTGGACATGCCGTTTGATGGCCGTCGCCTCTTTGGCGACAAGGCAGACCATGCGCTTGATCGATTTAAGGACTCCAGGGCTACGGCCAAGTCCTTGGGCCTCTCGGCCCCTCGCCAGCAAATGGGTGCCTTTCGCGCCTTTCGTGGCCAAGGAAGGGGCGCCCCCACACGTGCTGCCAGCCACGTGCCACAGGATGTCCAACAGCGCGGTGGCGGCCGTGGAAACCGCCGTGGCGGCGGTCGGGGACAACGGCACGGCCAGTCCACACCTTCCCCCGCAGCACCTGCCTTAAAACCCTCCTAGTCCGTTCTTTCAGGCCCATGTGACGCCAGTGGGGGGCAGGGTTCGCCATCACCTCTTCCACTGGCGCACCGTCACTTCGGACAGGTGGGTGCTGCAAATCGTCCGAAGGGGCTACTCCCTGCCCTTCGAGGCGACCCCTCCAGCCATGCCACCGCAATTCCACCGCGTGTCGGGGGATCACTTGCAACTTCTGCAAAAGGAAGTCACGGCCCTCTTGGCCAAGGGGGCCATCGAGCGCGTTCCTGGGCCAGAAGTAGGGTGTGGTTGTTACTCCCACTACTTTCTGGTACCCAAGAAGGGCACAGGGGGCCTACGCCCTATCTTGGATCTACGGAACGTCAACGGCTTCCTCCGGAAGGAGAAGTTCAAGATGCTGACTCTGGCTCAGGTCTTAGCTGCCCTGGATCCAGGAGACTGGATGGTAGCGTTGGACTTGTAGGACGCCTATTTTCACATCCCCGTCCTTCTGGCCCACCGGTGTTACCTCAGGTTCACGGTAGGCCACGAGCACTTTCAGTTTACCGTGCTCCCCTTCGGCCTTACCAGCGCCCCACGGGTGTTCACCAAAGTGATGGCGGCGGTCGCAGCCCATCTGCGCAGGTTAGGGGTTTCAGTCTTTCCCTACCTCGACAACTGGTTGTTGAAGGCGGGCTCGCCCCAGACAGTAGTCAACCACCTCCAGACTACGGCCGATCTCCTGCATCTGCTGGGGTTCTCCATCAACGTGCCAAAGTCACACCTGTGTCCCTCTCTGAATCTCCTCTTCATCGGACCGGTTCTGTACTCTGCGCAGTTTCGGGTTTATCCACCCGAACAGCGGGTTCGGTATATTCAGGCTCTGATTCTGATCTTTCAGCCTTTATCCCGGTTCTCGGTCAGGTTGACGCTGCGGCTTCTGAGGCTGATGGCCTCCTGCATCCTTCTGGTGCATCACGCCCAGTGGCGGATGCGGGCTCTGTAGTGGGACCTGAAGTTTCAGTGGGCCCAGCATCAGGGCAACTTGTCCGACCATGTCTTGATCTCGGAGGGCACTGCAAAACAGCTGCAGTGGTGGCTCATGGACCGCGATTGGGTCAGTGGCAGATCCCCCTCCCTACCCCACCCGGAGCACGTAGTTGTGACGGACGCGTCCCTCCTGGGTTGGGGAGGCTACATGGGAGAGGCGGAGATCAGGGGTCTCTGGTCTCCGGCGGAGTCCCAGCTCCACATCAACCTTCTGGAGCTGCGGACGATCCGCCTTGTTTTAAAGGCATTCCTCCCCTCTGTCCGGGGGAGTGCAGTGCAGGTGTTCACGGACAACACCACCGCCATGTGATACTGCAACAAACAGGGTGGGGTGGGGTCGTG
The DNA here is from genome assembly GCF_964263255.1 of Lissotriton vulgaris. Lineage (NCBI taxonomy): Eukaryota > Metazoa > Chordata > Amphibia > Caudata > Salamandridae > Lissotriton > Lissotriton vulgaris. Next base: position 1,004,558,341 of record NC_141694.1, on the reverse strand, counting down.
GACCCTATGCCAGGAGGCTCTACGCCTCTGGCAATGGCTGGAACATCAAGGCGTGACCCTGGTGGTTCAACATCTGGCAGGTTCCCTAAACGCTAGGACGGACGAACTCAGCTGTCGGTGCATGATGGATCACGAATGGCGTCTGAACTCGGATGTGGCGCAAGGCCTCTTTCAGCAGTGGGGAGAGCCTTGGTTAGATCTATTCGCCACAGAAGAGAACGCGCAATGTCATCAGTTCTGCGCGTTGGAGTTTCCAAGGCGGCACTCGCTCAGGGACGCTTTTCGTCGCGAGTGGAGATGCGGTCTATTGTACGCCTTTCCGCCTATACCACTTCTGCCCAGAGTGCTGAAGAAGATCAGGCGCGACCGGGCCCAGGTTATCCTTGTGGTTCTGAACTGGGCACAAAGATACTGGTATCCGAGCTACTCAGCATGTCAGTCGTTCCCCCGATTCGTCTGCCTCTTCGGGAGGACCTTCTGTCGCAGCAGCAGGGGACGGTCCTCCACCCAAACTTGTCCAGTCTCCACCTACAAGCTTTGAGATTGAGCGGCGACAGTTGAGGCCATTTGACTTGCCTCCCGAAGTCTGTAATGTCATTCTGGCAGCCAGGCATCCCTCCACAAAGTCGGTATACGCCTGCAGGTGGAACAGATTTGTGGCATGGTGCACAGCAAAGGCTGTGGATCCACTCTCTGCACCCCTTTCTGAGGTTCTCCTCTTCCTTCTTTCTCTTGCCTAGCAGTGCTCTGCTCTCGGCACTCTCAAGGGCTACCTTTCTGCCCTTTCAGCCTTCTTAAGGCTACCTGATCAGCTTTCCTTGTTCAAGTCCCCCATTGTAAACAAATTCTTAAAGGGCATCACTCATATGTTCCCTCCTGTTCCTTTACGTGATGCCCCAGTGGGACTTGAATCTTGTACTTACCTACCTAATGTGTGCTCCCTTTGAGCCGCTCCATAACTGTCCTCTCCGTCTTCTTACATTGAAGACTGCTTTCCTCGTTGCCATCACCTCTGCAAGGAGAGTGAGTGAGCTACAGGCTCTTTCTTCTACACCTCCTTTCCTCTCTGTTCATCCGGACAAGGTTGTGTTGCGGATGAGACCTTCATTCCTGCCCAAGGTTGTCACGGCCTTCCACATCGTGCAGTCCATTACCTTGCCCACCTTCTTTCCGCCTCCGCATCCCTCGAAAGAGGAAGAGAGGCTCCACCGTCTGGACCCAAAACGTGCGCTCTTTTACTATCTGGATCGCACACGCCAGTTCCGGGGGGATGACCAACTCTTTGTTGGTTACATGGGCGCTAAGAAGGAAGAGGCGGTGCGAAAGCGGACCATCTCGCGGTGGATCATCTTGTGTATCCAGGCATGTTACTCCTTGGCAAAGAAGGAACCCCCTGTGGGACTACGGGCTCATTCTACCCGGGCTACGGCGACTACCACTGCCCTGGGCCGAGGAGTGCCCTTGCAGGATATTTGCCAGGCAGCTACGTGGGCCTCGCTGCACACGTTTGCAAGACATTATTGCCTAGACAGCCAAGTCCGGAGGGATGGACTTTCTGGTGTGATTATTGGTTCGTAGACCCCCCACCGGGGTTGGTATTGCTGGGGTATCTATTCTACGGTAAGGAATCTATCACTAACGTGTCTCTTTCAGATGCACAAGTTACTACTTCTGTAACGATATATCTGTAGGAGACATTAGTTAGTGATAGATTCCTTACCGACCCAACCATCCTCATCGTTCTGCGAACCAATATCTAGGGTTAAGGTCATCCCCTTTCAGGGCCCTAGTTTCATGGCACCAGTGTTTGTTCTATCGTGGCTCTACGTATCTGGCGAGGAAAAGCTGTGTATCAAAACTGACGTCAGCGCGCATGGGCGGTGTCTAAGTACTCCGACGTTATTCCGGCGCTAACGACGCCAACGACGGACGCGGAGCCGCAGACGACGCCTGCCGGCGTGCAGGGGTATTGCTACGCAGAATTTTCCGGATCCAGTCTGACGCCTGGGGATATTCTATGGTAAGGAATCTATCACTAACTAATGTCTCTTACAGATATATCGTTACACAAGTAGTAACTTGTGCTTTAAGTACAAACAAAATAGGGTAAATATATAACCCCACTACCAAAAGCATAAAATGTGGTCGATATTTTGAATTAAGTAAGACACCAGGTACTTTCACGTTTATACTCTTGAGAGGATTAGAGCATCAGAAGTCGCTATCTGATTGACTGAACTTTGGAGCTCATTAAAATTATGTTAATTGGTTGACAATGTCACTTGTTTAAGCTTTGTTGGGCAATGTGTTTCTTTATACTGCTTTTTATAACTACTGTGGAACTCCCACCTCGATGACTCGGAAGATTCAAGCAAGTCAGTTGATGAAAGATATCAATACTAGAGAATCCTAGGGTACAGGTAAGTAACTTGTTTTTCTCCAAACATTTTTAAGTCTTATTGTGGAATGATCCACTGGTGATGGGCATTTGATGCTTAGGAGTGGAGTATGTAGATTTTTTTTGTCTAATGTAAAGCCCAAGGGTTTAGTGCCTTTAGTGTTCCAAAGAACTTGTAGGCTAAAATGTTTAGCAAATCCAATGAACGTTGTAGAAGCAGCAAACTGTGAGGGGGAAAGTAAACATTCCAGAGGATCCTGTTTGAGAATAAGGTTTGGCATCTAAGACTTTTTCCTGGGTAGTGTGCGGATAGGTTTTACGGAAGGATACTTTTGCATACCTGTGCTTGCCATCAGCATAGAGGATTAGCTGTAATGATTGAAAAAAGATGAGCCTGAGAATGCAGCCTTGGGGATCACGTTCCTAAATAGGTGAAGAATTGTGGAGAGTGTTAACTAAGTTTTTTTCTTGTAGGTTATTCTGTTGTAGGAGGTGAATCAACTGCAGACTGACCCCTCGATTTCTATGCATTATTTTAACATTGTTAGGAGAGTGGAGTGGTTCATCATATGAAACGCAGTAGGCAGATCAATCATATGACTAAGCACCATTATCCAGTATTCATAGTGCATCAACTGTTATGGCAGTCTTTGTCCTGTGTCCATGTCTGAAGCCTTTTTGCATATAGTCCGAATATCATTCTAAATGACCTGCTTAAGCTGTATCTCCACACAAACGTGCACATTAGGAGCTGAAATCCAGTCCCGAATTGTGCATTTGGTGTATCGGACATGTGAACTTCAGAATGCAGAGCAGAAGACATTGAAGCAAGTAGTTGACATCCTAGACAGATCTGCTTTCCCTGTGGTGGCAGCATGATGCTTCTATCTGCATCACAAACTCTCTATCACATTCTTAAACATTTATAAAACATAATACATTGCTGTTTATTTTTCGGACCCATAGTTTATTTATTTTTATTTTGTTTTGAAAGTTTTATATAGCGCAAACAAGATCTTTGCAGATATCAGAGGGCTTTACAGAGGAGGGGTACGAGCATGTGAGTGAATAACCATTGGGGTGGGGGAGGTATATGAGGGAGCATAGACAAACAGATACATCAATAATGATAGAAGTACAAATAAGTGGTAGCATAAACAATCAGGTAAGTCAATATCACAAGTCATACAAAAATGCAAAGGGTTCGAACAAGTAGTACAGCTCGGTATCGAGTCTTTGAAGTTAATCCCCAGTAGTAATTCAAGTGCATTTAGCCATGAGGATAGCTTTTACTTCTTTCTTAAAAAGTATGGTAGAGGAGATGAGCCTGGTTTCAGGAGGGAGTGAGTTCCAAATCCTGGGTGTCATTCCTGAGAAAGAGCGTTTATAGGTTTTTTCCTTGCGGAATCTTCTAGGCTTTAGCAAAAGATTGTTTGTGCCTCTAGTGTTTCTGGAGCCTCCAGAAATCGTCAGCTTCTGAGCGAGGTATCCAGGTGAGCTCAGGTGGACAGCCTTGTGCGTCAAGCAAGCAATTTTCAGATGTATTCTGGCTTCAAAAGGAAGCCAGTTCAGGGATTTGAAGTCAGGGGAAATGTGTGAGTGTTTTTTTGTTCCAGTGATGAGTCTCGCTGCGGCGTTTAGAGAAGCTCTTATGGGTGCCGTAGTAGCTAGGGGGAGACCGCAGAGGGCGATGCTGCTGTATTCTATTCGAGGTATGACTAGTGATTTTACCGCAGTTTGGAAGTCTTTGGCTGGAAGGAAGGGTTTAAGTTTCCTTAGGGTGTTGATTTGGTAGTTCGCTCCCTTAGTTGCTTTGTTGATGTGCTCCTGCATGTTGAGATTGGTGTCAAGTGTTATGCCTAAAGATTTTGCTGAGTCCACAATGGTGGGTTGAACATTGAGTGCCATTAGGTGTTTAAGCCAAATTTGTGCGGTAGTAATCTTCGCGGGAAGTGAGATCAGAAGGAACTCTGTTTTAAGAGCATTGAGTTTGAGATGATTAGCGGCCAGCCAGGATTGGGTGCTTCTGATCGTTGAATTCAAGAGCATGATGTCTTTGGGTGATTGTAATTTGAGATAAAGTTGGGTGTCATCGGCGTACATGTGGAAGTGTACATTGGATTCTTGTAGCAAGGTGGTGAGAGGTTCCATAACTAGGTTGAACAAAGTTGGGGATAGGGAGGATCCTTGTGGGACGCCTAACGATACAGGTATTGGCGAGGACATCAAGTTGTTACTCTTGAATTTCTGCGACCTGTTGTGTAGAAAGGACGTGAACCACTTGAGCACAGTTCCAGATAGACCCATTCTTGTGTTTAATAGTTCGAGTAAATTCTCATGTTTGACGGTGTCAAATGCAGAGGAGAGATCAAGAAGGATGAGGAGGCAGGTATCGTTTTGATCTAGGATTTGAAGGGCGTCGTCAATTATGTGAGTCATAGCAGTTTCTGTACTGTGATCTGCTCGGAAGCCTGATTGATGAGAGTTGAGGAGATCAAACTGATTAATGTGTTTAGTCAATTGTATTTGTGCGCATTTTTCCAACAGTTTGGCAAGAGTCGGAATATTGGTAATGGGACTGTAATTGTTTAGGTCAGAGGGGTCGGCTGTAGGTTTCTTTAGTAAAGGTGTGACTTGTCCAACTTTGAGGGAGTCGGGAATGGTCCCTTGTTGAAGTGAACTGTTAATGATTTTAGTCCAGAGTGGAAGGAGCGACGGGGTAAGGTCTTTAACAGCGTTAGCAGGAAGGGGGTCCGTGAGGTGATTGGATGGTTTCAAAGTGCTGAGCAGTCTGCCAATTTCTTCTTCCAAGTAGGTGACAAAGGATGACCATGTAGCATTGTTTTTTGGTTCAGTGGGTGCTATGCAGTGGGGTTTGGAGTAGAGGCTTGTGTCAATGAGGAGATCGTTCTTTATGTTTTCGTTTTTTTGGATAAAGAAAGAGGCAAAGTCTTCGCAGGAGGGTGCTTCGCACATAGTGCTGAGAGGTTGGGGTTGTTCCTTGGATTGTGTTCTGATTAGCTCAAACAGCTTTCTCGGACGATTTTTGGCTTGGTCGAGCTGAAGGCTGAAGAAGTCTGATTTTGAGCGTTTTATTTTTCCTGAAGTAGGCATTTCTCTTTTTCTTCAGGGTTTTTAGGTTCAGTGCAGAGGGAGCTGATCTCCAGGTGCATTCTGCCATTCGCATGGCACGTCTATCGTCATTGAGACTCCCGTCGTACCAAAGATTGGAAATTTTTGCGGAGGCTCTTTTTAGCTGCAAAGGTGCGGCTTCATTAATTATTGAGGTCATAGTGTTGAGATAGTGATCAATCAAGGATTGGACGTCCGTAACGCCAGTAGTAGGAAGTAATAGGTTGCAGCTGTTGGGGGGTAGAGAGTTTGAGTTGAGTTTTTTCATGTCTCTTTTCCAGACTTTGGTCTTGGAGGATTGAACAGGGTTAAATGTAACTTTTTCATTGATGAAGAATGTGATATGATGATCTGACCAGTCACAGGGTTGGATAGATTCGAGTTGGATAGAGGCCTCTTTGGAGATAAGGTCGAGGATAGAGCCTTTCTCGTGAGTCGGACTGTTGCATATTTGAGTGAGGTCAAGGGCGTTGAGGACATTTTTCAGACCATTTACCACCGCGTCATTGTGATCGTTCCAGTGGAGGTTGAAGTCAACAAGGTATATTTGTGTGAGTTGTCGCCCAGAATTGGTTGAGATCATATCCATGATTTGTTGGGAGAAGGTAAGGTTGTCGCCGGGTGGGTGGTAAATGCCGTGAAGAGAGCATATCGGTTTGCCCTCACTGATAATATCGAGGCAGATGTATTCACAGGAGGTTGGGGAGGGTAGGGAAGGGGAGGTTACTTTCAGGACAGAGAGGTTGCTCCTGCTTATACATGCGATTCCACCACCTTTTTTTTGCCAGACCTGTCAAGTCTAGTGATGTGGTAAATGGGGGGGAACCAGAATGTCCATTATAGGTGTAGAAGATTCAGTTAGCCACGTTTCAGTCATGATGATTAAGTCAAGATCCAATGTTAAGATGAGATCAGCGATTGCGGAGGAGTGTCTAGAGGCCGATCTGCAGTTGAGGAGGGTGCATTTGAGACTGGGTGTGTCGAGGGTGGAAGGGGGTTCTAGAGAGAGGGGGACTTTACTCAGGTTACTAAGGATAGTTATTCTGTTGTTCAGTGTGGGGGGGTCTAAGGGGATTTGAGTGAATCGTAGGAATGGCGAGGAGAGTGTTGGGTGTGTTGCTATGGGGAGCTGGGTCGTAGGAGCGGAGGAGGGTGATTGTGTCGAGGTCCGAAAGAGGGTTGCAGGAGCGATAGGGGCGGTTTTCGCGATTGTGAACAGGGATTGAGGTCCAGTGCGGGGGGAGTTGAGTGAGCGAGTCAGCCGCCCTGGTTGAGGACCAGTTGGGAGGGGTGGTGATGGTGGAGGCGGGTGAGGGGTGTCTGGGGTGTGTGCCGAGTAATTGTTTGATGATGTGAATGTCTTCTTTGAGCTGGAGGAGGGAGGCCATAATGTAGTCCAGTGTGGGATATGTGTTGGAGGTGGGGATGGGAGGGTTGGGCGTGGATGACATAGGGGGGAGGTTGGTGGTATGGATGAGAGTATTGGTGGTAGGCGGAGAGTGCAGGGTGGAGGATGGGCGTATGTTAGTGGTGATGGGGGTGTATGTTGGGTAGTAGGGGGGAAGTGGGATTGTAGATGGTTCTTTTTTGAGGGGGTGGAGTTAAGTTAATGGAGGTGGTGTGTTCTGTGTGATTAGTTAATGGGTTAATAGTTGAGTCAAGCACTTTCTGACCTCACTTTCACATAACTGTGAATATGGATTATATTGTCTGACAAAGATGCATTAACGTACTTCACAACTAACTAGTACATTTGTCCTCTTTTAGTATTGGTAGAGAAATACACTTACAGATTAAAGATGATTAAGCTAGTTAATTTTTGCTGCTGACCGTGCTGTAATCTAACTTTACAGGTCCTAGTCCCAACATGGCAGTCTCAGCGTGATTATTCATCCTAAGGTGTTGAGGGTTATTTTCTAAAACACCTAGTCCACACTTGTCCCCGACTGCCTCATTGACTTTCTGCAAGCCCAGAACAAATTACTTCCTTTAAACAGAGGCTCTCCGTATGCGCCTCTTTGTAGACCTACTGAATAGGTGTTGAGTATGGTAATTTTCTCACATGTCTAAGCGAGAGGAGTCTGTGTGTGACCAAGGAAAGCCTGAGTAATAGAAGTCTTTGTGAGTGCAAGAGGAGTGTTACTGAGTGAGAGCAGTACTTGTGTGAGCGGAGGAAGAGGAGTGTGCTTGAGAAAGTGTATGTTAGAGTGTAGCATGCGTTTGTGTGAGTGGAGGGTGCGTGTGTGTGAGTGGAGGGTGCGTGTGTGTTAATGGGGTGAGTGCATATGTGTGTGTGATTTTGAAGCAGAACACATTTTAAAGTGGTCTATGAGCCTAGTTTGTTTTCTAATAGATACATCTGCCAGTGGATTCCTCACCTTGTGAATATCCCCTTGCGTCAACATTCGGAAATTATTTTTGTAGCTTCGCGCCGACGTGGACGACATCATAGAGGCACGGCATCGTGCGCGACTCCGCTGACGTCACTGACACCATAGTAGGCCCACGCCGGCGTGATGACATCATTCCCCTTTTTTCCGAGTCATCGACGCTAACGATTTTCAAGGGATCGGCTGTAGCTGTTACAGTAACTTTGTTACTCTGTGATTTTTCTCTGTGTCTTATTGTCTTCTGTCGAGAGGTCGTCGAAGAAGACCAAATTTAAGGCTTGCGGTGAATGTGGCAAGACAATGTCAATAACTGACCCGCATGAGTGCTGCGTCTGGTGTCTGAGCTCCGACCATGACGTCGAGGAGTGCCAATCTTGCAAGAAAATGACACCAAAGGCCCTTCGAGAGGGAGACGAAACTCCTCGTTGCAAAATTAAAAAGTAAGAAGGAGAAAAAAACTTCGAAGTCGCGAACTATGCGGTCGAGGTCGAGGTCTCGTTCGAGGTCTCGTTCGAGGTTGCGATCGAAGTCGTCCTCTGCTCATGCTTCGAGGTCCTCGAGGAAGAAACACAAGAAGAGGAGCCATGAGTCAAGACATCATTCTGGAAAGGACTCGAGTTTGAGACCGAAGTTGCAGGTTAAGCTGCTTTGGAAGGAGGTGGTGCCTTCGGCTTCGGTAGCACAGGTCTCGGAGGGTGAGTCTTCGCGTGCGGATTCGCCTGGATCACCGAAGCAGGTACTGAATCAATCTCCGGTTCCGTCCCATCCTTCAGGCCAGGAGTATGAAGGTGAGGTGGAGGAAGTTGGCGAAGTCGAGGCTCAGTGCCTACGGGTCAGTCGACTCCAGGCACCAGCCTGGAGAAGAGGTCGACGTCGTGACGACTCCGCTCCCTCAGGAGCAGCCTGGGGGCTCATATCCTGCCTTTCAGGCTCCAGGTAAGGATCCAACGCAATTCCTCAATGCCATGTTCGGGGTCTACTCCAGGGCAATGTACCCGTCTGGTGCACCTGTTGGTCCCACGGGTCCTATGGCGTTTAGTCTGGGTGTTCCCCAGGCTTATGCCCCTGCACCCTTCATGCCTTTCATGCCGGCTCCAGCACCGCATTGGCATTTTCCGACGCCGGCGAAGCCTTCGACGCCGAATCCATTGACGCCGGTACCCTCGACGCCGAATCTGGTTCGACCTCGAGTCAAACTGCCTCGCCCGACTTCAGGTTCGACGCCGGCTCCGACTCCGGTGGATTCGATCATGGATCCATCGGCTTCATTTGTGAAGGAGAGGTCGAGGCGTGAGGCGCAGAGGCTTCTGGAGGAACAGAGGTATCGGGATGAAAATGTGGAGGAAGGTGAGCTTCAGGAGTCTGAGGATCCTTTTGATGACCTGAGGGAGGCTAGTGGCCTGGAACTGTCTCCTGAGTGGGATTTGGCCTCTACATCTGATACACCTTCTAGAGTCAAATATTCTGATGGAGGTCCTCCATTCACCTTCCTCTGTAATTGAACCAATGCTGCCATTCAATGATGCTTTGGCTGAGCCAATCTATGAGGTGTGGAAGAAACCTCTGTCAGCCCCTGCCATTTCAAGGGCAGTTGCGAGGAGATCTAGGGTGGCTCCTAATGACCCTGACTTTTTATCTACACACCCCCTGCCTGAAAGTTTAGTTGTGCAGGCTGCCTGCTCTAAGAAGTCTGCGGGGGCTTTTCCGCAGGTTCCTGGAGAGAGCGTCGAGAAAGCAGGATCAGGCAGCTAAGAAAGTCTTCTCAGCCAGCATGGCGTTAAAATCTACTAATGCGACTTGCCTGATTGGACGTTACATCCATTCCCTGATGGATTCTGTGAAACAGTTAGTGCCCAAGATTCCTGAAGGGGATAGAAAGGACTTTCAGGAAGTTATATCGTACACTCATGCTGCAGCAAGGCAGGTAATCCAGAGTGGGCTAGACACGGCAGATTCGGTGGCGAGAGTCATGGGCTCTTCGGTGGCCACTAGGAGAGCTGCGTGGTTAAAGTCGTCAGAGTTCTCAGCAAATGTACTGTCTACCTTGATGGATTTGCCCTTTGATGGGTCTGGACTGTTTGGGATGAAGGCTGACGCGGCTTTAGAGTGTTTTAAAGACAGCAGTGCGACGGCGAAATCGTTGGGCCTTCAGACAAGAGGCACATTTGGGAAGCGCTTCAGAGGATTTGGCAGGTCTTCCTTTCGAGCCTATAAACAATCTCGACAACAGCCACAGCAGCAGCAAAATACACTGAACAAGTCTTATAGGGGCTGACAAAGAGCTCGTCCCAGAGGTCGTCAAGCCTCCTCCTCCTCTTCCCCTTCCCCTTCCCAGCCCCCTGCCAACGCAGCAAAGCAGCCCTAGATCCGCCATTCCGGATCATGTGGGCCCAGTATGGGGTCGGCTTACCCATTTCCTACGAGATTGGGAATACATTACATCAGATCTTTGGGATCTCAATCTCGTGGAAAATGGGTATGCTCTTCTTTTTCGGGAGTTTCCCCTAAATTACCCTCCTTGCCAGGGTTTTTGTTCGGAGGACCACCTGCTTCTCCTGCAGGAGGAAGTCCTGGCACTGTTCACAAAGGGTGCGATAGAGGTGGTTCCGGAGCAGGAGAGGGGTCAGGGATGCTACTCCCGGTATTTCCTGATCCCCAAGAAGGATGGCAGACTTTGTCCAATCCTGGACCTCAGGATTTTGAACCTCTATCTCAAACAGGAGAGGTTCAAGATGCTCACCCTGGCTCAGGTTCTTCAGGCGCTGCTGGAAGAAGACTGGATGGTGTTCATCGATTTACAGGATGCGTATTTTCATATTCCTAACATGAAGTCGCACAGTAAGTATCTCCGTTTCACGGTTGGGTTGCAACACTACCAGTTTGCGGTCCTTCCGTTTGGTCCTACTACTGCGCCTCAAGTCTTCACCAAGGTGATGGCAGTGGTGGCTGCACATCTCAGAAGGTCGGGGATACCTGTATTTCCGTATCTGGACGATTGGCTGATCAAGGCAGAATCTCCAGAGATAGTGCTCCATCATCTGCAAGAGACAACTCCGTTGTTGCACAGGTTGGGTTTTTCGATAAATGTACCCAAGTCTCACCTGGTGCCCTCCCAGAGCAACCTGTTCATAGGTGCGGTACTGGACACTACTGTGTGTCGTGCATTCCCTCCTCCTCAAAGGATTCACGACCTACAGGAAATGATTCCTTTATTTCACAGTAGAGCGGTTGTTCCGGTCCTGAAGGTCCTTCGTCTGCTCGGTCTGATGGCTTCTTGCATTCTGTTGGCCAACCATGCACGCTGGCACATAAGGGCGCTCCAGTGGTGCCTCCGCAGGCAGTGGTATCAACACAACCTAGATCTCAGGGAGTCCGTGAGGATCTCCAGAGAAACTGCGACGGATCTGTCTTGGTGGGGCGTGGAAGGCAATCTGTCTCAGGGAAAGCCTTTTCAACTGCCTCCATCGGTGGCCTCAGTGATAACGGATGCATCCACTTTAGGGTGGGGTGCTCACCTGGGGATCTGGAGGTCAAAGGTCTTTGGTCTCCAGAGGAAAGGTTGCTTCACATCAACCTTCTAGAGTTGCGGGCCATACGTTTAGCGCTCAAGGCCTTCCTCCCTTCCCTTCGCGGTCGGTCAGTTCAAGTCCTGACGGACAACACCACCACGATGTGGTATGTCAACAAGCAGGGAGGAGTAGTGTTGCAGTGTCTCTGAAGAGAGGCTCTGCGTCTCTGGTCCTTGGTTCAAGACCATCAGAGTTGTCTGATGGCAAATCATCTAGCCGGGGTTCTGAACGTATGTGCAGACAGTCTGTCGGCAGTTCTCGGCCGACCACGAGTGGAGGCTTCACCCGGAGGTGGTTCGTCACGTCTTCCGGACGTGGGGAACTCCTCAGGTGGACCTGTTTGCCACTCACGAGAATGCTCACTGCCTGTCATTCTGCAGTCTCCACTTTCCAATGCAAGGAGCCATGGGGGGCGCGTTTCAGTTGAGTTGGGACTCGCAACTCCTTTATGCGTTTCCTTCCATACCCTTGATTCCTCGGGTTCTGAGGAAGATTCGCCAAGACCGGGCCCAAGTTATATTGATCGCCCCTTATCGGCCAAGCAGGGTGTGGTACACAGATCTTCTCCACCTCTCCTCGTGCTCGCCGCTCCATCTCCCTCACAGGGCAGATCTCTTCTCCCAGATGGAGGGACAGGTTCTACACCCTCACCTCCAGACCTTACACCTTCATGCCTGGAGATTGAACGGGGCAATCTGAGTTCCTTTTCTCTTCCACACGATGTGGTGGATGTCATTTTGGCGGCCAGGCGTGACTCCACTAAGTCTATCTATGCTTATAGATGGTCTAAATTTGTTGCTTGGTGTGGGGAGAAGTCCATTGACCCTTTAAGGGCTCGTTTGTCCAATATACTTCAATTTGCTCTTTCTTTGGCCCAGCAGGGTTTTGCAGTGGCAACTATCAAAGGTTATTTATCAGCCTTATCAGCTTTCCTTCGTTTGCCGGACCAGCCCTCTTTATTTAAATCTCCTATTGTATTATGATTCATCAAGGGCCTTACAAATACATTTCCTCCAACACCTTTTATTGTTCCTCAATGGGATTTGAACCTTGTGCTTACGTTTTTGATGGGTTCGCCTTTGAGACTTTTGTCTTTCAAGACTGTTTTTCTGGTGGCAATTACCTCGGCAAGAAGGGTAAGTGAGCTTCAAGCTCTTAGTTCAAAGTCCCCGTTTTTGTCCATTCATGCTGATCGAATGGTTCTCAGGACCAGGGCTGCTTTTCTGCCGAAGGTGGTAACTCCATTTCATCTGGGGCAGTCCATTACCCTCCCTACCTTCTATCCTCCCCCTCACCCTTGAAAGGAGGAGGAAAGGCTTCACCGCTTGGACCCTAAGAGGGCGGTGAGTTTCTACCTGGACAGGACGAGAGAGTTCAGGTCGGCTGACCAGCTGTTCGTGGGTTTTGCTGGCTGCAAGAAGGGGAAGGCGGTGCACAAGTACACGCTCTCGAGATGGATTGTTTTATGCATCAAGATCTGCTACTCCCTGGCGGGTAAAGAACCTCCAGAGGGTATAAGGGCTCATTCTACTAGAGCTAAGTCTTCAACATCTGCTCTTTCCAGAGGTGTACCTGTTGAGGATATTTGTAGAGCGGCGACCTGGGCCTCCCTCCACCCTTTTGCGAAGCATTACTGCTTGGATACCGAGGTGAGGAGGGACGGCCACTTTGCGCGCTCTGTCCTCCAAGATTTCCTGGTATAGGAGAGTGGACACCCTCCTCTGGGAGTGGGGACTGCTGTGGGACTCTATTCACAAGGTGAGGAATCCACTGGCAGATGTATCTATCAGAAGAACAAGTTACTTACCTTCGGTAACGCTTTTTCTGGTAGATACAGTATCTGCCTGTGGATTCCTCACTTACCCACCCGCCTCCTCGTTGTCCACTCTTCTATACCTGAGTTTATTGTCAAGGACATGTTTTATTTTAATTGCATTTCTGCATTTGCTTCACACTGTGTGTGTTATCTTGACATTTGTGTACTGTGTATACTGTGTATATATCTACTGTCATCGATCCGTCCGTGTGCCTTGTAGGCACGGAAAAAAGGGCGGAACTGATGTCATCACGCCGGCATGGGCCTATTATGGTTTCGGTGACGTCAGCGGAGTCGCGTGCGATGCCATGCCTCTATGACGTCGTCCACGTCGGCGCGAAGCTACAAAAAGAATTTCCGAATGTTGCTGACGCAAGGGGATATTCACAAGGTGAGGAATCCACAGGCAGATACTGTATCTACCAGAAAAAGTGTTACCGAAGGTAAGTAACTTGTTCTTTAGGTCGAGCCTGAGCCAGCGTGCATGCGCTGCCCTGCGAGGCTTCTTGTAAGCACTCGAAACTATGCTGTGTTGGTCTGACTCCCCCCACGCATTGGGTTGGTTGTTGCCTGTGTTATTTTGTTATCGTAGCCTGCAAATGGCTAAAGGGGGGTGCATGTCCCACCTCTTAGCAAACGTTCACTCCCACAGCGTTTTGCTTCCGGTGGCGAGCAGTGGCGGCTGGCAGGGCGGCAGCTGCAGTGCCTCCTTCTCTCCCCTGCACCACTCCCCTAGTCTGTTTGTGCCCGCCCCCACTACTCCTATTGAGCTGCTTGGTATTTAAAGTTGTCAAAATAGCATTGCGCATTCTCCATTTATTCCAAAAATGTTCTCTTTTTAATCTAAACATTAAAACGTGTAGATAAAACGCGGGATCTCTTAAATGAATAAAGGAACTATTCTCTAGACAGCACTCATGCCACAACCTCTCTCTCTTGCAGGCCTCCGTGCAGCCAATCAACAGAAGCATCATTTCTTACACGTTTGACACAGACTTCTCCGTTGTGATAGGCTCATGATAGTTTGTCCTTCCAGCAGGTGATATTGTTGCACAAACTTGCATTCCTTGACTCGGTCTGTGTTCGAACCACCCCTGAACTCCTCGCTGAAATCTAAGCACACAAGCTTTGTTAAATGCTGCTGTTGTGCTAAAATATACAGGTTTCACAGCCGGGTGCTCTACATTTTAGAACTTTTCCTTCCCTTTCTGTGTTCAGATTCGTTTATTGGAGCTTTGGTGTCAAAAGGCGTGGGATATTACGTGCGTAATGATAATTACATTTATATAGTGCTTGGTACCCTTGATGAGGCGCTTTGTGTCGTGTAGGACCCTACTCCGGTATTAACATTAGCCTGGCATGGATACTGTGTTGTAAAATATATTGTGATGACAATCACCAGATATCCTCCCACTTCTATCTCTACTTCTCTGTGTCTCAGTCTCTGTTTCTTACACAATGTCTGTTGCTGCCTTTTTCTAAGGTTGGTCCGTCTCTCCACAAGCCTCAGTCTCTGCTTCTCTCTGTTTTCCAGGGCGTCTTTCTATCTTTACCTGTTTGTCTTTTTTGCTGTCTGTCTCTATCTTTTCCACTGACTCTGCATCTCTATCTTTTCCACAACTTACCTCTGCCTCTCTCTGTTCCCCAGATTCTCTGACTTACACTGTGCCTGTCTCTGCCTCTTGTCTGCTTTTCCACTCTCTCTCTCTTCCATTGACCATTCCTGCCTCTCTCTCAAGCGCCAGTCTCTGCCTCTCCCTTCATCTATCATTTATGGCCATGGCGCAGCACACTACAACCAAAAACAACCTGCAGAAATATTTCCAAGCATTGAACAGCACTCCCATGCAACAACTTCACGTCGCACAAACGAGAACACGCTGAGGTTAGTACCACCAAACAAGAAGATTATCCTCTTCTCAAGATATGGGGCTATTTATATTTCTTGGTTCATAGATTTGGCACTTTATTTTGAAAAAAATAGTAAAGCGAGATTCAGTGCAAATACAATAAAAGCATGGGGTGCAAAGTCAGATTTACTTGTCTGAAAAATAATTATTTTTAATGGCCCAAATGCCTGTTTAAATGTTTTCTTTTAAGCAAAGGGAAAATAACAAAACATGATTTTTTTTGTTTTTTATTCTATGGTGCACAGCTTTGTCAAAGCCTGTTTGTCCAAACAGAGAGACTCATTGGCTTTGCCAATGCTTGTTCTGGATAGTGTTTTTGCATTTTGAGCTCTGCCCAGAGGACACAGGAATGTTGGGTGCCTATAAGCAAACATTTTAGACAATTGTTTTGGTTTGCCATGCTTTTTGATGAGGTTTTTAGTAAGTATTTGAAAATGCTACAAGTTCCTGAACAAAAGGAAAGACCAGCGAGAGACAAGGTAGTTATGTCCTGACTGAACATCTTATGAGTAATAAACTTTTTAGAAACATCGACCCAGAAAACGATATTAAATAGGGTCTTACTGAAATTAGATAACAAGTAGGCCTGGGACGAACTCAGGGCATTTCACTCGGCTGAAGTCCACAAAGTTCAATAAAAACTGCAAAATTCCATGGAATTTTGTTAGCGGGCAGCAAATGCACGTTGTGCTGCCCACACTCCGATTCTGGTGCCGGTAGCACGTTCCATGCTGAAAAATCAGCAAGTTGTCAAGAAAGGAGGAGTTTGGCCCAAAGGATTAGAGGGTA
Source organism: Lissotriton vulgaris (assembly GCF_964263255.1). NCBI lineage: Eukaryota > Metazoa > Chordata > Amphibia > Caudata > Salamandridae > Lissotriton > Lissotriton vulgaris. Next base: position 1,004,542,337 of record NC_141694.1, on the reverse strand, counting down.
GGTAGGGCCAGTTATACTACATAGGAAAAAAATTACCTATGCCTCTAGTGACTTCACAACACTTATTCATATGAAGTAAGATGAACGAAAACTAATACGTTTACCTTAATAGTAATTTCTGCCTATTATATCATTATGTTTTAAATGAATATCTTTGATCACAAAAAGAACACATAGTCAACTAAACGAAATACCACATTAGTACTTACACAGTGAAAATGAACAACGTGAAAATGTATTTTGACATACAATTACAAATAAACTAATAGTCAAACATCAATACAAACTAATGAAATGTCACAAAGAACAATCAATATATACACAATACAAAATACAAAGTTGTCATACAAAATGATAAATTAGACAACTAACACCCTTATATTTGGGATAAATCAAAATCATCTGAAATATCAGGGACACAAGGGGGTGTATTTGCAATATTTAACCAAGGAGTTGAGTTCCTTTGTCTGCCGGCGTGTTTCGAGTGCCGGTTAAATCAATTGCCGCACTCTCATCAGGGCTGGATTAGTCTTTCTCACGAACAGACTGTTTGTGACAAAAAAGGGGGGAGAGGGGTTTGAGTTTTTATTAAAAAAGGTGCTTCCCAAAACCCTAATTCTTTCTCTATCTGCACAAGTTAGTGGTCACATACCTGCATTATGCCAGTTAGATGTGACCTTCAGCAATGTGTAACAACAGTGGTTGCCAATCTGCAATAAAATACATTATGAATGATTTAGCTCATGGGGCGTAATTCTTTTGTCTGATAGCTATGTATGGGGGGAAGGAAGGAAAAAGTTACCTGGTTTTCAATATTGTGTGGCCAAGACGATTTGTAAACAATAGACAGCAATTGCAGGTCTTTACTTCTGCAAGAGAAATAGTACATGTGATTTCGCGGTGTCTGTTTATATAAGTTTGCAACGTGACAACTGAGCGCAAGTTATTTACTTACTCGGGGAGGGGGGCCCTAAGGCGTGGCCCCGCAGAGGAAGTGTTGTGACAATTGACAGTCCTTCCCTCTCTTTAAAAATAATTCGTGGTTGCAGGGGCAAAAATGTAAAGGATTTGTAAAAAAACTTTTTGGCTGGAAGCACTTGTATTCAAGTGCAAAATGTGTGTTGCTCACCTAATAAAGCTTCAGGCTCAAGGTTTCAAATGGGGCTCTGCCTCCATTGTTGCTTGCAAACACAACAGGTGATGGACCGAATGTGGATCAATGTCACACACTCACCCCAGTCCAAAGATCTGGGCCCAAATACATCGTTTTTTTGCACTCCACACCACCCTGGGTTAGACAATGGCGATATGCAAATCAGCTCTGACCCTGTGCCCCATGGGAACAGTCCAGTCCGAACTACAAAAGCCATGTCCTTCCCAGAACGGAATCCAGCATCCGAGGACCGGACTGGTTTCGAGGTAACACCTCTCATCAGCCCGGCTAGCTTGACTCCAGTGGTGTGGAGTGCCTGGGACCCACGTCTGGGCATCCCCAGCGCACCTAGGGCGAAACATGCAAACACAACAGGTGATGGACCGAATGTGGATCAATGTCACACACTCACCCCAGTCCAAAGATCTGGGCCCAAATCCATCGTTTTTTAGCACTCCACACCAACCTGGGTTAGACAATGGCGATATGCAAATCAGCTCTGACCCTGTGCCCCATGGGAACAGTCCAGTCCGAACTACAAAAGCCATGTCCTTCCCAGAATGGAATCACGCATCCGAGGACCGGACCGGTTTCGAGGTAACACCTCTCATCAGCCCGGCTAACTTGACTCCAGTGGTGTGGAGTGCCTGGGACCCACGTCTGGGCATCCCCAGCGCACCTAGGGCGGAACATGCAAACACAACAGGTGATGGACCGAATGTGGATCAATGTCACACACTCACCCCAGTCCAAAGATCTGGGCCCAAATCCATCGTTTTTTTGCACTCCACACCACCCTGGGTTAGACAATGGCGATATGCAAATCAGCTCTGACCCTGTGCCCCATGGGAACAGTCCAGTCCGAACTACAAAAGCCATGTCCTTCCCAGAACGGAATCAAGCATCCGAGGACCGGACCGGTTTCGAGGTAACACCTCTCATCAGCCCGGCTAGCTTGACTCCAGTGGTGTGGAGTGCCTGGGACCCACGTCTGGGCATCCCCAGCGCACCTAGGGCGGAACATGCAAACACAACAGGTGATGGACTGAATGTGGATCAATGTCATACACTCACCCCAGTCCAAAGATCTGGGCCCAAATCCATCGTTTTTTTGCACTCCACACCACCCTGGGTTAGACAATGGCGATATGCAAATCAGCTCTGACCCTGTGCCCCATGGGAACAGTCCAGTCCGAACTACAAAAGCCATGTCCTTCCCAGAACGGAATCAAGCAGTCCGAACTACAAAAGCCATGTCCTTCCCAGAACGGAATCAAGCAGCAGATTCACACATCATGTGATGGTGCTTCAGTGTCACGTGATGCGTTCTGACTTAACGAGCTCTTTCGCCCAATACCTGTATGGATGGTGCGTCCGCCGCTCCTCAATGTCGTGCTATCTCTCGCTTAACTAAGGTTGTCATCTGTTGCTCAATTTCTGAGAGGTCTGAGGCTGCCCATATGTTAAGTAAGCCCAGCTGTAGTGTAAGAGCTAACTCCTTCCCCAGTGCAGTTTGAATGCGAGTTGTGGCTCCCTCCCATATATGCTTTACAGCAGGGCAGTCCCAGATCGTATGGTAAAACGTGGCCACTTGTTTGCACCCCCTAAGACAGAGCGCATCCGTCCTGGCGCCTATTTTGGCCAGGATGACCCCCATCAAATAGGACCGATGTAGAATCTTGAATTGAATCAGTCAGAAGCGGAGGGTGATAGCTGTTTCTCTAGGAGACATCAGGGCCTTGCCAGTCCTCATCAATAGGCCCCAGTTTCAGATACAGTGAGCGGGAGAAAAGAGGGATCTACATTTTCATAGGGGATCTAAGCAGGATGGGTCATGGAGCTTATGCGGTCGCCGTTGGCACCAAGCACCCCTAACCGCCAATAAGGCATGCCCGCAGTGACTACTAGTGGGCTTAGGTGTGTGCTAATTGTTGATATGGTTTGGATGGGGACTGACGGTTTTGTTCTAGGACCTGTTTTTTGGGGGGGTGGGGGGATTTTGGGGTTCTGGGTATCAAACGGGGACCACTGAGATGTGTGGGCAAAGCGACAGATGGAATTTGTTCAGCTGCAATGGGGACGTTACCTGAGTTACGTTGTATCACTTGGAATGTGAGGGGCCTGCACACGATGACGAGACGCCACAAAGTCCATGCATATTTAGTTAGGAGGGGAGTCCATATAGCACTGTTACAGGAAACTCATCTTACCAAGGCAGAAGGTCAGGCGCTGCAGCGCAGATGGAGGGGTCAGGTATTTAGTACATCATACTCTGCATTTGCACCGGGGCGTTAGTTTGGGTGAGAGCAGGGGTCCCTTTTCAGGCCACGAAACAGACAATAGATCTGGAGGGCAGATTTGTAGCGGTGGAAGGAAGGTTACATGGTAGGGACATAACGCTGTGCAGCATATATGCACCAAATATAGACCAAATGCGCGTCCTGGACCGCATATCCGGCACATTAGCACATTATTTGGCAGGCCCGGTGGTGCTAGGGGGGATTTTAACTCAATAGTCGATGTATCACTAGACAGGTTACACCCTACATTAGCAGACTCTCCCATCTGTAGATTGGCCAAAAGCAGGTTGGACTGGCAGAATAGATGGAACTTGGTGGATGTGTGGCGCAACCACCATCCGCGAGACTGGGACTACTACTTCTCAGCGATGCACGGACTACATGTTAGGCTAGATGCTGTCTTATGCTCTACACCGATAGTGCCCACCATGGTACGCTCCGAATATCTGGCTAGAGCCATATCGGACCACAACCCGTTATTAATTACTGTGAACTGGGTGGCGATAAAATCTGATATTCCCACTTGGAGATTACGACCCGAGACTTTGGAGGATCCGGTTTTCCGGCGGGAAATCAGGGAGGGCATAGAGCACTATTTTACTGAAAATGAAGGAACAGCTTCTACTAGAGCGGTAGAGTGGGACACTTTTAAAGTTTTAATAAGGGGGTTCTGTATTGGCAAACTTGTGGGGGTACGGAAGGTGTTGCTACAAGATGTAGACAAGGCGGAACGTACGTTGAGAGCAGCAGAACAGGCTAGACCGAAACATCCGGAAAAGCAAGCAGAGGTGGTGGAGGCGAAAGAAGCAATTCAATTCAAATGAGTCTTTATTTCGACTTTTAGTCATAAACATATTAAAATCAACATTTCATCATTATTACATCCATATTAGGTATTTACAAGGGAATACATCGCTTAATCATCCAATTAATATTATCCACACATTGGGTGTTTCGACACGACTAGTTAAAAAATAAATAAATAATGTGTTTAATAAAATCATTATAATTAATACCATTTGTTTTCCTGCGTAAATATCAGATTGGATTTATGGGGGCTGCAATTCTTTCAGCTTATCCCTTCGTATTAGCCACGTCCACTTTAAAAATGTTGCAAGCGCAACCGCCACACTTTCAGAGCAATCAGTTTTGAGAATTCTGAGTGCTACAGTCCCACTCTGGATACCCTTTTGTATACAGATCGGCCTGATCCATTTGTGGCGAGGAGCGTTGTACATTGGGCACACAAACAGCAGATGGGCTATGCTTTCAGAGTGTACTAGACAGAAAGGACACATTTGATCTTCTGTGTTACTCGACCATTTGCTGGTGAATGTTTTAATTGGAAGGTTTCCTGCCCTAAACTGATGGAACAATTTCCTATCATATGGTATTGTAATAAGGTCCCAATATCTCTCATACACAGGGATATGTTTCTGCTAAAAAAAAACCCTTGTGAGCGATGGAGCGGTGTGTTTCTGGAACTCCTCTTGGGTTACGTGAGCCCAGTAAGCCTCTTTCAAAGTTTGTTTGAATGGGAAGATATTCTCCTCAGATTTTTCCCATAAATCCCCCATCCCTAAGGCCTTAAGTAAGGATTTAACCTTCCTGAATCCCAGTATTTTCCCCCCAGAGTCCATATTTCGTGTTTCCAGAAGCGCTCGGGCGTAATGAGAGTTCAGGCGTGACCCATAGTCTCCTCTAATAAGCAATTGGTCTGAAGCTGCATATGTCCTGTATTTTGTGACAGCCCAGGTCCATATACAGAGGTACAATTGGTGTTGATTGTGGGAGCCCTGTTATGCATCGCAAACATTTATTTTGTGCATTTTTTAAGGCCGTAACATCGGAAACCCCCCACAATTCCGCCCCATATAACATAGAAGATCTCACTTTTGTGTCATATATTTTAAGTACCGGGGCTATTGGTTTTGTAACTGAGGACTTAAACTCTCTCAGTAAAACACCTGCCAATTGTGCATGCTTAGTTGTTAGAAAAGATATGTGTGGCTTCCACTCTAGCCGTGATCCCAATATAATGCCCAGATAGCTGAAGCTGTCTGTCTGTTCTAGCAATTCACCATTCATGAAAACTCTGCCCCTTATCTTCCTGTGCCTGTGCATTACCATAAATTTTATCTTAGACACGTTTATAACTAGGCCATAGTCATTGCAGAATTTTTCAAAACACCCAATTGCTTTCTGGAGCCCTTCTTGTGTTTTGGAAATTAAAAGGGTGTCGTCTGCAAACATTAACAGGGGAACTGGAATGCCATTTTGTTTGGGTGCGTCTGTGTGTGCATCCCTATAATAATCTGTAACCCGGTTAATGTATAGCGTGAATGGTGTTGGTGCCAATACGCACCCTTGTCTGACACCCCTTTCTGTTGGGAATCTGTCTGTGACTTGGCTCTGGTTTCCCCATCTGACCTGCGCGTAATTATTTTCGTGAAATTTAATCAAAACTGTGAGGAGTTCATATGGCATGCCTTGTTCATAAAGCGCTTGCCACAGCCTATCTCGTGGCACGAGGTCAAATGCCGCTTTTAAATCGACAAAGGCTGCATATAGTGTGCCGCCCCCAAGAATCACCCATTTCCAGTATATTGTTGAAAACCTAAAAACTTGGTCCACTGTACTGGTGGAGGGGCGGAAGCCAGCCTGTAGCGTAGACATGACCCCCGAATCCTCTATCCAGTTCTGGATCCTGAGAAGAACCATCCTGGCCATTACCTTTTGAATACATTCTATTAAGCTGATTGGCCTCTAGTTAGCAGGATCTGCACGATCACCTTTTTTAAAAATTGGTATGATTTTGGCTCCCCTCCATAGTTCCGGCAAGGTCGAGCCCCTGGCAATAGCATTTGCCAGCAGTTCAATATATGGGACCCAGACCTCTTTACTGTGTAAAAAAAGGTCTGCTGGAATTTTGTTTGGGCCCGGGGCTCTTCCTCTTGGTATTGAGTTGAGAGCACATTCAACGTCTCTCCGACTAAACACTAGTGCAGTTGTAGATATGCGATTACTAATAGAATCCAGAGCATCTGTAGGTACACTATTTGTGTTAGCAAACTGGGACTTAAAATGCGATATCCAGCATTCTGGAGGGACAGAATTTACGGGCTGCGGTTTTTGATTCCCCTTGCCCCATCTCACTAAGTTCCAGAAACCAGTCATGTCTCTGGACTTACTGGCCTCATATAATTTTTCCCAATAATTGTTGTCCCAAGCTTTTTTTGCCTCTTGTTGTATTTTTAGGTCTCGCGACCTATCGATGCGCGCAAGCGCATCGAGCGGAGCGAGAATTCATGTCGGCAAAACACAAGTCAAACCAAAGGGCTTTCAGCCCCGCGGTTTTCTTGCAGTTCCCGTGTACATGCACGCGCATCGCATGCAAGCCCAGCCTCTCGCATTCCCAGGCTCTCCCGCCCCCATCCGGCATCAGGCACTCCTCCCACACCTCACGGACACATCTGTTCATTTCTCCTCCCCCTCCCCAGCCAGCTTCCCCCAGGCATCGCATGCAAGCCCAGCCTCTCGCATTCCCAGGCTCTCCCGCCCCCATCCGGCATCAGGCACTCCTCCCACACCTCACGGACATCTGTTCATTTCTCCTCCCCCTCCCCAGCCAGCTTCCCCCAGGCCCCTGCTGCTTCACACCCTCATTGCCGCTCGGCCCCCTCCCATGCCCGCCGTGTCGGATTTCTCCTCCCACCTCCCCTTCTCTGCCTTGTTTTTTAATGTCTTACTCTCCTCTGTCCTGCCAAACCTATTTCCTTTTTTCCCCTAAACAAACTCACTCTCTTGCTACACCTCGCTTTTTCCAGCATTCTGCCCATGTTTTCCTCTCATCGTCTTCAGTTCCCTTCTGCCCTCTATCAAGCCGACTCCCGCATTCACTCCTCTCCGTTGACCCATGCTCCTCCTCTCTCGCCCTCAACTTACCCAGTATTCTCACCCCCTCCACTCCATGCTCCCCTCGGCCCACCTCACGCCTCTTCCTGGTGACTGCTCTCTGCTGCTTGCCCTCAGCTTCCAGAATCTCCCTCCTCTCTCGTGGTTCCTGGAAACGCTTCATAGACTGGACTGGCATCCTGGCAAATCCCGACAGCCAGATTCACCACGTGCCGGGGTCGAGCAGATTAAAAAATCACTGCACTGTGCCTGGATCTTTTAAAGGGTCTTAAAGCGCTGTCGGGCACGCTCAATGCTGCAGACAACCAGTTTGTTCATCTTTACAGATTTCATTCGTGTGGTATTAATATTAACATTCGTGTGGTCTTTCTCTATGCGCCTGAAGACTAATATTTATCAGACACTAAACCTTTCATCTGATTTCAAATGGATACCACGCTTTTTAATGTATATCCTTAATTTCCATTAGCCATTTTTATTTTCTTCCCTTAATTTCTCCCACCGTTATACAGTCTTGCAGATTTTTTTTAATGAGATCTGACATCCGGCAGTGACAGGCGGTGTGGGTGGATGTGTTGGGCTCGACATTAAATGTACAGTCACTGACTCCGTTATCAGGCTTTTAGGACTAGCTTCAAATAGCCGCATAGAGATGTAAGGTACATCCATCAACATTTCACAAGAATTCCCCCAGTGTTATGTGGCTGAAGCCTATAATGAAATCAAAGGGCTGCTTTGAACGGTAGGCAGTCGGCAGTCCATCCCTTTGTATGGCTAATACATTGTCAGGTATTTTCGAGGCGGTACACGCTACAGCTTGGATAAAGCTGTATTCGTCAAATTGGTCACGCATATTCATGAATCTCTGTCTAACACCAGGCGGCTACATTTTTTTTGTTTGATCAGCAGTCTGTATTCATTCTGCCGTCAGACGCACACCTCCCCTGCTTTTCCTGTCTTTGTGTCAGTAAAAGCCAAAAGCAGAGAAGGCAACATTCTCCCTCAATGCTTGCTTGCAACATAGTGATAAGAGGTTGATGTGTATGTATGTTGCTTACCCAGAAGTTACAATATGAATTTCCCAAGCCCCGAAAATATCTAAAACTGTTTCTTGCTTGTTAGAATCGGTCAGATCATCTGCATGCCAGATTGGTGAACGAAACTGTTCTGTTTTTTTAATGTTTACATAAAAGTCAGCCAGCTGTTCTGCAATGAGATGAAATCCGTGCATAAAACAGATTAATGGAAAATACACTTCTTGCTGCAACCTAAATGTTGCTACTAAATATGTTTGTGGAATATGCACATTGTATAATTGCTATTCTTAAATTATACATGCATCTGACACTGCTGTTTCTCATTCCATTACGTGTAAAATGTGCTCATGTGGGGCAAGGGGCGAAGGCGGGGCAAGAGGAGGTAACATTCGTGTGTACTCCAGCTTGCATTTGGGTACTATGATGATCTTGTAATCTCTAGTGACCCACACACCCTGTTGACAAGGCAAAATACAGCACTTGGGGGGCGTGGGGGAGTTGCCAGAAGGACAAATCACGGCCCCCTCCACTCCTTCCCAACTCTGGTTGCAACGCTGAGAGATGGTCTTTATAGGTCGGACCTCAACAATGGTGCTTTGGGATTTGAGCTTTATTCCATCTGTTTAATAAGTAGTTAAAAAATGATAAATGCCACTAAACATCAGTTTGACTGTGTGCAAAGTAACTTTTCTAATAAACTTTTACCCAGTCTGTAGGGTGGTCACATCTGTCATTTGTTTCTAAAGTGGCTTAACATTCTTCTTGCATTCACCTTTTAACACACAAATGAATTTGTCAGAACATCCGTCATTGGGATTGCAGTTTAACATCTCTAATGCCTGCAGTATGTGTGTGTGTGTGTGTGTGTGTGCGCTTTGCTATAGGTGTCACATTTGCGAAAGTTATAACTATTGGCATTGTAAATTGTAATGGCAAAGCTATTAATTAAGCTATTTTCAAAACCAACACATGAATAAAATTTTTTTTTATTTACAAGACCAATAGCTCAAACTTTCCTAATGCGAGACCTATTGGCAACGCCAGTGCTTGTTTTGTAGTGTCGTCTAGCGCCCTGTATCGTCTCCCCATCAGTGGTTCGCACCGCTAGTGCTAGGAATTTATATGCTAACCTACAATTTTTGTCGTACCAAGAATCGGGTTTCCGTCTACATTTACGCAAAGGATTTTTGCTTGACTTACTAAAAAATGTGCCGAGTTTTTAAAAAAAAAGGGTTGTGTGAATATCAGTCACCCTGGTCTCATAGTCATCCTTGGATGAATAACCCTGTAGATCTGCAGTAGCGGCCTTTACCAGGGCGTCCATTTCTGCAATAGAGTGAGGATTACCCAAACACTCGGCCCGTCTCAGCCGCCGTGTATCGTTTGCCAGGACAATGTCACCCATTGTTTCTATTTCGGCTTTTCCCTGGCCCTTAAGGAGCTGTATCTCTAGGCTGAGTGGGTTATGATCACTCTCTATTCTTTGGATTATGGTCATATCACATATAGACCACCAAAATTCCAAGTTCACTAGGATGTAATCTATTCTACTTGTACTCAAGCTGTTATTAAATGTGGGATTGCCCTGCCTATCCCCTTGTGTTCTCCCATTTACTGCTCTAAGCCCACACTCAAGACTGAAGGTCTTGAGTTGGAGAGCTGCTTGAGTCCACCTCTTTATTGGGGGTATGTTAAGTGAGGGGATTTGCCAGCAGATATCTTCTGCCTCGGTGAGTTCTAGATCACTTTGATCCAAGGGCTCAAAGGAACAATTAAAGTCTCCACATATTAGAACATTTGCGTTTCCCCTCCATGTTCTCACATAGTGGCCCAGTGCCTCAACTGTCTCTAACGATTTCCCTCCCGGTTTTCCCCTGGCATACACGTTGAAAATTATTAATTCACCAAACACAGGGGATTTTAACTTTACCACCAATATATCTTTGGAATTGGTTACTAACTGAGTTGTTGTGTATCTATCATCCTGCTTGACCCATGTTGTCAGACCCCCCATTGGCCTTCCCTTGTTAGAATTGGTTGCGGCTATCGCGAATTGTAAATATCCTAATCTATTTTGGGGTTCAACTGCCCATTTTTCCTGCATGGTAACTATCATATAATTATCAATAAAGTCGGTCCAGTCCCTGGAGGCCATCTTGTTCCTGAGACCTGCCACGTTCCAGGATACTAAGAACTGTCCACCCGGGACGTTGGATGTTTCATTTTGGGCCTGATTGCGCCATAGGCGTTGTTCCCCGTGAAGAATGGTAGATCCTAAGGGGTCAATAGACCCCGTGGGTCTCTGAGGATTATCATGTAAACCCCTGGCAACTACTTCTGTTTGTCCTGTAGGACTATTTATTTGATTTTAATGCCTACTCTGTTTAGTTGTGACAGTCACCATTTCTCCCTTTCTAGTAAAATCAGTATTTGGGTCGGACGTAACTTCAGTGTCACACAAATTGGCCCCCATTACCGTAACTGTCTCTATATTTTTGGGGTCAGCGTGACATAAGTTTACATCTTTATCTTGTAATACTAAGGTGCCACATACTGACCGAATGTAACGGGCTATATTAGTCCCCCCCATAGGTGGGCCTGTTAAACAACTTATGCTGTTAGCCCTGTAATCTCCCTCTACCTCATCTTCCTCGTCAGTGCCCTCCATGCTAAATGTATGTATTCCACCGCCCCCATCACCTCTATTCTGTGGACTTCAATCACAATCATCCAATCCATTTAGTATATTGAACCTATTTGTTGTCTCCAACGGCGTAAAAGGCTTTAGATGGTCCATTCTCCTGTTGGCAGTTGTATTGAACCTGGGGGGTACGATATTCCACCCGTATGGATCAGGGGCAGGTACTGGGTAGTGCGCATATGCAGGGTTCCTAATGTTCTGTGTGATAGGAAAGTAATTATTAGAGTAAGCTTGTCTATGTGGATGTTGAGGCGGGAACACTATAGATCTTGGATAGAAATACGTTAAGGGACGGGGGGTAATGCAGTTGTTGGCATTACCTGGAGGCCAATTTAGTATGTAATGGACAGCATTTTGGTCTCTGAAGTTGACTACCACCACATCTCCCTCAGTATCCTTAGGTCTGCCACCCAACCACTGAAGACGGCGAACATGTACTATTTCGCTGTTGATGTTACTTGCGATTGGCCTGTATATACTCAGCCAATGCATGATTTTATTCTTTAGCTGGGCATATCCTTCCCGCTTATTCTCTTCCAGCTCTGGCACACCCGTAAGGACCACCACGAAAGGCACTGCTTCCGGTGGAAGTTCTGTTAATGGACCCCTCTTGAGTGACCCCCGAGTGTGCCTAGTGCTTCCCCCCTCCATTCTAGCTGTCCCCGAAGGTGGAATTCCCAGACCCTTCGATGGCTTAGTAGCAGGGTTGACCGGAGTAGGGTTGGGTTTGTTTATCAGCTTTATGGAATGTGGTTTAGGTTGATTTGTGTTTGTATTTTGAGAGGGTTTAGGAGCTGCTGTTATCTGGTTAGATGGAGGATTGTGGGCACAAGTGGCGGTTTCAATAGACGTTGAAATGGTTTGTACAACGTTATTTACTACAGCCCTGGTAGGGATCTCCTTACTTCCCAATTCCAGCTCTATTTTCCCAAGTCTTTCCTCCACCCTCTTTAATCTCTCGACAATTGCTAGAGTGTAGCTCCTAATTATATGTTCAATGCTGTCTAGTGTGACACTGGTATGCGCTGGTTGTGGCGCAGTGTCTACTAAAGTTGTGTCAGTACTATCCTCCCTATCTTTGTGTGTAGATGCTGGGAGTGGTGAGGGTGCTGTTACTATTCCCTCTTTGTCATTAATAGCTATTGTGCATTGTTCGTTAATAGTGATAGGCTTGACTTTTTTGCCAAAATCAGAATGGCTCAACTTTTGTTTATATGGTTCCACCCTTTTGCGCCTTTTTTTGGTTGGGGGTTAGCCATAGGTTTTGTGCAGCATAGTTTTCTTGGTCTTGTTTCGTGTAGTTTTACATGGCATAGGTATTGGTGTAATCAGCACCTCAGTTATACTGGATAAGCTTGTGGAGTTGTGGGGTGAGGTACAACTCGCAGCTTGTATATGGCAGGTACTGGGTGTAGGCATGGTATCTCTAAATAGAAGAGGCACACTATCCAGGGATACGGTATCGTCATTGCCATTATGGCTCGCCTCTGTGGTAGTATTGACTACTGGAGTAGGGTCAGTCAAAGTCCTGTTCTTTATGCTTTCAATCGAGCGGCGACGTTGTAACCGCCGCTCTGCTAGAGTTAGTTCTTTGGGAGTTTCAGCAACAGTTCTAAAGAAATAGTTGTCCAGTGTTCCATTTGACAAGCTCCCAGGTTTTTCAGACATCACAATCTCCGGACTTAAGGCCGTCGTAGACATTATAATGTTGTTATGGACATAAAAGGAAGGACTTACTTAGATGGATCAGAAAAAGCAAACAGGCGACCAGGGGTTCCGGCCCAGTCCAGTCTGCTCGGGCCTCTGAGGGCCTAAGAGGGCCTAAGAGGGCCCGCCCTTTGCCCGGGCTTAGCCCCGGGCGCTCCCGCGACGCGGGGGTGACGCCTCTTTAAAGCGCCGCCTGGCGCGCTCTGGCTCCGGGATTCTCGCCGCTAGGGCAGGCGGGAAATGTAGTTTAGTGCCTCCGATGTCCTCCGATGTAAAGTGCCCCCCTCCGCTCGGCGGCCGCTGAGTGGTTAGTGCGGCGGCGGGAGGGGGACGAAACGGACCCAAGAGCGGCAAAATGGGCAGTCCACGGCGTGTGCAGCAGGTAGGAGTCCCGAAATTGATTGAGCAGCGTAACCCGCTCCACCGGGGTGACGCCTCTTTAAAACGCCGCCTGGCGCACTCTGGCTCCGGGATTCTCGCCGCTAGGGCAGGTGGGAAATGTAGTGTAGCGCCTCTGATGTCCTCAGATGTAAAGTGCCCCCCTCCGCTCGGCGGCCGCTGAGTGGTTAGTGCGGCGGCGGGAGGGGGACGAAACTGACCCAACAGCGGCAAAATGGGCAGTCCATGGCGTGTGCAGCAGGTAGGAGTCCAGAAATTGATTGAGCAGAGTCACCCCAAGAAGCAGTTGCAAAGGAGACAGAAAGGTTGAGATGTTTTGACTATAAGACCTATATCGCGAAGGCTCATGCTGAGGGTGATAAAGCGGGAACATTGTTGGCATGGTTGGCTAACCCTAATTCGAGAGGCTCTCCAGTTGTGGCGTTGGACGCACAAGATGGTAGCGTCGTATATACCCACCGTGAGATTTTGACACAGTTTCTGGACTATTATGAGGCATTATATGAAAGTTCACTGGTAGCGGGGGAGACAGAAGTCGAAGCATACCGGGAGAGCGTACCACTTCCACAGCTGGAAGAGTAATAAGCGGAATCTTTAGGCCAGGACATTACACTTGAGGAAATCCGGAGCGCGATTAAGCACATGGCCGTCAATAAGACCCCAGGTGTAGACGGGCTACCAATAGAATTTTACTCGCGCTATGTGGATACGCTGGCCCCCCGGTTGTTAGCAGTTTACAAAGAGGCACGAGAACTGGGTCGCCTTCCTCTGTCCATGAGGGAGGCGCTCATTATCCCGTTATTGAAACCAGGACGAGAGGGCACAGACGTAACAGCTTACAGGCCGTTATCGATGATGACCACAGATTATAAAATCCTGAGTCGAGTGTTGGCGTCCCGCCTCCTGCAGCATATGACTGGCTTAATACATGGCGATCAGGCTGGGTTTATCCCAACTAGGAACACACCCACGAATATACGACGGTTTGTGAGGATAATGGGGGAAGATCAACAGGGCTCCTCTGCGCCCACGATCCTTTCAGTGGACATAGAAAAGGCCTTTGATAGTTTCGAATGGCTGTACTTATACCGAGCGTTGGGGCGGTTTGGATTGGGTGATGCGTTTGTAGGCTGGACTAGGGTGTTATATACTTCTGCAGTAGCAAGAGTGCGAGTGGGGGCGCTGACATCGCCCTAATACCGAGTAGCATGGGAGTACGAGACAGGGCTGCTCACCGTCACCGCTCTTGTTTGCCCTAGCAATTGAGCCTTTGGCGGTTAGAGCTTGGTTGGGGCAGAGTTATGAGGGCTTGCGGTTTCGAGGGGACCCTCAATACATCTCGCTATACGCGGATCACCTGTTGATGTTTTTGGCAGATACTAGGGGAGCGTTGAAAGAAGCTGCAGATATGCTATTGAAGTTTGGCGACATTTCAGGGCTGAGAGTGAATTGGAATAAGACATGCCTGTTGTAGGAAGGTGGATATCTGACTATGGTTACCCCCCAACTTTTTGCCTGGTGTTTAGCTGGTTTTTGACTTAGTTGGCCTGGGATCCTGCTAGTCAGGGCCCCAGGCTAATTGCTCTCTCCTTAAAATGGACTCCATGTACCTTAGGTACATACTCAATTGGAACTGGTTCCCTTTATAGGCCCCTGTAACAGTGTACCCTTGGTACCCAGGGCATAGGTTGTTGTGCCTAGCACTTATTGCAGTATTATACCTCAAATTATACTCGGTTTTCTCTTATAACTGCACACTTGTCACTTTTCCTCTTGTGCACTTTTGACTACCTCATGTATTTTTAGTTGTTCACAATTTTTACTACCTCAAGTATTTTGTTTGCTCACAATTGTCACTATTACCTTTACTACCTCATGTATTTTTGGTTGCTCACAATTTTTACTACCTCATGTTTTTTGTTTGCTCACAATTGTCACTATTACCTTATGTAAGTAACGTATGTTTTAGTAATCTGCTCTTCTGTAATGTTTCTCATTATGTTTCATTTCTGTTCCTAATGTGAAGCGCTCTGACGCCTTCGGGTAAAGTCCGCGCTATATAAAAATGCATAAATAAAATAAATAATAAAAATAAATAGGTGTAACCAAGGCCTACCAGGGGCTGCAGCATGTATTATGCCAACCCTGGCCTGGCCTCCATATTTGACACAACTGGCTGATTAAATCAGCTGGGGTAAGTTGGTGTAATCACCTCTTACTTAGATATAGTATATCTATATTTAACATACATGGACACACGGTAACCTATACGTCACTCCTATGGCAGGCCTTGACAATCCTGGAGGCAGAGGGCTTGGTTTCATGTGAGATGGTGCTCTGGCACGAGCTGAGCCTGTCTGCAGCTGTCGGGAACAACTCCCTTAGCTGTTCCGGGATATTGCATACCATATACTCTTAAGTGCATTATAATCCTCGTGGTTACTTGCTAACTTTGGTTTGGCTTTATCAAAACATGTCGAGTAAGGTGTCATACGAATTTGAATACTACCCCCTCGCCGATTCTGGCGACGGGGGTAGCATTCCACCCTTCTAGAGGGACACACCATGTACATAACCTGAACCCCGGTTAAAGTTAACTCGAGCCTCAGCATCACAAAATGGATCCTGCCACCACAGACACAAGTCTGACCACCTGCTGCTGGGAGTCCTTCCAGAGAGGGAGGCTTGGACAAAGGGTTTCCTGCCTTGGGAGGTGCTAGCACCACCCCAGACAGGATTTTGTGTATTAGGTAGGACAGGGCTGAATAGAATGAGACATGCCTGGGGCACACAAGGTGTCCCGGTGCATAAGCCAGTCCTGGCGCGGATCTGGACAAAGGGAAGGGGGTGTAACCATCCCCCTTCCTGGTCCCACTCAGAGGAGGGGACCTAGCAGGTGATCCGGCCCCTAGATTTGGAATAAGAGTAGGAGCTGTGTCCCAAGACTTCAGATCATCCTGAACTCGACTTGAAACTAAGAAGAAAACTGGACTTCGACATTCTGCTGCACAGAAGACTGAAGAGCATCTCCCTTGTGGCCAAGAAGTGACCACCCTGTGAAAACAGGCACCATCCAGCAACTCGACGTCTGCTTTGCCGCCGCCTCCCGCCGGAGCCCGAGCCCAGAGCCCGACAAGACCTGGATTCCCAGACATCTCAGAGCCCGATCCACAGTCCCTGAAAAGAAGAGACCCGTGGAGGCACCGAGAGACGTGGGACCGGCCATCTTGGAAGATTCACGAGAAGCTGACTTCGCGGCACCAGAGGCACCCTCAACGCTGTGCTTTGGGGTTTGAGAAGCCCCACCACCGAGCAGCATCTGCACCGAAGATCAGCCCCCCAGCATCTCCACGATCTGCGTAGGGCCCTTTTGCATTTTGCCACTCGACGCGTCATCCCGGTTACTGGCCCGTTGGCTGGTGGCCATCTTGGCGACGAAATCCGAAATCAACACCGCTGGTCTGGCTGCTCCAGACTGGCCCTCGCTCCTGTAAAAAGGAGCAGCCCCTCTTACCTTGCTGGTCCGAGTGAGAAGCTTGCATTGTTTCCTGCGTGGCTTGCATTAGCCAAGGGCTGTTTGCTCCAATCAAGAAGCCGACACCGCCATCAGCTAGAGCCTTCGTGGGACAGCTCGTGATCGACTCCTGGACGTCCTCGACCTCTTCGTGTCCACGTGGCTGCAGAGACAATCTTCACTTCTTCGTCTGTTTGCACCTGACATCGCCTGGTTCCCTCCTGGTTCCACTGTAGTCACTGGCTAGTGGCTTTGAACATTGTCCCCTCTACTTTAAGGTCTTCACCTCTTCAGATCCACCCTTGGATCCACCAGAACTCTCCTCGACGACCCGCCTGCAGCATCTTCATCTATAGGCTCCATAGACCAGCGCGACGAAACCCGACACACTTTGAGACATATGCACCCGCTTCCTGTGGGTGAGGTAACCCTGGCACTCCGGTGCTCCTGTGTAGTAATACACCTCTAGTGTCTATGTCCCAAGTTGCTAGGTTCTAGGTCATCCGGAAGGTTCCCTTTTCAGTAATTTTGTACTTTTTACGCACCATTGACTTTGCATTGGTGCATGCGTGTGCTTTAAGCGCTGCACCCGAGTCCCGCGGGCCTTTCCCGACTTCATCACTGCTAGTCCCGAATAGCCCCAGCGATTCCCAAGGCCCTAGACCTTCTTCCTTTTCGATTAATGATACTTATACCACTATTTTAGTATATGGCTTGAGTGGCCACCAGGGCCTATCCATATTGTGCAACTTTTGTATATTTAAACAGTGTTTTGTTTTAACACATTTGCTTCTGTGCTCATAAAGAGTATAGGGGATACTTGTAGTAAATAAATATATATATATATTTTCAATATATATCTGGTGGTGTCCTTTCATTTGGTATTCAAGGGGATTGTATATGGTAAAACAGCTTGCTTCACATGCATTTACAGAGTTTAGCCTAAGACTGCTTTGTCCACGCTACCTCTAGGATTGCTGGTCTATAAGGTTGACTTACAACCATTCATCATAAGGGTTGCTTGGCATGGTATAAGGTGATCACTAGAACTAGTGAGCATCATATACCAGGCCAACTTCTCACACCTGTTTCCGGTGATGTCGGGCGAACTAATACCTGTGCTCTCTTGGGATGTACATTGGGAGCCGGCATGTTTGACGTACTTAGGGTTTCGCATCTACCATGAGGCCGTTGACATGTTGGATGGGAACATGGGGATATGCGTGAGAGCTTTGAAGGGTAACATGGCATTTTGGTCGACGCTCCCGTTGTCCATGATGGTTCGGATAGCATTGCTGAAAAGGGTGGCACTGCCTAGGTTGTTATATTTCTTTAGGACGTTGCCCATCTGGGTGCCGGGCTCGGTGTTCAAGCTATTGAAATCGATGATAGTGGGGTTCCTTTGGGGATCTGGTAGGCGAAGGGTGGCCCAGACAACATTAGTGAGGCCGAAATCCGAAGGTGGGCTGGCGGTCCTGGATTTTGAGATCTATTATTTAGCAGCACAACTCCAGGTTTTGACACAGGCAGTTGCAAAGGAGTTCAGAGGCCCTGACCACTTGCGAGGTACAGGAATTCCGAGACACATACTGTCCTTCATAGTCCTGCAGCAAAAGCTTAACCTTCGAGATCTCTCGTTAGAAGAGAAAACGCTAAGATTGTGCTGGAACCGTAGTCAGCGTAGGGCTGGAGTGTTGCACCCCTATGCCCCTGAGATCCTCCTAGGGATGTTGACAGCATTACCACATAGTGGAGACTGGACACCCCTGATGGAGTGGGAACAGGTTGGGATTCAGGTGCTGGGTGACCTATATGAGGGAAGCGAGCTAATGTCCTATCAGGAGTTACAGGAGAGATATGATCTAGCTGGGGGAGGATTTTTGTTATATGCTGCTCTGGTGTCTGCAATTCGGAAACATTGGAGTCAGCGGAACCCAAAACGACGATGGCATGTCAGTATGTGGTGATGGCGGCAGGGACTTTTAAGGCAGTTTCTTGCCTCTATTCCAGGATACTACATGAGGGATTAACACCACTATATAAGTTGCGACAAAAATGGGAGACCGGTATAGGGAAGCCCATACCAGAAATGACTTGGGGGCATATACTCAGCAGGGCCTGGAAAATTACTAGGAATGCACGGTACCAACTGGTGCACTTCTTTATACTCCACAGGGCATACTTAACTCCGGGTAAGATCAGGAGATACTTTCAGGTGGAGGATGCAGCATGCCCTAGATGTGCAAGAGAAGGGGTGGAGCTGGAGCACATGCTATGGGAGTGCCCAAAGTTAGGGAGTTACTGGGAGGAAGTGGGAAACCTGCTAAATACAGTCACCGAAAGGCAATTAGATTTTAATATAGCTACATGCTCACTGCACTGGTTCCCCCACACGTCCAAAACGAAGGTGACCAGTAAATTTGTGGACATGGGGCTACTACTAGCCAAAATGGAAATAACAATGCATTGGAAGTCGAAGGAAGGCCCCAACAGTAAGAGATGGAGGGCGGAGCCAAGTAAATGGGCTGGTTGTGAGAGTGCTATCAGGTTCCAACAGGCACAATGCTCGGACAATGAAAAAGCGTTGGAGACGGTGACGGCATGGGAGATGCTGGTGCAATCGCTAGCTGATCAACAAACGGAGGGAATAAATAGAGAGTGCTGTTGCTGTAAGCTGCTCTGTACACTGCCATCATAGGTATGCTGACACTGCAGTTAGGTCATGAGAAATATTTTGTATTTTGGGCTTCATGTACTACACACCAGTGGCGGGGGAGGAGGGTGGGAATTAGTTGGGGTTAGAAGTAGTTTAGCAAATAGGTTGAGATATGTATAGGACGAGGAGAGAGGGTCACGATTGGATTACACCTGTAATATGAAATTTCTAAACATTGACTTCAAGGAATATGGCAGTAACCTATAATGTATATTGCACTTTGTCAACATATACCCAATAAATTGTGTTTTTAAAAAAAAAAAATCAATAGGCCCCAGGTCACTTTGCCACTTCTCTCAAAGTTTTTCGAAAGTGTAGTGCAAGTTATTACATAATTTTTTATAGGTTAGGATATGGCCTTCGAGTGCAGTGGCCCGTCCAGCAATATAATGATGACAACTCTCTTATGTCTTTGAGGTCAGTGAAGACCGCCATAAGGGCGTGTCAAATCTGTAGATAGCGAAACAGTTCCCCTTGTGCCATTTGGTAACGCCCCCGGAATTCCTCAAAACTAAGAATAGAACCCTTTTTGATCAAATCTCCCACCACTGAGATCCCGATTATGTCCCACTTGTCGAACCCTGGTTGGTGACATAGAGTGCCCAGTCTCTGGCTTGCCACATTGATGTCGCTTTTGTGAATGTATTTGCCCAGCCTAAACTGGAATTCACCTGGTGCCAGATTCCTATTGTGTGAGAAGTGGGCCCAATATATCTGTTTATTTGGCTTTGGACTACAGTGCTCCCAAGTATCCGGACCGCCCAGTTTGGTAACCGTCCAGCACATATGCCGGATCATTAGGGGGGTGGTATAACCAATGGTTCACCACTACCAGCTGTGAAGCCCAATAGTAGAGTTTAAGGTCAGGAAGGGCTATGCCCCCATCATACCACCCTTTCGTTAACTTTTTCAGTGCCACAAAAGTGGCCCTGCAGTCCCACAACAGCGTACGGACCTCACTCTCCACCTCTGCGAAATATGTATCTGGGACACTGTTCGGACAGTTCTGGAAAATGTATAAAAACCACAGGAGAGACAACATCTTAAAAAAGGCATCGCGGCCTACAAGGGACAGAGGCAGGAACCGCCAGTGTATTACATCTGCTTGCAACCGGGCCAGCGGAGGGGCCAGGCTAAGACTATGAACGTGACATAGATTCTTAGATATCGGAAACCATCCCTAGCCATTATTATCATACCGTTCGCTGAAGACTAGAAATCTGTCCTCGAACCACAACCAGTACAGACTTGCTCCAGTTGATCGTATAGCCGGAATATTTTCCAAAGTTCGTGAAGATGTTCAGAACAGCATGTATTGGTTTATAGGGGGAGGCAAGATATAGCAGTATATCATCGGCGTATAATGATGTTCTATCCTCCCGATCTATTGTTAATTTCAGCCCCCTTACCATTACATCCCGGTATATCCATGCAGCAAGTGGTTCTAGCATGAGGGAAAATATCAGTGGCGATAACGGACAGCCCTGCCGGGTACCCCTTCGCAGTGTAAAGGCACGGGACGTGTAATTGCTAACTCTTATTTGTCCCTGTATATCCGTATTAAGCAGTTACACCCAGCCTAGAAACTTCGGAACAAATCCCAACCTAGTCAAAACAGCGAATAAGCACAGCTATTCAATCGAGTTGAATGCCAAAGAGGCATCCAATGAAAGGACCACTGCATCCTCCTCCATGTAATCTCTGCGTGCAAGCACTTTATGGAGACAACGGATATTAAGTGCTGTGTTCCTACCTGGCATAAAGCCCGATTGGTCCGGGTGAACTAAGGATTAGATAACTACGACTAGCCAAGTTGCAAGCACTTTCGCTATTACCTTAACTTCTACGCTAATCAATGAGATCGGTCTGTATGAGCCACAGTTGTCCACGGGCTTCGCTGGTTTACGGATAACTACTATGATAGCAAGACTCTGGTCTTTGTGCAATTTTACGGTCTCGTAACTTTCGTTATACATAGCTCGCAGATGTGGGGCTACTTGGGAGGCCGTTACTTTCAAGAACTCTATGGGAGTGCCGTTAGGCCCCATCGCTTTCCCAGATCTGATTTGAATAATGACTTTCTGAATTTCATCGTCTGATAAGTCACTATCAAGAGTGTCTCTCTCTGACTCAAGAGCGAAGTTAAGACACTATCTGAGACGAGTTGGCGGTAATCTTCTGCAGTGTAATTGGTGGAGGGGAGTATATTTCCTCAAAGTGGTCTGCGAATGCCTCCGCTATATCTCTGGGGTGGGTAATCGTCTCGCCATTGGGTAGCTTTCGCCTCGGCACCCATCTATCCCCTTGTTCTCTTCTCTCTAACCACGCCAAAGTTTTTCCGGCCCTATTACCCAATTCATATAGTCTGTGTTGTGTATTAAGGTGCTTGGCCATCATATGTTCCCTGGCTTTGAGTTTGTATTCCTCCCGTTGAGTGCAAGTTGATGTTGTGTGTCTTCTGTTGGCCCATTTGTATGATCTAATTCTAATTGTTTGAGCTCATCTTCCAACTGAACTAGTAGGCGACGTTTGTTTTGAATGTAGCCTGTTTTTAGAGACAGGGCCTGCCCCTCCAAAACCACTTTGAATGACTCCCATATAGTGAGTGCCGAACTGACTGAACCCAAATTTTCTTCAAAATAATTCCCGGTTTGTGTGCATAGATCCACTTTAATGTCTGATATTTTCAGCAACCATGGGTTGAGGACAATAGTTGTACGCGGCTGCCGCTTCCAGTGCGTGAATTCGACCCTAACCGGGGAATGATCCGAGATCCCTCTCGGCAAAACCTGGGGGTGTGTAAAATTACCTATCACAGCAGTATGTGTCAGGAAATAATCAATGCGGAATGAACTCTTATGTGTTGGAGAAATAGGTGAATTGCGGTTCATTCGGGTGAAGTGCACGCCCTACATCCATTAGGCCCATAGCTGGGATAAATTCCGCCATGAGCACATTTGGTCTCATCCCCGGCCGTTGTGGGTGTTTATCAATTGTCATCTATGGACAGGTTATAGTCGCCCCCTAGGATTACAGTGCCCACAGGAAGATCAGTTAGTATTTTGCCAAGATCTGCCAGGGCTTCCTTATTGAGTGCCTGTGGCAGATTTAGTGAGATTGTTTAGCGCTCTTCCCTCCCATTGGGCCTCCAAAACGTCAAATCTTCCACCAGTGTCTGCCTAAGTTCGGTGAACAATAAGAGCCAGGTTCTTCTTAACTAGAATACCCTTTCCTCAAGAGCCTGTGGTGTAGTCACCATGCACTAGGAGTTTATATCCCCATCGTGTAAGGGCTTTACATTTGTTCCCAACTAGATGTGTCTCCTGTAGCAGCACCACGTCTGGAGACTGACGTTTCAGATACTGCTGAATAATTCCACGTTTGATTTTACCTCCCACTCCATTCACATTCCAGGTAAGGACAGAGAGTGACATATCCATTTTATCCCCCATCATCTAGCAAAGGGAACAGCATAGCATGACAGGCCAATTGTAGTGCACACCGGACAACCACGCAGCCCATAAGGACGCCACCCGCAGATATCACCACCTCATCAGATTAGCCAAGAGATCCTCCTTCAAAGACCGCTTGGATAACAACTCACACGACAGCAAAGAGCTCTTCAGTATCGTAAAGGAACTCTCCAACCCCAGCGCCAACAACATCCTGCCCTCATAATAACTGTGCGACTCACTAGCCATTTTCTTCCTCCGCAAGATCGCTGACATCCACGACAGCTTCAACACCACGACCGCCCGACTACGCCAGACTCCTCCTCCCCTATGAACACCCCCAGCGCCATCTGCCTGACCTCCTGGTCCAACGTCAACGACGACGAGACTCGCAAGGTCATGAACTCCATCCACTCAGGATCTCCGTCAGACCCGTGCCCACACCACATATTCAACAAAGCAGACGCAGCCATTGCACCCTAAATACGGAAGGTCATCAACATCTCCTTCGAAACAGCGAAATTCCCGGAAAGCTGGAAGCACGCCAAAATCAACGCCCTCCTCAAGAAGCCCAAGGCAGACCTCAAGGATCTCAAGAACTTCCGGCCCATCTCCCTGCTTCCGTTCCCGGCCAAGGTCATCGAGAAAATCGTCAACAGACAATTGACCCGCCACCTGGAAGACTACAACATCTTGGACCCGTCGCAGTCTGGATTCAGATGAAACCACAGCACCGAGACAGCCCTCATCGCAACCACACACAACATCAGGTGCCAAATAGACAACAGCGAAACATCAGCCCTCATCCTCCTGGACCTGTCGGCCGCCTTCGACACGGTCTACCATCGCACTCTAAAGACACTCCTCCTAGAAGCCGGAATCCAAGAGAAGGCCCTTGACTGGACCACATCCTTCCTCTCTGGCAGAACCCAGAGCGTCCGCCTCCCACCCTTCCGATCCGTACCCACTGACATAATCTGCGGCGTCCCCCAGGGATCATCCCTCAGCCCGACGCTGTTCAACATCTACATGGCCCCCCTCGCACTAGTGGCCCACCATCCCGACCTCAACATCATCTCCTACGCCGACGACACCCAGCTCATCCTCTCCCTCACCAAAGACCCACACACTGCCAAAACCAACCTCCACGAGGGAATGAAGGGCGTCGCCGACTGGATGAGGAACAGCCGTCTGAAGCTGAACTCGGACAAGACGGAGGTACTCATTCTCGGACCCACCCCCTCAGCCTGGGACGACTCTTGGTGGCCGACCACACTGGGAACAGCACCAACACCCACCGACAATGCACGCAACCTAGGATTCATCCTCAACTCCTCCCTCTCCATGGCTAAGCAGGTCAACGCCGTCTCCTCCTCCTGCTACAACACCCTCCGCATTCTCCACGGGATCTACAAGTGGATCCCGACCGAAACAAGAAGAACGGTGACACAGGCCCTCGTCAGCAGCAGACTGTACTACAGCAACGCACTTTACGCAGGAATCCCAGCCAAACACCTATGACGACTACAACGCATCCAAAACGCCTCAGCCCGACTGATCGTCAACGTCCCCTGCCGCAGCCACTTCACCCCCCACCTGAGAGACCTACAACGGCTCCCCGTCGACAAGAGGATCACCTTCAAGCTCCTCACCCATTCACACAAAGCACTCCACAACGCCGGACCAGCCTACCTGAACAGCAGACTCAGCTTCTACACCCCCACCCTCCAGCTCCGCTCTGCCAGCCTCGCCGCTGTCCCCCGCATCCAAAGAACGACCTCCGGCGGCAGATCCTTCTCCTACCTCGCCGCCAAGACCTGGAACACCCTCCCTACCCACAATCGGCAGACCCAAGACCTACTCGCCTTCAGAAGACTCCTCAAGACCTGGCTCTTCGAGCAGTAGCAGCACTCCCCTCCAGTCAATGCCTTGAGACCCTCACGGGTAAGTAGCGCGCTCTACAAGTACTCTGATTGATAGTACGTAAGTTGCATCTGGTACAAGCTGATCTAGTGCAATTCTACTCTTCTCGTCTACCTCATAACTTAGTTCAGCAATGAAATCGGTACATGACAATATACAATTGTTACTTCGTAAATCAACTAAACCTTGCAAAGACAAACCCCATCCCTCCCCCCTCATCCGCCTCCTCCTTGCCCCCCTGCCCGTAGATTTAAAACTACCCACTCCCCAACTAGGCAGAGTGCCTATCTCCCTCCCAAAAATGCTGAACGGTGCAGGCTGAGTATGCGCCCATCCCCGCTGGCTTCACTGTACATCTTGTCTACAACAGTCTTACTGCCTTTCCTAGAAATAAGATGGCTAAGAAGCACACCTCTCAATTATATGTTTTCATGACTGGCAGTCGAACAGGTAAAACCCGGGCAGCCCACAGTTTTGAGCAGTTCGCAGGAACAGACTCACCATCGCTGCAGTACTTGCACTGTTGCTGAACATTATGCCATCCGGACATCGGGTGTAAGAACTACTTGTTTGATGACACTTTCTCCTTCAGGGCAGCAGTATCCTCAACAGGCGAAGCTCCGTTGTCTTCTCTTTGCGACAGGCGTACTCCATTGTGGTTGCGAGGCTGGCCACCCACTCTACGCCATCCCTCCAACCATTCCCACGCCTCCTCTGGCGAAGAACCACGTCTTGCCATTCGATTCCACTCTGAGTTACTGCGGGAAAAGCATGACATACTTTACTTTGCAGTCCTGAAGTTCTTTTTTCACCACTTGAAAGCTCCGCCGTTGGGCCTGGGCCTAGACCTTGGCCGTGAAGTCCGGGAAGAACGTGACGTCATTATTTTGAATCTTAAGTGGAGGGCTGGATCTTGCTGCCTGCAGTATGATATCTCTGTCTCTATAATTGAAGACACGGGCCATGATGGGTCATGGGGGGGGGGGGGGGGGGGGGGGGGGGGGAGGGGAATTGTTCGGCTTACCCCCTGGTACCCGGTGTGCTCTTTCGATCGAGAAGTTACCATGACAAACTCTTGGGTTTTAGGTGGTTTGTTATTAAATCTTCCACATAGAGATCGGCTGCTGGCCCCTCAGCCGGCTCCGGAACGCCCAGTATTCGGACATTATTTTGCTGGACCCTCTCCCTCATACTCGTCCAGCTGTTGTGCCATCCTCTCCTGTCCTGCAGCTCAGCCACCTGCGTTTGAAGTTGGGACGTGTCAGTCTGCATTGATGTTGCAACACTGGAGTCCCTTCACCCTTTCATCCATTTTGCGAAAATCTGCCCTTGTTAGGGACACTTCTACTGTGACTGAATCAAGGGAGGTGGCTTCCATGACATCATGTGTGTGGGCTCCGGCACCTGTTTGGGATCTCCCTGCGCTCCTGGCACCTCCATGTGTTGTAATTCACGGTCCTCCCTGGACTTGCCCCAGGCAAATTTAGCTAGTTTGTTATGTGCATTTGCCTTCGGACCTCTGCCCGCTGCCATAGTTACTCCTTAGTTTTTGTGAGCAGGCAGTGAAGCAGGAACAGGCCTGGTAATCCCTGCCGCCTACCCAGCAAGCAATGCACTCCCGCCGTTGGCCTGTCAGGTTTCCCTAGGTCTCCTCCTCTATCTCTCCAGTAAGAGGCCCCTGCAGTATCTGAGCACACCTTGTTGTACCTTGTTGTACTCACTGCGCACTAGTTGCCTTGCCTTCCTGTGGACTTCTAGTCTGCCAGAGATGCGGCCTTTGCTATCACAAGTCCAGCTTAGTCTGTACAGGGACCTAGCCAGTCTCTGGGGGTTCTTCACTTTATTTTGGAATCTGTTAGCTCTTTAGGTGTGTGGAGGGGTCTACTTGCGCTGCCTTGAACACACACCCCCATAGGTAGTTGCGTCCTCTGGCACCAACTTCCAGGACTCCGATCCTACGCCTTCAGCACCCTTTACCATATGTGGGCCTTTTTCTGCCCCTGGGATCTCACCCCCAGAAGCTATGTGGCGGCAGTGTCGCTGCGAACAGTCCCACTCGTATGCTTCAGGTTTAAGCAAGCCCAAGTCACAGCTTCGTAGTCATGTGGTTGCTGACGACCAGTAGATGTATGGGGGGGGAGGGGGCACACATCACCGGTCACTTGCAGATGAATTCTGGCCCCATCTAGGCCATCCGTGCAGGCTGAGCCAGTTGTGAGTGTCGGATTCTCTTCCTGTGCAGCAGGAGGGGAGTGGCGGGGGCAATGCAACGGGCGGCCTGCTCATCCTCCACCAGCTCCCACTCCACCCCCAGGCCTTGTTGTAGCTCGTCTGGCCTCAGGCTATCCTGTATCAGGGTATTCGCTCCAAATCAGGCCGGGCCCAGGCCTAGCAGGCTCCGAAAGCCGGGGCCTAAATTTGTGGTCTCCGCTCCACAGCGCCCACCCCGTTGCCTCCAGGCCGGCACTGTAGCTCCACGATTTTCCTCTGCTCCTCCACCGGAGCTATGAAGCTCCACGCCCAGCACTTAGATTTGCCACCTGTAGAGTCTCCGGTGTACAGTTCCAAAGCTGATCGTGTTCCTGCGATATGGAGTCTCAATGCCGCATGCTCGTATCTGCGCCGCTGTCTGCCCGAGTTTCACTTTCTACCTGCCACAGAGGAGTTCAGTCACCCCGTCTTTGGCAGCTGCGGATCGCAAGGCTATTGGGTCACCCTCAGAGTGAGTTTTCAGCTTTCAATGACACAGGTTGATGTAGGATATCCGGCAGGGATGTGGGAGCCTTACTAACTAGCAGCCATTCTCTTCGGCTGCTAGCCAGGCCCCCCGGAAAAACATTGTTACTCGACAATTGCCCGAATTTGGTGGTAAGTCCGTGTTACAAGAGTAACACTGAGTC
Source organism: Lissotriton vulgaris (assembly GCF_964263255.1). Classification (NCBI taxonomy): domain Eukaryota; kingdom Metazoa; phylum Chordata; class Amphibia; order Caudata; family Salamandridae; genus Lissotriton; species Lissotriton vulgaris. The sequence goes on along the minus strand of NC_141694.1, from coordinate 1,004,514,620 downwards.
ACTAAAATTTTCTGATTCCTATCGCTGAATTAAAATTCTCCCTGGGCTGAATAAAAAGCAGTGATGGGACATTAGTTGCAATGTGTGATTGGCATGAACCAAGACAATTCTCTTCTCTCTTGCTGGTAAAGTGCCAGCTATACTTGAGTATGGAAAAATGTGCAATCTCCCTTATTAAATCATGGGTCTGATTCTGCAGTTCTTTGTTTGTTGTTCCATGAGCGGAATACCCTTGCTTAATTAGGGGGAAAGTTCTTAATGAAATCCACCTTGCACTTATCAGATTTTCACCTTTAAATATACTTATTTGTGGCTAAATAATCACTTCTAAAACTGTGAAAAATGTTTAAATCTACTGGCAGACCAGGCTCCGATTCCCTATGCTTAAAGGTTTTCAGGTAGACTAATCATCAATGTAATTCATTAAACAACTGTAGTTATTATTCTGTTTGTCAAAACCAAATCAAAACGATGGAGTCACTACTTTATTGAATTGCTGGAATCAAAAAACAGCTATGAAGAAAAACATTTTGAATATGTCTAGGAACTTACCACAGAGAAAATAGATTGACCAAATCTCAGAAAAGGACATACTGAAAGTGGGGTACCTATTCTGGTAAACCTAATTGCTTCATCTTTAGGTAGCTATAAAATCGCATTATATGTTGTGATCTAGAAGTGAGCCATGTGGTCATCTGTTCGAAAAAGAACCTCTGCGTGTGCAAAGTACCTTCTTTATGATACAGTTTTCTAGAGTACCATGGTGCACCCATAACAGCATAAGTAACGACTACCCATTTTGGACAAACAACACCACTAAGACATAGAGTACAAGATGCTGCTTTTAGGCTAGTATTAGTACTACTTGTTTGAGAGTGAAGGTGACATGTTTGTACCATATGTGGCTGTAGATACTCATGCTCTGCATACTCCTGCCTTCCAGTGTTGAATGCACATGTTGGCAAGTTGTTATTCTTTAAAACTGTTTTCTAGTAACAAAGTCTGCAGTGACTTCATCCGTAACCCACAATCCCCACAATGCACTAGGTCAAAGACTGCACCTCAGATTGTTTTTTTTCTACTATTGGGTTTCGAGTGGTAACTATGAGACTGGAGAAGATAATTTGCTGTGATCTTTGGTGCCAGACATCGGGGCTTAGACCCCAGTAGTGGGCAAAGTTCTGTTACCATGATTTTTCACCAGGGCCAGCTGTCTAGACCTTCTATTCTAGCAATGAGATATCTTCAGTATTTTGAGAATGACGCTAGGGGGTGCAACAGAGAGAATACCTTCCAATTTTGAATCCGATGTAACACCAGATATACCTAGACTGAGCACCACAAGGTATGTGACCTGTATTTGTACACCCAGCACAACTTGGTTGGCTTGCCAAGCATTTGTAGCGCAAAGATGAGCCGACACTGTACGAGAGTGCCGCATTGGCACATCATACTTTAGCGAGGTCCCGACAGTCCCACAACTTCCTGGTTTGCCTGAAGATCCCCACCAGAACCCTCACAGGAACAATCACACACTCCCTAGATTCCTGAATGCAGAAGGCTCTTTTTTGTGGAGCTGCTCCTCTAGGAGTCACAGACCCTACCCCACCTAAAAGCTTAGGTATAGGACCACTAGTCCACTACTGCAAACCCTTGCCCTTCCTCCACCCCCACGAAGATGTTATTACTGCTTAAAGCTCTGGAATATAGAGACCAGCCCAGCACCACCATGTGCAAGGTCCCATTGTGAACGAGGAGCATGACTTCTTGATGGAGACTCTATCCAGAACTGTCTCTCCAGTAGCATCCTGCAGACCTTAATTGGTCAAGATTAGTTATGTCACTCCCCGGGTTGGAAAGAAAGACCGAGCGGGCCAGATGACCCGTTTACATCTGAGGCAAGGTTCCACCTGACTCTCTAGTGATTCATATTGATAGAAAAAGATTCAGCACAAATGACACATGCTGCTCCTCATACAGATGAGGCAAGTTGGAGGATTGATGCAACTGGCAAAGCGTGTGGATGTTGGAGCAGTGACACAAGGAAGGATGGCTAATTTGGTCAGACTTCTCTCCTGATATGAACGCCATCAAACGGAGATGATGTAGGACCTAATCTAGCACCTCCCCAACACTCATTGCTAACAAGCCCAAAAACTGGTGGCAAAAGACAAAATATTTTCAAGCGTCAACATCAGGTGTGCTTTGGACTCTGCTGATACCACCTCTAGGGAAACGAACACCAGAGTCTTACTGTGGTGACATGCCTGGCTCTCATGGTCTCTGACCTCAGGCCAGAGGTGCAGCTGCATCTCCTCAGTGTGTCCTTTGATCATAGCATCTCTTTGGCCCTCTGGTAGACTCCTTGTTGTAGAAGGTAATGGATGACACAGAGAATCCCAAAATGATGTATGAACCTATAGACCCCAACACCTAGGTCTACCTTCTGAAAGTAGAATTCAAGTGGAGGATCTAAATCCCTTACTACTCAGCAGCAAGGGTATCTCCAGCAACAGTGGGCCTACAGGGACCTAGTCTTTATGCATTGGGCACATTCTGTGGCAACGGTAGAGGCTGGAAGACGTGGCCTCTAGACAATACCACACTCGTCGGGGAAGACACATTTTTCCTTCCTCAAAGACAGGTAAATACCTCAGACAAATAGGCTCTCTATTGTACAGCATGAGTACTGCCTGGAGTTCAGGCACCCCAACCCAAAGCGGCCCTTGATCTGTTGGCTCCACATCAGCGTGGTGAAGGAGTCGGCTCCCTCTAATTTTTGATCTTCACAAAGGACTGAATTCTGTGGCAGACCCTAGACCTTGGGGCACCAAGCCTTTGCATCGTGTTAGAGCACTTCCATATGATAACCTTATAGGATGACATCAAACGCTGCTCCAAAGAGGGTAGTACATGGCAGCCCTCACCTCAAGGACACCTAATACCACATACCTATACATCCAGCTCCCCATAACTGCATGTGCTTTTTGGTTTTGGACAACTTTACCAGTTCAAAGTTCTACTCTTTGGTGTCACTGTAACACCAAGGGTGTTGACAAAATGTCTAGTGGTTGCTGCCACACACATATCTTCCCTTATCTAGAAAATTGATACAGAGGAGCAATAAAGACCAGTCCCTAGCACATGGTCAAAGAGAGCTGTCCATGTTACAGAGGCTAGATTTCACCTTCAGTGCCAAGAAATTCTATCTCCAGCCCTTGTAGTTTCAGCCATTTTCTGGGTTTGTCCAAATTGATGTCAGGGGAACGGTCTAATTCCAAACAAAAGAGTAATGGCATTCCAAAAAATGAGTCCTCTTTTTCAGTCACAAAATTCTCGAATGGTGAGGACGGCAAGGAGACAGCTGAGGATGATGGCTTCATGCATTTCAATAGTACCACAAGCATCGCTGCACATGCACCCCTTGCAAGAGTGTCTGGCCAGACATGCTCACTTGTGTGGGTCACTGGGAAGATCTAGTGGTGGTGCAGTCCTGGAGTCAGCATACCATCCTATGGTGGAACAAAGAACATCATACTGGGCTGGACGTTTGTAGACCCTCTTCTGTTGGTAACCATTCCCGTAGATGCCTCATTCATGGGGAGGGGAGAACACCTCGACCATATGACTGTGCAGGGTACCTGAACACCACAGTAACAGAGTTATCATATCAATAATGTTAAACTTATTGCAATCAGTATAGCCCTCAGGGCTTTTTACAGACTTGTGGCAAAATAGTGCTCATAAAGATAGACAATGTGATGGAGATGAACTACGTCCTGAAACAGAGACTCCTGACTCATCTCAGCTATCTGCACTAACCCAGAGCATCTGGCATTGGGACATTCATATCACTTCCAGCTCTCAGTGAACCAACTGATGGTTGTGGAGAAAGTGTTTGCAGACATACTAAGCAGGATGCATTAACACGTCCACGAATGGGAGATGAATCCCTATGTACTTCAAAGATACTTTTGCCACTGGGGCACTAAAACAGTTGATCTGTTTGCCACTGTGCAAAACACAAAATGCCTAAATTTCACTTTAAAGTACCACACCCACAGTTGAAGCTGGCGCTAAATACGTCAAAGCCAAATGTAGAGATATCTTTGGTGCTCTCCAACTCAGTCGGTGCCAATCTGACCTAGACTAAAACCGCACTCAACAACTGTTGAAGTACTGCTACCTCCACTTTATCTGCCGTCTCTACAAGGGAGAACACTTAGTCTGCACTCCCTTTTCAGCACAGACTCAGACAATGACTGTGACCTGTTTGATGATTTTGCTCAGCCCTATCAAGAAGACAATTGGTATGGTGAATTGCAAGAGACTAGTGGTCTCGATACCTTCCCTAAAACGAGTCTTCTCTTTGCCCTGATTCAGCCACAGAGGAATATGCTTACTACACCATGGTAATGCGTAGGGCAGCCAAAGTCCTTGACCTCCAGCTGTCCACCTTTGAGGTCGAGACTAATGCGTTGAGACAAGTCCTTCACCAGGGAAAACATCCTTTGAGCCCTTCTACCATTTAATGAGGCACTAACACATATCTTGTTAGCGGTCTGGGCCAAGCATTGTTCTAGCAAGTCAAGAGACAAATAGTGAGATGCCACTGCCCTACCCCGGTTGACCCTGCATTCCTGCCTCCGCACACATGTCCCAAATGTTCAGTGGTGCAGGTGCCCAAGAGCAGAACTAACCCCAACACTTTTCTGGCTACTGGCTTCGATAGGGAGTATACATGGGTGGAGACGTTTGGGAAACAGGTTTTCTCTTCCACCAGTTTGGCTTTCCATTCAGGAAATGCCAGCTGCTTCTTGGTACTCTATTTCCACCCGCTGGGACTCGGTGGCTCAATTGCTTCCTGATGTGCCTTAAGATCTCTGACCTGTCCTTTCCCAGGCCATTCAAGACGATTGTGAGGCGGCCAAGTTTACAAATAGTTGTGGATTGGACACCACTGATTCTTCGGGTGAGCCATCATCACTAGTGTTGACATGCGGTGCCATGGGTAGTGGCTGTGATCAACTGGCTTTGCTGGCAATGTCCAGCCCTCCTTTTTGGACATGCCCTTTGATGGGGCTTAATTGTTTGTGGACAGGGCTGATTCTGGTGCAAAGCTATTCAAATAGAGCTGTGCCACTGCACTCTTGCTGAGCTTATTCCCCTCACCAGCTCCAAACAACCATACCGCTTCTTTATTGTATTATATTGTATTGTAATTGCATTTGTATAGCGCTTACTATTTATTTATTTATTTTATGCGTTTTTATATAGCGTGGACTTTACCCGAAGGTGTCAGAGCACTTCACAATAGGAACAGTAATGATACATGAGGAGAAATTACAAAAGCAAACGTTACGTTACATGAGGCAATAGTGACAATTGTGAGCAAACAAAATACAGCAAGAGGTAGCAAACGGTGCATTACAGGAGAAAAAAAGTGACATGTGTGCAAGTTACAAAAGCGTACAAAGTGCAAGTAGAGGTATAATACTGCAATAAATTACAGACACTCAAAACACAAGAACAAACGTTACGTAGGCAATGGTGGCACTTGTGCAAGTATCAAAAGCAAACAAAATGCAAGAGGTAGGAAACAATACGTTACAAGAGCAAAGTGACGTGTGCATGTTACAAAAGAGTACAAAATACAGGTTGAAGGATAATACTGCAATAAATGGCAGACACTCAAACCACAAGAACACACTGGAAAGGCACTTCCATAGTCATGGAGAATAACATTTCCTATAATGGAAGGACTTCCTTCAGGTAATAGGGAGTATGTGAATTAAATTTGGAAGTGTCTTTGAAGGAGGAGAACTTTGAGGTCAGTTTTGAAGGCCTGGGAAGAGGTGGTGGTCCGGAGCTGAGGCGGAAGTGAGTTCCAGATTCTCACTGCGTTGCCTGAAAAGGATTGGGCCATCGATCTTCTCTTCTTGAAAGTGGGGGGTTCAAGCAGTACATTTTACGCATTACGCGATGGTCTAAAGCCTCCAGAGAGTTTCAGTTTATTCGCCAGGTAGCGAGGAGAGGAGGAGTGCAGGACTTTGTGGGCGATACAGGTAGTCTTGTAGATAGATCTTGCCTCGATGGGAAGCCAGCGGAGGGTGGATAAAATGGGTGTGATGTGGTCGCTTCTTTTGGCCCCATATATGAAACGAGCTGCTGAATGGAGAACATATTTAAAGGGGGACAGGTGGGATTTGGGGAGGCCAGTAAGAAGAGAATTGCAGTAGTCCAGCCTGGAGAGGACCAGCGATTGGACCAGGGTTTTTAAGGTCTTGCTCCGGGAAGAAGCGACGAATCCCCCAAAGAAGGCGCAGTTGGTATCGAGCAGACTTTGCAATGGAATTGATGTGGGAGATTAGATTGAGTTTTTTGTCGAGTATGACACCAAGGGATTTTGCGCTGTCCACAATGATGGGTTTATTGTTAAGTAGGTTTATCTGATCCATCCATGATTGAACCGGGGGAGGAGAAAGTGAGGAGGAGGAATTCAGTTTTGGAGGGATTCAGAATCAGTTGATGAGTTAACATCCAGTTTTCAATGGAGTCGAAAGTAGAGCTTAGGATGGAGAGATCGTGAGTGGAGGCAACCTTGAGGTAGATTTGAGTGTTGTCTGCATAGAGATGATAGTGGATCCCGGATTTACTAAGGACATTTCCCAATCGTTCTAAATAGAGATTGAACAATGTGGGTGCAAGTATAGAGCCTTGAGGAACACCTTGACCTACAGCCAAAGGAGATGAACGACTGTTCGCTATTTTGATCATTTGGGATCTATCAGAGAGGAAGGAGGCAAACCATTTAAGCACAGTGCCCTCCATGCCCATTCTCTGTTGAAGAGTGTTGAGGAGAGTGCTGTAGTTGACCGTGTCAAAGGCTGCAGAAAGGTCCAGGAGAATTAAAAGACAAGACCCCCCCCCCCGAATAGACTATCCGCAGCTCGTCATCAATCACTTGCAGCAGGGCTGTTTCAGTGCTGCAGTTTTGAATGAAGCCGGACTGGATATTGTCAAGAAGTTCATTGTCCTTGATATCATGAGAAAGCTGTTTCGCTACACATCTTTCTGTGATCTTCGCAAGAAAGGGTAGGTTAGTGATGGGACGGAAGTTGTTGAGGTCACTCGCATCAGCAGTGGGTTTTTTAAGCAGAGGGGTGACCTGCCCAGTTTTGAAGGAAACAGGAGGGGAGCCTTGACAGAAGGAGAAGCTAACCAGAGTGGTCCAATAGGAAAGAGAATGGGTATAGAAATCAATGGCAATGGCACTAGGGATGGGGTCCAGAGAATGGTTGGAGGGCTTTGTTTCGAGGATGCATTTGAGGAGGGCATCTTCAGAGATGGGGTCAAAGTTCTGCCAAATGGCTAAGGATTTACACTCTTCTGGAGGGGTAGGATGAGTAACCTGATCCACAAGTGATTTCAATTTTTCATCAAAGAATATAGCGAATTCCGCTGCTTTCTTTGTAGAATCCTCCAACTTGGAGGTTGGGGGAGAGCAGTTAGGATTCTTGATGAGCTCGAATAGTTTTTTGGGTCTGTTTTTGGCTGAGTCAAGGAGGGTTCTGAAGTGCGATTTTTCAAGGAAGATGTGTTTGTGGTACTTGGATCTAGCTGAACGAAGCATGGCCAAATTATCGGTGGAGGGCGCTTGCCTCCATCGTTTCTCCAGGGATCTTAGGTACTTCCTTTCTTCATAGAGGGATTTGTTAAACCAAGATGCTGAGGGAGTAGGCCTTTTCCTTTTGCTTTGGAGAGGAGCGACGTTATTGATTTCTACTGCAAGGACTGTGAGGCATTGGGAGGTGAGTTTGTCAACATCTAGGTTCGGGTCAAGCCTTGGAAGTGATAGCAAAGCTGATTTACAGAGGGAATCAACATCAATATTTTCAGTGTCACAGAACCAGGAGGTAGCCTTCTTACGTTGGCCGAGAGTTATAGAGTGTGATAGGTGAAGAGAGAATGGGATGAGGAGGTGGTCAGACCAGTCTACATTAATAGGGGTAGCGATGGTAAGCATGCCTGCTTTAGAAATAACAAGGTCCAGGATTGAGCCCTTAGAGTGTGTTGTTCTGTGCAGTGTTGGATAAGATTGTTTTCAGAGAGGAAGGTGGCCAGCAAATTCGCAGAAGAGTCTTGCGGCGCGCAATATTTGAGATTGAAGTCACCCACGAAGGTCTGATTGTCACTTTGCGAGTATTGGTCGCTTATGAAGTCAACGAGTTCCTCCATAAACGAAGGGCCGCTACAAGGTGGGCGGTAAATGGCATGGAATCTGAGGGGTGAGCGGTGGTGTAATCGCAGCTCAAGAGATAGACATTCAAAAGTGGGGAAGGAGCTGTTAGGAAAAGCCTTAAGTTGAAGGGATTTTCTAAAGATGACTGCAACGCCTCCCCCAACTTTGTCAATTCTGTCATTTCTAAATATAGAATAGCCAGTGGGTAAAAGGAGATCAAACATAGAGTGAGAAATCATTGAACCAGGTCTCTGTGAGGAAGACCATGTCAATATTGTGAAGGGTGATGGTATCGAAGATTTCAAGTTTGTGTTTTATTGCAGATCTGCAGATGTGGAGCAGACAGCGCAGCTCTTTCGAGACTGTTTTGGTGACGGGGGCACTTGGGCTATGAAGGGTGATAGGGATATTGTACTTATGCGAGGGTGCTCGGGAGGGTTTCGGTGGATTCGCGGTTCTGACAGAGGAGATGGTCGGAATAGTGTAGCTAGTAGGGTTACTTGGAAATGAAAGTTGAAGAAGGGTGGCGTTCGAGGGCTTGTGTGAGTTTGCGATGTTTGCAGATGACAGGTTATGCTTGGCTATAATGGGGTGAGGGGGCGAGGTGCATCTCGTGGGAAGGTGAGTGTTTTCCAAAGGAGTTGAGGTGTATGGAAAAGTGGAAAGCTTGGAGCTTAAAAGTGAAATGGTAGCTACAAGCTGGGAGATGGAGGTGATAAGAGAGCCTAACTTATTTTCCAGAGAGAGTAGGGCAGAGCACGGAAGGTTAGGTGGCTCAATGGAAACAGGAGGGGGTGCAATTGGCGGTGGAAGGCAGGGTGAGGTGGGGGGACAGGAGGAGAGTTGGGGTATAGGGTTCATAGGTGGGGAAAGGTGGTAGTTGAGAGTGGGCGTTGGTGCATCATAGGTGAAGGGAGAGTTGTCTTTGTTGGCGTTGCAACTAAGGACATAATTGGGGGAGAAGGGTGCGGATCGAGGCAGTGGGGCAGAAGGAGAGGGGAAGACTGTTTGGAGTCATAGGAATGTAGAAGGTTTGGGATGAAAAGAGGGGAGGTGCTTGGAGAGGTCCTGTCAGCTAGGAGTGGTGGCTGTGAGGGAACGGGCATCTGGCAGAGTGAGGGGTGTTGGGAGATAGGGAATTTGAAGAAAGCAAGTGGTCCTGCTAGGCCCGAGGGAGGGAAATGGAAGGGGTTACCAAGGGGGTAGCACAGCATTGCTGGAGGAGTGGGGAGAAGGAGAGAGATGTAATGGGTTTGTGGAGAAATCGTGGTAAATAGCGAGGGGAGGAGGGGGGTAGAGAAGAGGGAGGAATAAAGGGAGCATAAGGATAGTTAACTAGGGAAGACGGTTGGAGGAGAGGTGGACTAAAAAGGGGGGTGGCAGGTAGTAATAGGGGGGAGGAGATGAGATTTGGGTACCGGGACGGTGCAGATTGGACGAGGAGCGTATTAGCAAGAGGTAGGGCTGAAGTGATGGAGGGGGGGGGGCATACTGTGAGGGGGGAAGAATGGGAGAGGAGGGCACAGGGGATGGGAAGGGAAGAGGGCCGACCTGTGCTTCTCGAGGGTGCAGCCTATTGGAGTGTAGGGGGGTCAGGGGAGGAGAAAGGGAGTAATGGGTGGAACTAGATGAAGAGTCAAGGGATAACCCAGTCCCAGAGGAGGGGAGTAGGGAAGGGAAGAGGTGGTCAAAAAGAAAGAGAGACAGGTGTCTTTGCCTTGGATCATGACAGTACTGTTATAAAGTGAGATAGTGAGGGAGCCGTTGAAACACGCAGACTCCTCTATCCAGGAGATGATGATAAGGGAATTATATAAGCTGGTGGACCAAGAGGGGGTGTCGTGAGTGAAAAACATTAAATCGTTTTTGAGCCTCCCAGGACAACCATTGTAAAATTGATCAACAAAAAGGGAATCAGGGAAACATTAAATAGTGTTATGCTTGAATCGTTTTGCTGAAGCTTTAGTCTGGTTGGGAGGATAAATGATTTTGTAGCAATTAATTCCAGACTTAACTCGAGTGGTGGCCATGTTGGGAAAATGAGGAGGCGGCGGGTGGAAGGGATATAAGAAGGGTGTTACTAGGAGAGCGGTGGTGAGAGGAAGTAAAAGGTCATAAAGGGGTCTCGTATTCCAGACCTCGGGTGAAGATATCTGAACTAATGTGCAGTCCGGGAAGTGAGGCGATTAGGATCAGGTTGTTACTTCAGAGCAGAAGAGGATGGAGGCACAGATTCCAGTAGTCGGGAAAGCTTTACTGCTTGGAAGTCGCTATGATTCCGCTGGTATTTGTTGGGCCCTTCTTCTAGGTGATCACATAATATACATGGTGCCACCTGGCACTAGATCATAATTACAAGGGAATTGTTTACATGTAACAGGGCCTCATAAACCACATTCTGCATCATACTCATTGAACGCCCATAATCTCAACAAACAAATATTTTACCCTAACCTCCTGAGAATCACAAACATTAGGGCATAAAGCACAGGGTGGAACAAAATCTCACTAGCATGACCCAAAATATGCAAGACAACCTCATAATCATAAAAAACACCTTTAGAGGGTACTCAGAACAGGGTGCGTAAATCATACTACATGAAAAACATTTCCTAGCACCACATAATCACAATAGGGGCTGGCGCCCAACAAACCTCCCAGTCTCCCTGGCCAACCGGCCATCTCAGAGGGGGGCTCAAATGCTCTGTATCCAGAATGTCAGGGCTGCTGCCAATGCAGCGAAAGTCAAGGATGCGCACTTGCGCAAACCTGAGTGTTGCAGCTGGCACTAAGTGCTGCGCAGCTGTGAAGGAATGGGTCAAAGGAGTGCATCTCACTCCTAACTCAATCAGAACTGCCCCCAAGGATTAAATGGTCTAAATGTGCAGCTGACACTACATGCTGCGCAGCTGTTAATGGCCTAAACGGTGCAGCTGGCACTACTTGCTGCGCGGCTGTAAATGGCCTAAACGGTGTAGCTGTTATTGGGAAACAAGGGAACCTGAAGGTAATGCACTAGGGACCTTGGGCATTAGCTTATTACAAAAACCAGTGGACCCTAGTATTTGAGAGATCAGGTTAAGAATAGGCATACACTAAATAGTTGGTATGTCCTTTGTCCAGCCGGACAGGAATTTATTTTTGAAAATTGCAAACAATAGTAATGAATCAGAAGTAATGTCAAGGGGGCACAGCCCGTGACACACAAGGAACAAGATAAAAACAACAGATTTCAGGCAAGAGCGAACAAGGCGGTCTGTGTACTAGTAGTCAGTGTACAGACTTAATTGCATTAAGGTACCTTTGTACAGAGCATTGAGAGCGTTTTTAGGAACATATGGTACTAGTGTGTCGACGTTTCGATGCCAAACCTCAGATACATGGCATCTTCAGGAAAAGTATATAAACCATGTTTTTCTTGGATAATATATACAATTGCTTTTCATACTACATTCATTCAACAGAAATTCAGAGCATTTAAGACAAAATGGAGGGAAGGGGGAAAAAAGGAGGGAAAAAAAACATTGTGATTATGTTGCTAGGCATGTAGTGAAAGTTACCACTATTGGTGACATGAAGGCATTTTGTGTTATCATACCGAATAGATTATTACTCATGATAGATGACATATTCGTTTAGGCGCAGTGACTTTGTGGCGTGGCTAACATGCTCGTGCCTGACTCAAAACATTATGGTTTCAGCGTGAATGGTTGGGAAACCAGCGTGGTGAGCGGCTGTTTAGTTATGACTTTCAGAGTGAGCACTGAGCCTGGTAAAAACAGTGGAACATTCATAACTATGCTTCAAAAGTTGGTGACTTTCAAACAAGACACTGCGCCGAAACGAATATGTCATCTATCATCTATAGAGTCTCGCAGATCTTAAAAGAAGGTTAAATACCTTAACGCCAGACTAATACAGTCCGATTCGGCTCGTACGGGAATTTTCGGCCACCTTTTGATGTTGCCTTTTGATGTTTGATGATGTCCTTTCCACGAAACCAACTCCACTATTAATCCCCCCTCGCGAATGCAAACTCAGAAAGCAGCAACTTCCGCAGTCTCCAGCGCTTGCCCCTCCGCTGTGTCGGCGCCTCTTACCGGCCTTCCATTGGTGGGTGAGCGAGACTGGGTCCTCCCGACGTATCTCCCCAGCTTCAGATCGCCACAGGCTCGCTCATTAGCCCGGAGCCTTCCTCAATTTTAGTGGGCGCCTGATAGGACGTCGAAGCGCTTTTTCGGTGAGTAGCAAGCTACTCCGTGACCCATATATGATTAGTGTTGAATTAGTATAGTGAAACCTGCAAGTAAATTTTAAGTGGTGGATATGTTACTCAGTTATTTGGATTCAGAAGGATAGCAGATAGATAGAGGAGGAAAGAAGGTTTGTATTTATATAGCGCTTCTAACCACAGATGGGGTGTTAAAGGGCTTTTATTGGCAAAAAGCACGCTACTCGCCAAAAGCAGGGCGTGGTAAGAGTGATCCATGCTACTAGCCTTTCTGACTTCACCAAGGAACCTAGCAGTTTTGCAGGCAAGGCTGTGGTGACTACTAGTCAAGGTCAATGGCCCACCCAATCCTCTGCCCCCATTGCACCCTCACCTGCCAAGCCTCCTTAGCATGACCTTATGGGAGCACAGCCACATGGTGGGAGGAAGAATGCAAACAACTCAGCAGGTATAGCACAATGAATGACCATTGGTTACAAATGACAAGGTTTGCAGTTAATAAGGATACAGAGTTTATGGCATTATGAATTTCGTCCATGACCCCTATGATGTCGTCCACCCCTCGTGTTAGACACCCTGCAGGTCCCTTACCTAGGTGTGGGACTAGAGTTGGGAACCCTGCGCACCATTCGGTGTTCGCCAAAGCGTCTGTCCCCTCATCTTCCATCTCAATGTTGTAGTAGCCCAGCCGTGGCTGCCATACTTTCCTAAACTTTCTCGGACAACCCCTCGCTTTAATGACTCCCTTCTCACTTCCCATGTACATGTCCATGCCGTCTGCCACTCTTTCAGTGTGGAAAGTTCCTGCCTCCCCCAGTATTTAGCTGTGTCAAATTTTGCCACTCTGAGGCCTAGGTTGCACAACAGAAGCTGATACCAGGGAATGTTGACGTCTGTGTGTATGCCCAATAGGATGTACTTAGGGTCCATGGGTATTTGTGCCTGCAGTATATCACTGAGTTCCTGCACTATCCGTGTCCAGTAACTATGTATTGGACGGCATTCCCATGGGGTGTGGACGAAGGATCAATGTTGTGTTCTACAACGCAGACATTCGGGCGACTCCGCCCTACCCATCATGTGTAATTTAGCCTTGTCATAGTATACCCAATGTAAGATTTTAAACGGAACCAGCCTTAGTCTAAGCTTGATCGCCACCTCTCTAGGGTGCATTAGTGATATCTTCCAATCTATGTTCCTCTAGCGTACCTACAAGGTCCTCCCATTTGCCCCGGAGCGCTTACATGTTATCAGGCATATTGTTTATTAGGGTTTTGTATATCCAGGAGACTGCTTTCTCCGGTATCTCTTCTTGTAGCAGCCGACCTTCTAATGGGGCATACTCCGGGAGATCTGCAATGTTAGGTTTTTGTGCCTGCCATGCATGTCGGAGTTGAATATATTTATAATACTGCTGGTCTGTCAGACGATATTCTGTTTGTAGCTCTGCAAATGTTAACAGGACACCCTGTCTTGTTATGTCCCCAAGAGTAGTGATCCCAATGGCGTCCCATCCTTTGAACCCCTGTAATTTTGCCAGTTCAGGAAGGCGTTCGCCTTCCCACAGAGGTGTGGACCTAGTTGGTCTTGCTCCCCATTTCATTGTACGTTCAGAGTCCTTCCACACCTCAATCACCAATTTGAGTTGCCGGCAGCAGACATGTTCCCCCCCTGGCCGTCGTATATGTAGTGGAGGTGAGAACGTTTTTGAAATTGGAGTCTCTTCAGGTCATACGAGGGGTGGTCCTGCGGGGGTGCCCCCATTTATTAATAACTACAAGGTGTGCCGCTCTATAATATGCCTGGACAGCCGGTAGCGCTATTCCCCTTTTATATTGGCTGCGCTGCAGTGTTTGCAGTGCAACTCGGGGGTGGCCCCTGTCCCACAGCAAGGTTCGTAGTTCATTATTGTTTGCTCTAAAGAGCACCTCCGGTATTCTACAATACGTGTTTTGGAGATTGTATAGCAGCTTGGGTAACGTGATCATTTTGAACATGGCAGCCCTTCCCAGGAGTGTCGGGGGAAGATGCCGTCACCTAGCCACGTCCTCCCGGAAATCCGCTAGAACCCGCTGTATATTATGAGTGAGGCAGTTTGTTATGTTTTCAGAACTGAAGAGTCCAAGATGTTTGACGCCTTCTTTAGCTATGGGAAGGCGCACCGGTATGGAGCACATGTCAATGCAGCCTCCTATTGGGTATTTGGTTGGCTTCCCCCAGTTGATCTTGTACTCTGCCTGTTTACCATAATTTTCGACTACCTGTAAAATGATAGGAAGTGCCCTATCCGGGTTAGTTCTATATAATGATATCGTCTGCATAAAGCGAGATTCGCTCATCCAACAGCTGTCCCTTGGAATCTTGGAACCCTGTTAAATCAGGGTGCGCTCTAATCAGACATACTAGGGGTTCCAGAACAACCGCGAAGAGCAAGGGGGACAGCGGACAGCCCTGTCTGGTCCCCCGCTGGATGGGAAAATCAGCTGATTTAACACCATTCACTCTTATTCTATCCCTGATATTTGTGTGTACGTCCGGAAGTTATACCCAAAACCCAATTTTGCAGGGACCCACCTCATAAACGGTCAATGCACCATATTAAATGCCTTTTCGGCGTCAAGCGAGAGAAGCAAATGGGGAATCTCCCTCCCTTTGGCCGTGTCCAGCCAGTTTGCCAGCCTACGGAGGTTGAGGCGTATGGCCCTCTTGGGCATAAAGCCTGACTGGTCTTTGTGTACCAAGGACGTAGTAACCGTCAGTAATCGTGTGGCAAGTACTGAGGCCAGGATCTTGGTTTTGACATCGAGGAGTGGAATTGGGCGATAGGAGCCACAGTTTTCTGGGGGCTTGCCCGATTTCAGTATGACCACCACTGTGGCCTGACAGAAGTCCGGGGGGAGCGCACCTTCTTCTTTTGCTGCTAAAAACATGTTTACTGTGCAATTTGAAAAATTCTCCTGGCAGTCCATTAGGAACTGGGGTTTTTCCCGACTTCTGCTTGGCAATGGCTGCAGAGACTTCTTCTAAAGGGATCTCAGCTTCTAAGGTCGCGGTGTCATCCACGTGTAAGATGGGCATGTCTATTACTTAAGATAGTCATCTATACTATCGTCGTCAGTTATCTGCTGGGCCGCGTATGAGTTAGTGTAGTAATCCGCGAATGCCGTCGCAATAGCGGGTGCCGTGTCCCTGCCTCTTCTATCTGGTTTACCCAATCTGCTTCTCTTTCTTTCCAGATTAGCCAGGTTAGCAACTCCCCCCTCTCTATCCCCTGACTCGTATAGTGTGTGTTGAGTGCTCGAATTTGGATGCGAGCCTCGCCCTCCACTAAGGCTTGGAGAGTACCCTTTGCGTGACCTTTATTTGCCAAGGCACTCGTTCCTCTGTATTTGGGGACAATTTCTTTTCAAGTTCTAGCAATTTGTCTTCCAGGTCTTGTATGTTTGACATTTCTTCTCTACGTTTGTGGGTGATTTATGTCTTGGAGTCGGCCCCTAAAGACCGCTTTGTACGCCTCCCAAAGGGTGGCCTCCGAGGTGCTGGAGCCCTCGTCTTGGAAAAATAGTTTGGTCTCAATGCCGATGGTGTCCGCTACTGTCTTGTCATGTAGCTCCTAGGCATTAAGCCTCCAGTCCGACCTGGGCCTACAGTCCGTGCCCCCTACCTTTAACTTCAGTGCGGAATGATCCGAGATGCCCCATGCCAGATATTCTATGTCCTCAATAACTTGGATCTCTCCTGCCAGGGCAATATGGTCTATTCGGTAAAAGGTCTTATGTGCCCCTGAAAAAAGGGAGTAGCAACGGTCGGGTGGGTGGTGTCGGCGCCAGAGTTCAGTTAGTCCCAGCGATCTTGCAGATTCCCCCAGTGGGGTAGGTGTCTGAGTGCCCATTGCAGCACACAATTGTACCTCTGACCGCTGCATATGTGCCCCCAGGGTCAACCCAGGACTTGGTTACCTGAAAGGGTTGAGTTTTTTTTAATGAAGACGGACACACCACGGGCTCCAGGGGAAAATCCGTCATGAGCCAGTGTAACCTAGGCCCCTCTTCCAATAAATGCGCATTTGTTACCCGAAGGCGGGTCTCCTGCAGGAGGACCACGTCAGGCTTAGTCCGTTGAATATATCTGTTCACTAGTCCCCTCCTAATCTTACTGCCCAATTCGTTGACATTCCAGGTCAACACGGTATATGGTGTGTCGTGCATTATGTTTGTGTTTCCTGCAAATCGTACGAGGAGTGTTCCCTAACCTGCCAACTGCTATCCTTCTGTACCCAACTCTGCAATGTAGGCCAACCTGCTGAAACTAAGAACAAAAACCTGTTAAAACAAAAACTCCCTCCCCTGCCCCGGACCCCCCACACCCTCTCGCACCTTACGTCTAACCCTTCAACTGTCAACATGACAACAGGCGTATAAGACCACTGAGGAGTCTGTCAAACCCTTCCTTTCCCACCCCCTTATCGCCAAAGAAAGACCCAAGCTACAAAGGATATAATCCCAGTTCAGGAGAGTAGGGCACACCGTCTCTCCCCGGGATGAACAAGTCTAGGAGGAGGGGGGGGGGGGGGGCTCCTTGCAATCGCTGTTTCACCAGCTTGCGCCCTTGGTTAATGCTACTTCGCCACTTTTGTTCATTAGCAGTTGGCATTCGGGTACCATTTCCGGAGCCGTCACCTCAGATCCTTCCGCATTGTGAATGGCCTTGAGCAGGGGATGTCTCCGTCGGAGTCTTCACCGGTCTGTTGATCAGAATGATCAGCATGAGTGCTGTTTCCATGAGTCGAGTCTCTGGTGGCGACCCCCCCCCCCCCCCTACCCTCTCTGCTGATATGGAGTCCCAGGCTGCGTGGTCCCCAGGCGCTTTGGATTCCTTGCAGTGAGACGCCTCTTCAGCCTTGTTCTTTGCGGTCTAAGTTCCCATCGTGGTTGCGAGTCCCCAGGGTGCGACGTGTTGCTACCTGTCTCTTGTCTGGGCCTCAGGCATTCCTCTATCCACACCCAGGCATCTTCGGGCGTTTGAAAAAACTGGGTTGAGTCTTGAAAAATGACCTTGAGTGTGGCTGGAAAGAGAAGTATATGTTGAATGTGAAGAGCCCGGAGTTTAACCTTTATGGAGTCGAAGGACCTCCGTTTATTCTGCACCTCCCTAGAATAATCGGGAAATATAATTCTGGTATTAGCTAGTTAGAGTTCTACCAGTTTTCGCGATTCTCTTAGAATTATGTCCCGATCTTGATAGTTCAGAAATCGCGCTATTAGGGGGCGTGGAGGGGCCACAGCCGGCATCCTGTGCGCTCTCTCAATGAGAAAACAAGTGGAAAACCTGGCGCCCAATAGGGCTTTTCCGAACCATGTCGTCAAGAAGGCGATTAGGTCCAGATTCTCCTGTCCCTCCGGCACCCCAATAAAGCTGAGGTTGTTTCTCCGAGCTCTGTTTTCTGCATCGTCGACCTTCCACATCACCTCCCGCATGCTGACCTGGAGCTCTTTGATGTCTCCTTTTGATGTATGTGCCATGTCCTCTACCTCAGATATGCGAGCCTCCGCTTGCGTAATGCGGTCTGTAATGTTGCGTACGTCTTGCCGAAGAAGGGACACCTCCGTTCGTATCTCCGCCATTTAGCCTTCAATTACCTCTCTCGAGACATGGATTGCCTGAAGGATTGCTGCATTGTCTGGTGCACTGGTGTTCTCCCCTTCTTGATTCTATGTGCGCGGGAAGCACCTTAGTATACTTATCCATTTTCCCCTGCTTTTGCATCTTGGGCTGCTTATCTTTGGCCATTGTTAGATATAGCAGTTGCAAACTGTCGTCTGCGCTTCCAGAGACCGGCAATACCAGTAAGAGGCACGCAAGCTAGCTAGCTGGGGGGAGGCTAGTATGTTGAGCAGCATCTGGAATGCGAGACCGTCACATCCCCCCTGTGTGCGGTGTTACCTGAAGGGCTATTAGCTGACAGCCTCTTCCTTCACCACGGCGCCATGACGCCCTTTAATAGCTAGGCCATTATATGATGGTTCAGCTGATGCGTGGTACATGTCAGTCCATAGGGGCCTCTAGCAAGAGTTCACTAGTTCCTCATTCCCCTTTGGCGGTCCCCCTGGGCATCCGCTGCGGTCCCCCTCTGGTATTCCAGCCCGCGCAGTCTTGCAGGGCCAGCCAGTACCATAGGCCCCATTTCACGTGTGTATTTACAGCGTCTCAGCCCACGTCGACGTATGGCGCAGTGACACTCCAGAGCAGTCCCCTACTTGGAGAGCGAGGGATCAATTGTATATACGTATGGCCACTCACCCCAGAGAGTCCACAGGTAGGTGGTCCATGAACAGTCATGCAGCAGACCCAGTAGGCACTGCAGAACCCCCTCTGGGGTGCACCGCTATCTGGCTTCAAGTAAGTGTCTTTGTGTCCGGGGGGCCAGAGGGCACAGGCAACATACCCTGCCCCAGGACATCCCTCTCCTCCGGTGCCACTCCCCTCTCGGCCCTCTGGTCGCGCTGTCTCCTCGCGGGCTCTCTGGCCCGTGGCTGAAGCCCGTCTTTCAAAGGGACTGAATGCGAGGTTGGGCACCGGGAGGATCATAGCACCAGGACCAGCCCAGCCACAGCTGATTACTCCACAGAGCCTCTGGGGGCATAGTCTTTCACCGCGGGCCGGGAGTGGGGGAGGAAGAAGTGGAAACGCCACACTCACCCCACAGAGAGCTGGCTGCCCCGCGGCTTTGCTGTCCAGAAAACTGTCACCCTTGTGTCAGTTGGTCTCTCATCCGCGTTTTCCACCAGCAGCTGTTCACTACGTGTCCTCAACTCACTCGCAGCCCTCACCATGTCCCGGTCATGGGCTCGAGATTACACGGAGCCGCTGTGCCGAGACAAGCTCACCTCCAGCTCACAGCACAGCAGGATCGTGTTGCAACTCCTTGCTCTGCGAAGGGTCGCGGGGGGAGGGAAAGGGTACCCCCTCACAATCCGCAGCAAGAGATCTCACCAGGGCTGCGCAGATGGGAGAAGCCCTCTGCTACATCTCCCCGGATTTGTAGGACTCCACCTCTCTGCTTGCCGATAAAGTAGGTGTTTCGCCGGTAGGCAGGCACTGCAGGTGGCACAATACGACATATGGTGACTCCCTTTAACGGCGCTGTGAGGAGCCCCGGGGCAGCACCATAAAATTATCGGATCTCGTCGGCCATCTTGGCAGGCGAGTCTCGTCGTCGTGCAGAGTGCGTTTCTGCCCCAACTTGTACCGCAGCAACCCCGGAGGTGACCTCCTCTGCAGGGCTGGGACTCGACGTACACGCGGCTTGGAGGTGAGTGTGTAATTCGTGGCTGAAGGACAGGATTCCGGGCAGGATTAGTGTCGGGCGATCAGAGCCTCAGCAAACGTGGCTACTCTGCCATGCCGCAGGCCACGCCCCCTGATCTTTCAGATTTCGACTTGAATTTCAGCGGGGTTGACTCTGAGGCTGCTGTGACTGGCCTCCTGCATCCACCTGGTCGAGCATGCCAGGTGGCATATATGGATCCTGCCGTGGGATCTGAAGTCTCAGTGGGTCCAATATTAAGGGGACCTCTCTTACCACGTTCAGATTTTGGCAGGGACTGCAAAAGATCTGTAGTGGTTGTTACTGGACTGTGATTGGGTCTGCAGCAGAACCCTCTCTCATCCCTAACCAGAACTGACTGTGGTGACCAAAGTGTTGTTTCTTGGGTGGTTTGGCCATCTGAGAGAGAGGTGGAGATTAGAGGACTCTGGTTCCCGGTGGATCCCCAGCTCCATATCAACCTATTGGAGTTGAGAGCCATCTGTTTACTATTTAAATCCTTCCTGCCATCCATCAAGCGGAGTCTGGCTCAGGTTCTCACAGACAATACCTCTGGTGCTCTGCAACAAAAATGGGAGAATATGGAGCATTACTGACCCTATGCCAGGAGGCCCTCAGATTCTGAAAATGGCTAGACCACGAAGAGATTTTCCTAGTGGGGAATCAACTGGCACGCTCTTTGAATGCCAGTGGACAAACTCAGCTATTGATACCTAACGGATCATGAGTGGCAATTACACTTGAAAATAGCACATGGTCTCTTCCGTGAATGGATTAAACCATGAATCAATAGATTCACCACTGCTGAGAACGCCCAATGTCAGCACTTAAGCGCGTTGGAGTATCCAGGCGTCTCTTACGTGGAGAGTCGTTGCGCCTCAAATGGAACTCTGGAATTCGATATGCCTTTCTGCTTATGCCACTCTTGCCCTGAGTTCTCAAGAAGAACAGGACCAATCAGGCCCTAGTCAACCTGGTGGCTTCAGATTAGGCATGGAGTGTATGGTATCCAGGGTTACTTGGTCCCCTGATAAGTCTGCTCCTCCAGATGGATTTGTTGTTACAACGGCAGGGTAGGGCTCTGCACCCGGGCCTTCGCAATCACCACCTTCATGCTTGGAGATTGATTGGTGACAACTGACCTATTCGACCTTCTGCCGGAGATGGTTGATGTCATCTTGGCAGCCAAGAGTCTCTTGACCAAAAATATATACACCTGTTGAAACAAATTTGTGGTTTGGTATGCTACATGGCAGAATGACCCCCTCTTGGCCACATTATCTGATTTCCTATTGCTTGTTTTGATATTTTCCACCCAACAAGGCTTTTCTCTGGGCACAGTTAAAGGTTACCTTGCTACTAGATCGTTTCTACCAGAAAAAGCATTACTGAAAGTAAGTAACTTGTTCATTAATGTAACTCTAACCTGATGCATGAGTCCATCTTTTGAGTAACTATTCTCCAGTGTTAGCATTTTCTTCTACAATTTAGCCTTTCTGATTGCAATCACTTCTCTAAGGAGATGTCAGTGAGTTGCTTTGGCTATAGATAAACTATCCATTCAGGTTCATATAGGTTGTATGGCTTTTAAGGCAAACCCACAGTTCCATCCTAATAATGTGATTTATAGAGCGCGAACAGCTACCTCACAGGGAGGTGTCCCGGCGCTAGAAGAATGGCACGTACCACAGAGGTCCAGGGGCAGGAGAGGGAGACCTAGCGAGGCTGAGAGAAGAGCCAAGTCTTTAGCAACTTCTTAAAGCAGGGTTCAGATGGAGCCTGCTGGATTGCTTGAGGTAGGGAGTTCCATAGCACAGAGACATTTGCTGAAAAGGTGCGACCACCAAGGCGCGCCTTTTTTGCTCGTGGGACAGCCAGCAGGATACGGTCATTAGACCGTAATGCACGAAGTTGGGTATACCTAGGAAGGCGTTTTTTTAGGTAGAATGGGCAGGAGCCATGCAGAGATCTGAACGCGAGTGTCAGGGCTTTGAATTTTATCCGGTTGGCGACAGGCAGCCAATGCAGGGTTCGAAGATGCGGAGAGACTGACTGTTTGAATGGAATTCGCAGTAGCAGCCTCGCAGCCGCATTTTGAACTACCTGCAGTCTATGGATTAAGAATTTAGGGAGGCCCAGGTAAAGACCATTGGCGTAGTCCAGCCGTGAAGTGACAGTTGCGTGGACTACCATTTTCCTGCAACTCTCGGGAAGGAGTTTAAGAAATTTACGGAGGTTTCTTAATTTACTTAGGCAGCCGCCGGCCACTTGTTGGACATGGGAGGAGAAAGACATCTTATCATCCCATCTCACTCCAAGGTTTTTTGCCGAGTGACTGGGCAAGGGTGAGGGACCCATTTCCACCGGCCACCATAGCTCTGGGGCTGGGACAGGGCCTTTACCGAAGAAGATGACTTCGGTTTTATTGGCGTTTAATTTTAGTTTGTTGGTATTCATCCAGTGTGCAATGTCCTGGAGACAGCCTTTGAAATTTGCAAAAGATTCCTGTGTCATTTCTGTGTAGGGGAATACCAGCTGGGTGTCATCGGCATAAGAAATTGCCTGAACACCCCAGTTGGCAATGAGCGTGAAGAGGGGGGCCAGGTAGATGTTGAACAAAAGAGGACTGAGGGCTGAGCCCTGCGGGACTCCACAGTTGAGGGTTTTAGGTGTGGAAGAGATCGTCCCGAGTGCCACCTTCTGTGTTCTCTGAGATAGATAGGAGTTAATCCAGCTCAGCGCGTGGTCTTGAATGCCTATCTCTGCCAGTCGACTAAGTAATCTGGCGTGGTCCACCGTGTCGAAGGCGGCCGATAGATCCAGGAGTACCAGCATAGCTGAACTTCCTGCATCCATCGACCACCTCACTGACTCGGCCACCTCTAGGAGCGCCGTTTCAGTACTGAAACCGGGCCGGAAACCAGACTGAGTTTCGTGGAGAATGTTGCTGATTTCCACAAATTTACTCAGTTGGCGTTGTATCACTTTTTCCAGCATTTTTCCTGGTGCGGCTAAAAGGGATATTGGGCGGAGGTTCGTCAGATCATCTGGATCCCCATTTGGTTTTTTCTTTAGGGGGAGGAGCGTAGCATGCTTCCAAGCGTCCGGAAAGATTCCTGACGTAATGGAAGAGTTCCAGATGCTTTGGAGTGTGGGCGCTACAGGGCCCGCTATGGTGCTCCAAAGTTTAGCCGGACAAGGGTCATCGGGTGAGCCGGATTTACAACGGTTGAGCTCTTGTCTCACCTCGTTCATAGAGATATGCGCGAACTGGGTGAGGGTTTCTTTTTTTTCGCTGTTGTACGCTACGTCATGTTTCTCAGTATTTATCGCTGGACCAAAGGAATCATAAACTCTCTTGATTTTATGGTCGAAGTATTCTGAAATTTGCTCACAGAGTAATGGTGTGGGGGTGACTTCTCTCTCAATACATTGCGGTTTGAGGAAGGACTGTACAACTTTGAACACTTGTTTGCTGGATTGTTCTGCCTGCCTAATCGAGTCCGCATAGAAGTGTTTTTTATTATTCCTAATGGCTTTCCGGAATTTTTTTAATGCATCCTTATATATAGCTTTTCCCTCTGGATCGTACTTTTCTCTCCAAAGTCTTTCCAGTTTTTTACAGGCCGCTTTCTCCTCTCTAAGTTCCTGCGTAAACCAGGGAGCTGAGGGGGCTTGTCTTTTAGATAGGGCACGAGAGGCCGGGGCGATAGAGGATACCATTCCTCCTATCCATTCATTAAGGAGCACTGCGTCCCTATTGGGATTATTTGTCAGGAGGGGAGTGGTACTCGC
Organism: Lissotriton vulgaris; assembly: GCF_964263255.1. Taxonomy (NCBI): domain Eukaryota; kingdom Metazoa; phylum Chordata; class Amphibia; order Caudata; family Salamandridae; genus Lissotriton; species Lissotriton vulgaris. The sequence goes on along the minus strand of NC_141694.1, from coordinate 1,004,491,025 downwards.
CAGTGCCGGGAGCATAACCTCGGGGGTCAGTTTGTTCCATTGTCTTTTCATAAAGTAGCGCTTACTAGGCACCTTAGTATCACTACGGAAGTCCAAGGTGATTGTGATAAGTGAATGATCTGACCATATCAGAGGGAGAGGTTTTTCAGGTCGCACGTCTTTAATGTTAGTAAAGATAAGATCAATCGTATGGCCTCCAGTATGTATGGGGCCCTCATTGATCAGTCTGAGGCCGGCCGCATCTAACGTTGTTCGGAGTGTCTCTGCCAAGACACAATCTGCTTTATCCATATGGATATTAAAATCACCCACCACAAGAAAAAGGGGATGAAGAAGTGAACTCTGTACTATTGTATCTAATAGGGAAGTGAGGATGGAGTCTGCGCTGGCCGGGGGACGATAAATCACTAGCCCTGCTAGTGAGAGCTGAGGGCTAACTTGAAAGCAAAAGTGAAGACCTTCCATACCTTGAATCGTCGTGGCAGCCGAGGATGTCAGTACTATATGCTCTTTAAAAATGATCGCTACGCCTCCGCCTCTTTTTGTCCCAGGCCGGTTGGCGAGGCATATTTTGAATCCCAAAGGGATAGCCAAAGCGGTAGAGGACAGGCTGTCCTCTTTGATCCATGTTTCAGTTAGGAACAGGATATCCCAGTTCTGTTCTTCGAGTAAGATCCAGATCTCATCAGTGTGTTTGACAAGGGATCTACAATTGAGTAGACCCGCTTTGATGTGGGTTTGAGGGGGGGTTTTAAGGATGGGCTGTATTGCGGGGGCGGCGTTGTCGAATGTTATCCCACAGTTGTTGCAGGTTAGGACGGGGTCATCCTAAGTGGTTTCCCCTTTTCACGCTCTCCAAACTGTTGAGTTGCCCATCTTCTTTCCGTTCCCAGACTCTGTTAGAACATGCATTACACACTTTGCATGGTAAGTGGACGCTTATGTATTGCTTTGACAGAAACAAATTCATTTGTAAGACAAGCAATTGTTTGTGGCTTTTGCAAAGCCTCACATGGAAAGCCCCAGTTCCATGACAGGCATTGCTAGATGGATTGTTAAATGCATTCAAACATGTTATGCTAATGTCAAACGTAGACTACATGTACCGACTAGGGTTCATTCCGTACGGAAAACAGAGCCACTGTGTCTGTCTTGGTAAATATTCCTTTAGCAGACATTTGTAAAGCTGCTACATGGGCAACATCAAACACATTCACTAAACACTTCTGTGTAGACATGCAAGTCTTCCAGAGGTTTTAAATTGTCTAGACAGTGCTGAGAGCACTGTTACAACATCTGCATAATCTCCTAGCTAGCCACTGCCTAAGGGAGGAACTGCTTAACAGTATGCAGAGCGTATGTATCTGCAGTCACTCATGCCACAAAAGGAAAATGTTACCCTGTTAACATCTATTCATAGTGTGTAGTTCTATAGATTTCCTTTTTCCCCCTTCCTTCCCAGAAACTGGCAGCCTTAAGAGATGTTTTCATCATGGTTATGTTCCACTATGCACAGTACCTACTACTCTTTCTTCAACAATATACAACTCTTAAACTATTCAGAAAAAGTCTGAAATGGAGTCTTTGTCCTGTGCATTGTGTGTTAAGGGTAGAAACTAAACAGACCACGGGGCTCAAAAACAAGTTTGAAGAAAAACAACTTGCATACGTCCATGCCCATCACTAGATGGCAGAAATGCTGTGAACAGATGGTTACAGAATAAACAGGGTTACAGAGAAAATAACAGTTTCCTTAATGTTGGTTACAGAAAGTGTTGAGTTTTATCTAGGACCCTAATTAAATACTTCATATTTAAAGTAAAGGCCAATGCAAACCAAATGCGGCAAGGCTACTTTCTTAGACTCCTAGAAAGCACAACGAGTTCTTACAACATACCAAACCTCCAGCAACCTGGGAATTCCCCATGCTTTTGTTTTGATTTGCCCTAGAACTCCTGCGAGCACTAAAAGAACGGCCCGTCCCTAGTGACATCTTTTTATTGACGTCTTATGTCCAACCTTACGTCAAACACGGCACCTTCCAGGTATAAATATACCAACGTTTGCCTTAAGCAACACACGGTGGTGTGGAGCAGAGCAGCTATCTACTTATCCGAAGCCCAGCTGATGAGAGTACCGAAGGAAGCCGTCCCTCCCACTTGACGCACTGAGAAAGACGCTGTCTTTTTCTCCTGCCGAGAAAATCCAGCTCCGGTGTTCCCAGTCACCCCTGCGGGTTGCCGGGAGATCGAGTCCTGAGAGCGAGATACAAGACCTCCTCCATTCTAAAAACCAAGGTACGGAGCTGATTAGATCCCTAGAGAATTCTTGAGTCAGAATGTTGGCAAAAACTAACTTAAACTGCAACTCATTTACTCCTACCCACGTACTAGGCTTAGGTTAGGTACATCGGGGTAGGCGTATTTAAAAGCACCAGTTGAGTACGTTTAGTCAAACTATTATCATTGTATGTAACTGTATATATTTTATACCTTTTAAGTATCATATGGCTCAGAAACCATATCAATGCTTTTACAGTATTATTTCATAATATTGCTTTTACTGTACGCACTTTACTTTATAACAAGTATTGCAATTGTGGCAATTCATTTCTCTTGCATGAGAAAGAAGACTGCTCAATAAAATAACACTTTTTATTGAAAACGCCAGTCTCTCTATTTCTCTGCACTCTGGTGAAACTAAGTATGCACAATTGACTGAGTGAAATATTTATCTATTGTTTTCACATGACTCTGGAGATATACTCCTTATTCTAGGGCAGCAAAGTTGTCATGTTTATGCGGTTGTCAGAAGCTGTATCCCTTCTTGTCTAAACAGGGAAGTTCACTCCTCCCTGTTCATTTGAGAAAGTTTCTAGTGACCTGAGCTAGCTGGCAAACCTAAATTAAGTCTAACATATTCAATAGAGACCTAGTAGACCATAGTCCTACGTCTACACTATCGTTTATGTTATTCCAATGCGTAGAGCCTATTGGGAAAATAGGAACTACACTACATGACGCCCAACGTTTGGTAAGGCGATAATCTAACGCAAGATACTAGAATAACTCAGTTGTGCTTTTTCACACAGACCCCTTTTCCCGTAAAAACTCCAATAGACGTCTGGAGTGGGTGAAAGGTTAAATATCCGCCGGAACTTAGTAGGATGAGAATCCTATGTATTAGTTTACGGTATAGTCAACGTTGAAGGATACATCGTTCAAAAATATTGTACACCTAATCTTTGTTTCCTTGAAACTTGATCTACAACAAAAAACTTTCAGTCAGTAAAAATGTCAGAAAGTAATGACGAAAGGGAGAGAGTTAGACTCGCAGCGGACGATACAACTGTCCAAAATACCGACGCGGATGCAATAATCATCCCGGTCAATATAAGAAAAACCATAACTATAAAACTTATAGAAAATTGAGTAACATCGAGAGGTGGTACCGTCATATTTGTGGTAGAGACACATGAATATCGGCAGACAGAGGTATTCTATACCTGGATACATTTTCCAGCAGCACACGCTGTAACACATGAGTTCCACTACTATAAAATAGCGGAAGCTCCAGAGGAATACTCTCCTTTCAAGGAAGTTGAAATTCCACTAACGTATCAAGAGCACCTGCTCTTGTTCAATGGCGCCCTAAAACATCAAAATCACATTACCAGGCTCGGTCCACTAGGTAGACCAGGAGCCACATGGCCGGTTCTAGCCAGCTACACACCAAATCCAGACATAGAAGCAATGTTAGACGGAGAACCTTTAGTTCAGCTAAAACAACTCATTAAAGTACATAGACAATCGGTCCAATATGTCATGCGGACTTCAACAGTCCAACCTGCAATTAAAATTCCACAAAACACTCATCACCAGGGGAACTCAAACAAAATTACACCACAGAATATACAATCATGTCTTGGTAAAACACCCGCAAAACGGGAACAAATTCCATTCTGGTTAGCTCAAAAAATCACTCAGATAGAGGCAGTATTTCCTGATACTACCCCACACGAAAAACACAGAATTCTGACTATCTGTCTCCCAATGGGGATCGCACCACATGTGCCACTTGGGGCACAGTCTTTGCTCCTATCTACACAAAAACACATGGTGTTCCATCTATGGCGGTTATACCAGATGTACTAAGACAGATTCAAAATGAATACGGTCCAGACCCTGCTTTAACTGTGGGTATGAAATTACTAAAAGACTTTAAGCAGGTCTCGGCTATATTATTAGCCAACATAAAAGGAGAAGCAGTATGTGTGGCAATCTGCCAAAAATTGAAGGAGACAGATATAACAGACCAACCTTTTGAGCTTGCTTAAATAATTGAAAAATCCTATGAAGAATTAGGCAGAGATAGCTTGGGTGGTAAACCAGTAAAACCCCAACTAATTAAAAATCCTGAAAAAACTTTTATTAAAAATAATCTCAATTCTCAAAAGAAAAAGTGGGAGGGTAACAAATAAACCACTCCCAGAGAAAAACAATTTCAGTCCACAGGAAGGTCGCCCCAACGGAGAAATAGATCTCGAGAAGAGGGGGGCAAGTCTCCCCAAAGGGAGCCCTCTGAAAAAAGATACAACCTTAGAAATTGGGACAATTTGAGGAAACCTGACAGATATCAAGATATTGATACACGCTCCTCTCGATCTTTTCAGACTTCCTCAAAGAAATCGAAAAGAAGAGGACGGTCAAAATACAAAGAAGAGCATGTCAAGTCCAAAGACAAAGAACCTGCTCATCAAAGTAAAAAACAACAATTTCCAAGGAAGAAGGTAGCGAGTATTAAAATAAAACATGCCAAGAATCGTGATGACACAACTGAAAAACTGAGAGTGGGCCCAGACAATGCTAGACAGCGCAGCAGAAGTGAGCATAGCTCGCAAGATCCTGATGAATCTTCTGGAGACAGTGGACACGAATGAATACATTCAAGTGGAAACTGCAGACACCCGAGTGAGCGTGCCCCATAAACTATATGAAATAACATTGCGTATAGAGGGAGATAAAACAAGGAAAATAAAAGGTCTCTTTTGAGAGAATCTATCTAAAGGCTATGATATCCTTCTAGCAGAGATAGACTGGCCACCAGAGTTTGTCAGGGAGTGCCCACATGGCGAAGAAATGATTATGCCTGCCTTCTCAAATCATATCCCAATACATAAAAAATACACACTTGCTAGAAAATGGGCAGTGGCCCAAGCCCCTGCATTATATAAAAATCATGTAGGATGGGATGAGGATTCTCCTCATCATAAAATCCAGTTAAAAAATCAACCAACTGCACAGAGGCAGTATCTGGTTAAGCAAGAAGCTAAAAAACAAGTAAAAGAAATTTTAGATCAACTTGAATATCAGGGGGTGATTGAAACATGCAGCTCACAAATGAACAATCCTTTGTTTCCTGTCTCCAAGCCAGACGATTCATATCGTCTAGTTTTGGACTACAGACATCTAAACTCCTGCTGTAAAACTTTTGCAGTCCAAAACTCACACAGTGCAGCACTAATGAATAACATTGTGCGCAAAAAATATAAAACGACATCAGATATCTCTAATGGATTCTTCTGTCAAAACATTGCACCTGAAAGCAGGTATTTGACCGCTGTCTCAATAATGGGGTCGCAAAAACTATTTTGTCGTCTCCCACAGGGATTCAAGAACAGCCCAGGATTATTTTCAGCCAGGGTAACAGAGTTACTACAAATATATGATGATGAGGCATTATCCTATGTCGATGACATCTATCTTACAGATGATGACCTGGAGACTCACTTGAAAAGAGGGAACACCATAATACTTGGGTTCGCTTCTGAAGGGTACAAATTTAACTTAAAAAAAATCAAGAATTGCCCATCTAACAATCCTATTTTTAGGATATGAATTATCAAGGGAAGGCAAAAGTCTAGCAGACAACTTTTTAGAGAAATGTGCTGTACTCCAGGCTCCAAAAACACTGAAGAACTTACAATCAATACTGGGTTTCCTGAATTTCGGAGGAACATACATTCTAAATTATGCAGAGAGGGTTAAACCTCTTTACGAATTAATAAAACCTGAATTCAAACCAATTAATTGGACTCGAACACACAGATATTAAGATCATTACAGACAGATATGTTAACTAAAACAAAACTGCAAACACGCGCAAATGAACGCAACCTTGTAATCCGAGTCATCCCAGGAAGATGCGGATTCACATACCTGACCTCTAATGAGGGAGAAACGGTACAAATAACTTACAAATCAAATTTGTACACACAAGCTGAAATGAAATTCAGTTCAACAGAAAAAATTCTAACAGCTGTTCAAACTTCTGTAGCAAAAGAAAGAGCCCTAGCGCAAGGCAAGAGGATATCTGTTTTAACAGCAGAATCAGCCATGAAAGCATTAACAAGTACACACAATCTAAATGCTGTGGCATTAGATCCAGAATGGATACAATGGGAAAATTCTCTTACTGCGGAAGACGTGAAACACTATTTTGATCCGAAAATAAAAAAAAACTAGAAAATCTAGAATACGAACATGAATGTCCTCTACCGATTGAAATTCTGCCTCTAGGACAATACACCTGTGTTATCTACATGGACAGATTTGCACAACACTACGTTGTGGAAAAACAGATTTACAATGCAGCATGCGCGATTGTTAAAGGTCGCTGGCGCGTAGGTAAATTCAGACCGATGGTCACTAAAACTGAATCACTCAAACTGTTCAGCTCAGCGAGCTGAAATAAGATCCCTAAATATGGCGCTTGAAAATGCTGATCGTCAATTCCCGACACTAACAGTGTGCGATTCGCATTACTGCGTCCGATCTTACAATAATTCCATGCAGACCTGGATAAAAAACGGTTACAAAGATGAGACTGGTGCCACATTAAAGCATAAAAAAACTATGGGAACAAGTAGTTCTTTTACAGAAAGAACTACAAAAGACTCACGTGATACATACACAGAGTCTTCAACGTGATGGCGTTCACGTTGTAGGGAATTCATTGGCTGACAGAGCCACAGCGGCACCTGATCTCTCGGCTTCCGTAGCTACAAAAAAGCGTACAAAAAAACAAATAGATGTCCAAACGCTGCTTGCAGTTAAAACCTCAATGGAAGGCAATTATGCGGCGTTACCTCTAAACTACCCACTCGATAATACATACATAATTGATGTTAACTCCGTTCCTTTTGCTCAAATCCCTGGAGTGGGTGATAGAGTAATTCCAAACACGAACTGGAGAATCTTCTTGATACAAGAAGCACACATGGTACTGGGTCTGAGGCAATAAACAACAGGGGGGGACAGGAGTGGGACAATATTTAAAGGGGTCCAGTGTGCATGTCCCTACAGACACTATTCAAAGAAGGTGCACACAGTTCCCCTAGGGAATCATATTAGTATGAAAGAATGAAATTACTTTGTCTCTCCAGGAATAGTTGTTTTTGAGGGGGAACAAGGGCAGGTGTCCCTTGTTGGAACTAGGGATGCCTCACACAATAGGGTGGTTCAACGGCTGCTGTCATATCACCAGCCCAATGCCTCGTGTCATCATCGGCTTCCTGCTCCTACGTCAAGCCGGCGCTGCAATGCCTGACGGGTAGCACTGAGTGCTACACTTTTGCGGAGATCTTTTGTTCCAAGCCGTTTAGATGAGTGGGTGTGAGGGGCCCGAGTTGTGAGGTAGTGAGCGTGAAGTGAGGTGTATTAAAAAAGGTTAGTATAGTCTACTCAAGTCCCTTTATTCATGTAGCTATCTACCTTAATTAAAATTGAGAGGGGTACGGGGGCTCGGCCAAACTATGGGTGGGAGACCCGTTCAACCCTCATTAGTGCTAAGGTCAACATGTTTCATGCCTGGGTGGCAATTCGTCAGGACCTAAAGGTTGCTCATAAACTCGAAACAGAGCCCAGGTTGGGCTACTAAGGTGTAGCAGATACTACCTGGAGGGTCGGAGACTGGACCAGGAAGAGTTCCTGTAGTGCAATCCGCCTTGGGGTAAAAAAGGAGAAAGACACAAATTAATGACTCATCCCCGGGGGATCTTGCAATCAATCCGCAGGATCTAGGTGAAGCACGCTAATTAACGTACACCCAGAAAGTGTTGTACCCAAAGACCTGGAGAGGAGTGGGAGCGTTATCAACAATTTGAGTGAGTAGTGATTGGGTCTCATAAATCATGTTGGACTTCAAACAACCATTTATTGAATCAACATTGTGATCAGGTATACTAATATGAGAAAGTTATGAGGCTATAAATGAGGACATTAATGCCGAAGGGTTTACCCATTGATAGTGAAAAGATACAAAAATGGACAGCTCAAAAGGGTATTCTGTTGGAACTTACCCTCAGGAGCTGTAGAAGGTCCCCATAGTCTGCTTTGGTGGGACCTGTGCTATCAACTCACAATCTAGAGGGTGAAAGGTAAAAAATGAACAAGGAGGTTTCTCAGTACCGTTAAGGATGGAAAAGGATCTCTCCTCTCATTCTGGATGATGGTTGCAATCTATTTGGAGCTAATCAGACCTGCCGGTGGTGTTGGTAGGAGCATACCGCTCTGGTTGGACTGCAGCCCAGTCAAATGGCCCCACAGTTTAACCCAGAGTCTCCACAGCAGCAGCCGCGCCCCCCCATTATTGGGACGCGATGCGCACTCGGCGGCCCACCCCGCCATACCGAACCACCCCAAAAGTGCAGTCACAGCGCAGCTCAGCGGCAGTGGCGACCCGCCGGCGCACCGCCACCCGCAGGGCCAGCCCCCGCTGCAGCTGGGGACCCGGGTGCCGCATTCGCCCTTCAACAGTGCACCCAGCCCAGAAGAGGGCTGCCCCTCCTTCTTCCCCCGGAGGCAGACAACTGCAATCTATGGACTCTACCCGTGAGTGTTGGGGTGTCCAGAAGGTGTCTGGAAATGTTGTCCTAAGCGGACTTCCCCCTTACCTGTGCGGCGTGGAGATCAAGAATCTACACCTACGCCCACCGGACCGACGCTCGATCACAAAGCAGCTAGTCGAATAGTGGAAGCGGCTGGCGTCCATGTATACCGGTCACCGCTCGTCTTAGGGGGCGTGTCAGTGTTAGGTTGCTAGGTTACACGTCCGGGGCCGGTGTAGTGTTCCGGCGTGTGGGGATGACGGCAAAGAAGACTCGTCATGTATGTCTTGGCGCCCTCTTGGAAAGGGGTATATTCAATTGTGCAGATAGATGTATCTGGACTTAGACCGTCTGGAAAGTGGGCAGACCAGTGATGTACCACAAATCTTGGATAATTGTATTGTCCGATGTCACACATGGGAAATCATTATTGAAGGAGATATAGCGAGAGCAAAAAGGATCCCCTCGTACAAATTTACCTCACTCACGACAAGGGTGTGTCAGAGTCGTGGGTGTGTCCAACAATGTTCCGAGAGTGTGTGGCATAAGGACATGCTTAGAGAGGGGGTATGACTGAATGCAAGGTGGCTGTCTCGCTGGGGTAGAATTATGATCACTCAGCTGTGGTGGGCAGAGGACCATTCGATCGTGTTCAAACGGAGGTGCAGAGAACAATCCTCTTGCTCTTTGTGTTTGCCGAGTCGGGAGAGTTCTTTTATTTAATTAACAACAGAGGGTTGAGCAATCTATAGTAACCTCTCTCTGGTCATCTGTGAACATCTTCTCAGTGTCTCTTATTGTATACCCCAGGGGTGTATCGGGTATACAGGTCAGGGGTTAAAAAAAGGGGGGGAAGGGGGGGGGGGGGGGTTAATTGACACCGCCTGCTGGGAGTGAATGAGCTCACAAAGGGAAGCAAGTATTTATTTTCATTTACTGGTGAGGGTGTTCCAAGGGACCGAATCATTTAATCCCTCAGTGTCCAGATGTAAACGGTGGACCCATCTCTGTTCAATCCTGAACAATGCCTGTTGGTTTGATGATGGATGCCACTCCAGTATCACCCAATGTACGTCCTCCGCACTATGGCCTTTCTGCTTGCAATGTTCGTACAGGCCAGTGTGAGTCTTGTGGCAGCGGATATTGCTATTATGTTCCATAATGCGTGTCTTAGCTGCCCGTGTAGTCATTCCGACGTAATTCAGGCCGCAGGGACAAGTCAACATGTAGATACACTTACTAGTGTTACAGTTGGTGTGTTTGTTTAAGTGCCAAGTAAAAGTATCTGAAAGTTGCAGAGACTTGGTTTGAGTGGTTTGTGGGCAGACAACACAATTGCCACAGCGGTAGTGTCCCGTTACTGGTTGTAGGTCCCAAAGGGTGTTCTGGGGACGGGTACTAGTCTTTTTCGGACGTGTGTGGACCAGTTGATCCTTCAGATTGGTGGTTCTTTTGAAGGCAAAGCGGGGGCGAGTTATGTCCAGATGTACTGAGTTCAGTATACCCCAGTGGGTGTTCACTGCTTTCTTGATGAAGGAGGAATTCTTCGTATATGAAGTTACGCAAGTAATCCAGTCTTCTGTCTCTTTAATGTGAGTTTCAAGAAGGGATTCCCTGTTATTGTTAAGGGCTCTCTTTGCCGAGCGCTGCAATAGTCTCGTCGGGTACCCTCTCTCTTGCAGTTTATGTTGTAGGAGGGTCGCTTCCTGTTGATAATCGGAGGTAGTGGTACAGTTTCTGCGAAGCCTTAGAAACTGTCCAAAAGGGAGGTTGTCCCTGAGTGCCCTTGTATGATGGCTGTTGTAGAGCAGCAAGCTGTTCTTATCTGTCTCCTTTTTGTAGAGTGTGGTCGAAATCTCTGATGGGCCTAATATGATGGTAAGGTCCAAGAAGGGTATGGAATGTTCAGAGATGGTTCCTGTGAATTTCAGGTATGGGTCTTGGTGGTTAATCCATGCACAGAATGCGTCGCAACTGGTCCGGTCTCCTTTCCAAAAAATCAGGATGCCGTCTATATAACGACGCCATAAAGTGAGATTTTCACGAAATGGGTTGTTTTCTGGAGGATAGATGTGGAATTTCTCAAAGGCTGCCATATAGATGCAAGCTACACTCGGTGCGAAGGTTGAGCCCATCGAAGTTCCACGAATTTGATGGAACAGTTCTGATTCATATCTGAAGAAGTTCTCAGTTAGGGCTATGGTGGCTAGTTCCATTATAAAGGATACCGGAGTGGGGGATGTCCATTCTTCAAGTCTCAGGGTGGATTCTACTGCCTCCAAAGTCGCCTGTTGAGGGATATTCGTGTATAGAGCTTCTACGTCTAGGGTCAGTAGGAGATCGACATCTGTTCTTCCGTTCACATCATTAATTAGTCGGAGGACATCCCTAGTGTCCTGGAGGTAGGAAGGGATCTTTTTCACTACTGGTTGTAGGAAGACATCGCAAAATTGAGACAATGGTTCCAGGAGGGATCCTATCCCGGAGACAATTGGTCTGCCAGGGACCGGGGTGATGCCCTTATGGATCTTCGGGAGGGTGTAGAAGTATGGTATTATAGGTTCTGATGTAATTAGGAACTCAGCTTCCTTCCCAGTGATCCATTCGTTAGTTTCAGCTTCTATCACCAGACTCATAATGGTGGTAGTCAAGCGCTTGGTAGGGTCTCCAGGCAAAGGCCTGTAGTGCGTGGTGTTCGCAAGTTGCCGCCTACATTCAAGGTCATAGTCGTAATGATCCTGTATGACCGTGGCACCTCCCTTGTCAGCCTGTTTGATAACAATCGTGACATCAGTTCCCAGTGGATCCACGGCTCGTCTCTCAGTAGTAGTCAGATTGTTGAATTGCTTGATGTTAGGTTTCTTCTTCAGACTCGCTAGGACTGCTCGCTCGAAGGTGAGTACCTCCGGCGGGACCATCCCATCTGTGGGAGTAAAGGTGGAAGGTTTCTTAAGCCCAGTATCCTGGTTGGTTGGCTCAGGTTTACCATCAAAAAAGGCACGTAACCGTGACTGCACTTTTGGGGTGGTTCGGTATGGCGGGGTGGGCCGCCGAGTGCGCATCGCGTCCCAATAATGGGGGGGCGCGGCTGCTGCTGTGGAGACTCTGGGTTAAACTGTGGGGCCATTTGACTGGGCTGCAGTCCAACCAGAGCGGTATGCTCCTACCAACACCACCGGCAGGTCTGATTAGCTCCAAATAGATTGCAACCATCATCCAGAATGAGAGGAGAGATCCTTTTCCATCCTCAACGGTACTGAGAAACCTCCTTGTTCATTTTTTACCTTTCACCCTCTAGATTGTGAGTTGATAGCACAGGTCCCACCAAAGCAGACTATGGGGACCTTCTACAGCTCCTGAGGGTAAGTTCCAACAGAATACCCTTTTGAGCTGTCCATTTTTGTATCTTTTCACTATCAATGGGTAAACCCTTCGGCATTAATGTCCTCATTTATAGCCTCATAACTTTCTCATATTAGTATACCTGATCACAATGTTGATTCAATAAATGGTTGTTTGAAGTCCAACATGATTTATGAGACCCAATCACTACTCACTCAAATTGTTGATAACGCTCCCACTCCTCTCCAGGTCTTTGGGTACAACACTTTCTGGGTGTACGTTAATTAGCGTGCTTCACCTAGATCCTGCGGATTGATTGCAAGATCCCCCGGGGATGAGTCATTAATTTGTGTCTTTCTCCTTTTTTACCCCAAGGCGGATTGCACTACAGGAACTCTTCCTGGTCCAGTCTCCGACCCTCCAGGTAGTATCTGCTACACCTTAGTAGCCCAACCTGGGCTCTGTTTCGAGTTTATGAGCAACCTTTAGGTCCTGACGAATTGCCACCCAGGCATGAAACATGTTGACCTTAGCACTAATGAGGGTTGAACGGGTCTCCCACCCATAGTTTCGCCGAGCCCCCGTACCCCTCTCAATTTTAATTAAGGTAGATAGCTACATGAATAAAGGGACTTGAGTAGACTATACTAACCTTTTTTAATACACCTCACTTCACGCTCACTACCTCACAACTCGGGCCCCTCACACCCACTCATCTAAACGGCTTGGAACAAAAGATCTCCGCAAAAGTGTAGCACTCAGTGCTACCCGTCAGGCATTGCAGCGCCGGCTTGACGTAGGAGCAGGAAGCCGATGATGGCACGAGGCATTGGGCTGGTGATATGACAGCAGCCGTTGAACCACCCTATTGTGTGAGGCATCCCTAGTTCCAACAAGGGACACCTGCCCTTGTTCCCCCTCAAAAACAACTATTCCTGGAGAGACAAAGTAATTTCATTCTTTCATACTAATATGATTCCCTAGGGGAACTGTGTGCACCTTCTTTGAATAGTGACTGGGTCTGAGGCACCAAGAGATCCTGAAATTTCTAATAGAATTACAATCTCAATACTGGTGGCCGGGGATGAGTGTCAAACTTTATAAATTTGCAATAAATTGTGAAGACTGCAACAGAGATCGCAGTTGTGAACCGGACCAGACACCAGCCCAGACACCACTATTGGAAAGCATCAGGCTATCTATGTGCAGACATACAAACGGAAACATGCGGTCCCATAAATATTAAGACAAGACTCATTTGGATGTGGCCCCAGCGCTCGGCTGACGCCAGAACTGTTATAAAAGATTTGCGAGTCTTTATCGGCACATACACAATTGGCATGCTACATTCTGACCAGAGTCCTGCATTTAGCTCTTGGGCTTACATGGTGGCCATGGGCAGCTTGGGCATTGCATTGCGGTACTCTTCTCCCTTCCATCCTGAGGGAAATGTGGTTGTGGAAAGAAAAAAACGGGACATAAAGCAATCTATAACAGCAAGGGTATTAGGTTCGGGTGATGGGTAGGTCAAACATCTAACAAGTGTCCAACGTAGTCTTAATAATATGCCAAGAAATTCTCTAGGAGGTATCAGCCCGTATGAACTTTTATTTGGTACTAGAATGATTATTCAGGATTTAGATCGTCAAACTTCAGTGTTGCAACAAAAAGCTTTTGATATTAAAGATCGTTTGGCTGTTTTACAAGACTTAAATGAAACAAGAAAAAGTCTGAGTAACGAAAAATTAAAGCCAACTACCACTGAAGAAAACCCACCTGTCCCAGCAAGACCTGTCTGGATTCCAGAGATTGGGGATCTGGTCAGAGAAAAGATCGCGGTAAAGAAGGAATTTGGGCCTTCTTACAGAAAAGCAGTACCTGTTTTAGCAATCAGCGGAACAAGATCAGTTGTACTACTGCCCCTTGCTGGTAAAAAGGAGAACCGAGTTGTATCAATCGACCTGGTGAAACCACAACCATGTGGCCAATAATTAGTAGTAGGCCCAGTGGACTCCCAAGAAGTAGCAGAAGACCAAATCTTGCTACAATCCAAGAGGTTCAAACTGAGAGACTAATCACATTTGACAAACCTACAGTAATTAAAAAAGGGCTATGCAACAAAGACATGGAACTTGTGCCTCTTGAAACCCAAATTGCAACAATCCAACAATAAACACCAGTCTACGACGATGTAGCCTCGAACTATACAAAAGTAACAAAAGAAAATGCAAAGACCAATGGAAATCCGGAAGCAATCCCACCAATTGACAGAACTGCATCTGGCTACTTTATCAACTTTGATTTTTCCGATGATCCAAGTGAACAGGGAGACAAGCCAGAAACAAAAACATTCAAAGAAAAAGCAACAGAACTCCTTTTTCTGCTCAAAGAAACATATCTAACTTCTCAATGGATTAAACTATGGATTGTGTTAGGTGTACTTTTCCTCCTTCTAAGGCTCATCTTGGTTCTAAGTTTGGGTAGATTTATTGATTGAAAATATAGTACAATGGACACAGCAACTCAGAACATCAACTTGGTCCTGAAACCACACAGATCATCACACATTGAAAAATGAGAACTGTCATCAGTGAACATCACAGCCATCCCTATACCTGGTGGTATAGCATGGGACAAAACTGACTATGAAATTTATGGCCCGATTGAACTCTTGAAATTTCCACACCAATTTAAAATTTCATTAAGTGACTTTGTATCACCTAGTAGTGGCGTCTAATCAGCACAACATCATTATTTTCTATCTTTAACCTTACTGATAGACAAATCTCGTTGGCACAGAAAGGAGCAGACTACACAGTGCTAAGCATTGAAAAACTTGAGAGATTACCATTGACAATGTCAGAAAGACCTGTCATTGAATGGATAATACATGGCACCATTACAATCCCGATAACGACTTTCCAGTTTCAATACTGCCAGAAGTATATACCAGCAGGCCTGTATGAAAGGTTGGGTAAAGGATACATCAAATCAACCTGGAATTTACCTTTTACTCATAGATGTTGGAGTGGGGGCAAGAAAAAGGTATTTCTTAGTGGTACTAATTGTAAAACATCACTAAAGGGTACACTCTTATGCGAAGGTATAAACTTGCCTGGATCCTGCAAGGGTTCATTAAACAACCTTTCATGTCATCTGCACGGCACCCCAGCTACACAGATAGAGCCTTTTTTCAGACAACTTTCCAACTGTAGCTACAATATATTAAGTGACCACAGCTGTTGTGGAATCTCGTAACTGTAACGTCCAGGGTCATTTGCTGTATGCAAGTATTGTATCCAAGCAGCAATCCAGACATGGAGGCAGCATTATGGCCTTCTGTGAATATCACTTATATTCGAATTGATACTTTAAGCAGAATGAAGTCTATTCTTTTACAGACAACTGTGCCTTTAACCTCGTCCAAAGAGACATATGACCTGCAGGCTGCAAGGACAGCGGCAGAGATACATACACTTTTATCAACAAATTGCCCCGTGCATTTCGTAGAAATGTTAAGCAAAATTTTAAATATGTCAGATACCAGTGGCATCGCACATGTATTTAAGACAATTTTTTCGGGACTGTTAGCACCCTTTGAGAGAGTCCTGAGCATCTTCCCGAATTTTGTGCACTCTTTTTGGTGGACTGCCTCTTATTTTGGGACTCGTAGCAGGAATTTTATTTTTGTTCCTCCTGCTCCGATATGGCAAATCAAGCCGCAGACAAAACTCAAGCTTCGATGGAAGAAACGATCCTAGCAATACGATACCGAGACCGTATCACTAAGGTCCTCGGATTGGCCCGGCTAAGAGATCTGAATACAACCTGGTTTCTTTCATTCAGACCGATCTGGCAAAATTGCATCTTACCTGTGCTTCGATGTCTGCTATGCGGAGAGGAATGCGCGTTGGACGTTTGTCTTACACTACCATCAACAGTACCGATGGATGTCGACGCTTTGCTTTGTCCGGTAACGACTCATGCAACGTGTTGTCCCCAGCGTCTACCGATTCTGATGACGGCATTCATTGTGACTTCACCATTACGATTAGGTGGCGGTGGAGTACGAGATGAAAGCAACAGCACACAGGTACAACCCTCTGTGAACATTGCTGATCTAAACACCGATGATGGCAATGCATCGCATATATGCACTGTTTCTGATTTTTCAGTGTTGGCCCAACTTTCACCTACTGTTGTAGACAAATTTTTTGCTGGTCTAGCTGAGGTAATGTTCTCTCCTAACAACGAGTATAACAATTGAAATAGCGAGCACACAGCATTCCCTGAACTCTGAAATCGGCCTTCGAATTTTATAAACAAAACTGCTAAAATCAATTGGGAGTGTACTTTTCTTTTCTTCTTCGTAGTAAAATTATTTTTCCCAATTTCCAAAATATTTACTTTTTTGGCACATGGCACTCTGCTTAAAGTAGAACTATTTTTAAAGAACGGAACTTCTATTTTTAAAGAATCTAGAGACAATATTTTGAATCAGCCTCTAACACACTTACAATCTTGTATAAATATGTGATGAAATGGCCTCGACCTTCTCTTCTGTATTAAGAGCCATTTCATAAATGTAATTTATGTAATTCATTCAGCTGTCAGTTACATTTGCATTATCTGAATGACACCACTGCTTATATACGTACAGTAAAATATTCATTTTCGTTTATCTATACAGTTTCAAATGCATTTAATGTATTTTGGGGTGGGATGAGGAAACACATGCATACCTATATGTTTATATATTGCTTAGTATTTAGTAATGATGGACATTATACGTGGAGTGGGTGTTGTGTTTTATCTAGGACCCTAATTAAATACTTCATATTTAAAGTAAAGGCCAATTCAAACCAAATGCGGCAAGGCTACTTCCTTAGACTCCTAGAAAGCACAACGAGTTCTTACAACATACCAAACCTCCAGCAACCTGGGAATTCCCCGTGCTTTTGTTTTGATTTCTCCTAGAACTCCTGCGAGCACTAAAAGAACGGCCCGTCCCTAGTGACATCTTTTTATTGACGTCTTATGTCCAACCTTACGTCAAACAAGGCACCTTCCAGGTATAAATATACCAACGTTTGCCTTAAGCAACACGCGGTGGTGTGGAGCAGAGCGGCTATCTACTTATCCGAAGCCCAGCTGATGCGAGTGCCGAAGGAAAGCCGTCCCTCCCACTTGACGCACTGAGAAAGACGCTGTATTTTTCTCCTGCCGAGAAAATCCAGCTCCGGTGTTTCCAGTCACCCCTGCGGGTTGCCGGGAGATCCAGTCCTGAGAGCAAGATACAAGACCTCCTCCACTCTAAAAACCAAGGTACAGAGCTGATTAGATCCCTAGGGAATTCTTGAGTCAGAATCTTGGCAAAAACTAACTTAACTTAAACTGCAACTCATTTACTCCTTCCCACGTACTAGGCTTAGGTTGGGTACATCGGGGTAGGCGTATTTAGAAGCACCAGTTGAGTACGTTTAGTCAAACTATTATCATTGTATGTAACTGTATATATTTTATCCCTTTAAGTATCATATGGCTCAGAAACCATATCAATGCTTTTACAGTATTTCATAATACTTCTTTTACTGTAAGCACTTTACTTTATAACAAGTATTGCAATTGTGGCAATTCATTTCTCTTGCATGAGAAAGAAGACTGCTCAATAAAATATCACTTTTTATTGAAAACGCCCGTCTCTCTATTTCTCTGCACTCTGGTGAAACTAAGTATGCACAATTGACTGAGTGAAATAGCTATCTATTGTTTTCACACGACTCTGGAGATATACTCCTTATTCTGGGGGAGCAAAGTTGTCATGTTTAGGCGGTTGTCCGAGGCTGAATCCCTTCTTTCCTAACAGGGAAGTTCACTCCTCCCTGTTCATTCGAGAACGTTTCTAGTGACCTCTGAGCTAGCTGGCAAACCTAAATTAAGTTTAACATATTCAATAGATACCTAGTCGACCTCAGTCCTACGTCTACACTATCGTTTGTTATTCCAATGCGCAGAGCCTATTGGGAAAATAGGAACTACACTACAAAAGCAGCTTGAATTCCACCATGAAGAGACCATAATAATGATTTGATTGATGAATCCACAAAAGAAGACTGCCCCTAGATTGTCTTCCTAAAGGTATCTACAGAGTTAGGGGGAGATGTGTTGCCAATTGGGGCATCTCATAAAAATTTAGACTGGCCTCACACACCGCCCAGTGTCATGCTTCATCATCAGCTGTCGTCGCCCTCCAAAAACTTGGTTTGATAGAGGGCGGGCATACACCTGGAGACAGGGATGCACTTCTAAAACTAAGTGATGGACGTGGGGGGAGTGAAAAAGTGTATTAAAAACCATTACCCTGTTCTATATCCTACGTTTATTCAGTGATCAAAGGTATGGTAGTTAAAAGAAGTGGTCGGTGATATGGGACATTAATCTCCCCTCACCGTGTTCTAAAGTGTCGACATGTTTCTGCTAAACTGTCCCCGAAGGGTACGCAGCATTCTTCAGGACCAAAGGGGAGGTTATTACCTAGAGGTCAACTTCCCGGCACCTAGTGTCAGAAAAATGGACCTGCTACTAATGTGTGAAGGGGTTGTGAATTACAAGTACCCCTCTTGGTGTAGTAACCTAATGAGTGACTCTGTAGAAAAAAGAAACTAAAAGGAAAAGAAGCATACACACCAAAGTGTGAGTATGAATACAACAAGTATACTGTACCATTCATGCAGCGCCATACCTATTGCGCAAGTGGTTCGGTCTATATGAGACACGTGACATGTACACGTGTATCCTTGCAAACCAAAGAAAAGACTGTTTTTTGACCTTACCCTATAATCTAGGCTACTTGTTCCATGGGAGGGCAGAGGTGGAAGGACCTACTGAGACTTTCTGAAAACAAGAAGTAAAAACACAATCGTGTGGTAAAGATTCCAACATCCTGATTTAGAACCTGTTGGTTTGTTAAAAAGGACTCACAAAGTAGAACTACAAATATTGTGGCCTCCCAGCAGAGTGTAGCACCCTTACACACACATATGGCACATACCGCATCATGCATACTCTTACTGTCTATCTTCAGTGCTTCCAGCAGCTTTCCCTTAGGCGTCCTCCCGGTCTCCCCGTCGATGGAAACTGATGGGAAGGCTGGGGGTATATATACTGAGCTCAATTGGTTAATTGGTTCAGGTAATGAGCGGTAATTGAAGGTGTGTTTCCTGTGTCCTCCTAGAAGGTGCCTTGCCGCCTGGGGGAGGGCGTGTCCTGATGGCTGCGTTTGCTTCATGCCACTTGGATAAGGATAAGATGGATGCCTGCTCTTGCTCGTTTGTTTTGCCATAATTTACCTGGGTGATTCCCTTTGAATACTCTAGGTTAATACAAGAAAGAGCATTAGTGTTTGGGATTTGCAAACAATTAAGATAAAATGCCCCCCTTAGATCCATTAAGAAATGCTATGGTAATTTTACTTGCATGTAAATAATTGCTGATTTTGAGGGCTTGAAGTACTAAAGGGTTTTACGGTAGAGAAGCCTGAAAAAATCTTTCTTGCAGTGTGCTAAAGGTGCATTACAAGTTCCCATCACATATATGACTAGCAGCGTACACATTAAAATTCATAAGTCAAATCTTTTTCGGTTAACATAAACCATAAAAGTACAATTATCATACTATTTTAAAACTCAAAGAAATCCAAACATAATCATCCATATTAATCATTTAGCAATTTACAAAATTAAAGTACCCAAACATTTTATATAATCAATTAAATTTTTTTAGAAATGATAACCTCTAAAAGGAATAAAATCACATCATTGTTCTCACTGTAATTTCCCCACGTAAAAAGGAGCTGATGGTAAGGGTTGCGGATATAATAGAGCCGGTCATGTCTGTACAAAATTCATACCTTTTAGTATTTAGTACAAAATTCATAGCTTTTAGTTTACTTTTAGTAAAATTAGTTTGTTGCAAAAGACATAATACAGAAAAAGATAAAGTGTATCTTTTGTGAAAATTGATCACAGCCACAAGAGCACAATTTGTTCACAAGATTATATCCAGCCGGTGTGGCTGAAAATTGGTGAATAAGACTAAGGAGCTGATCACGACTTTGGCGGTCCACAATCCGGACCCCCGTTGCGCAGGTCGGGAGAACGCCGCCAAACCCAAGGCATCCTGACCTGCTGTATTATCATTTTACCACTGGGTAGGCAGTTTTGCGGTAGCTGTGCCACGGCCGTGGCATGCTTCTGTTCATGTAGAGCCTGAAGCATATGCCGCTGCAATGGCACAGCCACTTTCACATTGGTACACTGTGTGCCATGCACCATGTTATGCATGGCACACAGTGCACTCACAACAGTGCAAGCAGAGAGCATGCACTTTGCCCAATGGGCAAAATTGCCCTGGGGCCCTGTTTGGTGCCTCCTTTCTGCCTTTCCACCAACCTTTGCATAGTGGGGTCTCCACCATGACAAGGTTGGTGGAAAGGCAGGTTGTGATTGGGCCGACTGTGCTGGCATCGGCACCGCCTCCTATTCCTGTGGGATCCAGGATCCTGGCAGTGGAGGCTGTCTTGTGGCAGTTCTACCGCCACGGTCATGATCAGACAGTCAGACCGCCTAGAAAGTGGCTGTCACTGCGAGTACGGCGGTCCGTACTCGTGCCCTGAGCCTAAATAAACCTGGTTCATAAACATTGGTAATTTTCATTAGTCACCTATGTCAATTATGGTTCTATATACTGATTACTTTTAATCATAACATGATTCCACACATAAGACTTCACCAATTCCCTTGAGTGTTGCGCCTGAACCAACAAAATTCATAAAATGTAGTTTGTTCATTTTATATCCTCCTTACTTATGGAATCCGGATTGTCAAAAAGTCCAGGTCAACCTAGGGCGTAGAAGGTAGTCTTAACATAGTGTAACCATTTAATCTTAAGAGTACCTTCTAGCCTCCGTTTATCCCTGTTTAATGTAAGATCTGGTTTAATCCAGCGCGCAAGCCATTTGAGTAAAAGACGGAAGGCAATAAAATCAGAGATCTCCCCAAGTCCAAGCTCCTCGCGCCAAAATAGCTGGAGTACTCCGTGGAGCAGACACAGATGTCTAGCAAAGTTATCTTCAACATATTGTAGATCTATGGGATCCACTTTCCCCCAAATATTGGAATGATCGGTCACTGCTGAAACACATTTAGCCCTATATACCTTTGAATTTGTCATGGCCTACTACCTACCCTTAGGCAAAATTTGAAATGACTGAAATAGACTTTAACAGGAGTTGTTTTAGTTTCCAAACATGGTGCAGAGCCTCTCTTTTATCAAATTGGACCCCATAATAAGAATAAGTTTGTACGCTCGTTCATTCCTGGCCTTGAATAATTAAATACCTTATCTTAGTTTACCTTGGACTAATAACCATTGTGCGAGATTTACTGAAGTTGTTAGAAAGGTCCAAGGAATCCATAAAGGTTACAAAAGATTTGATAAGGTTCTTAAAAGCAAGGGTAGTTTGACCAATCAGAATGGCGTCATCCTCTTAAAGAAGGGACGGAATTTGTCTTTTTCCAACGTATTGAAGACCCTTAGCCCCCTTACACAATTCCTCCCCCAAATTGTTAGAATATTGCGGAAACGTTCTGTACATTTGCCTTCAGAGCCATATCTTACTTTACATTTGTTGGTATCTCTGTTTAGATTAATTTCTTGAGCCCCCCCCCCCGCGCCCCATTGAAGCCTTTAAGGAACACAACTTATCTCTGCTCACCTTATCAAATTCAGATGTAAGGTCCATGACAGCAAAATGTAAACTTCTTTGCTTAGCGGTAGAATATTTGCTTATAAGGAGATGGAGATTCTAGCACTGATCCAGTGTACCCCTGCCAGCCCGAAAGCCATATTGTTAATCAGAGATGACGTTATTATCCTCTGCCCACCCTAAAAGCTTCAGTAAAACCACTTGTCCTATTACTTTCATTGTAGAGTCCAGTAAAGAAATTGGTCTGTAACATGGGTCACTCTTATTCCACCTTTTAAAAACTGGGATGATGATCGACTGAGACTAAGAGGAAGGAATACCTTCCGTCGAAAATTAATTGAGATCTGGCTTAAAATGCTGGCCTGTAACACTGGAGCCATTTAATATGAATCTGGTGGGACCACTATCAGGCCCCAGGGGGTTGTTATTTGTACCCAGGTTACTGACTCTCCCACTTCTTCCAGTTTAAAAAAGATGACAGAGTAATCCTCCATATAGCTGATTGCATTTACAACGGCAGGTTTATTTACTGGATTATATTGAGCTTCAAAGTGTTTTTCCCAATTATTGGGTGTGATGTGTGAACAAATTACATTCCTCTCAGAGGGTGTGAAGAATGGCTGTTAGCTAAATCCCCAAAACATTTTCTTTCATCAAGCCTACTGGCATTGGCTACCTCTCCCATACCTCCTCTCCTAGGTATTGCTTTCTCTACGACATTGCCATTTTATTCCTTAGCCGACAAATGCTTACACCATCCCTATCACTTGGAACCTTTGTTAATTCCCTACACAGTGCTGTATTTGCTCTAGAACACTCCTCCTCAAACCATCTACAAAGGGAAGTAGTGATGTGTGAGCTCAGGCTAGTTAGACTATTACATAATGTCGTACAAATACCTGTGAAGGGCATTTAGAATTTCAGTACTTGGGGTAACATCTGAGAGACAACTCTTTACCTCCACCTTAATGGTAGCAATAAGATGTTTAACTGGAAATAAAATATTTCAGTCAAGTTGTCCAAGTGTCAAACGTCAGGCCTTTTGAACTCCTGACTTAACACCAAACATATCGGATTGTCTTCACTAAACCCACTACACCTAATTTTAAAATCCTGTTGAATGGGGGCCAGAAACGTTGAGGTAAATATAAAATCTTTATTTTAAATTTTTAAATTGAGTCAGAATGAATCCGATCATATATCCAGTACTACAGAGGGAAAGAAATGCTAGGGGTCACAGCCCCCTTGACCAACAATAGGGTGCAAATAATATAAGAAAGCATGATATAAACAACTCATAAATCAGACAAAAAGAGGCCACCCAGGTACCATAATACAGAAAAGAAAGAATTGTTAAGTCTACAAGGAACTTACTAGTATTACTATATAATCTCAGTGGCGGCTGGCATGTTCTAAGGGTGGTGAGCACATAAAATAGAAGGCACTTATATTTTCCACTAGCATGACGTCCTCCTCGATCCATGTCGAGGTAGGCAGGCTCCCGACTCCCAAGCCAATCCTGGTGCTGCTCTCGAGAGCAGCGCTAGGATTGGTGGGAGCACCCTCTATCAGCTTTCAGAAGAGCACTGGAGGCCTTTGCTTTCTCTAACCACCTGCCTAAATACAGCTGGGTTAGAGAGGTTTAAAGTGTTGAGTGTGAATGCCTTGCTGGCTGTTCGCAAGGCGGCCAGCCAAAGAGACATGCGCTTTTTAAACCCAAGAGGATAAAGCTCCCAGCTGCCACTCAACAGCAATGGCCAACCAGCAATGGCCCGCCCAGTCCTGAGGCTTAGTTGTGGATGAGTCGGTTGCTCAAAATAAAATGGTAATAAATAAATGTTATCACTATTTTATTTTTCAGCTCTGGCCTGGGGCTTTTGTTTATGGGGTGACCCTCCTTCGCTCAAATGAAGAAGCCGCCCTGGATAATATGTAGATCCCAGTTGTACCCCATCCATGTTCTTTCAGAGTTTTTTTGAGCGAGCGCCGTTTGCTCTAGCGAAAGCCTGTTCGGAGTTGTGTATTTGCAGGATGACTGTCCACCATTCGGTAGCTCGGAAGGGAACTGCTGACACCCAAGATCTAGCCAAACATAGTCTGGCAGAAACAACAAGTTTAGACAAAAGCTGTCTTTGCCCAGTATCATATTCCATTCTATATCCTAGCATTATTTCCATGTGGGTAAACTGAACTTCATAACCTAAACATGCAGTGATTGAGTCACCCCTTCCCAAAACTCCTTAAGAGCGGGGCATGCACAAAACATATGGAGAATGTTGGCTGCTTGACAACCGCACTTAGGACCGCTAGCTTCATCAGCATTAGGATTCGTGCCCCACCTTATGAATTTCTCCGGTGTGTAATAAAGCATACAAATGGTATTGAATTGCTGCAATTTCAGATTTACAGAGTTCACTGAGACCTCCACACGCTCCAAGGCCTTCTGTATTTCTGTTGGTAACACCTCACAAGAGAGCAGTTGTTCCCTTTAGCTGCGAAAAAGGCTGCCATCAGTCATATACTGACAAAACCCTTGATAAATCATACTAATCAAAGATTGTCGACTAACTTTAAGCATAATTGACATAATGTCAGAGCCTTCCAGATCAATTAGAGCCTTACATCTAGAGTGGAAATAGTCCCTTTACTGCAAGTATTTAAAGAAATAAAGATGACTGAGATTAAAAGGCGCTTGTAGCCCAGCAAACGAGAAAAATCTATTCACATCAAATAGCTGCCCAACCCTCTCCACTCCTAATCTTGACCAAGCCTAACTAATGCGATCGTGAAAGACCCCTGGAAACGCCTGGCCCCATAGTGACGTATTTGGCACACATTTCCCACTAGATGTCTTCTGTATCCCTGACAAACTTAAGCCTTATCAAATTATAGTAGTAAGGGTCTGTTACTCTGTAAAGCAAAAAATAAAGAGCCTACATTTAAACCCTAATGCCGAGTGGTAACCCAAGACAGATCAATCCGGGTCTGCTAGGGTAAGCAGATTGCACAGACGGACAGCAAATGCTGCCTGAAAACATAGCTTGAAATCTGGAAGCTGCAGTTTTAATAAGCTTATTGCATGCCTAGTCTGCTTATAGCCCTAATACAGCTACTTATGGTATCTTCCAATCTCTTAAAAAAACAACTTTGGAACCCTAAGTAGGATTGCCCAGAACAACTATAAAAACTTGAGAAGGACATTCATTTTTATAATATTACAACTGCAGATAATGCTTATCGGAAACGTATTCTGGAACCGTAATTCAGAGGTAACTGACTGGAACAGGGGTTCATAGTTTAAATTAAGAATCTTATCAACTTGCGCACTTAATTTAAATAGGTGGCTGTGGTTACTACCAAAGAAATTGGGATAGCTGGCATAAAATTCAACAGCAATTGACTTTTAGGTACGTTCAGTTTGTAACCAGAAACCGTACTGAATCTCTTGGCCTTCTTAATTATACATTTCATGGCAGCTGATGATTTGGAAGAGTGGATAGCCACATCATCAGCATATGCGCTGACTTTAACTTCACAGTCTCCAGAAATCGTAGGCCAAATCCCAACATTCTCCAATATTGGATCTTTCATAGATTCACATGCTTGAATCATTCCCCATTGTCGGTTGTGGGAGTCCCACAGTATATCAAAGCAATCATATTAGGAGCATAGGCTACAATGGCACTAGACCATGAGTTT
This sequence comes from Lissotriton vulgaris, assembly GCF_964263255.1. NCBI lineage: Eukaryota > Metazoa > Chordata > Amphibia > Caudata > Salamandridae > Lissotriton > Lissotriton vulgaris. The sequence goes on along the minus strand of NC_141694.1, from coordinate 1,004,465,331 downwards.
AATAGCCTATCTATGACCTTTTATTAAAAAAAAGGACACCAACCAATCAGGCGACCTTACCCTCTAGAACCTTCCCTACAGTGACAAGTTCCCTCAGATTTTTTAGCACAAGTGGGAACAAATATAGTCCGAAAAGTAATGAGAGAGCTTTTAGAGGAGGGGAGTGAGTCGCAGGTGAATCTATGAAAGATACTAATACGGGAGAACTACAGTTACAGGTAAGTAACTTATTTTCTTCCTCTGCAGTAATAGCAAGTTCGGCTCCAAATAAGGAGCAATTAGAGGGGGGGAGATCGGGCACCCCTGGTGAGTGCCAAGGTGGGTCTTAAAAGGCGATGAAGCTATCCCGGCATAAACAAGGTTGGCTAAGGGAGACCTATACAAGGACTGTACCCATTTACAAAGTCGATCATGAAGCCCAAAGGCCCCGCAAACAGTCCCAGGCCACACGATCAAAAGCCTTCTCAGCATCTAATAAGATCATGGCAAACTTTTTCTCCATTCTCTCTGCTACATCAAAAGCGGCGATTACCATGTTGTGGCTGTTGGTATATCTACCTAGAATAAAACCATGGTGCTTTTAGAAACTAAGTCTGATAAGAGGGCAAACCATATGGCTAAAGCCACAGAAAAAATCTTTGCATCAGCATTGATCAGAGGGATGGGTCGGCACAAACCTATCTCTTGAGGTGGTTTACCCTTCTTTCCAAATACCGTGATTAGTCCTATTCCAGGTGGCAGGTACTTTTCCATACTCATCCATACACTGCTTTGCCCTTAAGAGTGGGGGAATTATAATACCCTTGAATGTTTTATAGAATTCCAGCACAATTGAGTCCTCTCCTGTAGCCTTACCTGGGGGCAGAGCTGCAAGAGCAGCTTCTAATTCCCCAACAGCAATATCTGCCTGAAATGTAAATGCATGAGATTCCACTAAGCATGGCAACCTGCTACCCTTAACATAAGCGATAAGCCCCGACATACATAAGTTTTAGGTTTGACTATACAATTCCCGGTAGAAAGAAGAAAACTGCTCTGCAATAGCTTGGGGAAAGAGTATGAACAGATCCGCCACTGCCTTTTATATTCTGGATCATACACCTAGCCTTTCTAACTGATATATGATGGGCATAACTCTGCTGACCCATTCCCCATATTCATATTTGAGTGCCTTATTTTTGGAGTAACTAAGTGCCACCTTCTCCCTAACGTTTTGACCCAACTGGGACAGTTTATTGGTGAGTTGGACATGAAGGGCTAGCTCATCAGGACTCCCAGACCTAATAACTAATGTGTGAGATATTTCCAACTGCAATATTGCCTAGCCAAGCTGTCTGACACGATTTTGTATGTCTTTGTTTTGCATAAAAATGAACTGCATTGTGATAACTGTATTATAAGCTTTCTTTGCGTCGCACACTACCAGCAGAAAAGCAGTACCTGTATTTATACCCAGAAATTCCGTAAGAGAGCTTGAAATAACCTTGCAATAGTCAGGGTTAGTAAGAAGATGACAAGGAAACAAACTGATTCCCCCATCCCCCGATAAATGTATTAGCAGTAATATGGATTATCAGATGTAACCTTGGACAGACCTTCATTTCCACGTTTCGATGGGAGCCCCTTTTTAATAAAAATCATGTCAATCCTAGAATAGTATCTGTGTGGAGGTGAGTAGAATGTACAACCTGGTATAGTAGAATATAATGCCCTCCAAACATCTATAAGCCCATGCAGCCAAGAAAGCTCCAGGATGGATGCCCTGGTCTTGGTCATAAGAGAAGAGACCCAGGGATTAGTTGAATCTGTAGTATAGTCAATCACACAATTAAAGTTGCATATTAATATTATCTCACAAGGCAATTCTAATAGATCCATACAAAGTGTGTTCAACGTCTCGGGGTCATCTACATTTGGCTCATAAACAGCATAGCCTACAAGTGGAGAAGCGTGGCTCAATGGTTAGAGTGGCAGACCCTGATGCAGAGGTCTGGCCCCGGACCAGGGTTCAATTCCCGCCTCGGCGGCTCTTGGACTCAATCTCCCCGGACCTGATAATTCCCGCCTCGGTGCCTAGTCTAATCATGGGTCCCACTCTGTGACTCTGGGCAATAACTTGCTTAATCTCCACAACGGCCCCAGCAGCGCTTGGATGCCTGGCTTCCCCTTGGGGGTGCCCAGGAGTGGACATCTCACAGGAAAGCCAGGAAGGGTTCCACAGCGGTATGAATACAGCGCTACGAGACCTCTCGGTAGAAGGCGCTATATAAATACAAACACATACAACTAGCTGAGCAATTGCCCAATAGCCCCTGGCATCTGAAGTAGTATTCAAAACCTTAAATTCTAAATTGCTTGCTGCCAATATGGCTGCTCCTTCGATGGGGCCAGTTTGCGACGTACTGTCAACAACATTGTAGCCAAGCTGTTTTGAGTAAATGATCTTTGTAAGCTATATGTGTCACTGTTAATGATATTATATACGGGCTATGCATTTTTATCTCCTTCCATACCAGCTGTCGTTTTCTGGAGGAATTAAGACTGGATACATTCCAACCACATGCACTTTAATCTAAACATCGTTGCATAATTTCCATCCCCAACAAAAGCATTCCACACAGGAAACATCTATGTGCGCACCCCGAATAGTGTCAACTCAAATTGCAAACTCTGATTAATCTGACTTATTTCACCTCTTTTGAACTCCCACCCTGCCAGTTGCAAGAATTTGTTCTGTATATCTCAGTAAAGAACCCCACCCATGACCACCCCCAACCTGCTGCAGAAGCCCTCCCCCTGTCTCTAACGAAGGGAATATTCTGCACCCTCAGGCTGTTGATGGTTGAGACAGCCCCAAAAGATGGCCACCCGGTGCCCCCTTGATACCCGCCATCCTCAAATGCTGTCCTTTGAAGCATAGAAAAATAGAACAACCCAATCTAGAGAGTGCGAACCTAGACTAATTATAAATTTGCTTTAGGTATGCAATGTCCATAATAAGATATTAGCACTACAGTAATCCAGGTTTAGATCACTTCATTGTCCCTTCCCTTGAGAATGCTGAGGGCCAATGTAGCATCCTGTTCTCTTTTTTTCCTTTTTTATTTGTCCTCATATCACCATAGCTCCTTCAAACTCACGCTACTAGACAATTGCTTTCCGCCTGCTTCATTTTCATTGGCCCCCACTGCACCGACCAAGCCAGAGCAGCACCACTGTGTAATCATAGGACCGCTTGTGCTGTCCATTCCCTAACCAACATACTACTCCACCTAGAAATATCGGACCATATCTTATTTGCCCAGCCAGGCTTACCCTGTGGGTCCAAATGGCAAGCCCAGTGTACCCCTTTGAGCCAGTCTGTTGCACGGGAAGATACATCAGTCTAGCTCTTACAGATCTCTCTCCTAGCTAACAACACAAGATAGAACAGGCCCCTCTGTACTCTGCTCAATATACTACGTAAAACCATATCCACTCCTATTCTAACTGACACAAGTCTTTGCTTGATATTGACTCCCAAGATATCCTTTACAACATTCTCCACATCCTCCCAAAACCCATTGTTCCCAGAACAAGTGATAATAACATGTTCATCATTATGTTTTAAAAGATCACACCTTCTACATCTGGGGGTCGGCTCCTGAGCAAACGTTGCAATCTTTTTAGTGGTCCAGTATGATCTGTTGCTGGTGAAAAAGTGGTTTCACTTAAGATTGTCTGGCTTAACCACAGAGTACAACAACTTCAAGGAGGTTTGGCAAACAAGTTGTAACTTAGTCTCCTGGGTGTTTCCTTCCCATACTGAGTATGGTGCCACCATTGTCCTATCCTCTGCATCCAAAATCTTCCGATACCAGACGGCAACCGTCTTACTTTTAGGTTTCACATCCAGTAAAATTTACTCAACTTCCCAGGCGATCCCATCTCCTGATAAACGCTTGCGATCCAAGAAGACCACTGCAGATATTTGAAGCTTGATGAGGAGCCCCCAGTCCTAGTGCTTAAAACTTCCCATGGTAGAACCTCATTCACTGCTAACAGCTCCTCCCAGTTACCTATCTCTGGCCTCCATAGTGGAAGGCTCAACCCATCCCTCAGAAACTCTGAGGTACCCGGAAAATCCCAAACAGGTGCAAAGTCAGAATAGAAGCCAATATCCCTAAAACCCTGACTCTAAGCCATATGCTCAGTGCAGTCTTTAAAACCTTTAGCTGTATTTTTTAAAAACATTTCAGGGCAGCAAACCAATGTAGGAACCCAGAGGATCCCTATTCCCTAATCATCTCTGCCAGAATCACCCCCCAGGTTGAGCTGTCTGGCTTACCCAAAAGCATCCTACAGTTTTTCAACTGAAAGGCCATGCAATACAGATTCAGATCCGGCAGAGCTAGGTCACCCTTCTCATGCCTGCGCCTCAACCTTTTCCATGCTAGTCTTGCCCCACCTGAAGCCCATATGAAGCTGGTTATTTTCCCCTGTATCTTATCTATAACTGATCTTGGAAATGTAAGGGGAAAGCAACTAACAAGATCATGTAAGCTTGGGGACAATCAACATCTTAATTACGTTCATTTGCTCATAGACCATCAAATTCTTCCATTTAGTGAATAATACAGCCACCTCCTTCGCCACCCTTTCTAAATTGTGCTGCGTTATTGCCTCCAGGAGTTTGATGATAAACAATGCCCAGGTACTTAATCACCCCTGTGCCTCCCCAGTCTAATCTACTACATTGCAACACATAACCTCCAACTTGGAAATGTACACTAAATATCCAGATAAAGCCCCAAATTCCTTTGCCAGCCTTTCCACCCTAGGGATAGCCTGAACAGGGTCTGATGTATTGATAACCAGATCATCTGCATATAGAGCGATCTTATTGCTAAAATAGGAGGAGCAAATATCAAACAGGCTAGGAGTCAGGGGCAGCTTTGCCGAGTGCCTCTGTGTATACCAAATCTCCTGGTTGGTGATCCATTAAACAAGATTTTGGCCAATGAATACTCATATAACTTCTGGACCCTTAGAATAAAACAGGAACTGAAACCCAATCTTCCCAAAACCTCCCACAAGTAAGCCCTACATATTTGGTTGAATACCTTAGCAGCATTTATTGTGACTACTGCGAAGGGCAACAAGCGTGCAGTGGCTAAGTCTATAGATCCATTTAGCTGCATAGTAAGCTCATGAATTTTCCGCTTTGGCACAATGCCCTACTGATCTGGATGTATTAGCTGGGGGACAAGCTTAGCCAATCTCATGGCCAAAATGCTTGTTATGCTTTAAAATCCATACATTCGTAGCTTCCTTCCACGAGTCTGGGATCTGCGCATTCCCCTGATATACTGAATTAAACTGTGTCTCCCACACTGGTGCACTCTCCTCCCTAAGAAGCTTATAAAGCAATGAGGGGATGGCATCGGAACTTGCCACATTTCCGTTCTTAATACTCAACAGGTGCTCCCTTATTTCCGCCTGAATAATCTGTGCCTCCAAACACTCTTTACCCTCCACTGTGGGCCCAGGGAGGTCAATTCCCCCCAACCACTCCCTAAGCCTATCCGTGTCTAGAAAGAGCTCTTCTGTATGCAGTGTAGAAAATAAGTAAACCAGGTGTCCCTGCATTTCCTTAACCTTGTTTGAGACAGCTCCCCGGGGATTAACGACTAGTTCCTTAATGGTATTCCTGGATCTTCCATCCCAGTAGCGAACCAGCCAGCTCCCTATACTCACTTTCTCATGCATCTGGTATGCCACCTTTCCCTACACCTCGTATCCAGCATGATTTTATTAATTTAACTGCGAAGATCTACATTCTCTTCTGGCCTTCTTTCCGCTTCAGGGGGCCTGATTATACTGAGAGAGACATCGGGGACAGCAACAACATCAATAGTGGGTGTCTCCATTTTCAAACCCTGTCTACTCATTTCCTCTTCAGAGCCCTCCCCCTCTATGCTCTGTGGCGCCAGTAAGGTCGTAAATTTAAAAAAGATTTGAGCTAGGGGGTTATCTTAATCTGAGGGGCGGGCACCTTTCTACCCCTTCCACCAGAACTCTTACTAGGTGACTTTGCTAATTTGGAAACAGAGGCTCCGACCCCTACAACTCCACCAAACATACATTGTTGCCCCTTCACTGCATTCTTCTAGAATATAGAAGTACATTTTGGCACAGGACTTAGCCTAGAAGCCCCTGTAGTCCAGGTGTGCAACAGTTTGATCACTCTTATACATATGAATGGGGCCTCGAGCCCACTGATCTTCCTCTGCAGCTTCCCAATCCCTCCTGCTCTCCCACTACTCCCTAGAAGCTGGGAGCTGCTGCATGTCTCTGTACATGCCGCTACAGTGGACAGGGAAGTTTTCCGGTTTATGCGCCGACTTGTGCTAGCACTGCCGCTGCCAGCCTGCGCTAGAGTCCCATGCTTCACTGAAGCTCTCACGTGGCTACCTCCCAATGTGGAATCCCTGTGCTGGGAATGCATCGGGAGAAGAAGCTGCTGCAATAGTTGCAGAGGGTATCCAGCCCGATGGCATGAAGATTGGAGGGGCATCAAACTTTTTGCGAGGTATGGGCTTCAGGTTGGGGGCAGCAGGGACACATACCACTCGAAACATTCCTCTCCTGGTAAGCCTGCAGCCTCTCAGTACTCGGCTGCCATGTCCCCCTTCTCTGATCGACAGCATGCTGTTCTTCTGTTAAACATATCTGGGTCTGCCCTTTATGGCTTTTCCTTAAGCCTAGCTGACTCCTGTAATATAACCCATGCCCCAACCGCCTTCAAATTCAATTTGTTGGGGTAGTTTCCATCATCTGTCCATCGTAGTCTTACAGAGATCTGAGCGGACAAAGATTGACATAGCATCTACTACCACAGGTGAAGCTGGGTGAGCTTTCATTGAAATTGCCGACCTCAACAAAAAATTGCATATGTATACTAAGAATGAGCGAGGATGCACCTAGTGGAATTAGAGGAGATCTTATTGCGGTCTCGATTTATAGGCAGATTATGTGACCTGTGGATCTGTGAATCCATGTCCCACTCATGGAAAGCCTTTCCAAACAGCTGCACTTTAAACTGCTGGTGATAGTCTCCCTTCCGTTATTCCGAACACCCACAGATTGTTCCTCCTCCGGCCATTCTCCAAGTCCTCAGTTTTAGTCTGAACCAGCTCCTGAACATGATTCCTAATTGAATTAACAGTGACCATTCCATCTTCTTCTGCATCAGCAACTCGTTGCTGTAATTCTGCCATTTCTGTAGAAAGAGCAGTCACTTTGCCAGCGACCTCAGCTATAGACTGCTCAATTGCCATATTGTCTGCTCTGACTTGTGCATAATACTGCTGTGCCTCACCCCGCTGAGCCGGTACCAGCTATAGAATTAAACAACATGGTATCTCCTTGGGTCTAATCGACGCACTATAGGCCTTTGCTAGGCAGAAAAAAGTGGTCTGTATCCAAACTCTCTCACTAGACAAAAATTTTGTAAATAAAGAGAAATAATAATGATAAGGGGGAATTTATCCTTTAAGGACTAGAACCCTCACTCACCCATGGGTGACATGCTTCATCATATGGGTTCCTCCTTACCAGTAGGAAAACCTAGTCCTACTGGGAGCTACGACTTCTTCACTGTAGATGAAGGAGCTCAGAGATGTTTTCATTAATGTGTAAATATGGGGAAAGGATGCTAAAATCCCATATATGAGCCTGAAGGTGTAGCGAGGGTGCAGCGCAAAAAGGAATAATGTGATAAAATAATATATGTAAAGTGAATGTTAACACTGCCTAGGTTGATGCACAACCACGATTGTATTCATGTGCTCTCCCTGACAGGATTAAGAAGCAATGCAAATAAGTAGCATAGATTTAAAACTACTATTGGTACAAGGTCGACATGTTTCAGCCATATGATCAGTATCCTGTATTGGTGGCTTTCTTCAGGACCAAAAAGAATAGACAATTGAGTTTGCTGCTACTAATATACACAGTGTGAATAGAAAAAATAATACAAAACCAGTATTCCTGTGACGTTAAATCAGGTAATACTAGGGGTATCCTCAATAGTAGGATAGTATGCCTCACCTCAACCTGACAGGCAGCTCAGGGAAGGAGGCCCTGCACTTTCCGTCGGTACCTCGTGGCAAACGGAGGCTGCCTCGGGAGGTGATAGCTATAGAATTGCCCGTAGGGATGGCTCATATGCTTCATTCATAACTGGAGAGTCTTCGAGAGCCCCAGGAGAGGCATAACTAGAGGAGTGACTAGCACCAGAGGAAGCTTAGGCTAATGTCTAGGGTGAAAACCAGCATCCGAGGAGTCTGCGGCACTCTTTGCCAAGGGAACCATAGAGAGGGTTCTGGTGTCAGAAGTAGGTTGTGGTTGCTATTCCCACTACTTTCTGAGTCCCAAAAATAACACAAGGCTTTGCCCTATCTTAGATCTGAGAACCCTCAACCGTTTCCTCAAGAATAAGTTCAGGATGCTCACTTAGGCTCGGTTTTGTCTGCCGTGGTCCCAGGAGACTGGATGGTAGCGTGGAACTTGCAGGACACCTATTTTCATATTTCTGTCCTGCCTTCCGATCGGCGTTACCTTCGGTTTACAGTAGGCCACTGTCAATTTAAATTCATCGTGCTCCTTTTGGCCTTACCAGTACCCCTCAGGTGTACAAAGGGATGTTGGTGGTCGCAGCTCATCTGGGCAGATCTGAGGTGGAAGTCTTACCCTATCTTGCCGACTGGCTGCAAAAGGCAGAATCACCCCAGGCTGTTGTCTCCCACCTACAGACTACGGAGAACCATCTGCATTTTCTGGTGTTCACTATCAACATGCTGAAGTCACAAATGGCTTCCTCTCAGACGCTCCCTTTCATCAGATCTGTTCTTGACACAGTTCAGTTTCAGGCTTAACTTCCCAAGCAGCGAGTCCAGGATATTCAGGCTATGATACCAATGTTTCAGCCCCTATCTTGGATTTCGTTGAGAATGACTCTTAGACTGCTGGGCCTCATGGTCACCTGCATCCTATTCGTGAAACATACAAGATGGCATATGCGAGCTGTGCAGTGGGACCTGAAGTTCCAGTGGGCGCAGCACCAGGGGAATCTCTCCCGACATGGTCCAGATCCCAGAGGGAACTGCAAAAGACCTGCAGTGGTGGTTAACGAACTGCAATTGGGTCAGAGGCCAAAATCTCTCCCTTCCCCAACCAGATTTCACAGTACTGATTGATGCATCACTCAAGGGATGGGGCGGCCCTCTGCGAGAAGTGGAGATCAGAGGACTCTGGTCTCAGGTGGAATCCTGACTCCACATAAACCTGCTCGAGCTCTGAGCAATGCGACTGGCATTGAAAGTCTTTCTGCCCTCCATCAAGGGCGGACTGATACAAGTGTTCACAGACAACACCCCCTCCTAATGTGGTACTGCAACAAACGGGGAGGAGTGGGCCCTTTGCCAGAGAAGCCCTGTGTCTCTGGAAATGGCTGGAGCAGCAAGGCAAATCCCGGGTGTTTCAACACCTGGCAGGTTCTCTGAAGGCCAGAGTTGATAAACTCAGCTGTTGGTGTCTAGCGGATCACAATTTGCATCTCCATCCGGAGGGCTTTTTCAGCTGTGAAGAGAGCCTTGGTTAGATGTGTTTGCCTCTGCAGATAATGCACAGTGTCAGCACTTTTGCCTGCTGGAGTTTCCAAGCTGGCTCTTGCTCTGAGACGCTTTTCATCTCGAGTAGAGCTCAGGTCTCCTGTATGCCTTTCCGTCCATACCACTCCTGTACCGAGTTCTCTAGAAGATCAGGGAAAAATGGGCCTAAGTCATCCCTATGCCTCCGGACTGGGCATTAAGAGTCTTGTATCCAGAGCTTCTCAGCATGAGTTTCATTCCTCTGATGAGGCTGCCCCTTCAGGAGGATCTTCTGTTGCAGCCATAGGGGAGGATCCTCCATCCGAACCTGTCAACTCAACGTCGTCTTGAATAGAGATTGAGCGGCAAACACTTGATACCTTTCGACCTTCCTTCCAAAGTCTGCAGTGTTATTCTGGCAGCCAAGCGTCTCGCCACCAAGACTGTATACGCCTTCTGGCTGAACAGATTTTATATTTTATTGTGCCGAATAGTCTAATGACCCTCTTTCTGCCGTCCTTTTTTTTATTCTTACCCTTGCCCAGCAGGGCTCTGCTCTGGGCACTCTAAATGGGTTACCTTTTTGGTCTGTCTGCTTTTTTTTTGCGGCACCCTGACAAACCCTTTTTGTTTAAGTGCCATGTTGTGAATAGGGTTCTTAAGGTTTTGTAAATCTGTTTCAACCCTCTCCTTTCATTATGCCTCAGTGGGACCCTCATTTGGTTCTCACTTTCTTAATGTATGCTCCTTTCAACCCTCTTCATAATTGTCCCCTTTGGCTGCTCATCATCAAGACAGTCTTTCTAGTGGCAAGAACATCTACCTGGAGGCTGAGTGAGCTGTAGGCTTTATCATCCAAGCCTTCCTTCCAGTCTGTTTTTCTAGAACAATTGTACTTTGCACTAGATCGCCTTTCCTGTCAAATTTGATAATACAATTCCATGTGGGTCAATCCATCACCTTACCCACTTTCTAAGCTCCTCCTCCTCGCTCAAACGAGGAGGAGCAATTCCACCGTCTGTCCCCAAAATAAGCTTGTCTTTGTATCTTGACCGCACACAAGAGTTCCGGATGGACGACAAACTGTTCGTGGGGTATGTTGTAGCCAGAGACTGATCATTTGGCACTGGGTCTTTCTCTATAGTAAAATCTGCTACATACTAGCTAAGAAGCAGCCCACTGGGGGCTTAAGGGTTTATTCCACCAGGGCTACCACTGCTACAACTGCGTTAGCCTGTGGAGTCCAAGTCATCGAAATCTGCCAAGCAGCATCTTGGGTGTCCCTGCACGCATTTACCAAACTGTCTGGACAATCAGGTCTGCAGAGATGGGCATTTCGCCCGTTCGGTTCTGCAGGACTTTTATGTTTAGAATTGGTCCTCAGCCCACCACCGGGGATGGTATTGCTGGTGCATCTATTCAAAGGTAAGGAATCTGCAGCTAGATGTCTCTATCGGATGAGCAAGTTACTTACCTTCAGTAATGCTTTATCTGGTAGAGGCAAGATCTAGCTGCAGATTCCTTACCGATCCATCCAGCCTCCCTGTTCTGCGGACAGAAATCTATGGTTAGGGATAACTCTTTTCAGGGCCCAAATTTGAACACACCAGTGTTAATGCACTTTATGGCTCCGCACTCCTCGTGTGGAAAGTCGTGAAAAGTAACTGGCTACTGTGTGCTGAGGTGGTGTCTGTATAGGTGACATGGATGTCAATTACAGCACGGGTTACGCCGTGCTGAGCCGATTGCCGCTTAAGGAAAAATCTTTCGGATACAGTCTGACGCCTGGAAATTTCAAAGGTAAGGAATCTTCCGCTAGATCTGGTCTTTACCAGAGAAAGCATTGCAGAAGATAAGTAATTTGTTAGTTATTCTTCACTAGCCCCACATTCCTATTCATCCAACTGTCCCTTTTTTTAGTACTCTTTGTTATCTTTCTTTTTCTTTTTACTAACTGGAGCTGTGGAGATAGGATTATTCACTGAGAATGATGAATGTCGGCAAAATCCACCAGGCTTGGTGTGCCATCTTTTGGTAAGTGGGGTCATTACGTAATATAGGCGGTCCCAAGCAAAAATCCCTTGATTTGCAATTGGGCGTCTGTAAATATGACCATAGGAACACCAGTTATACCCCTAATGCCAAGCTACTCCTCAACTGTATTAATCTCTTCAGAGAGGGCACCCACTGCAGAGGTCAGAAATGAAATAATTGAATAGGAACTGTATGGTTTACTCCTGGGTCACCTCAGGGACCGAACACAGTCCAGTTTTACGCTTACCCTTATTTGACTTCCGCACAACCTCTGCAATGAACCACACTGATGAAAAATCAAATTAGAGACAGGGCCCACCCTTGTTAGCCCTCAGACGGGCACAGACCGGCCTGCTCTTGTTGGCCCCGTCTTCGCCTGGGCACGTCTCACACCGCGGGGAAGTCTAAGTGCTTATGAAGTATGGTGCTCAATACTGCCCCTCATTCTCCTGCTCAGGGCTCTGACTTTGGGCCAATGAATTGTGAGGAATTGAGTCCCCCAGACTAGCGGCAGGCGTTCTGTGCCATGAGGAAATCAAAGCGCTTATGAAGTGAGGTGCGTGTTGGAGCCCCTCTACCTATTAAGGGCTCTGTGGATCAATCAGTTGTGAGTAATTGCCCCCCCCCCCCCCCCCCCCCCCAACGCACACACACACACACACACACAATCAGCAGGCGTCCCGTTATGGCTAGCCAAGAACTTCCCTCCCATTAGATTCCGCCACTTTTGAAGAGTTCATTTTCCCTGTTGTTACTGATGGAACTGTGTTAGGTGGCCTTAGCGGTGGAGATTGTGAATTCTAGAAGCTGTTGCAGGTTCTTAGAACAACATGTCTCTAAATATATCACTCCTATAACCATTACAGTTCATTCTGAATTAAGGGAAGACGGTTTCCCTATTCCTAGCTGCTTGCAATGTGGTCTAGCTCTCATTTACGACTCCACTTGCAGCTGCAAAGCTTGAATAAAGGAGTCTCAAAGGAGATGTTATTGCATTCCAAGAGGGGACATCTCCCACTTTCTGAATGTGGACTGAAGGCATCGTAAAGAAAACAATTGCATGGTCCCCTGATGTTCATTTTTTTAAAACTGTTTTGCATTACGTGTCAACTTCATGAAAGGAGTTGAAATATAGTCATGTTCTTAATGCCAATGGAGATCTTCTGTCCGCTGCAGTCCCCTATCTCTGGATTTGCAGCCATTGTCTAGGATATGTAAAGCCTGTTATACCTTTATATTATGCATGAGTGAGGATTCTTTTGAATCTACCGAATGTATTTTTGTCACTGTGACTGGTTTCATCACAGCACACGTTTCATGTTCTATAAACCTGTCGCTCTGCAAAAGCAGCTACTGCTATGTAACCCAATAATAGGCCCTAAATTCCTAGTCATTGATGATATAGGTATGACTATATTTTCGAATGTGTTCTCAGACAAATATGTTGTAAAATTGAGGCTGTTAAGGTTGTACGCTTGATACCGATGTATTCGTTCTTGCCCATGTTTATTACAGGCATTGAAATGCAAAACTCTTGTGAAAAGTAACTTTCTTGTCTTTTCACCACGTACCAGGCACTATAGTGCCAAGCGAAAAACTTGCAGCAAAATGTTACATCAATGACATAATTTTTTTTTTATTAAGGGTTTCTAAGTCCAATTTCTGTCCTGTTTCTTTCACACATGTACCAAAACAGCTCCAGACACCTTTTGATGGATTCACGGTTGAGTTTATAGTTCGATTGTTATTGGTTCTTTGGAAATGTTGTAAATAGGAGACCTGTCTGAGCCGTGTGTACCTGCAAAGAAATATCCTAGTGATCAGGTTTCACCAGGGTGCCCTGTTACTGTCAGTCTACGATCAGGCAGGTTTAGTGTTGAGGTGCTGTGCAAAGAGGAACGATGAAAATTACAAATGCATGGAATACACAGTCATTACAGGAGGAATTCTCAACATCTCCAATGTCTTTTGACCAGAGACATGATGGTCATTTACTGGACTGCCTGTGTTATTTTAAACCTGAATCCTGCATCCTTTGATGCCGTGCAGTATTCCTGGATTCACATTACTCTTGGTATAGGAGAAGTAGTTTGCAGTGAGATTTTTTTTCCTCTGCAACCACACTTGTTACTAATGATTGTTATTTGAGACGCATTGGAGACGTGCATACCTACTCGATTACTGAATCTAACAGCATCAATAATGCAGAAACGGAGCACACGTGCTGTGTCCTCTGTATAAACTCCCTAAGCGATATTCATGGTTTGGAGTGCTCTTAGAGAGATGCGGTAGGCTTTTTCACAATTGCATGTGCAAGCGTTGACAATCAACACTAACAAGGTTTCATCTTTCGATGACTAACTGCAGCAAAAACGTATGTTTTTAGTGGGTACTGTTGTATCATGATCTGAAAGCAAATATCTTGGATCTTTGGAAGACTGGACAACGGGAATGTGTGTGGTTATGTAATCTGATTTGTTGAATATCTGCTCTCTGTCTGCAGGCCCCAGGATTCTGCTGGTCCCGAATTAATACTACCCGCAAGAATTGAGTTCAAGGAAAGCTGTAAGTACATAGACCGTTGGGGTCTGTTTCTATAGTGTGCCACATAGCGTATGTATTAGTCATGTTGCTACCGTCTTTTTTTCTAAAGACTATTTGGAGCATTCTTGTATGTATTGAAATGTATACATCAAAAGGTGGGGACATCTGTAATATATTGTATTTGTGTGAGGGCTGTGACTCACAGGTACAAAATCAGCAAGTAAATCTACACCCCTTCACTGTCTTTTTGCAGCGATAATGATACTCCTTTGTCGATAGGTGCAAGCATTGTTTGCACTATCTTGTTTTCCAAAATGTATAATGATGTACTTATAATTGTAGTTGAAATTAATACTTACAATGGTTGCTTCGACTGCTTGTCCATATATTTATAGAATGCCTATTTCCTCTCTTCTACTTTCATCCATTGTGTTTTAAATGGTCTATTTGTCTACCCTAGGCACCCTTCCCTTTTCGTTATTTTGCCAAATCTTTAATTGTTTTAGAGTATAAGGTTCAAACGTTATTTTCTTGACATTCTCCTCAAATAGTTTTCTGAAAATTATATGAAACACTTGATCGGAATGGTAATGATCACAGTTGTTTCTTTGGGCTTTATTTTATAAGTCAGGTGATTATTTGCCGAGAACTAGTGGCAAGAGAAAAATCAGTATCATTTGATGAAGACTTAGATTGATGATTATCACCTCATCGGATCGTTTCTCCCCTATGAGAACGTTTAAAGGGATGGAATGACTCGAATCACAACTTGCTGAGTGAATTCCCCTTTCGGTTTATTCTTGGAGCACCACTGGGTTTCTTTTTATTCTGAATATAAATGCCACCCAGATTATCGTAGTCGATGAGAAGTCCCCAAGTTTTCGAAGGGGTGTAGCGGAGGAACCACTCGAAGAAATGCACAATCCTCAGCATGCTACATATGTGCGGGACAACTTGACTTTACATAATTACAGGATATCTAAATCAAATTAGTGTCTTCGTGTTGGAATGTGGCAGGCTTAAAAAACAAGCTCCTGAACCAGGATTGGTTAACGTTTGTATCTAGTCTTCCCATCCTATGTGTTTAGGAGACATTGGCAGTAGATAGCAGTCACCTAAATGATTATATTACGTATCACACCTCAGCAGTTCCTTCTACCATTGTTAGATCTAAGGGCAGCCTGCCTGAATTTATTTCTTCCCTATTGTTAGGGGTCTGTGAATAAGATCATCCTTGGCTTTCCTTGTTATCAAATCATTGGTTTAAAGTTGGCAAGGAGGTCACGTCTTCATACTGTGAACATTTATTGCAATTCCCTCAATGTGCTTAGAACAGGAATTATATTATCACTTAATAAAGAACTAGAAGCTCTGATTACTATAAAAGATCAGGAAGATGACATTTTAGCAATTGTCACTCTTGAAAAAAAGCAACTTTTTTTGCAAACGGAGTCTACTCCGTTTTGGAACTGTTTGCAAACAATTTTACTGGACGTGGGGTAGGTCAACAACGATTATATTTTGACATCTAAAAATGTGAGTACCCTCTTGGCGAATTTTATTACACATGTGAAAGGTATTAGTGACCAATTATAGTCTGGCTTTATTTGGGTTCTTGCAGTCAACCATAAATGCATAGTAACACAGTAAAACACATAAGAAATTTATCGGTAAAAGAGCAACATACGGCCCATTACAAATACAGTAAGGCCTAGTGTTTCAAAAACACACATAAAAAAATAACTGCAAGAAATATAAAATACTGAAGAATATTAATAACAACATGTCAATAAAAGGCTAAAAGCAGGTCAAAAACCAAGAACACATAAAACAAAACATCATACAGCCAATTATAACTGTTAGTTTCGCCTAAACTGTAAGGCATGTTCAAGAAAGGTGGCCACGCCAAAACAGACCTCGGGGTTTGGGAGGGAATGTAATACAATTTGTAAAAAAAAAAAAAAAAAAGAAAAGCTAAATTGAGCTAGAGTTTGCAGGGAGCTCTCGTCACAAGGGTAGACCTAGGATTTTCCTTTGGATTAAACTGGCCCAAAGGGAATGACATTTGATGCCTAACCTTTCCCATCCTAAACCTGGTAAGGACATCCCTGCCCCTTCCAGACAGCACCGTAGGCACATAAGGTTCCATGCCCAGTGTGGTTTGAACCAACAGCTACAATCTGATGGCAGGTTTCCATAGTTCGCACACCACCCTTTCTTTAGTCAGGAGGTCCTTAAAAGCAATTTTTGTCAGTTTTTGTCCTGCGCACTTATGTGGCTAGGTGAGGCAAAGATGTCTGGTTGTCTTTGATGTACCTGACCGACGGAATGCGAAGACCCGCGTCGCAATCTAGACAGCCCATTATAATTACCCTTTTCAGCGATGTTCGACACATTAGAACCACATTGTCTTCATACAGGAGAATGGGTACGCACCTACCCTTTCAGTCAGTGCGTACCTGCCCCTGACTGTCAGCACTGCCTCCACGCCATTATTGTATAACAGGAACAGAATTGGGGCAAGGACACATCTTGCCTAACCCCTCGTACCAGCCAAAAACTCTCAGCGCATTTGCCTTCTTGCCTAAATCTAACACATGCGCTCAGGTCATAATGAAAGACACTTAGGAAGCCCAACTGACCGGGTTCTAGCCCCAAGAAAAAAAGAACCTCCCAAAGTTTAGGTCTGGCCACGATATCGGAGGAGCATGCGAGGTCTATGAAAGCACGGTCCAGGCCATCTGTGGCCACGGTGTATTTAATAATGAGGAAATAGAGATTGAGACATTGCTCCTGGGTCCCCAGCCAATGTCTGAAACTGTACTGGACGTCAGTAATGGTATCATAATCCGTAGCCCAGTACAAGATCCTGCCCAAGACTACCATGCCAGTGGCCTTGATAGTGGATTTAAGAAGGGCAATGGGCCTTAGGAGAGGGCCTATCCCTTTAAAAACAAATAGGAATAATATAGTTAGAGGGCCACAACCTGGGCCGTCCTACCTTATTGGGCAAATTGGCATAGTTAGTTAAAATAGTGGGCCACACACTCACTTATATTTTTTATAGGTCCATGGGACACCTTCAGGCCCCAGGCTTTATACATTGGGCTGTTACGGATCGCTTTGGCCGGCTTCAACCATGCCAAGCGTAAAGGAAGGCCAGACCATGGGAGAATCAGTAAAATCATTTGTCTGGTAGACTTGCTTAAAATTTCCTTCCCATAAACCAGCACTTATATTTTCACATATGCGATTGGTGTCGGTTTGGTGAGTAGATTATGATTGACTGTTATTATTATTATTAATATTAATAAATGGGTTTTGTTAAGCGCAGACTACCCGGAGGCCTCGTAGCGCTGAGTATGACTGGGGGGCAAGTGAGGGCAGTGTGATTTAGGTGAAAAGGATGGTTTTTAATTCCTTCCGGAACTTTAGGAGGTTAGGTTCGCTGCGCAGGGAGGCCGGCAGGGAGTTCCATGCCTTGGCCGCATTCCAAGAAAAGGAACGGCCCCCCCATCTGGAACGTTTGACTTTGTTCTCAGTGGCCAGAAAGGCTGTACTGGAGCGCAGCGACCTGCGAGGGAGATATGGGGTAGCCAGCGAGCAGATCATTGCTGGTGCTTCCTTCCACATGGCCTTATGCATAAAGCACATTGATTTAAACAGTATTCTGGCCTTAATGGGCAGCCAGTGGAGTCTTTTTAGGGCAGCAGTCCATGAGTCCCGCCTGTTGAGGCCCAGCAGGAGGCGGGCTGCTGCGTTTTGCGTGACCTGGAGCTTCTTCGTTGTAGTGGCCGGAGCTCCAAGGTACAGCGCATTCCCGTAGTCCAAACGGGACAGAATGATGGCTTGCACCATGATCCTGCGGGCTTGTGGGGGGAGAAGTGGTAGTACTTTCCTAAGCATACGCATCAATCCGAAGCAGGTGGCAGATATGATGGTTGCTTGGTGATTAAAATTAAGATTGGCATCAAGCCAGATGCCCAGGCTCTTTATTTGGGGTTTGGACTGAGGCTGGGTGCCCATGCATGGGGGCCAGTCAGGCAATGGGCAGGGGATGTTTGGGTTCCCAAGAATCATGAGCTCTGTTTTATCGCCATTGAGTCTTAGATGGGAGGTGGCCATCCATTTATTGACTGCTACTAAACAATTACTGAGATTAGGCGGGGAGGTGTTAGTTTGGTTCAGGGAGACGATCAATTGAGTATCGTCAGCGTATGTGACTAACTCCAGGCCAAATGAGTGGACAATGTCTGCCAAGGGGAGCATATATATGTATGACTGTCTGCCAGAATAAACCTTACCTGTTCTGCAAGCTGTGACCAAGGTACACCAGACTTCCTCCTTAAATACTGCCTTCCTTCTGCTGATTGCTAATATGTAAGCCTTCCTCCATGACACAATCTCAGTCGGGGCACTTGGAGTTGCCTTCAGTGCCCACATTAAGTGTCTGTTGGCCTCCCAGCAGTTCTGTCAAACCAGGAATGAGCTTGACGATTAGTAAGGGGGGTTGGCTTCTTCAGGATACTCTTAATGATAAAGAAGGTCAAAAATATGTGTACTACTAACAAGAAGATAGATTAGATTCAAACAGCCGCCCTACTTGTTCCACACACAGCCTGTGCATGACTTCATGCATGTTGGTTGACTTTCAGGCCAGCCTTCGTGGCTTGGCAAGAGTTGAGACCTTCCCACAACAGTGTCTTGCAACCCTGGCTTTGGGCAGAGGAATGTAATAGTAAGCAGGTTGTGGCCATTGTGGGGGTAGTGATAACATTAGCATCTCGCACGCAGCCTAGAACACTCTTAAGTGTACAAAGATGTAATAGATGACAGTGGAGCCTGTTCCACTGACAAAGTGGAAACTGTTAAACAATGAGGGGCGTCCCTATCAAAAACATTACACAAATCGAACTTGACCAGATAGGGAAGTAGCACCTGACCTCTGTTATCACAAGGGTGGGATAGGATTGCCATTGAGTTCATAATAAAGGTAAACAATTCAGCCAGGGCTACCCCCCTCCTATTAGCCCAGTTTAACATTAATATCCCCAGCGAGGACGATCTGGAAACTTCCATCACATAAAGAGTGGCTGGATTCCAAATCAATTAGTGACCATCATCTCCTCAGTGGACATCATAACTAAGTATGCTGCAGACAGAACACCAGACCACACTCTAATCGGCGATATTGAGGTGGCCATATCAAATGGGGTGACCTTGAAGTGGACCAGGGTGAACTTGTTGGCTTCATAACCAAACTGCTAGCCGAAAACAGTTGGCCTTTTGAGGTCTACCTTAATGGGGAAGCTGGTGACCATGAAATCAAACACACTTTCTCAGAGATCTCTAGTGATGGGCAGACTGCAGTGCTCTGGTTATTTTGATAGGAACTGTTTTAAGCGGTACAAAAGGGGGTGGTGATGGACGGAGCATCTGAATCAATCAAACACTCACACCCAGTCAAAAGATCTGGGTTTAATCCATCACCGTTCTTTAGCCCACTCTGCCACCCCAGTTCAGACATGGCTATATGCAAATCAGTCTGACCCTGTGCCTCATGGGAACAGTGTAGCCCTAACTGCCAACCCATGTCTTCCCTGGACCGGAAACAAGCTTCCGAGGACCGGTTTCTGGCATTCCAGCCGTCTTCAGCCCGGCTTGCTTGAATCCAGTGGCAAAGTGAGCAAGGGACTCACGTCTGAGCATACCCTGCCACACTTATGGCGGCCAAAAGCGGGGACGGAGCATCTGAATCAATCAATCAAACACTCACACCCAGTCAAAAGATCTGGGTTTAATCCATCACCGTTCTTTAGCCCACTCTGCCACCCCAGTTCAGACATGGCTATATGCAAATCAGTCTGACCCTGTGCCTCATGGGAACAGTCCAGCCCGAACTGCCAAGCCATGTCTTCCCTGGACCGGAAACAAGCTTCCGAGGACCGGTTTCTGGCATTCCAGCTGTCTTCAGCCCGGCTTGCTTGAATCCAGTGGCAAAGTGAGCAAGGGACTCACGTCTGAGCATACCCTGCCACACTTATGGCGGCCAAAAGCGGTACAACAGGGGGTGGTAATGGATGGAGCATCTGAACCAATCAAACACTCACACCCAGTCAAAAGTCCATCAACTGTGCTTTTTGCAATTTTCACCCCGAGTGGGCTGGGTATGCTCAGATGTGAGTCCCAGGCTCTCCACATCACTGGAGTTAAGCTATCCAGGCTGAAGAAGGCTGATAGCCAGAAACTGGTCCTTGGATGCTTGATTCCGGTCTAGGAAAGACATGGCCTGGTAGTTCGGGCTGGACTGTTCCCATGAGGCACAGGGTCAAGGCTGATTTGCATATAGCCAGTGTCTGACCTAGGGTGGTGTGGAGAGCAAAAAAACGATGGATTTAGGCCCAGATCTTTGTACTGGGGTTAATGTAAGGCATTGTTCTGCGTTCTGTCCAACTGTGTTTTTTGCAATTTTCACCCCGAGTGGGCTGGGTATGCTCAGACGCGAGTCCCAGGCTCTCCACATCACTGGAGTCAAGCTATCCAGGCTGAAGAAGGCTGATGGCCAGAAACCGGTCCTTGGATGCTTGATTCCGGTCTAAGAAAGACATGGCTTGGTAGTTCGGGCTGGACTGTTCCCATGAGGCACAGGGTCAAAGCTGATATGCATATAGCCAGTGTCTGACCTAGGGTGGTGTGGAGAGCAAAAAAACGATGGATTTAGGCCCAGGTCTTTGTACTGGGGTGAATGTAAGGCATTGTTCTGCATTCTGTCCATCAACTGTGTTTTTTGCTATTTTCACCCTGAGTGGGCTGGGTATGCTCAGACGTGAGTCCCAGACTCTCCACATCACTGGAGTCAAGCTATCCTGGCTGAAGAAGGCTGATAGCCAGAAACCGGTCCTTGGATGCTTGATTCCGGTCTAGGAAAGACATGGCTTGGTAGTTTGGGCTGGACTGTTCCCATGAGGCACAGGGTCAAGGCTGATTTGCATATAGCCAGTGCCTGACCTAGGGTGGTGTGGAGAGAAAAAAAACGATGGATTTAGGCCCAGATCTTTGTACTGGGGTGAATGTAAGGCATTGTTCTGCATTCTGTCCATCAACTGTGTTTTTTGCAAGGAACTGTTTTAAGGCATACAAGGCACTGAGGAAGATACATCATGAGTCTTCAAGAGATGAAACAGAATTGGCAGCCTGCAGACAGATTATATGAATGTGCTGTCTGAGCGAAAGAAAGCCATTAAAGAGGAGGCATGGGAGGTGCTTATGGCTGATAGCGAACTAAAATATTGTGCCATCTTCTGGGAGGTAATTGATAAACTCTATTTCAGGAAGATGGGTGCCCCGTCTATTGAAGTAGTGTTCCTCCTTGGAGTGCGTCTCTCATTTTGTTTAAATCTGTTTTCATTGAATTTTTGGCTTACATGTACATGAAAGGCAACATACACTTATGTCTAACCTTACATTGGATCACTTTTCAGTGTTAGGAACTTGTGAATGGTACATGAGGTTGGGGCGCAACAGTTGCACAGAGGGCGTACCGGAATAAGTGTGAGTTAAGTATTCATCACACCTCATGAACGTTAGGGTTGCAGTGTAGTGTCCGCATGTTCCATTCAGTCCGGCGTATAAAGTCTTTCAGTTGAGTCCGTTTGGGCTGCTGAACAGATGTCTTATAGTAAAAAGCAAACAAAAACCACAACATAGACCAGTGCTGATGCCAGTGTAGGTGTAAGTGTCTCCGCACACCCCTATCCCTCCGTCCCCCCGCAGTACAACACAACAAACTGGGCTGCCTTCCCCCTAGGTGTCTATTCAGCCAGTCGAGTACAGGAAACAACGCATCACCTCGTGTACGTGACCCCGGCAGTCACCCACGGCTCGTCACCCCCTCCTCAGTTTGTCCCCTTGAGCCTGGTTCTACCTCCCGCTGAAGTGTCTGGATTAGTCCCTTCCACTGAGTAGCTATGGGCACTTTCCTTAGTCCTAGTGTCTCTTCACGCCGGATGGCAGCCCCCTCAGCTCTCGCCCATGCGGAGAATGAGTGTCTCCACGCTTGTACACCAGGCGGGTCTCCCTCCTTCCATCTCTTAGTGAGAAGTCTCTTGGCGACCACTAGCCCCAAGTCAAGGAACAGGAATGTCACTTTTGTGGCCGGTGTGCGGCGAAAGTGATGTAGCAGGTATGCAGTCCAGTCAAAGGGTATGTCACGGCCTGTGCTCACGTGTAGGGTTTCGCTGATGGCGCACCAGTATTCCTTCCCAGTATAAGAATTGGCTTGGTAGTTTGGTCTGCCCTGTTCCCATGATGCACTGGGCCAGGGTCAGACTAATTTGCATATAGCCAAGTTCTGAGCTGGGATGGTGCAGTGAGCTGAAAAACGGTGATGGATCAAGCCCTGATCTTTGGACTGGGTAAGAGTGGTCTTCTTAATTCAGACACTCTGTTCATCACCACCCCCTTTTCTGAATAATTTTTGTCCACCATAAGCGTGGAAGGGTATACCCAGATGTGAGTCCCTAGCTCATTGCACCATCAGGATTCAAGCAAGCCGGGCCGAAGACGGCTGAAATGCCAGAAACCGGTCCCCGGTAGCTTGTTTCCTTCCCAGTATAAGAATTGGCTTGGTAGTTTGGTCTGCCCTGTTCCCATGATGCACTGGGCCAGGGTCAGACTAATTTGCATATAGCCAAGTTCTGAGCTGGGATGGTGCAGTGAGCTGAAAAACGGTGATGGATCAAGCCCTGATCTTTGGACTGGGTAAGAGTGGTCTGCTTAATTCAGACACTCTGTTCATCACCACCCCCTTTTCTGAATACATTTTGTCCACCATAAGCGTGGAAGGGTATACGCAGATGTGAGTCCCTAGCTCATTGCACCATCAGGATTCAAGCAAGCCGGGCCGAAGACGGCTGAAATGCCAGAAACCGGTCCCCGGTAGCTTGTTTCCTTCCCAGTATAAGAATTGGCTTGGTAGTTTGGTCTGCCCTGTTCCCATGATGCACTGGGCCAGGGTCAGACTAATTTGCATATAGCCAAGTTCTGAGCTGGGATGGTGCAGTGAGCTGAAAACGGTGATGGATCAAGCCCTGATCTTTGGACTGGGTAAGAGTTGTCTGCTTAATTCAGACACTCTGTTCATCACCACCCCCTTTACTGAATAAATGTTGTCCACCATAAGCGTGGAAGGGTATACTCAGATGTGAGTCCCTAGCTCATTGCACCATCAGGATTCAAGCAAGCCGGGCCGAAGACGGCTGAAATGCCAGAAACCGGTCCCCGGTAGCTTGTTTCCTTCCCAGTATAAGAATTGGCTTGGTAGTTTGGTCTGCCCTGTTCCCATGATGCACTGGGCCAGGGTCAGACTAATTTGCATGTAGCCAAGTTCTGAGCTGGGATGGTGCAGTGAGCTGAAAAACGGTGATGGAGCAAGCCCTGATCTTTGGACTGGGTAAGAGTGGTCTGCTTAATTCAGACACTCTGTTAATCACCACCCCCTTTTCTGAATAATTTTTGTCCACCATAAGCGTGGAAGGGTATACTCAGATGTGAGTCCCTAGTTCATTGCACCATCAGGATTCAAGCAAGCCGGTCCGAAGACGGCTGAAATGCCAGAAACCGGTCCCCGGTAGCTTGTTTCCTTCCCGGTATAAGAATTGGCTTGGTAGTTTGGTCTTACCTGTTCCCATGATGCACTGGGCCAGGGTCAAACTAATTTGCATATAGCCAAGTTCTGAGCTGGGATGGTGCAGTGAGCTGAAAAACGGTGATGGATCAAGCCCTGATCTTTGGACTGGGTAAGAGTGGTCTGCTTAATTCAGACACTCTGTTCATCACCACCCCCTTTTCTGAGTAATGTGTGTAAACAGTGGCAGATCCATAGCATGTGGATGAGCCCAGTTCCAGGTTCAGCACATCTGGGGCACACTGCATCCGTGCGGTGAAAACACCTGTTGATCGCCTCCGGTGTAAGGTACGCCCTGTGCACGATGAATTGTATTTGTCTAAACCACATGTTCCTGGGTATGCGCACTGGACTCTTCAGTACCTGTTCCCAACCTTTGTCTTGTAATTGTCTCCCCAGGTCTAGTTCCCATTTACGTCGGAGGGGCTCTAGGGTAATCGCTGTATGTGTGCGCAGTGACACCGCAAACCAGCGAATCAGGTGCCTCCCACGCCCCATAACATTGAAGGTATTGTATGGAGAGATGCTGGCTAGGCTCCACTGACATGTCTCCCCATGTGGCGGTCAAGGTCATAAGCAGTGAGCGGTGTATGAGGAATTGCCCCGGTGGCATACCCTCCTCCTCCATTAGGGAGTAATATGGGAAAAGTGCGCCATCCTGGTATTTGTCTCCCAGGGTCTGTATGTCTGCCTCGCACCAGCGCGTAAGTGCCAGGGAGGTAAGCGCTCCTGTCCCAGTAGGGGAGTCCTCCAGCGGTATTGCCGGTGCATACGAAATCAGGCCTCTGGTAAGGGACAGGGTCCTGCGGTAGAATTTGTACGCCACCGCCAGAAGGAGCGGGGCTGGCGTCGGGGATTTGGTGGCTGGGTGGAAAAGCGCGAGTATCTGCTCTAGGGAGCGCAGGGGCAGTGTGGAGGCTGTATCATCCCGTCCCCTATCTGCAAGCCAGCGAGCTACCCACTGCAGTTGTGCGTCTAAATACTAGTGCTCGAAGCAAGGCGCGCAGCTAGCCCCCCTTGGTCCGTGGGGAGGTATAGCTTCGGTAGTGATAGGCTGTGTCTGCCACTCCCCCAAATGTGGTCCCTGAGCATTTTAGAGAGTGTGACAAAGAACGCTGCGGGGATATATAAAGGCAAGTTAGCAAAGTAGTAGAGCAGTCTGGGTAGGATCACCATTTTAGATAGTGCTACCCTGCCAGTAACCGTCAGCAGTAGCGTGCCCCAGAAGCGTATCTGCGACTTGATGGCCGTAAGAGCTCTCCCCAGATTGCCATCAAACAGATCAGCTGGTTGACGGTATATCTGAATCCCCAAGTAACGAAATGTGTCCCCCTGCCACTGCACTCTCGCACCGCTGAGGATGTACCCCGAATCCGGCCTCCCCTCCCCAAACACATGGAGGCAGGGTTTGTTTACTTTCACCCGGAGTCCCAAAATGGCGGCAAAGTCCTGCAGAGTGTGGGCTAACTTGGCTGGGATATCCTCAATGTCTCTTACGTAGACCAACAGGTCTTCAGCGTATAGCGGCACCTGGTGTACTGCGTCCTATAGGGGTATGCCGTCTCCTAAGGTAGTGCTCAAGGCCGCTGCTAGAGGCTCGATTGCCAGCGCAAACAGGAGTGGCGACAGTGGGCACCCCCGTCTGGTGCCCCTACAGGTCGCACGGCTTCAAATATGTATGGACCTAGCCGGACCCGAACTGCAGGATTCTTGTACAAGAGGCCCACCATCTGCAGGAACCTCATTCCCAGGTATTAACGCAGCAGCAACGCCGACCGGTAACTCCATTCCAAGCGATCAAACGCTTTCTCCAAATCTAGTATTAGACAACCTGCCCTCGGCCACTCCTGTACACTATCTGTGGCCACTCTGAAGAATCTCCGCGTAATGTGCCTTTCTCTAATGCTGTTGTGTAGAGTGTGTGTAAGTGTGGCACTAGATACTCCGGTAGGCATTGTAGAGTTCAATGGACAGGCCGTCTGGACCCAGCATATTCCCGGATGCCAGAGATGCGATTGCCTCTCCCATCTCCTCCAGGGAGAGGGGGCTGTCGAATGTTTCTTGGTGTGTTGCTGAAGCGGTGGGTAACTGAATCTGCTCGAGGAACCTCTCAAATTCCTGGTCTAAGTGGCGGCCTCCTGATTGATACAGTTTTGTATAATGATTTACCATGACCCTGTGAATCTCCCTTTGTGTGTATACTAAATCTCCCTCTGGTGTGCGGACAGACACGATCAGGGCGGGACCACTATCATGTTTCAACAGCCAGGAGAGCTGGCGGCCCGCCCGGTCTGCTGTGGCGTGCGTGCGGGATGTGTGAGCTGCATAATTATGACACCGCAAGCGCACTAGGAGTTCCGCTTGTTTCGTCCTGAGGGTCTCTAGTTGGGCCGAGTGTCTGCCCCCTCTTTCCCCCCTCGCGCTCAATGCGGGTAAGGGATTTCTCTAGCTGCCTTCGTATGCTTCATGTGGCTCCTAAGCAGTGGCCTCTAATTGTGATTTTGAGGGCCTCCCATTCCAACAGTGCGTCACTCGGAGTGCCTTCGTTGAGATTAAAATATGCAAGGATGGCTGTCCCTAGTGAAGCTCGAAATTCGGGTCTTCCGGCGCAGCGGGCTGGAGACGCAATGTAGGTATAGGGGGCCGATCAACTCCCAGCTGAGTTGAAACCACAGGGGGTTGTGGTCTGAGTGTGTCCTCCCTAGGTATTCCGATTTTACACTTGGAGTGGGTCTCTCATTTTTGTAATATTTACTCTGACCCTCGCTCAGAGACGGTCGGCCAGTTCAAGGAATCTCGTAAACATACAGGGCCTTTCTTTTTGGAGATTCACCAGCTCCGATGTGAAGTGCCTCAGGGCTCGCCGCTGAGCCCCACTCTTTTTAGTGTCAACGTTCACCTTTTTACAGACATTATTTGTTCATGGTGTTGTACGCTGATGACACCCAGATTGTTGTTTCCCTATCACCCAATACCAGCCTAACCTGGGAGACTCGGTACATCTGCCTGGAGAAATTGAACAACCAGATGACAACCAATTGCCTTACATTGAATGGCGAAATAAACAAGGTTATTGTTGTTGAAAATAATCCAGTACTGTGGGAGCACATTCTCTGGCCTTTGTGACTCGGTGACCGCCCATGCCCCAATATGTAAGTAAAGAGTCTGGGGTTACTAATGAATAAAGACTTGAACATGGCCGTCCAGGCAGAGAAAGTGTCAGGGACTGGTTTTGGTCTCTTGAAAGCCCTTAGAAAGACAATCAAATGGCTTCTTATGGTTACTCTGAGAGTAGTTGTACAAAGTCTTGTTCTTACGCGCTAAGACTGTGGTAACCACTGTGGGCCTACCAAAAATACAGTCTGCGTGTCCGGATTTGGCAAGCCTTCACTGTTTGCCGGTGAAGAAAATAATTGAATTTAAGGCTTTATGCATTACTCACGAGGTAACATATGTATATGGCCCACACCTCCTTAATCACCTCATCATATCATATAATAGTACGAGAGAGCTAAGATCTAACCCTCGCTGTCTCCTGGTAACCCCCAGAATCAAAGAGCGAAAGACAGAGGCTGATCGTTTGGGTATCTAATGTCTAACTTCCTTCCTAGTCACCACAGATCCAACAGCAATTTAAGTTACCGGAAGCAATTGAAGACCCCCTCTTCTCTTAAGCAATACACTTCATCCTAATGATTTTTGGTCTCAAACCAGCTAAATGCCAACAGTTTATAGTGGGTGGACGTAAACTTGGCATAGACTAGATAATTTTCATACCTGGGAGTTTAATTTGATGTCCATGGGTCCTGGGAAAGTCTAATGATCTCCTGGACACTTCAGTTTGGTAGAAGCATTACTCAGATATACAACAAAACTGGAGATGAAAATGTGTAAGGACATGGGTATTATCTACCGATCTAAATGTATTTCTGTTGCAACATATGGGGAAGAGTGTATGGGGCTATGTTGATGTTAAATATCTCCTGTTAAGCAAACCTGCTTGTTTGAGAACATTGCTGACAGTTCCATCATCCTACTCCACCTATGTCAGTCATAAAGAAATAGGCTTGACTTTACTAGAAGATCTCATCAAGGTTCCCCCACTCATTCTGTGGTATGGCTATAGTCACAGCAAGAGGATCATTTTAATAGATTATTTGAGAAGTTGTCTGGCACTGGATCGAACCTTAGATATATTGTGGGTGCCATATATTAAATCACAGCGTAATAGGCTAAATAGTCTGGAAATTTTGACTAGCCGCAATTCCCCTACAGAGTTTACAAACAGGAGTTTAAGGCATTATTTTTACAGATGTTTGAAGAGGGCTGGTATAACGTATCATTGCCCCTTGTTGATAGGGCCAGGCCTACAGCCCTACCTGGAATGTTTAACATGTAGCTAAGAGAGATATTTTCTGACCAGGACAAGGTGTAATACATTCTTCCGGAGGGTGATATTTCTACAAAAGAATGTTTGGACCAGGTTGTTGGCTCTTTTCCATGTGATTGATCTTCTTTTAAAAAAAAAAAAAGAAAAGGAAAAGCACAATGCACTTTTTGGTTGTTGTGTATGTTATGCTTTGGTTAGAAGAACTGCCATCATACCCATATTGCCGAAATGTAACTTGAGCTATTGTAGATTAGCCATGATGCATCTCCAGAAATTAGGCCCAATAGAGAGCTGTGCCTCAATATTGTCTCTTATCTGGCAGGCAGTCCATGTGTGCAAACAGCTAGGAGGAAGTTGAGCAATCATTGGTTAGTGGTAAAGCCATGGAAAAGGTCTGAGGTTGACATTATGATGTAATTTCTGCTAAATATGGAAGTATTTCACAGTCCTAGTGAAATAGTTTTTTTTACTACTGTCTGTTTGATAAAAGCAGCTAAACATAATACATTGAAGATGTATAGCAGACGACCATGTAATATGGTCCTACATAGCTACTGAGAGGGGCTGGTTGCATGATCGACCATGAGGTCTAAGGATGAGTGGTGTGTATGTACCAGAACCTCAAGATGGCAATTTAGTAACATATTGTACAACTTACTTGAAATGTATTTATTGCGTGACATGTTCAGTTCATACGCTTTTATTCGGGTGTATTATACAACCATATAAGCAATGCACATAATCTTCAAAAGAACAATAAGACATAATAAAATACAAATCAGACCACATATACCTATAGTTAAAAGACAATGAGAATACATAAAACGTCAAACAAGATCATATATTCGTAATTTTGTTAAAAACAATGGGAAAAATGCATTGTGCAGTTCAGATTTTCAAATTTCCATTGTTTAAACAGTACAATACATACTTAGTATTTAAAAAAAATAAAAATAAAGTGCATCGTGCCATTTACATTAGTTGTGTCATAACATTGTCCGCATTAACAATCAGTGATTTAGGAGCAGTTAGCTATACCCTCTTAGTTATCAAACTACAATAGATTTCCTAATAGCAATAGAATGTAATAAATAAGATGCTACATGAAAACATAATCCTGGGCTGTCCAAAGAGATCAACAAATTCATTGCAGTTGTCGATCTTACATTATACTTTAAGAAGAAAAATTTCCTTATAAAAAGATAAAATTTCCAAAATAGTAAAAAGTGGCAGCAACTTTGTCGTGATATATTGTCACAAGGGCAGTCGGCAGAAGAACGCTTTTTCATGACTGGGAATGCCACAAGATGATGGACAATACCCAGCCGAAGGTGGGTCAAAACAAAGCGATGAGATGGTTTAGAAACAAAAGTTAAGTAGTCCTGGCAACCATCAATAAGACCCAATTGCTGATAGAACATAAAAGTTGGCTGGTCACGAATTGCTCTAAGACGGGTCTTTATTTTATAGTTAAGAAAAGAGGTTTTTATCTCTGATTTGGCAATTAAAGGTGCATAATCTAGTTCAGTCTGGGCATCATAATTCAAAAGGAGGCCATACCAATGGTGGATGTATTTTAGCCAAGGGATTTTAAGGCAGTTTTCTGATCTCATGCTGTCATTCATTATTGATTGGGTAAAAGCGGTCTCGTTCTTAGCCCAGATAGATCTCCTTAGGGGAAGCGGTCGAAGGGCAGCGAGATCTGTAATGTAGTTAATACCCACTTCACGGTGTATGAGTTCCGTTGAAGCTGATTGTGGAACACATAAGAGACATTTAAGAAAAGTATTTTCATCCTGCTGTACTAGATCAAATTGGCTGTGGCCCCATACCCCTGCACCGTAAAGGGCAGCGGCAACACATCTTGCTTTATAGATGGTTACCATGTCCGCGATGCAGCAGTTACCCAATTTTGTAGCAAACCTAAAAATCGCGTTGGTGTTCCTAGTCATCTTAGAGCGTATATTACCCTGTTCACACACCCATCTCCCCTTGCCTGCGAAAGTAATGCCTAAGTAACAAAAAGACTTTACCACTTGAATGTTTGAGTTTTTTATATGAAAGGAGCTATTTGCTTTAGGCTTCATGCCACAAGCCATAACAAATGTCTTTGTCTTATTAATTAAAAGTTTCCTATTTTCAATAAATAAAACAAACTCATCAATCAGACGTTGCAATCCAATAGGTGTACGTGACATTAATACTCAGAACTTTAACCTCTTTAACAAAGCACTTAAGACCCATCTTTTCAAAATGGTGTTGTAATTCTCTTTCCTCTTCTGTAGTGTTGCCTCTCCACAACTCCCCCATTGCGCCAGGATACTCTTGAGTAATTGAGTGCACTATAAAACCACCCATAACATAACATAATACAGCATCGTCTGCATATAATAAGATGGGTATAGGACTTCCCTCGACCATTGGGGCGTCCGCAGGTATCAATCTCAACGCTGCATCCACATGATTAATAAATAAAGAAAATAATCTGTGTGACATGTTAGTTTTGGTACAGTCAATGTGAAAACAATGTTTTTTTTAAGTATGGAAATTTATATTGAAAAAAGAAAATGAAATAGTGGACTGTAATGTGGGATTGTCTGTGGCTAAAATAATATATGTTGTTAAAAGATTTTAGATAAAACAGGCTTTGCTTAGCTACTAAATACATTCTGGCTTTAGAAATCAGTGACTGATAATGTAAATGTCAGCAAGTCCAAGCAAATTATGTGCCCTGATTGCAGTTACAATCTTCATCTTTTCGTAAGTAGGCTGTTAATTAAACATCACGGGGGGTGTGGCCACGGAAGCAATGGAGTGAGACGTGTCTCTGGTGAGCTCAGTTTCCCTGGGGCCCACTATATCGCAGCACAGAGCACCAGCGGCGTTTTGGCGGTCAGGGGCACTTGTGACAGCTCCCGGAGCATGCGGGGACGCACCTGACTGTTGCTTGCGAACCGGATGGCTGGATCCTTGGGCTGTCTGGGTCCATAGCGGCAAGCTGAGGTCGGTCGCCGCCATCTTTGTGCTCCTTTGGTGCCCTGAATCTGGGGGTTATTGACTGTCGGTGGCCGCCATTTTGCACCTTACCCGGCGGACCCCAGAGATTGGCGGCTGCCCTGCGGGCCTGCTGCACTTGCATGTTGAGTGTCTGGGGTTGGGCTGCCTTGTTGGAGCGTGTCCAGCACCCCTGGGCCAACGCGACCTGCCGGGGGAGGGGGGTCGGGGGTGGGGGGGGGGGGGGTGGTGACAAGCTATATTAAACTAGTCATCTTCGCCGCCCCTCCCCTGAGGCAGATCATCGCCTGCACCTGAACCTGCAGTGTTTGGGCTGGTGGGCAACGCTTGGCACTCCTGGGCCACTGATACCTGCCGAAGTTTGGGTGTCTGCGGTAGATCTGTCCCCCCACCCCGCATAGTTGCACCGGGCCTAGTTTGGCCAGGATACCAGAAGTGGACTTTGGCCTGATCACCCAGGGGGCCCCTTGGCGGTTGGAGAAGCGGTGGGTGGAGTCTTGTGGCACTGCAAATCTGGCAGGGGCCTAAACAGAGCAGCTACCCTGTGGCTGTGCCCTGTGTGGGGCTACACACCCTTGCTGGCTGCCGCACGACACCCAGAGCCCCGAGGGAACGTCATCACCGCCTGGCCCATGCTGCTGCTTGGACCGCCTGGACTTGACGGGGCGCCCTTCCCGCGGTCCCACGTGAAGCGGCCAGGTGGCGGGCCTTCTGGGAGGCTGCAGGCTGAACAGAAACGGGTTTACCTGCCGCTGGTGAGCAGAAGCTGGGTGACTCCTGGTGTGCCTGCGGCGGCTAGGGGGGAGCTGCCTTATCGATGACCACCCCGGTGGAGCTGCAGAGCACGAAACCCCTACCCTGAAGCACAGTACCGGGCAGTTACGGCCCAGAAGAGGGCTATGAGACTTTAACTAGACCGGTTGGAACACCCCAGAGCGTCTTTGAGGACAAGGAGCTCCTTCATCTGCTCACAATGCAACCACCCTAGCTTTCGGGCAGCAACAATAGTGATTTAGCGATCCTACACGTGTAGCCCTCTTCCCTGGGACTGCGATTCACTTGCAATGACACGCTTTAAGACACTCAAGGGCAATCCTGTAACATCCCTGTAGAACAAGGCCCTGCGGCCAGGGGACACAATGCAGACCTCTGCCTCGACACCAGCAGGGGGCAACCCTCAGCGCCCAACACGCAGGGATATATGGACCGCTTTCTACAGGAGGTACGGACGGACATCTCCTCCTTCAAAGAAGAGTTTGTCAGGACTCCGTGACATCCGTAGAGAGGTGACTGAGATTGGAGACCGGGTGGACGACCTGGAGCGAACGGTCGACAAGAGATAAGATCACAAAATGCTGCTGAAGCGCATCAATTCACTTGAAGACCAAAACATCGTGCTCCTGACTAAGCAGGAAGACCTAGATAATAGGAGTTGCCACAACAATATTCACATCCAGGGATCCTGGCTGGTGCGGAAGGCATGGACATTGTGGCCTTCACGGCAGAGCTTTTGCAAGGTGTGAGAAGTTGGCCTGATATATGATGTCTCCAATTCTGGGGGCACCTTGTATCAGTCCAAACAACCCTTATGGTGTCTGGTTGTAAGTCAACCTTATAGACAAGCTATCCTAATGGTAGCATGGACTAAGCAGCCTTAAAGGCTTAACTTAAGAGGTCGTGTTAAGCGAGCTGTTTTACCAATCACGATCCTGTAATATCAAATGAAAGGACACCACACAAGTATATATTATAAAAATATATGTATTTATTA
The DNA here is from genome assembly GCF_964263255.1 of Lissotriton vulgaris. Lineage (NCBI taxonomy): Eukaryota > Metazoa > Chordata > Amphibia > Caudata > Salamandridae > Lissotriton > Lissotriton vulgaris. Next base: position 1,004,432,260 of record NC_141694.1, on the reverse strand, counting down.
CTAGAATAATCCTCTGTACTCTTTGAGTGCAGAGGCACAAGCGTTTAAACAAAAGCACAGTTAAACATATGAAAGTTGCACAATTATGGATGAGGGCGGGTGGCCACTCAAACCATATATTAAGAAAGTGGTATAAGAGATACCAATTGAACAGTGGTTAGGCCTAGGGCCTAGGGAATCGCTGGGAGCAGTCGGGACTAGCAATGCTAAAGTCGGGAAAAGCCCGCGGGATTCGGGTGCAGCGCTTAAAGCAAAGTCAATGGTGCGTAAAAGTTATAAAGTTATAGTTTAGAGATACTTCCGCTCAACCTAGAAGGACGAAACTTAAGACACATCCACTAGAGGTGTGTACCAGTGTGGGAACACCGGCTTTGCTGAGTTACCTCACCCACAGGAAGCGGGTGCACAGGTGCGAAGTAGTGTCGGGTTTTGTCACGCAGGTTGCTGGTGCTTGGAGCTGAAGATGCTGCAGGTGTCGAGACGAGAAGTGTCCGGTGTGATCCAAGGGTGGATCGAAGTTAAAGATGATCTGAAAGCAGAGGGGACAGAGTCTGGGTCACTCAGCAGTGACCAGGGTGGAACCAGGATGGAACCAGGCAATGTCGGGCGCTTTCAGGCCGCTGACGTGTCGCTTCTCTCCGCTGCCACATGGACTCTGGGGCAGCAAGGATGACCAGGAGTGGATCACGAGCTATCCCACACAGGCTCTCGCTGTCGGCGGTGTCGGCTTCCGGATTGGAGCAAACAACCCTTGGCAAGGGCAACCCACGCAGGATTCGAAGATGGCGTTGCACTCGGACCAGGAGGGTCAGAGCGGGTGCTCCTTTTCAGGGAAGTGAGGGCAAGTCTGGAGCAACCAGAATCACAAGTTAGTTTTCAAGGTTCATCAGCACAGGGGCCACAAGCCAACGGGCAAGTGACCGGGCCAACGTGTTGAGCCAAAAGATGCAGAAGGGCCCCACGCAGCACTTAGTGAGTGTGGAGGGGTGAGCTTCGGTGCAAGAGAGGCTCAGGGCTGGGGCTTCTCAAACCCCAATGCACAGCTTCGAGGGTCACTCGTGGGCTGCACGGTCAGCGTCTTGTGGGCTTTCCAAGATGGCGGGCCCCACGCTTCAGGTCGCCTCCACGGGTCTCCGCTCTGCAGGGACTGTGGATCGGGCTGTTAGAAGGCAGGCACGCTTGGTCTTGTCGAACTCTGTCGCTAGAGTTCTGGCGGGAACTGCAACAAAGCAAACGTCGAGGTGCTGGATGGTGCCTGTTTGCACAGGGTGGTCACTCCTTGACCACAAGGGAGATTCATCAGTCTTCTACATCGAGTAGGATGTCGAAGGGTCCAGAGTTTCGTTTCATAAGTTTCAGTCAGGATAATCTGAGTGCTTTGGCACTGCTCCCATTCTTATACCAATCTAGGGGGCTGGATTACCTGCTAGGTCCCTCCTATGGGTGGGACCTAGGAAGTGGGTGGTTACACCCCTTTCCCTTTTTCCAGGGTTGCGCTGGGACTGGGGCTGGTGTGCCCCAGAACTGGTTTGACCGGATTATGCAAGGGGAACCTTGTGCGCCCCAGGCACTGTCTGGTTTCTTTCAAACCTCCCTGCTACAATCCACTATCTCCTGTCTGGGGTGGTGTGACACATCCCAGCGACAGGAAAAACTTTGTCCAGGCCTCCTCGGCTGAGTTTCGGTCAGCAGCAGGAGGTCAGACTCGTGTCTGTGGCAGAAGCGTCCATTTTGTGATGCTGAGGCTCTTTTAAAATCAACAGCGTTTCAGTAAAGTAACATGTCTTCTCCCTCTAGAGGGGTGGAATGCTATACCCGTCGACAGGACTGTCGAGGGGATAGTATTCCAAATCGTATGACACCTTACACATGTTTTGATAAAGCCAAACCAAAGTTAACATATAACCGCGATGGATTATAATGCACTTAATAGTATATGGTATGGCATTATCCCGGAACAGCTTAGGGAGTTGTTCCCGACAGCTGCAGACAGGCTCAGCTCATGCTAGAGCACCATCTCACGTTAAACCACGCACTCTGCCTCCAGGATTGTTAAGGCCTGCCATAGGAGTGACTCATAGGTTTATATGTGTCCAGATATAGGTTTAGATATAGGTATACTATATCTAAGCAAGAGGTGATTACACCAACTTGCCCCAGCTGAGTGATCAGCCAGTTGTGTCAATTCAAGAACCAGCCAGGGGTGGCAAAAGTTATGCTGCAGCCCCTGGTAGGCCTTGGATGCACCCATGCCCTTGGCACCTATAGTGCACTATATAGGGGCTGACAAGGTGTCCAGTACCAATCAGGTTATGCACCTAGGGTGCATGGAGTCCATTTTAAGGAGTGAGCAAAGAGCCTGGGGCCCTGATTAGCAGGGAACCAGGCCAACTAAGTCGAAAACCAGCTAAACACAAGGCAAAAAATCTGGGGTAACCATAGTCAGGTGTCCACCTTTTTACATAAGGGGTCCGTGGAGAAGATGATGCATCCCCACCCACTCTTGATTGAGCCCACAGAGTCTTCATGCGAATGGCATGAAAAGGCAGCAAGCCGGACATCCTGACCAGGGTGCACTTCATCACTGAGAAGGAAAAGATTATGCAGGTGGCCTGCAAAAAGATAGCGATCAAGTTCCTGGGGCACTTGGTACAAGCTGCGGGCACAGGGTATCCGATACCAGTGGGGTCATCCCTTCGCACTCCTGTTTCAATGAGCGTGCAGATGCCGCTCCCTTAACTCGCTGGCAGAGGCCAAGATGCTGCTGGGCATAGCGGATGACCCTCTTGCATAAGAAAGCTCTACCTTCATGGGCGCCTCCAACCGTGATCTCGAACCCAGATGGACAACAATACCCCAACGTCACACCAATAAACAGCAAGCAGAACTATCCTTTCAGGCGGCAAAAAAGATGTAATCGATCACCTTCGCGCGCTTAGCAGGGGCCCACTCCTGCCCACTCCACTGCTGAATCTCCCTGAGGACGACCCAACCCGATCTATGCCATATCCGGTACGCTTAGACCTGGTTCTTACTGAGCAGCGATGCTAATTCAGCATTGAAGACAGCAACAAGATCTTCGCTCAGGAACTATAGAGGTAACTGGCGGGCCCCGGGGACATACAGGGCCTGCCTGCAATGTACTTTGACACTCCAACTACACCCCTAATGACCCACCTCCCAGAACCTTCTCCTGAAGAGAGTGACCCCTCCCCTGAAGAGGGCGACTCCTCCAGCGGCATCTGAGCACCTTGGTGCCGGTCTCAGCGGTCTCAGAAGGTCTTGCTGGGCCCAGTTTGCCTGCTGTTGGTTTTTATGTTGTTTTCATCAAATGCACATTGCGGCACCTGTAGCAATGAAAATTAAGTAATTGTGTTTGTGGGTGGGGGAGAGGAGTTATGGGCAGGCTGGTGCGCTGACATTTTTACACAGATGGGGGCTGGAGGCTCGGTTGTCCGGAAACCGGCGGAGAGGCACACACAGGATACGGGGATAGTAGCTGCGACCTATAACACAATATATATTGGCCTATCAAAAGGGGACATAACACATAACTTGTAAATGGCCACCTAATCATTCACCTCCCATGGGGAACACTAAACTATTCTCCTTAAATGTTCGGGGTCTAAACTCTCCAAACAAATATTGCGCTACATTTTAAACCATGACCCATGCTGCAGGAGACCCACCTGATGAAGGCAGACCTACACCGCATGGCGCATCTGAAGTATCCCCACCGATACTGGGCATATGCCCCCTCTAAGACCCTGGGAGTGAGGGTGCTGTGCAAGGCCAACTAATACACCTTCTTAACTCGTGTGATCGGGATGGGGAGGGCCGATATCTAAAACTGCAGCTACAGCGGGGGAATTGACAGCTGACGTTACTTAATGTTTATGCCCGAAACACTGCTCAGGACGTGCACATTAGGCGCGTGCTAGCTTTACAGCTCAAAGGGCGGGACATAGTGTTATGCAGGAACTTCAATTTAGTCTGGGACCCCACTCTTGACAGGAGTAACACGACTTTTCACAACACTGGGGCAATGTCGATGCACCTCAAGAGGGACATTGAAGAATGGGGCCTGGTGGACGCCTGGAGATACAACCACCCAGACGCACGGGACTACACCTACTACTCGCATGTGCACATTTCCGATTCGCGCATTGACTATGCCTTTGTCACACCATCCCTACTTACAGGCCTGCACTCAGCAGAACTCTCGGATTTCTCCATCTCCGACCACGCTCATCCCAAACTCACATGGGAAGATTGGTCCTCTCGACCGGCCTACCCGCCCAGATGGCACATGACCTTGCTTCTGCTGCGGGATACGGTAGATGTGGAAGAGATACAAAAGAGTATCACAGAATACTTCCAGCTCAACACCTCCCCGAGGTATCTCCACACACAGTATGGGATGGGTTCAAAGTGATGATTCTTGGCACAATAACATCTATTGCTATTGCTGGACGGAGGGAAGCGAAATCAGTAGAATCTAAACTCACTGCAGAGATCAAGCTTCTAGAGCGTTCGGACAAAGAGGCCCCTACCAGACGTATTAAAAGGCAGCTAGCCATATTGCACAGCCATCTACGCGCCCACTGCATGGGTAAGGCGGAGCGCGCTCTGCTGACTCTGCAGCAGAAATACTATGAAGGGGGGGATAAAGAAGGCAGGCTACTGGCTCGTAATCTGCAGCAGCGCCAGGCGAAAACGCAAATCACCAAAATCCAAACGGGTGCCACTTCTTGGGCGACAGCAGAAAAGGACCAATCCAAGGCGTTTTGAGACTACTATCAGTGACTCTACTCTCGGGAATACCCCTCTCCCGTGAGACTCCACTCCTACCTCGCTGACTGTGAGTGGGAATCCTTGGCCGCACACCATGCGTCTCCCCTTGACAGCCCCATCACAGCAGAAGAACGATGTACTGCCGTTAAGGGTCTAACCCTGGTCAAAGCCTCAGGACCGAATGGGCTACCTGTGCTTTTTTACCGCTCCTTTCTCCCACAGATGCAGGAACACCTCCTGCGTCTATATAATTCCTTCACGGATGACACAGGCCTCACCCCCACCATAGCAATGGCCGAAATCTCCCTTATCCCTAAGGCAGGCAAGGACCCGATGCAGGACTCCTCCTACTTCCCAATAGCCCTGCTCAATACGGATGGCAAGCTTTTTACAAAAATATTAGCAGCGCTCCTCGACCCCTACTTTCCTGGCCTCATCAATCCTGACCAGGTGGGGTTTATCTGCCACTGGCAGGGAGCGGACAACTTCCGCCGCATAGCTCACCTTGTCACGCCTGAATATCCCCATGTGCCTTCTTTCGCTTGATGCAGAGTAGGCATTTGACAGGGTAGACTGGTCCTATCTCTGCGCCGTGCTGACTAAGATCGGCCTTTGGCAGGACTTCTCGAAGATCATGGCATCGTATGTGGCCCCAACAGCTTGCATTCGGGTAAATGGGTGGGCTACAGGACCGATATCACTGTACCGGGAAACGAGGCAGGGGTGCCCACTCTCACCCCTGCTTTTTGCGCTAGCAGTGGAACCTCTGTGAGAGAGCTAGAGGAGATTAGGGCTTAATTCTTAGGGGCCAAGTCCACAAGATTAACGTGTTCGCTGATGACCTCCTGCTTACGCCAATTCAACCTGAACTTTCGCTCCCATGTGTGGTTGAAAGACTGCAGGCCTTTGAATCGGTTTCCGGCTTCAAAATCAATCTCTCTAAATCATTTGTGCTAAATGTCAATATTCCGGCTCCCGAGGCGAGAGTGCTGCAGGGCCTGACCCCCCTTTCAGTGGACGGCAGACTCCATCAGGTACTTAGGGCTTCAGATCACTCTCACGCTCGCCTCCTGGTCCTGCACAAACTGGGCGATCCTCCCTCGCTCAGTACTAGCCGACCTTCAATCAATCAATCAATCAATCAATCAATCAATCAATCATGACACTTGTATAGCGCGCTACTCACCCGGGAGGGTCTCAAGGCGCTTGGGGTAGGGGTTCGCTACTGCTCGAACAGCCAGGTCTTCAGTTGCTTCCTGAAGGAGAGGTGGTCCTGGGTCAGCCGGAGGTGGATGGGGAGGGTGTTCCATGTCTTAGCCGCCAGGTAGGAGAAAGATCTGCCTCCGGCGGTGGCTCTTCGGATGCGTGGTACGGTGGCGAGGGCGAGGCTAGCAGACCGTAGCTGGCGGGTGGGCGTGTGGAAGGTCAGGCGGTCGTTGAAGTACTTGGGGCCCAGGTCGTGGAGAGACTTGTGTGCGTGGGTGAGGAGCCTGAACGTGATCCTCTTGTTGACGGGGAGCCAGTGCAGCTCCCTTAGGTGGCCGGAGATGTGGTTGCGTCGGGGGATTTCCAGGATGAGTCGGGCGGAGGCGTTCTGGATGCGTTGGAGTCTTTTCTGTAGCTTGGCTGTGGTTCCGGCGTAGAGGGTGTTTCCGTAGTCCAGTCGGCTGGTGACGAGGGCCTGGGTGACCCTCTTTTCTGGTTTCGGTCGGGATCCATCGGAAGATCTTGCGGAGCATGCGGAGGGTGTGAAAGCATGAAGAGGAGACGGCGTTGACTTGTCTGGTCATCGAGAGGGAGGAGTCCAGGATGAATCCCAGGTTGCGTGCGTGGTCTGTGGGCTTGGGGGCGGTGCCCAGGGCATGGGGCCACCTGGAGTCGTCCCAGGCGGAGGGTGATGGTCCCAGGATGAGGACTTCCGTCTTGTCTGAGTTCAGTTTCAGGCGGCTGTTCTTCATCCACTCGGCGACCTCTTTCATCCCTTCGTGGAGGCTGGTTCTGGCGGTGTCGGGGTCTCTGGTGAGGGAGAGGATCAGCTGGGTGTCGTCGGCGTATGAGATGATATTGAGGTTGTGTTGGCGTGCGATGGTGGCGAGCGGTCTCATGTAGACGTTAAAGAGGGTGGGGCTGAGTGATGATCCTTGCGGGACGCCGCAGATGACTTCAGTGGCCTCGGATCGAAACGGGGGGAGGCGGACTCTCTGTGTTCTTCCGGCGAGGAATGAGGTGATCCACTTCAGTGCCTTCTCTTGGATGCCGGTGTTGCTGAAGCGTTGGACTAGGGTGCGGTGGCAGGCAGTGTCGAACGCTGCGGAGAGGTCCAGGAGGATGAGTGCCCCTGTTTCCCCGTTGTCGAGCAGGGCTCGGATGTCGTCGGTGGCTGCGATGAGGGCGGTCTCGGTGCTGTGGTTGGCTCTGAAACCGGACTGCTAGGGGTCGAGAGATCCATTCGTCTCGAGGAAGGCGGCAAGCTGTCTGTTGGCGATCTTCTCTATGACTTTGGCAGGAAAAGGGAGGAGCGAGATGGGGCGGAAGTTTTTGAGGTCGGTGGGGTCCGCTGTTGGTTTCTTCAGTAGGGCGCTGAGCTCGGCGTGCTTCCAGCTCTCCGGGAATGTGGCGGTGTCGAAGGAGGTGTTGATGATGTCTCGGAGTTGGGGTGCGATGGTGGAGTCGGCCTTGTTGAAGATGTGGTGGGGGCAGGGGGCAGTCGGTGATCCGGAGTGGATGGTGTTCATCGCACGGGCTGTGTCTTCGGTGGTCACCGTGGTCCAGGTGCGGAGGGTGGCGGTGGGGTGCGTTGGTTCGACGGTTGGGTGCGCGGATGGTACGCCAAAGCTGTTGTGGATGTCGGCAATCTTGCGGTGGAAGAATGAGGCGAGGGAGTTGCAGAGATCTTGTGAAGGGGTGATGTTGATGTTGCCGCTGCTGGGGTTGGAGAACTCCTTGACAATGCTGAAGAGTTCCTTGCTGTCGTGGGCGTTGTTGTCCAGTCGATCCTTTAGTGATTTCTTCTTGGTGGTGCGGATGAGCTGGTGGTGCTTGCGGGTCGCGTGTTTGAGGGCGGTCATGTTGTCAGTGGTCCGGTCGTGGAGCCAGGCTTTCTCGAGGGTGCGGCAGGTCTTCTTGGAGTCCTTGAGTTCGTCGGTGAACCAGGGGGCCTTCTTGCTTCTGGGTTTGCTGGGAGGGTTCTTCAGTGGTGCGAGGTCGTCGGCGCAGGCGGTCAGCCACTGCGTGAAGTTGCGGGCTGCTTCGTTGGAGTCCGGTGTGCTAGCCGGTGGGTTTTGGCTGAGGGAGGTGGTGAGCTGGTCGGCGGTGATCTTGCTCCAGCTTCTGTGAGGGATCTGTTGCGGGTGGTGGTGGATGGTGGTTTTTCTGAAGCTGAAGTGGACGCAGCTGTGGTCGGTCCAGTGAAGTCCGGTGGAGTGGCTGAAGGCGATGTGTGGAAACCCCTCCAGGTTGGTACGCATCAACATTATTAAAATGAACATCTTACCGCGGGTTCTATACCTATTTCAAGCACTGCCACCCTGATCCCACAGGTTGACATCCAGCGGCTCCAGGGTGATCCGCGGTCTTTCATGTGGAATGGGAAATGGCAGAGCGTAGCACGCTCACTATTGATGCGTCCGCGTGATAGAGGAGGCCTGGCATGCCAAAACCTACAGGAATACTATTGGGCAGCCCACTTGAGATACATCTCCGAGTGGGTCGTGCGGGAGAGTGAGAAGCATTGGTTCCACATAGACCATGCGGTGGCGTGCCGGCCATTGTGTGTCCTTGCTTGGCTCCCTAAATACGCCCGACCTGGAAGTGCGTGTGTCGCGGCACCCGCCAAAGCAGTCCTTAAGATCTGGGATAAAATTGAGGTTAAAAAGGGGCTAACTTCTTTTCCGTCTCAGACACCCCCATCACACTTAATCAGGAATTCTGCCCAGGCCTCCCAACACAGGCATTCATTAGATGGAACGCTGGGGAATGTCAGACGATTTGCGACTTATTTGCAGGGGATAACATTAAAACACTTGATGCATACCAATCCGAATATGCGCTGCCCTGCATTGCGCAACATCAGTACATGCAACTAAGGCACTGGCTCTCTGTCCCGAGATCCGTGCAGCGGCGATGCGCCCCTTCACCCTATTCAAGAAACTGGTGTGGGCCTTTGCGGGCACCCGTGGACTAATCTCTAAAACCTATCAGGTGCTGCAGCACTCTACCCTGATGCGTGCTCATAAATATCAGACTGTCTGTCAAGATGCCACCCCGGGAGGACTCTCTCCCAAACAGTGGGATAAGCTATGGAAGGACATCCTCAAAACGTATCGTAGCCTTGCCTCTTGTGAAACCGCATATAAGCTAATGCGCCAATGGTAATACACGACTTCTCGTCTTGCTACTATTTACCACACAGTCCTCAACCTCTGTTGGCATTGTGGGTAGGAGGAAGGCACTCTATATCACATATGGTGGTCTTGCCAGGTGATAACCCCTTTTGGAAGGAGGCCCTTGGACACATTAAGGGCGTAGTGGGGTACCGGATCCCACATTTGCAACACATGATAATACTAGGTATACGTCCCTCCACACTGGCGGCAATGACCGGGTCGGACTGGGCCCTCATAAGCCACTTACTCCTAGCAGTGCGCCAGCTTATAGCGTGTACATGGAAACCAACCTCGCCCACCTCAGTGGCACAATGGTTTGTCAGTGTGGAACATATTGGAAATGGAGAGACTCTCGCATAATATAATATAACATATACCGAAAAGAAATTTCAATGCATCTGGCAGTCACTGATCTTACTTATTGCTCATTGAGTTCACTTGCTTAAGCCCCCATTCAACTCTTTCCCAACGCTTGAATGGTACTTTCACTCCGCTTCTGCGAATGGTTACGGATGCACTGGACACTGCTCACCCCCCAATCCCCCCTCACTTGTTAGTGCATGGAATACACTAGACGTCCCATGCCACATACCGCGCAGCAGCTTGTACCGCTTCTGTTTAATTGTTGTTACTTGTTTTTCTCTTTTTCCTTAAATGCCACCCTGGCCAAAGGAGCACTCAATCATTCGAACGCATAGTACATCTGACACAGTGGATTAACAAACCCATCAAGGGATGCCTGGGGGCAGATATACCTGTTGGGGTGCGACCACGCTTCTCGACTCCTCATCTTGGTTGCACCATCCTGGGGCCCCTGAACACCGAAATTACATGCCCCGGACTATACTACATAATCACATGCCTTGCTCAGCTAGAAGGCCCTTCTGCAGCTTGTTTAGCCTGCGTGCAATATTTGGCTTTACACTGCCGACCCGAAGTGGTTGTAGGCGACTTGCTGTGTATTCCTTTGCTGATTACTCTGATGACTCTGTCAGTCTATTCGCTGCCGCCCAACCAGGGTTGTAGGCATCACGCTGTGTTCATTGCTTGATTGCCTTTAATAAAGTTTTTTGAAAATGAAAAAAAAATCATGCAGTGCTTATTCTCAGACCTTTGTAGCTACTCCTGCAACGTTTAGCACACAATATGACTGCTTGCAATTAGAATGCTCACGTTTGAATTAGCTTTCACAGATAGACTGCTAATTAAATAATGAGCGATAGTTAGGCTCATGGATGTTTGATGAGCCCCCAGCAATAATTCAGCTAGAATTGGGTCCTGACTGTAGTCTGACTATTACAGTTTTGATTTATCTTAAGCTTTCATGAAGATGTTGATAATTAAAGAATGAAAAACAAAGACGTTCTGCAGAAATATGGCTTTTTGCACTTCATTTTATGAAGAACTACTGTACCACAAATCTTTTATCATTCAAAATTTAAGCTTCTGTTGACATGAATCAAATACAGTATACTTATATTTTTAACCTCAGATGCTGGACTCTATCTCAAAACATTCTGAAAAAGAGACTCAAAAGTGATGGAAATGCAAGGGTCTTTGTTGTTCTTTTTCTTGACAATTAGTAGATTTGCAGCGGCTTTTATGAGAAAAACAAATCGGCTTAGGTGCTGAGCCAGATCCTCGGTGCAAAAATCTATAGTGTGAGCTGTAAATAGAAATCAGAGTGCACTTGTGTATAGTAACAGATCTGACGGCCAAAGTCTTGGCCAAACTATAAAGAACGAGGTAGGAAGTGAATTGGTAAGTCGCTGTATTAATCATCAAAGCATATCAGTTATAGAGTTTGGGCCATTCACTAGACTTCGTCTTCCCACAATGTACAAGATATCCTTAATTTGAATATTTACAAAAACAGTTTTTAGATTCTAAAGTTATCCTATAGCTTCGACAATGAGCACAGAATTAGATAGTTGTTATAGACCTGTTAAAGCGATCACCAAGAATTGTTGAAAATGTTGGTCAGAGAGAGTAGCCAGATGATGAGCGCACTTGAGGATCTGTAAGACTTCAGGACAACAGAACGGTACTCCCAGAGAAACAATCTCCACATCTTGGGAATACCTGATGGGGGGCATAGGGCTCCCATAAAAAAAGGTTTCTGCAATGATGGCTGTATACACTGACCCCTGCAGAATACATTTCTCTCTGTTTCGTTTATTGCATGTACTCCCTCTAGTGCCACCTATTTACTTGACAACCTCTTTCATGTCGGAGAAAGAGACTATGCCAAGCTAGTGCAGAAGCTGCAGAGTTCATTTGCTGAGATGAAGAGGATGAGGGCAGTGTAGCCAAATTGAAAGTGATTTCTTAACTAAAAAAATGTCTTTTGAACACCAAGTTCTGTGCTACTAGACAGCAGAACACAGAGCCCTCATTGGGATATCCCAGCAGTCACATGTAAGAAAATCTGCCCCGGAAAGCAAGGGAGCCATAAAAAAGAAGAGGCTCAACTAGAGAGAGGGAGGGAACGACCAGGGCTAGGACTTGAATGGTCTTTGAAGAGAGCCTGATTGCTGGAAGGTAGCCAGAGGCTGTTCTGGTCAAGAAATGCAGACAACTGACAATGCTTTAAATTCGTATGGTCGAAGTATAGGACACCAGGACCAAGGAGCCTGACATGGTGCATCATGCTAAACCACCTGCCCCGCAGGATGTGGCGAGAAAAGGACCTGACACCCCACTCCTATTCTATACGAACATGGTTGATCATTTGGGCACCAGCTGCAGGGGCAATGAGTACTTGGTCCTGAAGATTTTTATTTAAAGAACCTGCCTTGAAGGGATACCATATAGGATTTTCATTGTAGATTGAACAGGACAGTTATTTTTTTGAGGTGGGAAACAATAGATGCTTCACGCTTTAGGACCATAGGCAATTGGAGGTTTTTCATGTGGTAGTTTATGGTTGGGCGAGACTTGGGGGACAGGGATCATTGAGTAACTGTTTTTCAATGGCTAATTTACTGTGCCTTCTTTGCTAATTTTTGGCGGCTACAGGTAGTGCAGAGAGAATGGGGCTGCTGGAGGTGGGTGTACTTCATTTGAGGGGGGGGGGGCGGATTGCACTGGGCGGCTGGAATGGAGAGTACCAAGATAATTCTTTATAGGACAGTGAGGTGGGGAGATCTCACTGGGAGGGTCCTTATCTGAGAAGTAAATGAATTTGAGGACTAAAATTGAGTTGTCTCTCAAATACTGGAAACTCAAATGCTGTACCTAATGCTCCTCCAAGAGACACGCATGTTGGGGAGAGCAAATCTTACAATCTAAGGCTTTATTAGAACAGTACAGTTGCTTCCTAGCAGACAGATGTACTTTGACTGGAATAGAAACCCATCTTTAGTCTGAATGCACATTGCTGGAAAATATGATTCTTAATAGCATAAAAAATGTTGATCTTGAATTAATGTAACCTGAGGAAATAGTATGGATACAAAAGGTGACTGAAAACAAATAAAGGATTAAGAATTGAAAGTAAAAAAAAATGGCCCACCACCAATAGCACGTAAAGTGCATTTCTTGTAGAGGATTGTGCCCATCTGATCACATGGATGTAGTCACTGTGTGCAAGTGTGCCACTCGCTGAAGTGGGTAGACCACTTGCCCTCATGATGTATGCAGTTGTGGGCAGACGCAAAATGTGAATGACTTTTGAACGAACCAGTGGATGAAGAGAGCTGATCCTAAAGCCATATGTGTATGTATATATGTACCACATTTTTTATTTGGTATTTTTTATTTAGTGAGTTAGGTAATACTGACTAGCTATCTTTCTGTCAGACTTAATGAAATATAATAAAATTGCTTATCAAGGAATTTATACTTTACACACACAATTTTTCAGATATTTACTCCATAATTCAAAATGAGTCCAATGGGGGGAAACACTTTTACTACTAAACAGGTTCCTAATGGTTAATATTGCAGTAAATAGAAAAAACTGTGTGATTGCTAGTTTTGTTAGAAGTAATTATGATAATATGGACCCGAACATGGAGCAAAATCGAGAAGTGATTAATGGAATGCTTGAATCATCAACAGGTAATTGCTCAAGAGACATTCTAGTCGATCATTTATTTGCTCATTATGCAAAGCCAGACAGTGAGATACCTTATACTAATCAGTTTTGAATCTTGTTCCAAATGGAATGTTTATCTTGGTTGTGTAGGACAGGACTTGGTTACAGGGCCAACGACAGCCCAGGCCTTCCACCCAGAATCTGTGGAAGGTTTGGTGGGTTGGGCCTTTTGGCTGTAGATTTGATCCTTTGCAAAGAGTAGGGTGTGCTTTGAAGTCCTGTTTATAACATTCCAAGTAAGTCAAAGTTTAAGTGGATTGCCATAGATAATAGGGTCAAATGTACTGCACAGTGTCTACATAGAAAAGTCTGCTGTGGAATGTTTTACCTGTTAAACTGTAAGCAGTGTTTCATATTAGTGTTAATACATTTTTATATGTTTATGTGGCATTTCTTATTTAACACTCCAGTGCATGTCCTCCTCCTTTCTTTCTCTCCCCTCTCTATCTTCACTCCCAGCTGCCTCAGTTACCCTAGGCATCACTGTCTCTCAATTGCTCTGTCTCCCTCCGTTCCCAATTCTCTCCGTCACAGACTCCCCTCTGACTCTTGTGACAATGAATCCTATAGGGCTTGATGTCTCTCTCTACCCCCCACCCCCTCTTTCTCTCTGCTGCTGTCTTTCCTCCCCTCCAGTGCTGGAGTTTCCTAATGCTCTAGAATTACATGGCAAGTTTTGGCGAAGCTAATAGCAGCTGGAACCCATCTTGGACCATTTTGTACTCTGGTAGCCATCTTTGAACAAAATATCAATAATAATTTGCATAATTTATTACAGCTCTTCAGGATGGCCCTCACATTGTGTTTACAAGTAATGAGGCAGTCATCTTGGAAGTATACAGAATAATATTCCCAGATGGCCATAATGGCCATTCACTGCTGTTGGCTCTTTGCCAGTACTTATGCTGATGTTCTGACGGCATTGGCAAAACTAATACCAGCAGCTTTGGCAAAGCGAGACCAATTAGCTTTTCCAGTGCTTGTTAGATTTTATATTTTAACTACAATGTTGGTTTACCTCTAGTTTCCTGATATACTATTCATACATATTACGGAGACAGTCACATTTATGGTAGTTAGTCCTTAAAAAGTTATGATTGCTAATAGCCTTGGCTATATGTATCTAATTTGTGCAAAACTTAACAAGAAAGGTACACACACACAATTTTCTAAAACTGGCAAATGTATGCATTAGGATGGCAGTGGATCCAAGTAGCTTATGGATTGATGTAACTTTGTCCTATGATTTTTGAGCAAGTTATAAAAATAAGGTTTAAGACTATCTTGTTGGAAGAGTTCCTTGAAATAGTTCACAAAATGAAATATCAGTCTGAGCTAGGAATCTAAATTGAATGGGGCTGATGTCTTGTTGACCTGTTTGCTGGTTCAAAAACTCACTTGTGTGTGTCGGAAAAACTAACAAAGCTTTGCAGTGTTCAGTAAATCAATAAAACGTGTCACAACAGCCTTTGTATTTAAAAGTATGAGTAGGTATGTGGATGCAACATTGGAAAATTCAGGTAGTGCTGACATTAAATAGAAACTATACAATTCTTGTCAGATACTGGTGGAATTGAAATAATTAAGATTTGTACATTGAAGGAAACGGGGAGTTAGGGTACAGTTAATTGTCTTCTTTTCAATGTTGTTACTTGTTTACTCTTGTAGCCGAAGATGCCTTCTTGTCTGCCATCATCAACTATACAAACAGTTCCACCGTCCACTTTAAGTTGTCACCAACCTATGTGTTGTACATGACGTGTCGTTATGTACTGTCTAACCAATACAGACCAGACATCAGCCCTGCGGAGCGCACCCACAAGGTCATTGCAATAGTTAATAAGATGGTCAGCATGATGGAAGGGGTTATTCAGGTATGTTACGGTTATCTCTACCTTTTAAAATAGTTATAGCACTTGCTAAAGCTCCTGTTATTTTGCACAGAGAATAATTTTCTGATAGATAAAATAGTCTAATTTAAATCTGCTAGTTGTAGATGGATGTCATTAATATTTATCTCTGCTATAGCATGAAAGCATACAGTAACCTGATTCTGCATGCATATATGCTTTCAACTGTAACACAGACTATACTTTTGTGATTTGATCAGCTCTTTTGTATAAGCACTAGTCTTACAATTCTACAAACATATGTGAGTATGATCTAATGTAAGTTCAGCCCTCTGTTTCAATAAACAACCCCCTGTTGTGTTTTGCACTGCTCTTTTGTTGATGTGACTACAGTGTTCTTAAAAACGGATTAAATGATAAGGGCCTCATGCTCTGTTCGATCTCAAACCAGAAATGTTCACATTGAACAAAGTCTGGTTTACAATGGGGGGTGGAATTTGCTATGCGACCTTTGTGTTAATAGGACACACTGCAAGTTACCCATTCACATGGGGCTCAAACAACCTGCCTAGTGGTTATTAGGCAGGTTGCATTTTGCAGCTCCCTGTGAATTGCTGGAAGATAGGGATGATTTACTGCGGTGGACAGCAGACCACCACCCCTTCATTTGCTCTCCAAAACAGCAAACATTTTTTAAAGCAACACGTCTCCCTTAGTTAAACAGGTTCTGGTTAAGGACTAAATAAGGGCATGGACAAGATGGTGAGATGAGAGGATGTGGTTTTACTTCAGCTTGTATCCGGTCCCATGTGTTCCTGAGCATCCAAAGTCTATCTAGCCTGTGCAGAGGCTTGAATTTGTGGAAGGTGCCATGGATGATGACAGGGGCGACCTAAACTTCAGGGGAAAGGTGATGTTTTGCACTCACTGAGTTAGTAGAAATTAGATGGTGCGAGATCGAACTGCTGTGCGGCCAAGGTGACAGCAGCATTCTGTCTGTGACAGTAGAGGTCTCCTGGGTTTGGTCTGAAGAATACAGAGTGGCAAGTCTCTTTAAATGTTAGAGGGCTCAACTCACAGGTGAAAAGTGGGGCAGTATGGAAGGCCATGCTGGCGTCACATCTGGATTCAAAGTTTGTTTGCAGGAAACACATTTAATGAAACGTGAGCAGAACTGTATGAAATACAACACATTTGCTGAGGCTTCCTGCCCCTCTGCATATCCCAAAAAAATGGAGGTAGTAATGTTTTAATATTTAAAGGGAAATCTCTCTGCGCTGTTGTCAGAAATCAAATCTGTTGAGGAACTAATATTACAGATTATGTGGGGTTCTCCGGCTCGGTAACCAACGACGTTTGCTAAGATCTACTCTTCCAATACTGTCCAAGACACTTTTGGACTGGGCTTCTTGGCAGCACTTGCTAAAGAGGTGAGGTTGTATGCACAGAGTCTGGTATAGTGATTGAGACCGGTCATGCGGATGAAGGTGTCACTCTGGGGACATTTGGAGGCAGCTTTATTAGTAATAGGATCACACTTTCTTTCCCTGTGACCATCAGACCTACTCCTGCATGAATATATATATGATAGAGTTGAGCTTGTGCTTCTTCATGTGGGACATTTCTCCTATATAGCTGGGAATAAAGTGGGAATGCATCTGGCATACCAACTAATAGACGATAGAGGCGTATGTTAAAGAAATTAAGGAGACTCATTTTAAGAACGGGGAGAAAAAAGGAGGAATGTATTAAATAATACTTCTCTTTATGTGATTGGAGAGACTTCCTCCAGAAAAGCTTAGTAAATATTGAAGATCCTAAACCCATGGTGTGGTAGATGGAGAAATTCTAGAGACCAGTTTCGGAGGAAGAGGTGCAGATAGTAATCAGAACCCTTAGGTTTTGCAGCGTGAATCTTTTTCTGGATTCACATGCCGGGCATCATTCCGCCATCTAGAGGTTGGGTCCGGAATAGTCTTAGTTTTTTTCTTCTTCGTTTTGGGCGTTGTCGACAACCATTTGGTGCCAGGTATGTCCCCTGTTTGACGTCAGACAGCACCCTGGAGGTTGTTGTGCATGGTGGCCATCTTCAGATTCTTTTTTCCACTGTTGGGTCTGGAAGCAAGAAGGGATGCTCCAAAGTTTTCGGTAAAAAACCAGAAAAGATAAAAGTCGATATTTCGAGTGGAAAATTAACATCGACCGTTGACATCTCAACCGAAGAGCAAAGCTCAACTCCGAGAACGACACCCCTAATACCGAAGACATCAAGAGCCGACAAATGGCGAGGTAGGGGCCATGGAAAATACCCGTTTCAAATTATGCCCCGAGTGCCACCACGAATTCGCACAACATGATCCACACGACATGTGCAACCTCTGCATACCCAAAGACCATAAGGATAGACGGTGAAGCCTGCGCAGTGTTCCAGCTGGAAACTCTCAGGACACGCTGAAAGCAAAGAGAGGCCCACTATGCAAATTTTTCCATGGCATCGCAAAAACCTTCCATGACGGACCTGGGCTTTTCCAGTGATGAAGAGGACCAGGGAGTTCCAGCAGAATTGATGCACGAAGGATCGGGCGTCGAAATTCTAGAGGCAGAGTCTGAAAAAAAATCACGCCCATAAAAAGATGGCGATGGATACAGAGAAGACGACGGATAAGGTAAGACACCATACACATCCATTGGAAGCAAAGGACCACAATAAGAAGGCACAGCTTAAGGCAGCCTCTACGCCCCAAAAAAAGGTGATCGAAGGCCAGCCGTGATCCAAAGAACCCCACGGAACCCTAACCAAGGGACGCCGATGAGGAAATTATTGCACAAGGCGGCAAAAACAAGGATCAAACATGAACCCCCGAAGGGAACCGCAATGCCATCAAAACCAGAGGCAAGCACAAACAAGAAAAGAAAATCTCTGGTCTCTGACGCCGAGAGAGCACTTGAAGTCAACAAGAAAAGGAAATGGCGACAATCCTCCAAAAAAAGGAGTTTGATGCCTCCCCTAAGGAATTCCGAATTTGTAAGATCCCTGTCCCTGAAGCGAACAATGTCCAAGCCAAAGGAGTGGAAAATGCCAAAGGGGAAGAAGAGGAAATTCTCGAGGCACCTCCAACCCCCGAAACTCGCAGTGAAGATATCGAGGCACCAGAAGAGGAGGAAGCCTCTGAAAATTTCGAGGACACATGGAAGGGCCTCTACACTGAAAGCCCAGAGGAGGAGATATGCTGTTATCCCTCAAAGGCATCCCCACCAGATGACATAGCCTTCTACAACTGCCTAGTAAAAAAGACCAGCTGACGTTTTCGAAGTTCCCCTCGAAGAGGAAAAGGGAGACACATGCTTCATTCACACGTCCCTGCCAACAAGGGGACACAATACCTACCAATGCTACTAAGCATCCTGGACTAAGGCAATGAAGCCTTTAAGGAGCCAGCCTCAAGCAAGGGGGTAACACCAAGGGTCGAAAAGAAGTACAAACCCTCTTCCAAGGACCCTAAGTATATCCAGGGAAACACAGTGCCTAACTCCCATCATTGTTACCACGGCCAGGAGAAGAGCAAATGCCCTCGCTAACAGTGGCCCACCCCAGAGAAAGAAAGCGAACATATGGATATGGTAGGCAGAAAAATGGAAAAGGAAGCAGTGATGCAGTGGCGCATCGCAAACTCTAATGCCTGCTGAACAGGTACGCACAACAGCAATGGGATGACATTGAGGAGCTCATCCACAAGCTCCCCGAAGAGGACTAGAAAAGGGCTAATTCTATTGTCCAAGAAGGCAAAAACATTGCTAACTCATGCCTTAAATCAGCGCTCGATGCAGCAGACAGATGTGCACAGCCACCACTCTAACAAGGAATGCCTGGCTTAGAATATCAGGTTTTATGCAGGATGTTCAAACCTCCATCATTAACAGACCATTTACAGAGAAGGCAATTTTTCGAAAAGAAGTGGATGAATCTCTCCAGCAGAATATAAAAGATAATGAAACTGCAAGAGCCATGGGAGCCCTACAACAAAGAACCACCTTCAAAGGAGGAGGGTTTAACAGAAGAAAACCCACAGAAAGAGGAGCCTTCGTTAAAGGACAGCAAATGTCACATCAACAATAGGGTCAGGTAAATGGTCAACAAACGAGCCAGCAAGCAGGATACCTGGGTTGTCAACAACAACCAAAGCAGTCCTTTCAAGGAAGAGGCAGAGGCCAGCCCTCTAGAGGAGGAGTGAGTGGCTCTAATTGACCCTTGCAAAGGAAAAGACCCACACCCAACACCAGTGGGAGGCAGAATATCACAGTACCTACAACAGTGGCGAAAGATCACCACAGACAAGTGGATATTTAATTTGGTAAAATACAGGTATTGCATAGAACTGACAAAAACACCACCAGCAAACCCACCAAAAATAAGGAGGTACCTCAAGTCAGAACACATACAGTTAAGTCCAGAAATTAAAGACCTTCTTCAAAAACAAGCAATAGAATTGGTACCAGAACAGGACATTTTCAAAGGAAACTACTCCCCGTATTTCCTAGTCCCCAAACAGGACCTTTCACTAAGACCAATCCTGGACCTAAGGTTAATAAACAAATTCATCTTGACACCGCATTTCAAAATGACTACACTGCACGAAATAATCCCACAAATTCTAAAAGGAGATTACATGGCAACAATAGATCTCAAGGATGACTATTTACACATCCCCATGAATAACAAGCATTGGAAATATAATAGGGCTCGCATTAGGAAAGTTTGAGCTATTGGTCTAATACATGAATTTTTTAATAGTTCTGTGTTATTTTTGAAAATAGCTAAATTAATAGCTTTGTCATTTACAATGCCAATAGTTATAACTTTCGCAAATGTGACACCTATAGCATTTGTAATGCAACATGTTTTATATTTACGGGACTTAGATGTATTGATATTACAAATAACAATTGCTTTTAATTTTTTAAAATAATTAATACTTAAATAATTTATTTAATTTGTAATGGCAATAGCTTAAACTTTTGTAAATAACTTTTGGGAAGATTATGTTAAGTGTTTTTTATTGTGACGAAAATCCACGAACAGAAGTGAAATTTTAACATCTTTTTGTGATTTGTAATAAAGCTTGAAAGCTTGAAAACAGCTTGAAACATTGAAAGAACATATTTGAACCAGTGATGCTGTGGTGGTGCTGAGTGATGCTGTGGTGGTGCTGAGTGATGCTGTGGTGGTGCTGAGTGATGCTGTGGTGGTGCTGAGTGATGCTGTGGTGGTGCTGATTGATGCTGCTGATTGATGCTGTGGTGGTGCTAAGTGATGCTGTGGTGGTGCTGAGTGATGCTGTGGTGGTGCTGATTGATGCTGCTGATTGATGCTGTAGTGGTGCTAAGTGATGCTGTGGTGGCGCTGAGTGATGCTGTGGTTGCGCTGAGTGATGCTGTGGTTGCGCTGAGTGATGCTGTGGTTGCGCTGAGTGATGCTGTGGTTGCGCTGAGTGATGCTGTTGTTGCGCTGAGTGATGCTGTGGTTGCGCTGAGTGCTGCGGTGGTTGCGCGGAGTGCTGCGGTGGTGGCGCGGAGTGCTGCGGTGGTGGCGCGGAGTGCTGCGGTGGTGGCGCGGAGTGCTGCGGTGGTGGCGCGGAGTGCTGCGGTGGTGGCGCGGAGTGCTGCGGTGGTGGCGCGGAGTGCTGCGGTGGTGGCGCGGAGTGCTGCGGTGGTGGCGCGGAGTGCTGCGGTGGTGGCGCGGAGTGCTGCGGTGGTGGCGCGGAGTGATGCGGTGGTGGCGCGGAGTGCTGCGGTGGTGGCGCGGAGTGCTGCGGTGGTGGCGCGGAGTGCTGCGGTGGTGGCGCGGAGTGCTGCGGTGGTGGCGCGGAGTGCTGCGGTGGTGGCGCGGAGTGCTGCGGTGGTGGCGCGGAGTGCTGCGGTGGTGACGCGGAGTGCTGCGGTGGTGACGCGGAGTGCTGCGGTGGTGACGCGGAGTGCTGCGGTGGTGACGCGGAGTGCTGCGGTGGTGACGCGGAGTGCTGCGGTGGTGACGCGGAGTGCTGCGGTGGTGACGCGGAGTGCTGCGGTGGTGACGCGGAGTGCTGCGGTGGTGACGCGGAGTGCTGCGGTGGTGACGCGGAGTGCTGCGGTGGTGACGCGGAGTGCTGCGGTGGTGACGCGGAGTGCTGCGGTGGTGACGCGGAGTGCTGCGGTGGTGACGCGGAGTGCTGCGGTGGTGACGCGGAGTGCTGCGGTGGTGACGCGGAGTGCTGCGGTGGTGACGCGGAGTGCTGCGGTGGTGACGCGGAGTGCTGCGGTGGTGACGCGGAGTGCTGCGGTGGTGACGCGGAGTGCTGCGGTGGTGACGCGGAGTGCTGCGGTGGTGACGCGGAGTGCTGCGGTGGTGACGCGGAGTGCTGCGGTGGTGACGCGGAGTGCTGCGGTGGTGACGCGGAGTGCTGCGGTGGTGACGCGGAGTGCTGCGGTGGTGACGCGGAGTGCTGCGGTGGTGACGCGGAGTGCTGCGGTGGTGACGCGGAGTGCTGCGGTGGTGACGCGGAGTGCTGCGGTGGTGACGCGGAGTGCTGCGGTGGTGACGCGGAGTGATGAGTGATGACGCTGAGGTGGTGCGGAGGTGGTGCTGAGTGATGCTGTGGTGGTGCTGAGTGGTGCTGTGGTGGTGCTGAGTGCTGCTGTATTGGTGCTGAGTGGGAGATGGGGAGAGGGGAAAAAAGGAGAGCAGGGAGAGGGAGAGGGTAAAGAGCTGGAGAGAGGAGAGAGAGGGGGAGAGAGACGGAGACGGGGAGAGAGGAGAAGGTAGAGAGGGAAAGGGAGAGAGGGTAGTGAGGGAAAGGGAGAGGGAAAAGGAGAGAGGGTAGAGGGAGAGGGAGGGGAAGGGGAAGAAGAAAGGGGGAGGACTAGAGCGAAGGACGGAGGGGAGGGAGAGAGGGGAGGGAGAGAAGAGAGGAGAGCAGGCAGAGGGGGAAATGGGGAGAGGGAGAAAAAGGAGAGCAGGGAGAGGGAGAGAGCAGGGAGAGGGAGAGGGTAAAGAGAGGGAGAGAGGAGAGACGGGGAGAGAGGAGAGAGAGAGGGGGAGAGAGGAGAGAGAGACGGAGACTGGGAGAGAGGAGAGGGAAGAGAAGGAAAGGGAGAGAGGGAAGTGAGGGAAAGGGAGAGAGGGTAGAGGGAGAGAGAGGGAGGGGAAGAAGACAGGGGGAGGACGAGAGCGAAGGACGGAGGGGAGAGAGAGGGGAGGGAGAGAGAGAGGAGAGCAGGCAGAGGGGGAGATGGGGAGAGGGAGACCAAGAAGCGAGTTCCTCCTGCAAACTAGCTTGAAAAGCCAGAGCTCGGGGTATGGTGGGTTGAGTCTGCACGGGCACACCATGCCGAGCAGCTGCAGCCCTTGTCAGGGCGATGTAGTAAAAGTCTGTGGGAATCCTGTAAATATAGTACCTTTTCAATTCCCCTGGGACTGTACTTCATTACATGGTGTTCACAGCAACAAACAATATGAGAGTGGGGGCCAGTGACGGACGGCACGCTGTTCCTTTAAATCCTTTAAAAAAGCTTTTATCAGTACTAGCCTTCAGAATGTCAATCCTAGCAAACCAATTTTGATATTGAAATTACGAATTAATAGCACCCATAGGCAAGCAAAGTCTAAGAATGTATTATCAATGATTGACGGCCAAAAATACAAATAAGCTCTCTTGAAATAATTTCTCAATGTGGCCATCACAATCTGAAAAAAAGATCCCTTTCGCGTGAAAGTAGCACAGCAGATACAAAAATAAGTAGTTTTCTGACAATTTTACTCTACGTGGGGGTATTACAAAGAAAGGTTTCTCAACACCTCCGAGCCAGCTTGCAGTTGTGAATAAGTCCCTGGGTGGATAACCACATTACCGCACTGAATGGAAACGAGCTGGTTCGAACAATCGAGATCTGTTGTGGATGCCATAAGGAGGGGCAGATGGATCAAAGGAACCCAGAGCCCTCCCCAGTGGGCTATTTCCTATCCAATAAAGCGTTGCCATGAAACGAAATGGTAAAGACATTCATTTTGGTAACCAGGATAATGGTTCTGTGAACACAACGAGCTAGAAGAAAAACAGACTACAATAATGGGAAGGGAGAAGCAATATTGAAAGCAAAGGAAAGGAATTTAAGAAAAGAAGAGGAAAACAGGTCAAAAAAGCAGTAGGAGAAATAAGAGAAAGTAACACATGAAGGAAGAAAAAGAATAAAAAGTGTGAAGGTGGAGTGAAAAGAGAACGTTAGCAATCATTGACTTCATAAAGGCCCTTAACACCAAATAAGCGCTGTTCTTTATTTCTGTGTATTTATTTATTATAAAGCGCTGCGAGTCGCTAATAAGTGACATCGCGGTGCTATATAATGTGTTTCTTATGCAAGCCTGTCTTAGACATGCTCCCTTATCACCTTCGGAAAAAAACCAGTCACAATCCAGTTTATACTTCTCTGTGCACCTCTTTGTCTACGTCGAAATGCGCCTTGAGGAGATTCGATGTGAGCAGCAGCTCACCCATCAATTCATTCATTCATTCACAGAAGCAGTCTGATATGAATGAATCAATACGGAGGCAGAGCGCTGAGGGGGAGGCGGGCGCACTTCCTTTCACTGCCCCCCCTTCCCACCTCCCAAAAGGGAATAGGCAGAGAGCCCCCCCCCCCCCCCCCCCCCCCCCCCGGCCCACTCCAGGAGCTGAGCTCCCAGAGCCGAGAACCGCAAAACACAAACCAGAAACGAAACACCCAAAGTATGTCTAAACGCAAACGGGATAAAGTTTGTCGTGTTCCCAGTTGGCTAATGAACTGGGCCGCGTGGAGCAGTCACCCCACCCCCCTCCTCACCCATCTGTGTTATTGGTGAGGCAAGAGAGGGTGGTCTCGATTACGTTTTTCTTTAAAAAAAAAACGAACAGCATCTTCAGCCCCTCCCCCCCTTCCAGCCCTCCGTTAAACATCCAGTTGCAATAACTTTCGGAGTATTACGATAACCTGCGGAATTTGGAACAAATAAGGAAAGGAGAAGGAAGGGAAAAAAGACAAAACGAAGGAAGAAAAAGAAATAAGACGAAAACAAGTACAAAGAAAAAGAAACACATTATTGACATGGCTAAGAAACGTGGTAAAACATTTTATTAACAGAGCACACATTGGACACATATGGAGCACATGTGAAGAAAGAGAGAAGTCTACAACAGCAGAAGAAGGAGAGTCATACATGGCAAAACAGACAAACAAGTTTTAAAAGGAGACAGTGAAACTGAAAGTACGGCCGCCCGGCCGTGAATCATTAGGGGGTGAGAAATGCGCTGGGAGGGCTGCCTTTGATGTGGTAATGCGAGGCAGGCAGGTAGGCGGCTGGTGGCATTGTGTACGCGCTTTTTAGGGCTTGCGCTTGCGCAATGACCTAAAAAGCACATGCACTGCAAGGAATCGCCAGTGGTGGTTAAACTCTGGATAAGCCACAATAGAGCTTCGCCAGCTATGCGCAGAAGCGCATCAGCAGGCGAGCCCTAAAAACCACAGAAAATATCTCCGGTTCCTACACAAGTAAACACACTACCAGTTCAAGGTACTCTTTTTCGGGATAAAATCAGCACCACATATCTTCACCAAGTGCCTAGCCGCATTCGCGGCGCACCTGCGAAAGGATGGATTGTACACCTACCCTTACCTGCATGCCTGGCTTATAAAGGCAGACACAAAACAAACATGTCTCAACCATGTTCAAACGGCAGTCCACATGCTCCATTGATTAGGATTCTCAATACATCACAAGAAATCCTCCACAAAACCAGAAAGGGAAAATACTTTTTGTTAGGTGAAAGACTAAACTCGCAACTCGCACAGGAAAACCCTACCCAAAAAGGGATACACGCGATCAAACCAGAAACCTTCATCTACAGGAAGGGTCAGTCTCTGAAAGTGAGGAGAGTCATGAAGCTCATTGACATGATGGCATCATGCATCCCACTCATTCCTCCTGCCTGACTACATATGTGCCCCATCCATGAATGGCTTGCCAACAACTGGTCACCAGCCAAGGGGAGTTGGGAGGATCTAGTGGTTGTTACGCACAGGCTGCAAGCAGAAATACAATGGTGGGCATCCAACAACATAACTCAAGGGAGACTTTTCAAAAACCCAACTCCTTCTGTGGCAATCACTATAGACACATCCCTCAACGGATGGGGAGCGCACTTTAAACAACTGAAGGTACAAGGTCAGTGGAACAAGCTTGACTCCATAAAACACCTCAATTACTTGGAAATGAAAACAGTATTCCTAGCATTGAAAGCGTTCCAGAAACACATCCGCACAAGGACTGCCTTGATTCAAACGGACAACACCACCACAATGTTCTACCTCAACAAACTAGGAGGTACAAAGTCATTTCCGCTAAGCAAGCTAGCACAACAGATCTGGCAATGGCAATTTCTTAAAGAATCCATCTGTATACAATACATCTACCAGGAGTATATAACACAACAGCAGATCTTCTGAGCAGACAGAACAACTGCTCCTACGAGTAGGAATTGAAACACAAGACAGTACAATACATTGTCAAACTCTAGAGAACCCCAGAAATAGACCTGTTTGTGACAATACAGTACAAGAAATGCCAGTTTTGCCTTGAGGTTTCCTCACAACTTGTCAAAGGAGAATCCCCTGCCACTAGATTAATGAGGTGCAAAAACAACAATTGATGGACAGAATGCAGCACAATGTCATATGTTCACCCCAGTACAGAGATCTGGGCCTAAACCCATCGTTTTTTTGCACTCCACACCACTCCAGTTCAGACATGGCCATATGCAAATCAGTCTGACCCTGTGCCTCATGGGAACAGTCCAGCCCGAACTGCCAAGCCATGTCTTTCCTGGACCGGGATCAAGCATCATAGGACCCGTTTCTGGCTATCAGCCGTCTTCAGCCAGGATATCGTGACTCCAGTGGTGTGGAGAGCATGGGACTCACGTCTGAGCATACCCATCCCACTCGGGGTGACAATTGCAAAAACAACAATTGATGGACAGAACTAGATTGGTCAGGGACATTTGCATACTCTTTTCCACCAATACCTCTAATCCAAAGAGTTCTGGAAAAAGCAAGACAAACAGGGACAAACCTAATTCTCATTGCTGCACAATGGTCCAGACTAACAAGATACTCAAGTCTGCTAGAACTGTCCAAGGGACAGATAATCAAAATCAGAGCGGACAAGGACCTACTAACAAAGCAACAGGGGGCATGGCCAAGATGGCGACAGGAGCGGACGCTGCCTAAAGGAGCTCCACGCCCGCCCGCAAAAAATTTCTACGAGATCCTGCCTATCCGGACTCTACTTCCCCAGATTCTGCCCCCCATCCCCTTGAGGGGAAGGCGGCAGTCAAGTATCGAGGGGCTCTGATGGACGAGGGCCGTTTCGGAGGAGACTATGGACGGCGACCTGGGCTGGCGCCGTGCTGCTGGTGGAGGCGGTCATTGCCCAGTCGGGGCACTCCTGCCCGGGATATGCGGAGGGGTATATTCTTCCCACCCCCGCCTGTTTGGATCGAGTGCGACAAGGCGATTGTGTTGAACGCCGGGAAGGGCAGTGGCGGGCAATCTCGTCGGCAAGTCGAGGCCGTGGACCGGGGCCTACCTGCTCTCTTTTGCCCTTCCTCCTACATCCTCAAGACGGGCTGCATTTGTGCTGAGTTGCCGAGTGGATCTTGGTCTCTTTCGTCCCCTCTCCTTTCGGGCTCTGTGGGAGAGGGACTTGCCGAGGCTTGCTGCTGCGTCACTAAAGCAGCCATGGGGGAACTGGAATGCTGAACCTCACATGCAGCATTGATGAATATTGAGTGGAATAGGCTACCCACGGAGCAGGGTGCGAGTGACTGTTGGGATTGGACACAAGCCCCCCATACAAGCCAGAACTGAGTGCACATGGGGGGTATTACTTGAGCTGGTGAGTCGGAACTGGAAGGTCGCAGCATGCAAACAGAGGTGATTTGGCGATGAATATGGACTGAAAGTGGCTTTGCGATTCGAGCTCAGGTTCCGAGTGACACTGGCGGACTAGATGTTGTTGTTGTTGTAATACTTTATTCGATATATACATATCATAAAAGTACAAACAATTTAAACATAAAACGCACATCTAAAATATCATATTCGATTCATTTCATAATTTTAAAAAGATAAAAGAATATTTACATATAAAACACTTGGTTATATATAAAAAAAGTCGTAAGTCATATGCAGTAGCGGGTTTAGGTGACAAGTTAGAAGCCGCAGTCTAGCCTTCAATAGTTTTTAGCAGCCTTGATCGTATAAACCATGCTTTTGATAGATACTTAGCAATACCACATACGACAAACAGATATGCATTATCTGATGAGAGGATACGTAGAGCAGTCCTAAAATCTCACTCTCAACTCTCTACATACAGGTTTTAACCATCTTGCTCTTGGTTTTTTATACGCTGTACAAGCGAACCAGAAATGGGGTAAAGATTCGCTCATACATGGGCAGCCCGGGCAGGTATGGGAATGACTCCTCAATCCTTTCCAACCCTCCATGAATTTGTTCAGAGGAAGTACTCTGTATCTCATTTTCATGAAGAGCGACCTATCTCTTGGGATTTGGATAAAATCAAGGAAGGGTTCAAACTTCTTGGTGGGTTTTTGTTCCAAAATTTTTGTAATTAAAGACCCCCACTTTGTACTTTTTAATTCCTCCGCCTGGACCCATTCCCAATAGATTTTTTAAATAATTTGCTTATGGGGAGGGGATTGGGAGATCCAGAATTCTCCCAGCCCTAAATTCAAAACCAACTGCTTTAGTTTGTTTAGCCAGTGGATCTTATTTGAACTATTCAAGATGATCAACTTATCCAACACTAAGGCATAGTTCCTTCTCAGGCGCACCCAGAACAGCAGAGGACGTAGGCGCACTATGTCTGAGATAGTGTTTTCCCATGTCTATAAAAAGTGGTTTAAGAGGAGTAGAGGGCGGAAGGGCAACCATATCCCTCATAAACTTATTCTCCGCTCTTGCCAGGTTCATGGTGTTTTCACATCCCCACAGCTCTGAGCCGTAGATAGCAGAGGCCAAGGCCTTGCCATCATAGACTGCCAGGGCTGGGGCTACTGGTCTGCTGGTAGACAAGCGCTGATTTCTCAAGATTGCTCCAGCAGTTCTTTTAAGATTTAAGAGCATTTTGGCCACATGGGAGTCCCATTTCATTCTGTTGGTAATCCTGACACCCAAGTGGTCAAACTCCTCCACCACCTCTAGTGGGGACCCATTCAATGTTACACTCATTCTCCAGGCTTTTTTTCTTCCTCACAACACCATCACTTTGGTTTTGGCTGTGTTTACAATAAGCCCCCTCTCGACACAAAATATATTGAATCTGTCTAAAAGCTTCTGAAGCCCAGAGGGGGTTTTGGACAATAAGAGGGTGTCGTCTGCAAAGAGGAGAGTAGGTGTTTTCTCATCCGCCAGGGCGGGGGCATCCGCAGAGTCCTCCCTCAAATGGTCTACCACCCCATTGATAAAGAGGGAGAACAATGTCGGGGCCATCGCGCATCCCTGGCGGACTCCCCTCTGTACAGGCACCCTCCCAGTTAGTTGTCCCTGGGCCCCCCACCCGATTCTGGCGTAATTTCCCTGGTGGAGCCTTACTATCAACTCCAAGAGATAACTCGGGAGCCCCATATCCAGTAGTCCCTTCCAGAGTTTGTCTCTGGGGACTAGATCAAATGCCATTTTTAAATCTATGAAGGCCAGATATAGATTACCCTTTGCCACGCAAACTGTCTTCCAGTAGATAGCATACAACCTGAAGACCTGATCTATTGTTCCTACGTTACGTCTAAACCCTGCCTGGAAATGGGTGAGTATACTACCTTCCTCTATCCAGGACCCTATTCTGGTGATGATGACCCTGCCAACTACTCTCTGAATGGTGTCAATGAGGCTAATTGGTCTGTAGTTGGAAGGGTCCTCCCTGTTGCCTTTCTTGTATATGGTCACTACCTCTGCACCCTTCCATGACTCAGGGACAGAGTGTCCCTGCAAGATCAAGTTCATTAGTAGGGTGATGAAGCACGACCATAATTCGGGTGCATATAATAGTAAGTCGCCAGGGAGCCCATCCGGGCCTGCTGCCTTACCAGGGGATAAGTTTCCGATGGCATCTTGTACTTCCCTGATATGAAACGGTTCAGGATCACTATGTATCTGTGATATAATAGTGATTGGTGGTACTACGTGTTGCCCCAAGTTTACTGGGTCGCAGTACACTTTTGCAAAATGGGTATACCATTCGTCTTCAGTAATATGGTTCGAAATGGGCTCTACACCCCTTCTCTCCAATTTATTTATCAGGTTCCAAAAAGTGGTCGAGTCTTTCAAGCTGGCCGCTTTTTTTAATTTCTGCCAGTGCTCTTCCTCCCACTCTTTTTTGGCCAGTTTAATACTACTTTGATAGTCCTTGCGAGCTAGCTTCACTACCATTTGATCTTTCCTCCTTATGGCGCCTGAAATGGCCTTCCTCTTTGCCCTACAACCTGCCGTGTACCAGGGGTTCCCTTGTTATGTAAATTGTTCTTTACTGACCCTCTGTTCTCTCCCATGGTGAAAAAGGCACCAATCTTCTCTATTAAGTTTTTGTAGGAATCAGCTAGGTTAAAACTTGGGTCATTCGCCTGCAGAGACGTGGGGGTCGCCAGTACTCTAGATTCTAATTGCACAAACTCTTTGATGCTAGTCAGTTTATCCTTTTGACACATGACTCTGTTCCATTTTAGCTTGCGGTTACAGTGCGTGGTGATTACTTCTTTGGTGATCATTAAAGGGCCATTTGTCGCTCTACCCTCAATCCCCCCTTTGAGTTTCATACAGAGTGGGTTATGATCACTATCTTGGGATTGCATAACCTCCATATCCACTAATAATCCCCAAGATCTGGTATCCAGTAGGATGTAATCAATGCGCGATGGGCAGCTAAGTCTGTTATACGTCATTGCCCCCTTTGCATCAGAGAAAGTCCTCCCATTTAGGGCACGTAAATTGTGTTCTAATGTTTGAGCGTTAAGTTGTATCGCTCTTGGGGACCATTTCTTAATAGGTTCCAGATTTAATAAGGGAATAGACTGTTTTAAATCCTCTGCACTGGATCCTACCAAATCGTCTTCAGCTAAAGGTTCATATGTGCAATTCAAGTCTCCACTTACAATAATATTAGACAATGGAGGAAGATCTGCTAGTGCTGCATCAAGTAATGCTATCGTAGGAGAGACTTGGCCACCCGGTGTGCCTCTAGCATATACACAAAACAGCTCTATAGTTGTTGCAATGAGTGGGCCTCTAAGTGAGATGTGTAATATATCATCTGTTGGCAACTTATGCACTGAGACAGTCCAATTTAGTGCCACACTAATCCATATATGGAGACCGCCTGATGGGCGGCCTCTCCCTATTGTGGTTGCCGGGATAAAATGAGTGGTGCAGCCATTTTTATGCAAAGGGATCAAACTCCATGTCTCTTGGAACAAGCAGATCTCTAATCTTTCAATAAAAAGATTCCATTCTGGGCAATCCAGTTTTTTTTGGAGACCCACAATGTTCCAAGACACCAAATTAATTGTTTTTACCTTCTCTACCATGCATTTGGTAACCGCTTGGGGCTCACACCCTCCTTTCATTACACTTTGTAAAGTATACTCTAGATCTCTGCTCTTTCCTGTCAATCCCGAGAACTCATTACTAGGTAGCGTCTCTTCCGCTGGCTCAATATCTCTTTCAACTGGCATATACGTATACTCAGCTATTCTTAATGGATGTTTATGAGATAGAGGTACATTGTGAAATATCGTACCTTTCCCTAGTCAATCAATTTTATTGAGTTCTGAGTCATCATAAGAGCTGACTTTTGACCATAAAGGAGACTGTCTAATTTGTATATTTGAATATGCCGGGGGGGAAGTTCTGTACTCCAGGGTCACTAAATTTTCTGCCAGTGCCTTGTTACCCAACTGAATTTCGATACAATCTGTATTAGAGCTAGATAGGGACAGTCTTGTAACTTTAACCATATCTTCCCTGATGACTGACCTGCACCCTCTCACATGTCGCAGCCAGTGAATAGCTTTGTTACAGATAGAATCCCTACTCTCATATACATTTGGGCTAAGCCTCGGTACCCCTGTCATGTAGATGGTAGTGTTACTGGGCATGTAAGCTGAAGTGCTCTGTGCATTGAATCTTTTGCTCCCCCCCTAAAGGCGGTTTTTCTGCCTCCGATGTATTTCTCTGGTTCCCCCCCCCCAATGTCAGACTTTGCTCCACTTGTTATAGCCTGCAGCTTGACTGTCTCTGCATAGGTTTTCTGAGTACTGTTTCGCCCCCTTGCTGCGCTAATGGCCTCAGTTTGGGATGTATTTTTGAGCACCTGCCCTTTCGCTGCCATGGGGCCTGTTAATCGTTTGACTTGCTTAATTGCAGGTTTTGTCGATTTGGGCGTCTCCACAGCTTGTTGAGCGCCTTGAGCGCCCCTCAATCCAATGGTTTTGGGGTCAGTTGCTGATTGTAAAGGTGCGTTAACTGTTTTCGAGGTTGTAGCTATAGGTAATTGCTGAGGGGCACTTGTAGCCTGCTTTGCCCTTTGGTTGATTAGATCTATCAACATTTTCTTTATTTGTGCTATATCCGTTCCTAGGGATGCCATTTTCTTTAGAATACTCCCTTTAAATTTCTGACAACTAGGGCAGTCTACGGTATTCTCTGCGCTTATCTTACTTGCACCAGTATCTTGTTGCAATACCTCATTCAACTCTCTAGACTCCCCTTCTAGGACGGCATATCTGTTGGTACAAACATTCCCATCAGCTCCTGCACTCTTTTCCCCACCTGAGTCAGGAAGCTCTGTTAAACCCAGCGAAACCTCCCCATTGCTAGACAAGTTGCATCCCTGTGCTGTTTGAATGTCATTGCAAAAACCACAGTTGATGGACAGAATGTAGAACAATGTCTTGCATTCACCCCAGTACAAAGATCTGGGCCTAAATCCATCGTTTTTTTGCACTCCACACCACCCTAGGTCAGACAATGGCTATATGCAAATCAGCCTTGCCTCTGTGCCTCATGAGAACAGTCCAGCCCGAACTACCAAGCCATGTCTTTCCTAGACCGGAATCAAGCATCCTAGGATCGGTTTCTAGCTATCAGCCTTCTTCAGCCTGGATAGCTTGACTCCAGTGATGTGGAGAGCCTGGGACTCACGACTGAGCATACCCAGCCCACTCGGGGTGAAAATTGCAAAAACCACAGTTGATGGACAGAATGTAGAACAATGTCATACATTCACCCCAGTACAAAGATCTGGGCCTAAATCCGTCGGTTTTTTGCACTCCACACCACCCTAGGTCAGACAATGGCTATATGCAAATCAGCCTTGACCCTGTGCCTCATGGGAACAGTCCAGCCCGAACTACCAAGCCATGTCTTTCCTAGACCGGAATCAAGCATCCAAGGACCGGTTTCTGGCTATCAGCCTTCTTCAGCCTGGATAGCTTGACTCCATTGGGCATTGAGGTGGTTTAGGGGGGTGAATGAATCTCAACAACGGGGCTACTACCAACCGGTTTTCTTTTTAGAAATATATCCGGAATTACTTTGTTCTTCTTCTGGGTAGCACCCTTTGATGTGGCATCTAGACTACCTAGTTCTTCTAAACTCGGGGCTCCCTTCAGTATCTCCTCACATTCATCTACAATCAATGCAATACTTGAGAGAACACAATTGGATCAAGCATGTTGTGCTTTAGATTTTTTTGCCTTTTCCCCTTTCTTTGGGTTGTTAGTCATGACCCCCATCCGCTATCTTTCTTTTACCCATTTTACAATACAATCTAAGATCTTATATATGATAAAAAGAACCCCTCCTCTTTCTAACACTTTTGAAAGGCAGAAACGGCAAACCCCAAACCTAACCAGCACCCTGCAGTACCTTAGTCACAACTGCCAGAGGTCCGCTAGTCCGAATGGACGGGGGGTGGCCCAGCCCTGCCCTTGTCTGTCCCGGACTGTCACAGACTGTCCGCCCTTTGTCCGGGCTTTGTCCGACGCGCGTCCCGCTCTGCGGCAGTCGGGAATTTCTATATCTTCCGGTGGGCGAGGGGGCGGGGCTCCTCGCAGCTGCTAGCACGCACGGACTTCTGGTCACTTGAGTCCCGTGCGGCGAGGGGCGAGTGGCTTCACGATCTCTTTGCCCCCTCACGAATGACAGGCAAGATCCCTCTGTCCCTGGCCCTCCACTGATGGTGACAGCTCCGGTTCAGGGCGGCAGGATGTACTTCACCCCTCCCCCCACAGTTTATGACTGCAAGTTTGTGGGGTGACCTGCATCATATTCAGCCGCCCTAGCCTCAGCAGACTGCTGGGTGACATACCAGGTGCGGAGGCAAATACCTTCACGGGCCAGGGGTCAGGTTCCTAGGGGGGTGGCCCGTCCCGTCCCTCGGTGTCCCCGGACTGCCACAGACGGCCCGCCCTTTGCCCGGGCTTCGCCCGGCGCGTCCCGCTCAGCAGTGAGCTAGGCTGGATATATAGAAGGAGTGACAGGTTCGGGGCGTGGCAACCAGGTGGTTGTGGTCGTGCAGGGACTCCTGGGAGAGTGAGCCCCTGCTACACAGTCCTCCACCCCTGCAACAACACAGGTTCTCCCCACCAGCAGCTCAATGCCCTGAATCAGCGCTTGTCCGGTCCCACAGCGCGAGTGTGGCTAGAAGTAGAGCCCAACCAGGAAGGACAGGGCGAGGGGCAAACAGAGGTCCAAGTAGCAGCAGTCCCACTCGCAAAGCGGGAAGCGGCAAGAGTCCCACTGCAGGCAAGGTGTAGAGAGTTTAAATCCAATTTTCAGGCTGGGGCGCGGACCAGGTGGTTGTGGTCGTGCAGGGACTCCTGGGAGAGTGAGTCCCTGCTACACAGCGCTCCACCCCTGCAACAACACAGGTTCTCCCCACCAGCAGCTCAATGCCCTGAATCAGCGCTTGTCCGGTCCTACAGCGCGACGCGGCACCCGCGAAGCGGGTGCGGCTAGAAGTAGAGCCCAACCAGGAAGGACAGGGCGAGGGGCAAACGGAGGTCCAAGTAGCAGCAGTCCCACTCGCAAAACGGGAAGCGGCAAGAGTCCCACTGCAGGCAAGGTGTAGAGAGTTTAAATCCAATTTTCAGGCTGGGGGCGCGGACCAGGTGGTTGTGGTCGTGCAGGGACTCCTGGGAGAGTGAGTCCCTGCTACACAGCGCTCCACCCCTGCAACAACACAGGTTCTCCCCACCAGCAGCTCAATGCCCTGAATCAGCGCTTGTCCGGTCCTACAGCGCGACGCGGCACCCGCGAAGCGGGTGCGGCAAGAATTAGAGCCCAACCAGGAAGGACAGGGCGAGGGGCAAACGGAGGTCCAAGTAGCAGCAGTCCCACTCGCAAAACGGCAAGCGGCAAGAGTCCCACTGCAGGCAAGGTGTAGAGCGTTTAAATCCAATTTTCAGGCTGGGGGCGCGGACCAGGTGGTTGTGGTCGTGCAGGGACTCCTGGGAGAGTGAGCCCCTGCTACACAGCGCTCTACCCCTGCAACAACACAGGTTCTCCCCACCAGCAGCTCAATGCCCTGAATCAGCGCTTGTCCGGTCCTACAGCGCGACGCGGCACCCGCGAAGCGGGTGCGGCTGGAAGTAGAGCCCAACCAGGAAGGACAGGGCGAGGGGCAAACGGAGGTCCAAGTAGCAGCAGTCCCACTCGCAAAATGGCAAACGGCAAGGGGCAAGAGTCCCACTGCAGGCAAGGTGTAGAGAGTTTAAATCCAATTTTCAGGCTGGGGGCGTGGCTAACAGGGGGCGCGGACCAGGTGGTTGTGGTCGTGCAGGGACTCCTGGGAGAGTGAGTCCCTGCTACACAGCGCTCCACCCCTGCAACAACACAGGTTCTCCCCACCAGCAGCTCAATGCCCTGAATCAGCGCTTGTCCGGTCCCACAGCGCGACGCGGCACCCGCGAAGTGGGTGCGGGTAGAAGTAGAGCACAACCAGGAAGGACAGGGCGAGGGGCAAACAGAGGTCCAAGTAGCAGCAGTCCCACTCGTAAAACAGCAAGCGGCAAGTGCTTTGATTAATGTGTAAGAAAATATTCTATTCTGTTCCCCTATTATAATCCTTAGTGTGTCTGCTCAGAACATTCTGCATTAAAGATCTTTCAAAGCTCTTCAGCTTGGGAGGCAAACTTCTTTGCACCTCCTGGGTGCTCCTCTGGATTTTCCTCCCTGCTCGTCTTGGAAGACCTACTTTTCCAAAAATGTATGTGCACGGTCCTAAAGACAGCCTTTTTGTTGAGATTCCAAATGTGGGAATGTCTTTTCATTCATACATACGAGTCACCATGATGAGTAATTATTCCTGGATTAAAAATGTTGGTATGAGACAAGCAAGATTTAAGCTTCAAGCACAGGCTCTTTAAAAAACCGTAGCCTAGTGAGAGGCTTTCTAAAATGCAAAGGTCTGATACATCTTGATCAATTAGAGTACAAAAGAAGTTGTGTTGACCAACCTGATAATGACATTTGTCTTTGGATTTTGTGTGGAATGGCTGTGGGGCACCAAATAATCCAGGTATGGTGAACCATCCAAAGGTAACAGCTATGTTGACATTGTCTACTGGTGGAGGCATTTGTATCACTGAGGTTTGCTTTGTATGTATAAAGTTCGTATGTGCTCCATTGTTTTGTGGAGAGCAATTTCTTTTGTCTTCGATATGTGTTAAGTGTTATGTTGTATTATTATTTTTGACCTACTAAGACCGTTCTCAAATCCTTTTGTCTAGTACAATAGCTTGTTACAGCAATTGAAAGGTATACAAGCACCTTGGTCTTGTTTTATTTTTTTGAATTGCAGATGTTGCAATGTGGCACTTTGCAGAGTTTTAATTCTTATATTTCAGAGGGCTATATTGAACTTGGTAGTCACAAAAATGCATGTGTAAAGGTGTCTAGTTTCTTGCTTTCCACTTTTTGGGAAAATACATCATGTCTAGAAGCCTATATTTTCATTTATCTTTGTCAACAAATGACAGTTTGATTGCTACGTTTGTTTCCCCCCAGTTATTTATGTCCATTCTGTAACTTCCCCTCAAATCTAATTGAATGTGTTAACCTCTAATAATGCATGAAATGTCAATAGATCATGTTACCATTAAAAAGATCTTTTTCGTGTTTGAGCAACTACCTTTGTTTACAAGTTCCTTTTTTTGTTCTGCTTGATTTCCTCGTCTGTTTTTCTCCAGGAGGTAGACCAGGTTGACCAGGTAGGATATCCTGCTGGGTGCTGATCCCAGCTACATTGGCTTAGCTCAGTTTCTCATTCTGCTTTCATGTCAGAATACAGCTGTTGAAACGCAGTCCAACTTGACTTCTCCATAACACTCATTCAGCTACTGGACACACGCGGTACTAAAAATCGTTTTTGACTATGCAGCTCTTATCCGCATTCCATAACCTCTGCTTACTGCAACTCAGTGGATATGAAATTGCCAAAGTACTATTTCTTGCCCTTCCCTTAATGGTTTATTTTTTGTTGTCTGTGGTTTCTATTCTTTGGATCTCATCTAACAATGCCGTACCTTGCGTATGTTGATCGGGAAATTATTGGATAGATCAGTACCAGATATTGAACAACATGTTCATGCTGCTGGCAGTATCGAGGGGACAGTGGGTATCTTCCAGTACATGCACATACTCAGACTACCAGATAACGCAACACTGCTGAGCATCTTTCATTACTCTGCAAAATGCTTGAAGGTAGTCTTCTACTATTTGTGCCTTCACTAGTTAGGCAAATTACAGCCTTTGTGTCTTGTTCAACATTTTATTAGCCTGCTTTAATCACAGATGAAAATTGTCATCTACAGCAAACATGTTGCAACTATCTGGTACCTGAAATGTATTTGGTGACTGATGGATAAAAGGTACTGGTCTATCCTAGAAGGCTTTTCATCTCATTAGCCTGCATTGCATCTTCTTTTGAAGACTTGTCTTGCCATTGCTTATTTGTCAACCTTTCATCCACAGAAACAGAAGAACATTGCAGGGTCTCTTGCCTTCTGGATGGCCAATGCATCTGAACTGCTCAACTTCATTAAACAGGATCGAGACTTGAGTCGCATTACATTGGATGCACAAGATGTTCTGGCGCATTTAGTCCAAATGGCCTTCAAGTAAGGGCAGCTTTTGCTTTATCTTTTTCAGCATTAGTTGTTCCTCAGCTTTCTGGAATCAAATGTACCGGTATTGATATGTGCCAACAAAAGGTTTAAAATGGGCTCAATCAATTAAGATCAAGGGTGCGCACCAGATGTTGAATGCAATAGCGTCTCATGAAAAGCTTAAATTAAGAACATAACCATCATAATACATTAACCAAAGATATCTCCAGATATGTTATTATACTCTTTTTATGAGCTACTGTCTGTCCAACAGAAATCTCATTGAAAGAATCAGGCGAATTAAAAAATACCACAATTAGTATGTCCGAGCCATCTTTGATTAGGATTTACTTATTCTGTTAATTATTTCCATGCTTTGACTGGCTTTATTACTCACCATTGGTGTCATCCTGGATGAGGTCTGATAAAT
Organism: Lissotriton vulgaris; assembly: GCF_964263255.1. Taxonomy (NCBI): domain Eukaryota; kingdom Metazoa; phylum Chordata; class Amphibia; order Caudata; family Salamandridae; genus Lissotriton; species Lissotriton vulgaris. The sequence goes on along the minus strand of NC_141694.1, from coordinate 1,004,394,452 downwards.
GCACTTGGTTTGTAGTATGTACTTGATGGAACAGTTTTTCACAATTGTTCCATGACTAATCTAGTTGGTAAAAGGTAAAAATAACGTTTGATTGATTTATTTGAATAAAGGGCCCAAACAGTTTTTGTTGGTGTATTTATTAAGAGCAAATTACCCAGGTTTCCGGTTTTTCATCATTTGACTAAAGTTTGATTTTTTTATGTTGCCTACCTTAACACTAAATCATTTATGTGTTCCTGTAAGTAAAGCTCTGAATAAAAGATTAGTTGTGGTGTGCAGTAGAAGAGGCACACCCCTTGGTCATTCAGGTGCCAAACTTTCCCTTCCCATTTGCTTTACGAAGTTTTCTAAATAATCAAGACACTGGAAACTGGGTGTGTATAAATGTGCAAATTCAATAAGGAACGATCACTATTTTGCAATAGTAGTTTGCATTGTCAGACAGTGACTCAAGTTCCTTTGGAGCTGTATCAAGAGTTTTGCAAAAACAAAATGTGAATGATCCAAATGAAGGTGGAAAAGTGAGCAAGGGAAACTTAAGTCTTAGTTCATCTATTTCCCCATGGGCACTTCACCTGTTCTATACCCAGGTGGGATGGATAAGCACTATTATTTATTAACATCTTTGTCATAGTTTGCCCAGGATTTTTGTGAAAGTTATGTGATAAACGTTCAGGCAATGCAGTTGTGAGGTCCCAGGCTGGGATTTCTTTTATTCATTTTTTTGCCACAGGAGACACCGAAATATTCAATATTAATTGAAGTACATAATGCTTAATATCTGTTGTTTTTCAGGTATCTGGTTCACTGTCTTCAGTCTGAGCTGAACAATTGCATGTCTGCATTCCTTGATGATCCAGAAGAGAATACCCACCAGCGACCTAAAATAGGTTAGAATTCCTAAATGTTTACTTTTTACTGATAAACGACTATGGTCAGTTTTACAATACTGTGCTGACAAAACACTGGACAGGTTTACAACTAACCGCAGTGTTTGCATGATGTAGCAAAGAAGCTGAAGAGCTTTTAAGTTCTGCTTCCATAATACTGCGTATTTAATTTTGTAATCATTTGCTTTCTTTAATTTGTTTGGACATGTTTCCATACATAGTGCAAATTAGGATTGCTACTCGAAGAGCGAGGTGTTATGAAGGTTTTCCTTTTTCCTTACTGTAGCTTCTTCGGTGCTACGTAGTTTAGTTCCACTGCCTGTCAAGTAACCTCCTGCTGACTTGGTGAACTCTCTGCTAGTGGTGGCCTCCTAATACGTAAATTCTCTTATTTTGAAAAGTACCTGAAAACAAATGTATTTGACTCTGGAACCAAAGTAAAGGGACAAGTGGTGCATTTCCGCCAGTCCCTCTCAATATGTATTCTCTGCAACTGTCCTTGCAACCTTAGAAGGAGGTCCCATGACCATAGTAGTGCTGGTTCTGTTAGTGAAGGTAGGTAGGGGACAGGGACATCCAAGCCGTGTGGCTATTCCAACCTCAATCTGCTGCGGGTACGCGGTCTCAATACAATGTTTGGGGGTGGGTCTGTTAAAGATAGGCATGGTTATCCTGTAAGACAAGAAAGACACCCATTTGGGTATGTGCCATGCATGGTTTAGCATCCCTGGTCAGCCCATACAGGTCTTATAGAACTTTTTGAGCAATAAGGTTCCAGATAAAATTGTAGCTCATATAGCCTTGCTTATGATGCCTGCATGGTCAGTAGGTCAGTTTTCCAAGTCCAACAGGCAGTTGAGCATTTGTAGCTGCAGATGCCGTCGCTTACTTGCAGATTAAGTATGTTCGAGGCATGTGGGCTGCGGAATTCATGTCTGTGCATAGATCGCCGCCTAGTGTTGGGTCCGGATGATCGCACATTGTTGTCCTGGAAGAGTCTTCGAAGTATCACGAGATAGGTGGCTCCTCCCCTGGACTACAGTGCGCATGGGCATCAACTCCATCCTCAGATTGTTTTTTTCCGCCATTGGGTTTGGATGTCTTTGGGTTCCCTCTAGTCGGAATCGATAAAGAACTTTTCTTAAGACCAAAAGGTCTTTAGTTTCTTAGTCGGTATAGTCTTGCGTTCGGTGCCTAACTCTTCCAGCTCGGTTCCGAGCCGGATTCCATACACCCGCGTGCTTTCGGCGCGGAGGGCCCAGTCGACGCCTCAGACCCTATCGACTGTTCATCATGGACCGAAGTCCATTCAAGAGATGTCCCGTCTGCAACTCAAAGTATCCCCACATCGACGTCCACCCGGTGTGCAACAAGTGTCTGTCGCCGGACCATGATGAAGCCAGTTGCATGGCTTGTTCCCGCTTCAGGTCCAAGAAGACGCTTAAGCATCGACTCGCTGCGCGCCAGGAGGCCCAGCACACTGCACCGGCGCCTGCGGACATTTTCGATGTCGAGGAAGAAGCTACCCGGGACATCGGTGACAACTTGTCGAATCCCGCGTCAGACGTCGACTACGACTACGACGCGGACGCCGAAATGTTCGAAGCTGAAGAAGTCGTCGACCAGGTAGGGGACGACGACTGGGCCTTCGGGGCCATGGAGGATAGCTCGGACGAAGAGCTACCTCGCACTGACACTTGGGCAGTAACAATTCATAAGGCTCAGGTCGAGGGATCGCCACTAGGCCTTACCCAAGATCTTACGATGGGTTCTACGGCCCCACCTTCGGGCTCGGCCACGGACATTGCTATTGAGCCGCACCCTGGAAAATCGAAACTGAAAGTGAAACCTACGGTCTCGACGCAAGAAACAGCGCAGGTGCCCGCCTCGAAACCGAAAGTGAGCATTTCTCTGGTCGGATCCAAGGCCTCGGAGCCCTCGGCGCCGAAGAAGCAGAAGGGTGTTGTCGAGCCGAAGGCTCAAGTCAAGGGCGTCGAGACGAAGTCTGCCGCGCCGAAGACTAAAGTCAAGGTGGTCGAGCCGAATAAGTCAGCGCCGAAGGCGGTCGACACCAACAAAGGACTCGGTGACCCGAAAAAAGGACTCGGTGACCCGAAGGTTCTCGAGACTCCGCGTCAACAGGACAAGGCCAAGAGCGGCGCACCCAGAGAGTCCACTCCTAGTGGGGCCTCGAAGGATCCCGTCGACTCGGCGCGCCCGTCCGCCGCTTTCACCCAGCAGGTGACAGACTCCCTACAGCGCATCAAGGAGAAGGCCTCGGTGGTCGGACCAAGAGATCCTCCACCTTTGAAGCCGGTCGAGAAACCTCACAAGGCGTCGACGCCCATTCCCTTCACGTTGCCGCCAAAGGTGGCGCCGAAGGCTTTCACCCCTAAAGCGGTAGCCAGCGTCCCCGAGAAGGTGTCCTTGGTGCCGAAGTCGTCGACGGTGGTATCCACCTTGAAGCATCGGCAATCTTCGGTAGACGAACAACAAGAACATTTTATCGATGCCGAAATGGGCAGACTTCCCCTCCACAAGCGGAAAATTGCCCCGGAACAACCAATGGAGTCCTACAAAATTCCTCTAAAAAGAAAGAAGGACTCTGCTTCCACTCCTGTCCTTGTGGAACCACTTTCTCCACAGACTCATGATGTCTCGCCCACTTACTCAATGAGATGAGTACAGCTATCCTGTCTATACAGACCCTAATGATACCAATGAACCCTGGGCTGCTGGTGCTGACCCAGGTGATCCTCATTCTGGACAAGACACTCAACTCTATTCTGTGAAGACATCTCCTACAGAAGATTCAATAGCATTCAATGCCCTCATTGAACGGGCGGCTAAAAATCACAACGTCTTGCTGACCCTATTGACCTCGATTTCCTTTTTGATACCTTTTCAGTCTCGGAGAGACTGTCAAGACTCTACCTATGCTAAAAGGTGTCTTAAAACATGCTGGAGAAATCTTTAAGGAGCCTACCAGAGCAAGGGTGATAAACCCTAGGATTGAGAAAAAGTATAAGCCAGCGCCTACTGATCCTACCTACATTAAAGGACAGTTGCCTCTGGACTCTCTTGTCATCTCAAATGCCCGGAAGAGGGCTAATTCTCAGACAACGGGTGATGCTCCTCCCCCAGACAAAGAATCTAAGGTCTTTGAGGCATCAGGGAAAAGGGTGGCAGCACAAGCGGCCAACATCTGGCGCATTTCCAATACGCAAGCTCTTCTAGCGAGGTATGACAGGGCACACTATGACCCACTGGAGGCCCTGTTGCAACACCTGCCAGATGAATACAAGGAGGCAGCTGAGATGCTTATTCAAGAGGGGAAGCTGATCTCTAATGCTTCAATTAAGTGTGCACTGGACGCGACTGACACCGCAGCCAGGGCTGTCAACACTAGTGTCATGCTGAGACGACATGCCTGGCTGAGAATCTCTGGATTTAAGCCGGAGATACAAACCACCATCCTTAATCAAACAGTGAATCCAGATCACCTGTTTGGCCCAGAGGTTGACACCACCTTAGAAAAGATTAAGAAGGACACTGAAACTGCTAAGTCCATGGGTGCCTTACAGTCCCAGCAATTCAGGGGTGGGTCTTTTCGTCGCTCAAGCACTAGAGGCGTTTCCAAAGGCCAGCTCTCCCAAACCACGCAGTACTACAAAGGCAACACACAGTCCACATACACCAACAAAAGTCGAGGTGGATATCGTGGAAACAGCGCCAAGGGCAGGGGTCGTGGAAACAACAACTCCAGATCCTCTGCCACCAGCAAACAGTGATGCCTTGTCACTGCCCCCCGACCACACAACACTGGTCGGGGGGAGACTTCAGCAGTTCCTGCCGGTCTGGAGAACCATCACCACAGACAGGTGGGTCAGACAACTTATACAGTACGGTTATTGTCTAGAGTTAACATCCACTCCACCCAACATACCCCCAAGACACCGTCCTATGTCCGCCGAGCATTTGCACTTATTGCAGCAGGAGGTCTTCGTCATGCTGCAAAAAGGGGCGATAGAGCTCGTGCCTGTGCAGGAAAGAGGCACAGGAGTCTACTCCCTGTACTTCTTGATACCAAGAAAGGACGGGTCCCTCAGACCCATACTGGACCTCAGGCCCCTCAACCAGTACATCCTCTCGGAGCACTTCCATATGCTGACCCTGCAGCAAGTGCTCCCTTTGCTCAGTCAGGGGGACTTTCTCGCAACTTTAGACCTAAAGGATGCATATTTTCACATTCCGCTGCACCCGTCACACAGACAATATCTCCGGTTCACCATCCAAAACCAACACTACCAGTTCAAGGTTTTGCCTTTCGGAGTCACCACGGCACCCAGGGTGTTTACAAAGTGCCTGGCGACAGTGGCGGCGCGCCTAAGGAGACGGAACATTCACGTCTACCCTTATCTGGACGACTGGCTCATCCAGGCGAATTCAGCCCAGCAGTGTGCCGCTCACGTGTCCCACACGGATTGGTATCGTTACAACGCAGGCTATTACAACGCCTGCTGTTACAACGCGGTTTTTACATCGCATACCACTACAACGCATAGTGCTTTTAAGCGCTGGATAGTGATTTATTTAATTTACTATTCCAACTCCAGTCCCCGTGAATAGTAGGGAAGGTGTTGGATAGTAAATTAAATATATTCCCTATCCTAGAGCGCCCCCCAGCGCAATGCGTTGTAATGGTTTGCGTTGTAATGGTTGCGTTGTAATGGTAGTGCGTTGTAATAAATGCGTTGTAAGTGATGTTCCCCCACCAACACCATTCACCTCCTTCACGGCCTGGGATTCTCACTGAATTACCCAAAGTCCCACCTCCAGCCCGCCCACATACGGCAGTATCTGGGTGCGATGATAAACACTCTGGCAGCCACAGCACAGCCAAATTCAGTGAGGGTCAGCAGCATTCAATCGCTGATACAACGATTCAAACCCCAACACTCGCTTCCAACGAGAGTGTTCATGCAGTTGATAGGCATGATGGCCTCCTGCATCTCCATAGTCCCGCACGCGAGACTACATATGCGTCCTCTTCAGGAGTGCCTAGCACGTCAGTGGACTCAGGCTCACTGGCAGTTGAAAGACCTAGTGTTAGTGAGTGGTCGGGCATACAACCCTCTGCATTGGTAGAATCCACGAAACCTTTGCAAGGGACGACCGTTCCAAGAGCCTGTGCCACAGATCATCCTGACAACGGACGCTTCTCTCCAGGAATGGGGAGCTCATGTACTCCATTACACTGTGCAGGGACTATGGACGCAACAGCAACGGAAGATGCACATCAATGTTCTGGAACTGATGGTTATCTACATGGCACTGAAGGCTTTCAAAGTACATCTGTGCAACAAGGTCGTGTTGATCCGGAAGGACAACATGACAGCCATGTACTACATTCAGAAGCAGGGAGGTACCCACTCTCCGCAGCTGTCTCATCTGGCTCAGAGCATGTGGAAGTGGGCCATTCAGAGGAACATATTCCTCATGGCAGAACACCTGCCGGGCAAGGACAATCAGATGGCGGACCTGCTCAGCAGGTACAGCCACCAGATGCACGAGTGGGAGATACATCCATCAGTACTCCACCCGTACTTCCAAAGGTGGGGTCATCCAGAGATAGACCTGTTCGCCACAAGGGAGAAGGCAAAATGCCAAAGCTTCGCCGCCAGGTTTCCACACCCACAATCGCAGGGCAATGCGATATGGATGAACTGGTCAGGCAGATTTGCGTACGCTTTTCCCCCAGCACCTCTGATACCGCTGGTGGCACGCAAGCTCAGGCAGCACTCGATGACTCTCATCCTGGTTGCTCCGACGTGGGCTCGCCAACCATGGTACACCACGTTTCCAGAACTGTCCATGGTACCGCATCAAAGGCTACGCCTCACACCCAGCCTTCTGACGCAGAGCCATGGCGACATTCAGCATCCAGATCCGCAACCGCTCAACCTGGCGATCTGGCTCCTGAGATCTTAGAGTTTGGCTACCTAAACTTGCCTCCTGACTGCATGGACATCATCCGGGAGGCGAGGAAGCCCACCACAAGAGCATGCTATGCGGCGAAGTGGAAGCGGTTTGTCATTTACTGTGCAGACCACAGCATTAACCCGCTAGATGGATCTATTCAGAACATCATTTGTTATCTTTTCCATCTGTACAAATGTAATTTGGCCTATGCTTCCATTCGCATACATCTATCTTCAATGGCTGCTTATCTCCAAAACAGGCAGCACCTCTCACTTTTTAGGGTGCCTGCCATTAAAGCTTTTCTAGAAGGGCTCAAGCGCGTCATTCCTCCGCGGACTCCGCCAGCTCCGCAGTGGAACCTCAATGTGGTCCTCACCAGGCTGATGGGTCCCCCCTTTGAACCACTGCATTCCTGCGAGATTCAATTCTTGACATGGAAAGTGGCTTTTCTTATAGCGATTACATCGCTGCGACGAGTTAGTGAGCTCCAGGCGCTAACTATCCAAGAGCCATTTATTCAAATTCATTCTAACAGGGTGGTGCTACGCACTAACCCTAAATTCCTTCCTAAAGTAGTGTCTCAATTCCATATTAACCAAACTATTGAATTACCTGTGTTCTACCAAAATCCTGAGTCATTGGCGGAGAGAATGCTCCACACCCTTGACGTCAAAAGGGCCCTGATGTATTACATTGATAGGACCAAGGATTTTAGGAAAACTAAACAACTCTTTGTTGCCTTTGCGCCACAACACAAAGGTAACCCCATTTCTAAAGCTGGTATAGCTAGGTGGATCGTTAAATGTATTCAGATCTGCTATCTGAAAGCCAAACGTACTCTCACCATTCCACCAAGGGCCCACTCCACCAGAAAGTTGGGGGCCTCCATGGCTTTCCTTGGAAATATTCCTTTGGAAGACATATGTAGAGCAGCCACATGGTCTACCACACACACACATTTACAAAGCATTATTGTGTTGATGTGCACTCCAAACAGCAGGCAGCTGTAGGGCAGGCTGTTCTAAAAACACTTTTCCAGACTGCTGCAGCTGGCACGGGCGGCCGCCGCTAATGGAGGGACTGCTATGTATTCTATGCACAGATATGAATTCAGCAGCCCACATGCCTCAAACCGAATATGCTACTTACCAGTATGCATCTGTTCTTGGCATGTAGGGCTGCTGACATTCATATCGCCCGCCCTCCTCCCCGGCGCCTGTAGCAGCTGCAGAATTCACATATACTTCTAGCATGGTCATCATTCACTGAGTTTCACTCCATCTTGGCCACAATGGCTAAAAACAATCTGAGGATGGAGTTGATGCCCATGCGCACTGTAGTCCAGGGGAGGAGCCACCTATCTCGTGATACTTCGAAGACTCTTCCAGGACAACAATGTGCGATCATCCGGACCCAACACTAGGCGGCGATCTATGCACAGATATGAATGTCAGCAGCCCTACATGCCAAGAACAGATGCATACTGGTAAGTAGCATATTCGTTCAGACCTATTTCACAAGAATTGCAAAAGTTTTTCTTCATTGTAACCAATTAGAGAACACAAGTAAACAGACACGGGGACTTAACATTATATTACTGTTTGTTCTCTTTTAATGCCAGTAAGCAGCCATAAACTACTCAAGCCGATTTAGTTGTGAGTAGTACCGCTAGATACAAAAGTGACAAGGTTATACTAAATTCTTTAGAAGTTGATTTTCTTTCATCCCTGGCAAAATTAGTTCTTATCCCTAAATGGGATGCTTCCTACTGAAGTTTGAAGAACTCTGAATAAACAGGACCCTTTTAGTACATTCACTGGAGATTTCAGTCTTTAAAAATGTTTAGTCGGTTAATCAATACCTTGTTTTTGTTACGTTTGTTTTTCTTTGGGGGGGGGGGGGGGGGCAACATTGGGACTAGAGTGAATCTTTCTATTTCCATGAAGTCGAGAAGCACAATGTGTTTTTAGAGCAGGGCCCCACACAAGAAATAGAAGGGGGATCTGAAAAAGATCATTATGGAGCAAAACAAGAGTCATTTGATCAACTTATCAGATTATTTGATCTAAAATAGATACCAGTTATTAGAAAAGGACACTTCATTCGTACTAACTTACAAATTCAACAAATTAGCAACTGCGATCAGCCTATAAGTTCATGAGGAAACTCGATCTCAGACAATTTTTCGCAGCCACTGAAATTGCAGACAACATGCAAAGTTACATTCTCAAAACCATTACGAAAAAATCATATTTTATGCCTCCTATAGACATACATTACTGGGCGCGTTTGAAAACAGTCCTCTGGGAGATTTCAGAGTACTTTTCACCTAAGAGATTTAATAGATAACTCTCACACAAGGAAAAGTCATAAATCCCAAGATTAGACCAGAATGACACTGAAGAAATTTAGATGGCATATAAGAGAGTTGCCGTAGTCATAATGGATAAAGATTCCTGGGACTTAAGGCTAACCCAACATTTTAACTATTTGAACACTTATTTGAAACAGAATAAAAAAAATCCCATCAAGGACATACAAAAAACTTCATTCTAGAAGCTGCTATAGGACAGGGGTCGATAATTGACAATATAAGTGTTTATTAAAATGAGAGAATCCTACAATACCACACACATTTATTTCCCAAAGTACATAAGGACTTAATAGATCCACATATGAGTCCCATTGTATCAGCTTGTGATTCTGTACACCAACCAATTGGTAGGTACTTTGGATTACGTTATAGGTTCACTTTGTGGAATAATAATATAAAAGGAAATTCACAATCTACACACAAGATAAAAGTATAGTTGTGGCACACATCTACAAGTGACCTAGCGTGGTGCATGTATTACCTGAAATGCTCACGTAGCCTTGCATATGTGGGCAAAGAGGAGAGGAAAATTAAGACATGAATAGCAGAGTTCAAAGGTTGATTAAAAAACACGAACTTTAGGTCCAGAGTTACCTTACATTTTAGGGAACTCCCCCAGCAACTGTCACAAATTGAGATTCGAATTTGTGGAACAATTGAAAAACTGTAACTAAGGTTGAAATCAATCTTAGACACTATTACAAAGGGAATTATTCTGGGTAAAGAGACTGGATACAGTGACAAGAGATACAAATGATAACATTAATTACAGTTGCCATTTATAATAACAGTCTTGTCCTTTTAGGATTGTTATGTCTCTACCATTAGAAACAGTTGCAGTAAGATATGGGAAGTCAAAGATTATCCCGTATTCTAACTGTGAGTAGGTTAAGACGTCCGAGGTGTTGCATGCTATGTTCTGCAGTGGCCAGTCATATCATTAGCTTGATAATAATTCAAGTGGGACCTACTTGTCACTGCTGATAACAAATATTCAGAGGCTTTTTCTGCTGGTTATTTTAGATTACGCATGACTTTTTCCAATTCAGCAGACCATCTTTTGAACTTCCAGGACTCACCAGTGGGTTTTATACACTATCATAGACGTGGGATGCCTCCGAACAAGTTAAAACTAGTCTTTAAAGATATTTCCTCCTCTACTGGGCTTGGTGTGACTTCACTGCTGTAAAACAGTTTCTATGCTACCCTCCGTAGCAAATGGTACAAAGCTTCCTCTTAATCGGTGGATGTTTAGGCATACTGATCCTCTTCACCTTAGCTCTATTATATCTGGCATAGCAAGAGGGTACCTCAAGTGCCGACTCTTGAGTCTAAATCTCCGTACATCATATGGATACTAGATGAGTATTTCAAAAGACACTTCAAGATAGTGTTAAGAAGCTGGTCGGTATATACTATACCAAAATAGCGTGCACAGTCCAGTGGATCCTCAGAGGTACGGCAGAGGCCTAACTAGCTAATACCTTACTCTCTTTTGTGGTAGTGTGGTTGAGCAGTCAGTCTTATCAGGAGGGTAGTGTTCTGGGCCGGACTGGGGAACAGCAATCAACCCTGGCAGATTGCTGCTCGACTGCAAACCATCCCCCTTGGGGGTGGCTAGTAGGATGCACCGCTCTCCCTTTTGTTACAGGGGGGCGATATTGCAGCCAGACCAATTGTTGGGCATAAAAGGTTTTCTGTTTTAGTTCTAGTACCAAAATTTACTTAGTAGCAGGTAAGTGAAACTTTTCATAAAATGTTGCTTTTAGAATCACAGTGAACATTAGATTTGTAGGAACAGTCACATTACTTTTTCAGATTATTTTTTAGATTACTTCCCCAACACACTCCTGACACAGTACGAGACAGTTCAGCACTTAGAAGAATTTTCAGAGAAAGCCCATCATTCAGCCCTATGGAAAAAAACGAAGTGTTAAGCTTTCAGGGAAGTAGACGGTTTCAGATTTGAAGTTTTGGTGGGTAGAACAACGTTCCCAAAGGTTGAGGTTTCCACTTAAAGGGCAGCAAAAGCGGCACTAAGGTGCGAAGTGCCAATGTTAGCACCTCGGTTAAGGACTGTTCATGGGCACGCCAATCGGTCTGGGGTGCCAAGCTCCTAGGGCTAAGTTAAGGGCAAAGGGGGCAAAAGGTTGGCACCAAGACCATGTGCAGGGGTACTCAGTATGTGTCACAAGCCCAATGCTTTTCAATGGAGGGTGTCAGTCGCAGAAAAGGACTGCATGCTGGACCCAGAAGACAGGACGAAGGGAACCAACGACTAGAGGATAAGGATGAGGAGTTGCAGGACACCAGGACACAGTCAGTTGGGCACCTCAGAACGCAGGAGCTGTGAGCACAGGGATGTCCTTTCGTGTCGGGTTCTTCTCACTGGTTCCGTTCGGGGTTATGGGGGGCCTTCAGGATGAGGCTGCAGGCATTGAGGAGAAGGTTGGTGGTGGTGGTTCAACGCTGGATCACAGGTCAGGATCGCTGGGGTGTTGGACCACTCAAACTCGGGCTGTGGGCTTCAGGTGCAGAGTAGTGAGGACTCCCGGATCCGGCTCGATCTGTAGTCATGCCCTGGGTTGGTGTTGGGCAAATCTTATGTCCATGAGAGATCAGAGTTTCTTGGGAAGGCAGGGCAGGTCTCCGGAATTCTTAGAGGCTGCAGGACACGCCGGGTTCAGCTCATAGGGGTGTCAGAGCAGGAGACAGGCCGGTAGGGATGGGACCAAAGCAGTTGTCGTCCTCTTCTGCAGCACGGCTCTTCAGTCATTCTTCCTCTTGTCATGTCGAATCTGAAGAGGTAAGATTCAGGGGTGCCCCAAAATACTAGATTAAGGGGCGTTAAAGGGGTGTGCAGGTTGGGACCAATGGGTCCCTTCCCTGGGGTGTCTACACCCTCTAGTAAGCCACCGTTCAGTGGGAGGGCAGTTAGGCCTCTTCCTGATTTGAGGGGTCCCCCCACCTCCAGGATAGGGACTAAGAGGTGGCCTTCCCTTCGCCTTCCCCACCTGAGGGGTGGGGTTGGATAGGGTGGACACACCTCCCTTCCTGGCTAGGTTTTCCTGCCGGTTCTTGTGCCCAAACTGGGGGTCAAAAATGGTGGGAGCAACTTGCTGATAGCAGGAAAAGACTGGGGGCAGTTAACAAAGGCGCTAGGCCTTTGTTGCTCCCTCTTCGAGGAGCCTGCCCATCCTGTGGGAGGAGGCATGACACTTCTGCCCAGGATGTACTTTGTTTTCAGACCCACAGAGCAGAGGGCTCTCTAACCAGGGGTCCAGAAACCTGTGTGGTGATGGCAGATGCCTGGGAGCCAGTCAGAAACCACACCAGAGTTGGTTGTTTTTCAGGGGACATCTCTAAGATACCCTCTGTGTGCATTTTTCATTAAATCCAGCACTGGCATCAGACTTCAGTAAAGCCATAATGGAGCAGTGACGTTTGTGTTGACAAACTTCCAGCCCATGCATTCAAAATGGCTGCACTGCACCGACCCTGTAGAGGCATATTGCTCTTGCAGCTATGCCCTCATCTGGTTATGGTACATCCTGCCTTTAATGCTATAAAGCCTTCCAGATGGTTACCCATGCCACAGGCAGTATTGGAGGGGGGGTGGTGGCACACAGGGGTGTGTGCCAAGTCAACTCTTCAGTTTGGTCTGCACCAAAACAAAACACCCAGTCTGCAATGCAGGGTGGGGATGTTAAGGTGAGGGGTCTCTGAGGGCGGCATAATACATGCTGCAGCCGTCAGAGATCTTCTGTGGTCACAAGGCCCTTTGTCCCAGGGGTACCTTTTACAAGGGACTTACATGTGGCCCGGAGGTGTGCCAGTTGTGGGTACGAAGGTTCAGTTTTAGGAAAGAACACAGGTGCTGGGGCCTGGTTAGCAGGATCCCAGCACACACTCAGTCAAGTTGTCAGCAGGTATCTGGCAAAGAGTTGGGGGGTAACAATGCAAAAGGGGACACTTTGCAAAGATGGCATCTGCCATTATGACCCCATGTGATCTTTTTCTAGATCTACTTGATAGAGAGACCTTCACCATATCATTTTGTAAATAGGTCTGCTTCTCCGTTGTGCCATATATTTGCCATACCCAATGAGAATGCTAGTTGTGGATTCTCTATATTTTGAATGATTGGCATTGTATGAATAGGGGACAGCACTTGAACCTTGTTATAGCGCTTGGCTGGGACGCGCTTACCTTTTTGGGACACCTCGTGGCCTGCACACATCCTACCCACGCCTCGCCGCACCCGCTACGCGGGTGCCGCTTCGACGGACCTTGTGAGGAGGAGCACTTTGGGAGAGCCTGGTGAGATAGAAACAGCGCCGGCGGAGGGCTGCAGGGCTGCGAGCGTTCAGGGACTCCAATTCCCAGGAGTCCCTGACAGACCGTGTCAACTTCCGGTCCGCTCTCCCTGCCGGCCCGCCCCCGCCCACCGGAGTGATTTGAAAAACCCCACGCCGCCCAGTATCTCTTGGGACAGCACTTGAACCTTGTTATAGCGCTTGGCTGGGACGCGCTTACCTTTTTGGGACACCTCGTGGCCTGCACACATCCTACCCACGCCTCGCCGCACCCGCTACGCGGGTGCCGCTTCGACGGACCTTGTGAGGAGGAGCACTTTGGGAGAGCCTGGTGAGATAGAAACAGCGCCGGCGGAGGGCTGCAGGGCTGCGAGCGTTCAGGGACTCCAATTCCCAGGAGTCCCTGACAGACCGTGTCAACTTCCGGTCCGCTCTCCCTGCCGGCCCGCCCCCGCCCACCGGAGTGATTTGAAAAACCCCACGCCGCCCAGTATCTCTTGGGACAGCACTTGAACCTTGTTATAGCGCTTGGCTGGGACGCGCTTACCTTTTTGGGACACCTCGTGGCCTGCACACATCCTACCCACGCCTCGCCGCGCTACGCGGGTGCCGCTTCGACGGACCTTGTGAGGAGGAGCACTTTGGGAGAGCCTGGTGAGATAGAAACAGCGCCGGCGGAGGGCTGCAGGGCTGCGAGCGTTCAGGGACTCCAATTCCCAGGAGTCCCTGACAGACCGTGTCAACTTCCGGTCCGCTCTCCCTGCCGGCCCGCCCCCGCCCACCGGAGTGATTTGAAAAACCCCACGCCGCCCAGTATCTCTTGGGACAGCACTTGAACCTTGTTATAGCGCTTGGCTGGGACGCGCTTACCTTTTTGGGACACCTCGTGGCCTGCACACATCCTACCCACGCCTCGCCGCACCCGCTACGCGGGTGCCGCTTCGACGGACCTTGTGAGGAGGAGCACTTTGGGAGAGCCTGGTGAGATAGAAACAGCGCCGGCGGAGGGCTGCAGGGCTGCGAGCGTTCAGGGACTCCAATTCCCAGGAGTCCCTGACAGACCGTGTCAACTTCCGGTCCGCTCTCCCTGCCGGCCCGCCCACCGCCCTCTAACCTTCCTATAACTGGAGTTACTTCTCCCGCAGCGCGGGACGCAGCCCGGGTCAAGACCGGGCTAAGAGCGGGCCGTTTGAGGCCGTTCGAGGACGGAAAGGACTGGACTGGCCCTCCCCATTTATACCAGGTAGGGACCATATTCAACAAGCTATAGCTGAAATTCTTGTTCATCCTTCTTTCCTGCCCCAACTTCAAATATGAGTCACATGGAGACGAGGAGTAAAGTCAACCATGCAGCTAGCGCCAACACACCAACTGCCTCATCTCAAGGCACAATTGACAATTACTTCCTGAAAGCTGGCTCCCTCTTAATAGATGATATCCACTCATTAGAACGACGCATCTCACAGGAGATAGAGTGGGTCAAGCGCTCCTCGATGGGTACCATAGCTATGGCCAAAACGCCCGAAGGCAGACGTCTCGGAAATTTCCAACAAGAAGGTTCCCAGGGGGGGGCACAGCAACTTGATGGTTTAGATCTTACTGAGGATACACTAGGGGACTTAGAGGACATGAGCCTTCTGCAATTGCCCACAAAAGAAACTGCTCAATTGCCTTACGACATAAATCCGGGAGAGGCTACTGTAGTACCAAATAGGGAGGAACACACCATAGCAAGTAACAATTCAATTCTTCCAGGGTCACCTAGTACTAATCGAGGAATACGAGAAGGAGCCATTCAAAAAAGGGTACAGGGGAAACGTTCAAACAGGGGCAAAAAGTCCAAAAATTCTATACAACAAACAGGGAGCATCCCCATCTTACCAACCTTAAATACTAATAACCAGAAGAACCTTTCACCAGTGTTAGTAACTGATCATTCCCCGCGGCTGTTACAGCCTAATATCCTAACTGATCATACAACATCCATAGTAGATCACAATCTGGAGTTACCAGAAGAGGATATAACTCTAGCAGACATTGGCCATCTCCTTAAGACAATTATAGGCCCCCTAGAAGCACGTCTAATAAAAATGGAGGCAAGACTAATAAAAATCGAAAAAACTGCCATCCAGATTATGGATTCCTGGAAACCTGGGGCCCTAGGCTCTACTCCTACTATCACTGCCATTCAACATAATAATACCCCTGTCACTCACAATCTTGCAACACATAATGCATCAGCGACCACACTCACAACCGGCGGAAATAACACAAATACAGGCGCCAACCAACAGCCACCAGCCAACCCCAAATCAGCTAAAAATCCTACTATTAGCTTACCTAAGCAGTTGCATACAACAAGCCAACCACAAAATGCAGACAAGACCAAATCGCTTCCAACCCCTCAAACAATGATCTCCCTAACGCCCTCCTCTAATGTTATACCGAATAAAGACAATTACAAAAAGTCAAAGGTATCCAGAACGGTCACTGTAAATCTACCACCTGAGGTTGCCCCCTATACAGTTATCCTAGTTGGGGCACCAGAATTAAAAGCAGATTCGTACGAAACGGAAGAATCTTTGAAAAACAAGGTCATCAATTGGCTGTCTACGCATAGACCGCTCCCTCGAGGCATGACCAGCGATATTCGCATGGTCAGACGGGTCTCTTGGGTAGGCAAGAGTCCAAAAACAATCAGCGGAGATTGCCTACTGGTCAGCTTTGGTGACCCGGGAACAGCCGCCTTTGTCTGTAACCCATCATTGGAAGACGAAGGCAGCAACATCCAGCCTGTTCCCCTATCCTTCTTCTATCCGTCCAATGATCGTATGGCCAAACCGCCTAGTAGAGGAAACCACCAGAACTTTAGGGGGAATTGGCAGGGCAACCAAGAAAGAAGGAGGACCCCCTTTATTCAACCACAGATACCCCCTTTCCGCCCAAACATATTTAGTGACTCCTATGGATGGGAAACTGTCCCAAGAAGGAGGATGGGAGGGGGTGGATTTGTGAGAGATGTCCCATGGTCCCAAGGAGTCTATCACCCACCACCTTTGCCGCTGTACAATCATTACGATTCCCTCGATTTTGTTGATTGACAGCTGGCCAACACACCCCGAAAATATGATGAAGGAATCAACCCTAAGAGGCAGCCCAGCTCAGGTGGCAAACGGAAGATGGGCACTTCAAGAGCAATAGCAATAGAAAACTGTGAAGTCCAACATCAATTGGACATCACTAGAGATTCCCTGCGGGCAGATGAGAGGGAAACAGCTAGACCCCTCTCCCCTGGAAATACAATCTCTATGTCAACGAATCTACCTACCCAAAAACTGTCGCATTCCATGAACATTCTTTCATGGAATGTTGCAGGTTTGGCAAATAAAGTTGACACAGATGAATGGGTGGAATTAATCCAATCAAAAAGTGTCTGCCTCTTCCAAGAAACTTGGCTAAGGGAGGAGTCCCATTGTCGGGGCTTCCACATATTCTCTATTCCGGCAGTATGGGGCGGAAAAGGTAGACCATCTGGAGGATTAGAAACCTGGGTGGCTTCGGATATAGGATGCCGAGCTCAA
Source organism: Lissotriton vulgaris (assembly GCF_964263255.1). Lineage (NCBI taxonomy): Eukaryota > Metazoa > Chordata > Amphibia > Caudata > Salamandridae > Lissotriton > Lissotriton vulgaris. Next base: position 1,004,377,309 of record NC_141694.1, on the reverse strand, counting down.
AGATACCCAGTAGACTCTCCAGATATACTGGCTGTGGTCCTTGAATGGCCAGGCAAATTGAAGCTGATGGTCATCAATATCTATTCAAGGCCTGTCAAAAATGGGTCCACCTCTAAAACTATAGAGCTCCTTTCTGGTACTTTGGAAAGTATCCCAGAGAAATTGTCCTATTTAATTGGGGGCGATTTCAATTCCCATTTTGAGCCTCTACCTGGTCTTCTCGATGGACCCTCCCTTGAGGAGGATTCGAGTTGGCAGGTTCCTCGGACTGAAGCACCTCCACCCAGAGCATGGACAACATTGGCTGTGCAGATTAACACCCTCAATCTGACATATGGGCTGAGGGCTTGCAACGGTCGCACTCGGTCCGACATCCCCTCTCAATGTACTTTTAATAGACAAGGGAGGGAATCTAGGACCGACTACTTCCTTGTACAGCTAAAATCATGGAAATGGGTGGTTGATTTCAAAATAGCAACAAGACAGGATAGCGACCATAACACCTTGGAGCTAGAGTATATGATCCCTTGCGAGAAAGCACTTGGCGAGGAGAAATCGATAGGGGGACTCCTTCTAGAGAATAACAGGAGGCGGATAAAATGGGACATTATCGCCTCCAGCGAAGATAGGCTTACCTCCCTTTACGCTGGGATCATCCCTTTTCTTGAGGAGGCTTTTGAACTAGGGGGTCTACCAGCTAATAGGGAAAGAAACGAGGTCTTAGTCCAGAATCATCTCCGTCTGACCCAGAAGCTTGAATCAGCTTTCTTTACCAAGGTACGCCCGAAAACACAAAGGCAGTTTAATAATTCCTGGTACAATCGTTCATGCCGTCTAGCAAAACGAGACCTCATTAAGACCATAAAAGAGGGAGGTAGTTTAGCGCAGATCCAATCTAAAAGACGTGCCTACAAGCTACTCTTAGTCAATGCAAGATTGGAGTGGGACATACACCACTGGGAGAACTTGGCTGAGTCTCTAGCTAGCAGGGATTCTCGTAGATTCTGGAGAATCATTAATCATGGCTGCGCAGACCTTCCGTCTGCAAGAGAACCAAACATTGCAGCCAATGTCTGGCAAGATCACTATCAGGGGCTATACGCCCCCGAGGCAGAGGAGCCACAACAACCCGAAGCTAGCTCTTCCAATATATGTAATTCACTCCCCTTCACCCTGAAAGACGTCGAGATGGCCATAGCGGGTCTGTCATCAGGAAAAGCCCCGGGATTAGATGGGATCCCTGGCGATCTCTTTAGGCAGGAACCTGGGATCTGGGCCCCATATTTGATGGTCTTGTTTAATGCAGTTTTGGAGGGCATGAGGCTACCGGATACTTGGCTGGGAGCAGAGGTGGTCCCGATATATAAAAAGGGCTCGCCTCTGCTGCCCGCCAACTATCGGCCAATCAGCCTCATTGATGTCAGTCAAAAACTATTCGGAAGGCTGATTCTGGACAGACTCCAATGCTGGATGGAACAGAATGAGATCTTGAGCCCTCTCCAGGCAGGCTTTAGGAAGGGTGTCTCTACAGTAGACCAAATATTGAGACTAAACATTATATTCTGGAAGACTGCTTACATTGAAGGAGGGTCACTGTATGCAGTCTTCGTGGATCTCCGCGCCGCCTTCGACCTGGTTCCTCGGACCAGGTTGTGGGCGGTGTTGGAGGATATGGGCGTCCCTGAGGATATCTTGCAGATTCTCGTTAGGCTCCACTCCAACAACTATGCGCGGGTAAGGTACGGTAAGGGAGGGAGGCTTACAGATAGGTTTCCTGTTCAACGTGGCGTAAGACAGGGGTGTGTGTTGGCGCCGACCCTGTTCTGCCTGTTTACAAATGGGGTGATAGAGCATCTCTGCAAAATCGCCAACATCGACGCGCCACTATTGAACAACAGCAGGGTGCCTGCGATTATGTTTGCAGATGACACCCTGCTGTTGTCCAAAACGCCAATGGGTCTGCAAAGGATCTTGGATGGGTTTTTGGATTTCTGTAACAAAAGGGGCTTAGAAATAAACCCAACAAAAACGAAATTCATGATTCTAAGCCGCAAACATAAAAACTGCCCAAACCCACGTTTAGGGCACACACCTCTGGAGCGAGTTAATGTGATTGAGTATTTGGGCATAACACTTAACCACAATTTAACTTGGTTGCCGCATAAAACAAAAGCAACCACTAAACTAATCCAGAGGGCGGGTGCTATCACTAGAATCGCTAACAAATCCCCCTTTCGTCCACTGGCCCCTGCAATACAAATTTATAGGGCCCAAGCGCGGGGTGGCATTATATACGGGGCTGAACTCTGGGGCCACACACCCCTCCATTCCATTCAAGTTGCGGAGAATAACTTTATTAGGCAGCTGACGGCTCTTCCACTAAGTACACCTCTACTCCCCCTGAGAATGGACCTGGCCATACGCCCAATCAGCGAAGAAGTGAGCCTCAAACCATTGACCTATTGGAGACGTCTGTGGAGCAGCCAAGATTTGAGCCACTATAGAACTGAGCTGCAAGAGCTTCTTAGATCAATTTCTGCATCCAAAATTCAATGGCTCAAGTACATTAGAGATATGTGTTTGACTCTTGGAGTCCCAGAGCTATGGAATGATCCACACGCAACATCGCTAAGGCTTCCCAGGAAAGCACTCTCCAAACTTTTTTATGGTTTTATGCTTCAGAAAACTATCACCTCAACTCGAGAGGGTTCGCTAACTGATACATTCATCAAAATAAAGGACATCTACAGTTTTGAATATGTCCTCGATGCAATGTCCCCTGTACATGTTAGGAAAATTTATTTGCAGTGGAGATATGGTTCTCTACCCCTGAGGGCGCTCACAAAAAATTGGGACGAAAAGGATGCTTCACCCAAATGTCCAGCTTGTAATTATAAAGTGGAAAACGACGTTCATGTAGTTCTATTCTGCAAAGCCTATTCCAACATCAGGAAACTTTGGCTAAAACCACATCTAAGGAACATGGGCTTTCGAAATTATGTCCCAGCCTATAGAGTCCTCAAAACTGATCTTTCACCTCTGACAGTATTTGTAATGGCTAAATTTTTAGCAGCTATGTGGAGAGTACGCGCAAGACTTTTAAGAGACTGCACTGTGTCGTGAAAAAATTTTTCCTAATACATTTATGAACTAATCTGTAATATTGGGATTGAATGTGTTTTAAAAAGGTATTTTTTAACATGTTATGGTTTTAAACCACCTCTTAAATACTGTGATGCTGTTGTTTGTATATCTTTTATGATCGCATAGATCGAAATAAAGATTTTTGATGATGATGATTTGGGGGCAATTTTTTTGCTTAGACACTCCAAGATGTCTCCTGCCTTTTGCGGACCATTACAAGCTCTTATTCAATAGCATGAATATAAATGGAGGGCTCAACTGTAATTGCTGACAACATACTCTCAGCATCCTTAGCCGCATGGGCATGATAGTTGCAGTCCCGGTTTATAGCTTTTACTGCATTCTTCCTGGGTGGGACTTCCATACTTTGGTCCCGGAGACTTACTGTGTAAGATGCATCCACCACTATGTTCGGATCCTCGTGTCAATTCTTGATAGTCAGGAGGTAAGCGCCAGGACATCATCCTTATATAAGAATACTACCTTTATATAAAACTAGTAATGTTTCTATTTGTATATATAACATGCAGATGCATGTTGAAATAGGTACATGTCTTCAGTGCTACAAAAAAAATATTCCTTAAGTGGATAGTTCAAATCAGAAAGTATATTTGTGCATTATTTTGTTGTTCAGATCGCTTAATACAAAGAAAAAAACATTGGGTGCTCACATTCAGTGATTTGTGACTACTTTCTGTCGTGTAGATTTGGTATCCCCAGATTCAAAATTTGGAGGAACTCGAAATGCATTGGGACACACTTGTGTTTTTATATGTAGAAAAAAGAACAGGAAACAACAAATATTTAATTGTTGAATAAAACCAGTGATTCGAAGATCAAGGCAAAAAAATAATTGATAACTTATCTAGCCTCGTCTAATGTTCTAGCACACACTGTGGGTTCAGGGTGCTGCCAGGCCTGTGAAGCTCAGGTCAAGAGTGGTAATTCATGAAAATACATTTTGTCCACAAACATCTACACTATTAATTGTTTTTCTGTTTCCATTGGGGCCTGTTGCTTTGAGAAGGGTGGAACATTGTCAGAGAAAACAATAAAAATCTGATATGGATCTATTTTACGTCTTACAGGGTGAATCATTTTTGTGCTGACTTTAGTTTTGTTAAAGTTTGGGAAATACCACTGCTTATAATTTACCTCTGCTGTAATCATAGGTTTAGCTGTAGAGATTAGCACCTAGTTTGCACACAGTGTTTAAAGAGGAACCACAAAGCCACAGACTGTAAACCCTGCAGGCATTGTAAACATTCCTGGAACCAGAGTAACTTAGTCTGAGTGTCCCCATTTTTAGGCTCATTTATATTAGAAATGCATACTCACACAAGCATCATTCTTCAAGCATTCTCTTCAAATTTAGGATCCAGAGCCAAGTTTGGTTTGATCTCAACCAGTGTCACAATATATAATCACAAAAGCCTATCCCTTAGTCAGGAAGACTACCCTTCGATTCCCTTACCTCAATACTATTATTAGAGACTTCTGGAGACTATTTTTGGAACTGATTGTGATGCTGTACAGGGCATCCATCATGTACCCCATAATGAAAATAACGAGGAAGAAAAGGAAAATTGCTCCCCCCTACTGATTCTAGTTTATATTTAGACCCACAAATGTAAGTGGCTTTGAAGCCTATCTTGAGACTCAGTTGAACTCTTCATGTAGCCCTCCTGCCCAAGAAGGCTCTTTTTAGGTCTCACCTGGCATTGCAATGCGAATGCGCTGCTTGCTCTGCGGGGGCTTCTTTGAATCAATACGGTTTCAGAAGCCTTCAGAGGCGGACTTGAAGCCCCGCCCATCTTTTTCATTCGCTGGTGTCATCTTCCATGCTAAACACTGCCTCACGATTAAAAAGGACACTTCTTAGTCCCACCTTGTTACCGTCCTGTCCACTTTTAGCCCCGCCCACCGAGACTGGATGTTTTACTTGCGGCGTTACACGTTCTGCATTGTATACTCGGTGAGCACTATTTTCTTTCAGATGCTCAGCAGCCCCCTCGCTGGCCCGCTGCGGTGCTTGTGGCTCGCTGTCCAGAGGTGCGCTGTGAGTATCTGTTCATGTTTTACAGTGGCTACGCCCTCTAAATTGTATATTTTTTGTATTTCTTTGAGCTTGGCGCCCACTAGGGACACTTCTCTCACTTTATTTATATTTTTGCGGCGTCCGCTTCAGGGACACTGCGCTCTGTTTTTTTACTTTGAAACTGAACGCATCGCCGATTGAAGGACACCTAGTTCGGTTTATTTATACAATTCTTAATTTTAACTCTGATCGCAACACCCGCTTTAAGTACACCACGCTCAGTTTTAAAGTTAAAAAAAAATTAAAAACGAGCCCGGTGTCCTTCAAGCGGCACCACGCTCAGTTTTAAACTTAAGCATCTGCAATGCAATCGGACTGATTGCATTGCAAATGCTTGTCTTTATTTTGAAATCAGCCGGGTGACCAGTGCTAAAACTCTGGCCTCATTTGTCACGCCGTCCGTCCGCGTTGTCTGTTTGTGCAGGCGGTGCTGTGTTTGCCCTTACTTGTCTGGTGATTTGGACGGCGAGCCCGGTAGATCACGTGACTGAGGACAGCTTTAGTCTGCAGAGCATGGCTGAGGCAGGAAGGCATAGCGATAAGCGTGGGCCTTGTCAGGAGCAATTACAGGGTTGAATTGAGGTAACTGAATAATTGAACAGCCTCCCTCCCAAATGAATGATTTAGGCCGTGAATGAAAAAGTTGTTAATTGGAGTGATAAAAAGAGCCTTATATTTAGCTCTGTATTTTAATTGTCTGCCGGTTTCGACGGTTTGAGCCATTTCATACTAGTATTTAAAAGCCCAAGCCAGTGTTTCGAGGCACATGCCTTATTTTTTCCTTTTTAGTGGATATTGTCCGGGGCTGCCTCTTGTGGCTGCTATTCTTCTTCGGGCGGCGAGCGAGATGTGTTTTGCAGTCACCTTGAAGAATGCGTGAGCTGCATGTGAATACTGCTTCATCAAAGCGTCTGAAATGCAGTGGAAACAGTTATGTGTTTTTTTCCTAGTGACATTTCTTCTCGAATTTAAGAGAGTTTAAGCTATTGGCATTGTAAATGACAATGCCTTTTATCTATGTTTTTAAATTGCAAAAGAAAACAAAAAAGTCATTGTCGTTTAGAATGCCAACAGCTCAAATTCTCTTAATTGCGAGACCTATTGCATTGCAAATGCTTGTTTATTATGTGATGACACAGAGGTGTTAGTTGCAATTGTCTGCATGGAGACCTAGGCAAATTTGCTCACTGAAATTTTACTGCCAGGCCCTGTAACATCTGAACCATTGCTACCCTTCAGTTAAGTTCTGCTGGATGCCTTGATGGTGACCTGTTCCAGCAGTGAGTTGACCTATTTTGCTACTCCCCATAGGGCTGCACTGAAGTAGCCAGCCTTCCTGATACAATATCAGACACCCGAATGCCTACTTGTACCGGCATCTGCCAGTAGGTAAACCCTATTGCGTTTTCCAATAGGCTGTATTCTTCTCCGCCTTCTGGCTCTGGGGGTCCCTTAATGCAGTTTTTAGGTCTCGCCTGTCGATGCGCATGCGCATCGAGCTTCCGAGACTATGGGGGCTTAAACAGACTTTAACCAACTTGCAAGGAATCGTGGCGATTCCTTGCAGTGCCCGTGAAATTCAAGCTCAATGCGCATGCGCATTGAGCTTAAAAGCGCGTGCACATGCCCCCAGCCGCCTGCCTTGCATGTATTTTCCCTCAGGCGCACTCCTCCCACACCCCCGCTCCGCCCCCTCCCCTGCCTGCCGTGTCGCATTTCTTAAGTTCCCTCAGCCGCACTCCAGGCCCCTGCTGCTTTCACACCCTCTCCCCGCTCCAACCCCTCCCCTGCCCGCCGTGTCGCATTTCTCCTCCCCCCTCCCCTTTTCTGCCTTCCCTCCGTCTTTTTTTTTTTTTACCCGCTCCGCCCCCTCCCCTGCCCGCCGTGTCGCATTTCTCCTCCCCCTCCCCCCTCCCCTTCTCTCTCTTCCCTTTTAAACTTGTTTGATGAAGTTGGCAGGTCTTCTTTTACACTTCTTGCACTTCTGCACGGTCAGCTCAGCTCTGCTCTTTTAGTAGCCACAGTCCACGACAGTTCATGCTCACCACAAGTGGGCTGCTCCTCCTATCGGCTACCACCTGCCCACTTGCTCGCCTGCCTGCCTCCCGGCAACAGCTCTAGCGCCTCTGCTTTGACTCTGTTTTGGGATCGGGGATCACACCAAGAGCTAACGGATTGGGCTTCTTAGGCGCTTTCTTTGCCGTTCTCGGCGGTCCTCTTGACGAGGCACAGCGCGGATCAACTAATCTCAAGGAGCAGGTCGCTTGCCTATCCGTTGCTTCTACCTCCAATCCCAGCGTACTCGCAATATGTCACTTTTACAATTCGACAAGAATGTTTCTTGATAACATGAAAAACAAAGGATGCACGATTGGAGACGGTTTTCAAAATAAAATGTACCCGAACAAAATGTGTAGCTTGAAAAAAAGAAGTAAGAAAATTACAGGATGTTTTCTCGTAATTATTGCGCAATTCTTAAAGTATAATTTTAATAACCATTTCTCTAAGGCATCAGTTATTAAAAACATGTTCAATACATGCCATTAATTAAAAAAAAAATGATAACTAAAATTCAGTGTTAAACTATTATTGGTCACATGCAGATATAGATATGGGCAATATTCTTAAAGATATATGTACGAAAAAGATGCCTTCCCACTAGACGGAAGCATTTTTCCTGTATATTACATCTGAATCCACTGGGTGTAAATGGAAATATCACACTCGACATTTAATGTTTTTTTTTTAAATATGTTCCAATAATTTATACACAGATAGGTCAGAGCACACTAAGTTAAAGAACATTGCTTGACATGTTTGCCATGAGTTGTGCAAAAAATGTGACCCTAAACAAAGTGCAAAGCTAATCCATCAGGTAAGCCCATGAGCCCTTAAGTTAGTAATAGTGCATGATAATTCACAGATGCAAGAATTCCAATCCTCACCGCCACACACCCCAAAAATCTCACACACCCTCAATCACCCTCACACAACATCACCCTCACACACCATCACAACCTCATACCCCCTCACTCACACTCACACATCACACGCCCTCAGCCTCAAACACCCTCACTCACCCTCACACACCCTCACACACACTCACAATTACCCTCACACACCCTCGCTCCCCTCTCACACCCGTCACAACGCTCTCACACTCACTACACCTCACACCCTCACCCTCACACACACTCACCCCCCTCAACCTCACAATCTCTCACCATCAACAGCCCTCACCCTCAGACACCCTTAACCTCAAAGCCTCACCCTAACACACCTTCAGTCACCCTCACACCCTCACCCACCCTAAATCTCACCCTCACACACCCACAAACTCCCTCAATCACACTCACACACTCACACACCGTCACACACACACACGCTCACACCCCCACACTCACCCTCACTCACAATCACTCACCCTCAGTCAATCTCACACACCCTCAGCCTAAAACGCCCTCACTCAACCTCACTCACCGTCACACATCCTCACCCACCCTCACTCACCCCCACTCTCACACACACTCACACCCCCTCACCCTCACACCCCCTCAGCCTCACACACCCTAGCTCCCCTCACACCCCTCATAACAATCTCACACTCACTACACCTCACACACTGACCCCCCTCACCCTCACACCCTCTCAACATCAACACCCCTCAGCCTCACACCCTTACCCTCATAACCTCACCCTCACACACCCTCAGTCACCCTCACACCCTCACACACCCTCACACAACGTAACACACTCACACCCCCTCACACCCACTCACTCACACTCACACTCACTCACACTCACTCACCGTCACACACGCTCTGCCTAACAACCCCTCTATCATCCTCACTCATCCTCACTCACCCTCACACACCGTCACACACCCTATGCCTCACACCCCCTCACTCACCCTCAGCCTCACACACCCCCTCAACATCACAGCCCATCACCCTCGCACACCCTGGCTCCCCTCACACCCCTCACAACACTCACACTCACTACACCTCACACACTCTCAGCCGCACACCCCCTCACTCACCCTCACACACACCACACCCCCTCACCCTCACACCCCCTCACCCTCACACCCCCTCACACTCACACACCCTCACTCCCCTCACACCCTCACAACACTCTAACACTCACTACAACTCATACCCTCACCCACGCACACACACTCAGCCACCCTCAGCCTCGCAACTTCTCACCATCAACACCCCTCACCCTCACACACCCTTACCCTAATCCCCTCACACTCATTCACCCTCACTCATCCTCACACCCCCTAACTCTCAGACTCACCCACTCACACACCCTCACATTCCTTAACTCACCCTCACACATCCTCACCCTCACACCGTCACACACCCACACACTCACACTCCCTCACTCAACATCAAACACCCTCACTCACCCTCACACACCGTCACACACACTCAACATCACACCCCCTGACTCAACCTCACCATCACACACACTCACACCCCCTCACCCTCACACCACCTCACCCTCACATCCCTCACCCTCACACCACCTCACCCTCACATCCCTCACCCTCACACCCCTCACACCCCTCACCCTCACACCCCTCACCCTCACACCCCTCACCCTCACACCCCTCACCCTCACACCCCTCACCCTCACACCCCTCAAGCCACAGATGGGTGTGCGATGGGAGAACGCTCAGCTTGCAGGGCTGTGCTTCTTCCCCTGCTGCACTCTCCTGCTCTCTAGAGATGTGGCATAACAACAAAAGCTGCCATCAAAGTCACATAAATACAAATCATGTTGCATTCCAAATGCTATAGGTGTCACATTCACAAAAGTTAAAACTATTGGCGTTGTGAATGACAAAGCTATCAATTTAGCTATTTCACAAATAAACACAAATACAAAAAAAAAACATTAACAAGACCAATAGCTCCTACTTTTCCAATGCGAGACCTATTGCATTTCCAATGCTTGTTCTTTTTGTGGGCTGTACACTCATGCCCTCTGTGATATGGCGAGTAGGATCTTGCCTGCCTTACCCGAGCATGTCAGGATTTTGTTCGATCTGACAGTTTACAATGGACATGATGGGGGGGAAATACATTTTGAAAACCCCATGGATTTCATTGGCTGTGCGGAGGGCAGCAATGTGGTGGTCCGGTGCCATGCTTGGAGGCATCGGCTCCATCCTCAGATTGTTTTTTTTCCGCCATCGGGTTCGGATGTGTTTCCTGCGCTCCGGTTTGGAACCAATTTTCCTGCGGGGCGCAAACCTCACCCAGTTCGACGGTATTGTTTCGATTGCCGTTTCCATCGACACAACTCTTCACGACTTCGAAGTCTTCGATTCCAGTCGTCGACGAAGGCCTTCGGGCCTACCTGGGCCTTACTCTCTGGCTCATGGAAAGGACATCATTCAAGAAGTGTCATCAATATGGGTCGAAGTTTCCCCACACCGATCTACATGAGGTGTGCAACCTTTGCCTCTCACCGGAGCACGAGGCCAGAGACTGTTCCGCTTGTGCCTCCTTCAGCTCCAAGAAGACGATTCGGGACCAGTGAGCTTGAAGAACCATGGCTCGCTCGTCAACTTCGATCCTGGACGACATCTTTGAAGAGGGCTTCGACGTGCCGGAGCAGGAGCAACAACATGGCGCCGACAGCGACTCCGACGCCGAAGACTCAGATGTCGAGGACATCACTCCAGCACAGTGGGTCGTGAGTACGAACGTCGACAACCTCCAAAAAGGCTTCGGTCACACCCTCGTCTCCGGGCCCGGGTGAACACCGAGAGACTGCTTCCCTTGCCCCGCCTTCGAGCTCGGCTAAGAAGCCTAATAAGCCTTTAGGCAACGCGGGCTCGAGCCAGCCTACCCCCGGTGCCGGCACACACCTACCGGCACCGAAAAAGAAGCCATCTTCAACTTCCACGCCAGCTGCTTCCACATCTAAGCACTCGGTGCCGAAAACTGGCACCGGCTCCTCGGCACCAAAACAACACTCGGAGCCGAGCAAGAAATTACCACCGAAAGCACCCGAAAGACCATCAGAGCCGAAAAAAGCTTCGGAGCCGAAAAAACCACCCAGCGCAGCAGACAAAGAACAGGTTTCTAAACTAAGAGATACTGCCGGTTCGGTGCCGAAAAAGCCTACGGAACATAGAACCTCGCCACCGAAGGATCTACCTCCCTCAGAGGAACTATTCCATCCAGATCCTACACAAAAGACTCTGGTTAAAGATCCCAAAACTGGTCGATTAACTCTCAGTTCTAAAAAACGACCATTAGAGACGCCTGCACCGGCTCCTCATCCTAAGAAGAAGGACATTGCGACTTCTCCTCTAAGAATACCTTCTCCTCCTGCTCCTCCTCCTCCTCATCCCTTGCCACACCACTCCTCTACACCAGGGGTCTCCAAACCGGTCCTGGAGGGCCGGATCCATGCCAGATTTTAAAAATTACTACATGTAGCTCAATGGGGATATCCAAAAATTCTGGCATAGATCCGGCCCTCCAGGACCGGTTTGGAGACCCCTGCTCTACACCATCTCCTACTCCATTAGTAGATGATAATGATGGGGATAACACCTCTGATGACACAGGGGATGGTGCAGATAATGAGCCACTAGATAATCCTAGTCCTCCTGGCTCACCTGACCCTTGGGATGATTATAGTACCCCAGATGTCCCTAACATCCCACAAGATGACATATACCCCTCCAGGCCTTTCCTACCAGAAGACACTATGGGATTCAACCAACTTGTTCATACAGCTGCCCAATATCATGAAGTTGACCTACATACTGACCCAGTGAACGAAGACTTCCTTATGGACACCTTTGATACAACACAAAGGTTCACCTCAATTTTAACCATGCTTAAAGGGGTTATAAAGCATACGCCGGAGGTCTTCAAAGACCCAGTTAGGGCTCGAATCCTCAACCCCTAACTTGAGAAGAAGTATAAGGCTGCCCCCACAGACCCAGCCTACATTAAAGGACCTGCACCACTAGACTCCCTTGTAGTCTCCAATGCACCCAAAAGAGCCAATTTCCAAACATCAGGCGAGGCTCCCCCACCAGATAAAGAGTCTAAACTCCTACACGCATCAGGCAAGCGGACAGCGGCACAGGCAGCAAACATTTGGCGTATTGCGGACGAATTAGAATCCATAATGCAGCACCTTCCCGACAAGTACAAAAATAGGGCCAATGAACTTATACAAGAGGGTAAAACCATCACCAATACCTCTATTCGTTGTGCCCTAGATGCAGCAGATACCGCTTCCAAGGCAATTAATACCAGTATCCTTTTTCGTAGGCATGCCTGGCTACGCTTTTCAGGTTTCAAACCTGAAGTACAAAGTGCCATACTCAACCAACCCTTTGATCAGCAACATTTATTTGGACCTGATGTGGACGTATCCCTTGAAAAAAATGAAAAAGGATACGGACACAGCTAAATCTATGGTAGCCTTGCAGTCGCAAGCTCCCAGACGTTCTTTTCGTCGCTTATCCTATAGAAGCACCACTAGAGGCTACCCCTCAGATAGCCCCCCTACTTCTTACAAAGCCCAACCCAATACACCTACAATAAGGGCTACCAAAGAGGGGGTTACAGGAGCAACAATAACAAAGGCAGAGGCAAAACTAACACCTCCCGCTCTGCCTCCATCCCTGCCCATTGACTTTCCTCCACTTCCCCCTCACCATTCCACTCCTGTAGGGGGAAGACTACAACAATTTCTTCCTGTCTGGACCAACATCACATCAGACAGGTGGGTGCGACAAACTATTGAATCCGGTTACTGTCTAGAACTAACATCTGCCCCCCCAAACATTCCACCCAAACAGCGTCCAATGTCACAAGAGCATCTATTACTGCTAAAGCAAGAAGTAATATCCCTACTGGAAAAAAGTGCAATAGAACCAGTTCCTCTGCTCCAACAAAACAAGAGAGTTTACTCCCTATACTTTCTTATCCCAAAAAAGGACGGCTCTCTAAGGCCTATTCTAGACCTCAGACCTCTAAACATATACATACAGTCAGACAATTTTCACATGGTCACACTTCAACATGTCCTTCCTCTTCTGTTCCAAAAACTACTTCCCATTCACAAAGCTCACAGGAAGTATCTCAGATTTGTAATAGACGGGCAGCACTATCAATTCAAAGTACTCCCATTCGGAGTCACAACAGCACCAAGAGTATTCACCAAGTGCCTAGCAGTAGTGGTAGAACATTTAAGAGGACAGCACATCCACGTCTTCCCATACCTGGACAACTGGCTCATAAAAGCCAGCTCCTACAACCAGTGTGTAGAACACACTCATACCACTATCCAACTGCTTCACAACTTGGGGTTCACAATAAACCACACCAAATCCTATCTACAACCGTACAAAGTAAAACAGTACCTCGGTGCCACAATAAACACCTCGACCGCGCTAGCCTATCCCACTCCAGTAAGGATAGCCAACATGCTAGCTCTTCTCACAAAGTTTCAGCCACAACACTCCCTTCCAGCACGAGTGTTCATGCAGCTCATAGGGATGATGGCCTCTTGCATTTTCATAGTGCCCCATGCAAGACTACAAATGCGTCCTCTCCAAGAGTGCTTAGCATGCCAATGAAACCAGGTTCAAGGTCAATTAACAGATCTAGTGTTGGTGGACGGTCGGACTCGTTGCTCTTTGCAGTGGTGGAATACCAAAAACCTTTCCAAAGGGCGACCGTTCCTAGAGCCAGTTCCTCAGATAGTCTTGACAGCGGACGCATCGCTCTCCGGCTGGGGAGTCCATCTACTGCAACACACCATGCAAGGCAGGTGGACACCACAACAAAAGGTTTGAGGCATGTGGGCTGCTGAATTCATATCTGTGCATAGATCGCCGCCTAGTGTTGGGTCCGGATGATCGCACATTGTTGTCCTGGAAGAGTCTTCGAAGTAACACGAGATAGGTGGCTCCTCCCCTGGACTACAGTGCGCATGGGCATCGACTCCATCCTCAGATTGTTTTTTTTCCGCCATTGGGTTCGAATGTATATTGGTTCACTCTAGTCGGAATCGATATAAAAGTTTCTTAAAGCCAAAAGGCCTTTAGGTTTTCGTCGGTATAGTCTTGCGTTTGGTGCCCGATTCTTCCAGCTCAGTTCTGAGCCGGATTTCCAGAAGAGCCGCGTGCTTTTCGACGCTGAAGGCCCGGTCGATGCCAGAGGCCTGATCGACGAACCATCATGGAACAGAGTCCGTTCAAGAGATGTCCCATGTGCAACTCCAAGTATCCCCACATCGACGTCCACCCGGTGTGCAACAAGTGTCTGTCGCCGGATCATGATGAAGCCAGCTGCATGGCTTGTTCCCTTTTTCGATCCTAGAAGACTCTTCTGCATCGACTCGCTGCGCGCCAGGAAGCCCAGCAGACTGCACCAGCGCCTGTGGACATATTCGATGCCGGGGATGATGGAGCTGCCCGGAAGGTTCAGGAGAACCTGTCTAATCCCGCGTCGGAGGTCGACTCCAACTACGACGCGGATGTTGAAATGCTCGACGCGGAAGAAGTCGTCTACGAGGTAGGAGACGACGACGGGGCCTTTGGGGCCATGGAAGATAGCTCGAGCGAGGAGCTAACTCAAACTGACATTGGGGCAGAAACGCTTCAGAAGGCTCAGGTCGAGGGATCGCCACTAGGCCTTACCCAAGATCTTCCAATAAGTTCTACTGCCCCGCCTTCGGGCTCGGCTGCGGACATTGCTAAGGAGCCGCACCCTGCGAAATCGAAACCTAAAGTAAAAGCACCGGTCTCGACGCAAGTGAAAGCACTGATGCCTCCATCGAAACCAAAAGTGCGTATTGCTTTGGTCGGCTCAAAGTCCTCGGACCTGTCGTCACCGACAAAGCAGAAGGGCGTTACCGACCCGAAGAAACCGCTCAAGGGCGTCGAGGCGAAGTCTAGCACGCCGAAGACAAAGGTCAAGGCAGTCGAGCCGAAAAAATCGGCACCGAAGACGGTCGACACCGACAAAGGGCTCGGTGATCCGACAGTTCTCGAGCCTCTGCGTCGGCAAGACAAGTCAAAACCGGACCGAACCACGAGTCCACGTCTGGTGGTGCCTCGAGGGATTCCGTCGAGTCGACGCATCCGTCCGCCTCATTCTCCAAGCAAGGGGCAGACTCCCTAAAGCGCATCAAGGACAAGGCCTCAAGTGTCGGGCCTAAAGATCCTCCACCTTCGAAGCCTGTCGATAAACCTCAGAAGACGTCGACGCCCATTCACTTCACGCTACCGCCGAAAGTGGCGCCGAACGCTTTCGCCCCTAAAATGGCCACCAACGTGCCCGAGAAGGTGGCCTCGGTGCCGAAGTCGACATAAGTGGTCCCGGCCTTAAAGCATCGACAATCCTCGTTGGAAGAGCAACAGGAGCAGTTTATCGATGCCGAAACAGGCAGACTTTCCCTTTATAAGCGGGAAATCGCCCCAGAACAGCCAATGGAGTCCTATAAAATTCCACTGAAGAAGAAAAAGGATTCTACTTCGACACCTGTTCTTGTGGAACCAGTTTCTCCACGTGGCCATGATGTCTCACCCACTTATTCAGATGTGGACACTGGGGAAGGTGATGATGATGAATACAGCTATCCTGTATACACTGAACCAGATGATACCAATGAACCCTGGGCAGCTGCTGCTGACCCAGGTGATCCTCACTCTGCCCCAGACACTCAAATGTATGCTGTAAAAACGTCACCTACTGAGGATTCGGCTGCGTTTAATGCCCTCATTGAAAGAGCAGCTAAGAATCATGACGTCCAGCTCCATGCTGACCCCATTAAAGTGGACTTTCTTTTTGACACCTTTTCCGTCTCAGAGAGGACTGTCAAGACTCTGCCTATGTTGAAGGGTGTCTTGAAGCATGCTGGGGAAATCTTTAAGGAGCCTACGAGAGCCAGGGTGATAAACCCCAGAATTGAAAAGAAGTACAAACCGGCGCCTGAAGACCCTACTTACATCAAGGGACAGTTGCCGTTGGACTCTCTTGTCGTTTCTAATGCCCGGAAGAGGGCTAATTCACAAACTACGGGTGATGCTCCTCCCCCAGATAAGGAATCTAAGGTGTTTGAGGCATCAGGGAAAAGGGTGGCAGCTCAAGCGGCCAATATCTGGCGCATTTCAAACACACAGGCACTTCTAGCCAGGTATGACAGGGCACAGTATGACACACTTGAGACCCTGTTACAGCACCTGCCAGATAAATAGAAAGAGGCAGCTGAGATGTGCATCCAAGAAGGGAAGATCATATCAAATGCTTCTATTAAGTGTGCGCTTGACGCTGCTGACACCGCGGCCAGAGCTATTAACACGAGTGTCATGCTGAGACGACGTGCCTGGCTCAGAATCTCCGGGTTCAAGCCAGAAATACAGACCACCATTCTCAATCAGACAGTAAACCCTGATCATCTATTTGGCCCAGAGGTGGACACCACCCTGGAGAAAATCAAAAAGGACACTGAAACTGCTAAGTCCATGGGGGCTCTACAGTCCCAGCAGTTCCGGGGTGGTTCTTTTCGTTGCTCAAGCACTAGAGGTGTTTCCAGAGGCCAGCTCTCCCAAACCACACAGTACTATAAAGGCGGCACGCAGACCACATACACCAAACAGAGTCGAGGTGGATATCGTGGAAACAGCGCCAAAGGCAGAGGTCTTAGTAACAACAACTACAGATCCTCCGCCACTAACAAACAGTGACGCCTTGTCACTGCCCCCCGACCACGCAACACCTGTCGGGGGGAGACGTCAACAGTTCCTGCCAGTCTGGAAGTCCATCACCACAGACAGGTGGGTCACACAGCTCATACAGTACGGTTATTGTCTGGAGTTAATATCCACTCCACCCAACATACCCCCCAAGACACCGTCCTATGTCCGCCGAGCATTTGCACTTATTGCAGCAGGAGGTACTCGTCATGCTGCAAAAAAGGGCAATCGAGCTCGTGCCTGTGAAAGAAAGAGGCACAGGAGTTTACTCACTGTACTTCTTGATCCCAAAGAAGGACGGGTCACTCAGACCCATACTGGACCTCAGACCCCTCAATCAGTACATTCTATCGGAGCATTTTCACATGCTGACCCTGCAGCAAGTACTACCGTTGCTCAGTCAAGGGGATTTTCTCGCAACTTTAGATCTAAAGGATGCGTATTTTCACATTCCGCTGCACCCGTCACACAAAAAATACCTCCGGTTCACCATCCAAAACCAACATTACCAATTCAAGGTCCTACCTTTCGGGGTCACCACGGCACCCAGGGTGTTTACAAAGTGCCTGGCGACGGTGGCGGCACACTTGTGGAGACTAAACATTCACGTCTACCCTTATCTGGACGACTGGCTCATTCAGGCAAAGTCAGCCCAGCAGTGTGCCGCCCACATGACCCACACCATTCACCTTCTTCACGATCTGGGATTCTCACTGAATTATCCAAAGTCCCACCTGCAACCCGCCCACATACGGCAGTATCTGGGTGTGACGATAAACACTCTGGCAGCCACAGCACAGCCAAATTCAGTGAGGGTCAGCAGCATTCAATCGCTGATACAAAAATTCAGACCTCAACACTCGCTTCCAGCGCGAGTGTTCATGCAGTTGATAGGCATGATGGCCTCCTGCATCTCCATAGTCCCGCACGCGAGACTACATATGCGTCCGCTTCAAGAGTGCTTAGCACGTCAGTGGACTCAGGCTCACAGACAGGTGAAAGACCTAGTGTTGGTGACCGGTCGTGCATACAACTCTCTGCATTGGTGGAATCCACAAAACCTTTGCAAGGGACGACCGTTCAAGAGCCTGTGCCACAGATCATTCTGACGACGGATGCTTCTCTCCAGGGTTTTGGGGAGCTCATGTACTCCACTACACTGTGCAGGGACTATGGACACCACCGCAAAGGAAGATGCACATCAATGTTCTAGAACTGATGGCTATCTTCATGGCAATGAAAGCTTTCAAAGTACATCCGTGCAACAAGGTCGTGTTGATCCGGACGGACAACATGACGGCCATGTACTACATTCAGAAACAGGGAGGAACACACTCTCCACAGTTGTCTCATCTGGCTCAGAGCATGTGGAAGTGGGCCATTCAGAGAAACATCTTCCTCATGGCAGAACACCTCCCAGGCAAGGACAATCAGATGGCGGACCTGCTCAGCAGGTACAGCCACCAGATGCACGAGTGGGAAATACATCCATCAGTACTCCACCCGTACTTCCTAAGGTGGGGTCATCCAGAGATAGACCTGTTCGCCACAAAGGAAAACACAAAATGCCCAAGCTTTGCCGCCAGGTTCCCACACCCACAGTCGCAGGGCAATGCGATATGGATGAACTGGTCAGGCAAATTTGCGTACGCTTTTCCCCCAGCACTCTAATACCGCTGGTGGCACGCAAGCTGAAGCAGCACTCGATGACTCTTATCCTGGTTGCTCCTACGTGGGCTCGCCAACCATGGTACACCACGTTTCTGGAACTGTCCGTGGTACCGCATCAAAGGCTGTGCCTCACACCCAGGCATTTGACGCAGAGCCATGGCGACATTCAGCATCCAGATCCGCAGCAACTCAACCTGGCGATCTGGCTCCTGAGGTCTTAGAGTTTGGCTACCTCAACTTACCTCCTGACTCTTTGGACATAATCCGGGAGGCAAGAAAGCCCACCACCAGAGCATGCTATGCGGCGAAATGGAAGCGGTTAGTCATTTATTGTGCAGACCACAACATTAACCCGCTGGATGCATCTATTCAGAACATCATTTGTTATCTCTTACATCTGTACAAATGTAATCTGGCCTATGCTTCCATTCGTATACATCTATCCGCAATGGCTGCTTATCTCCAAAACAGACAGCACCTCTCACTTTTCAAGGTGCCTGCCATTAAAGCCTTTCTGGAAGGACTCAAAAGAGTCATTCCTCCGCGGACGCCACCAGCTCCCGAGTGGAACCTAAATGTGGTCCTCACCAGGCTGATGGGTCCCCCTTTCGAACCACTGCATTCCTGCGAGATTCAGTTCTTGACATGGAAAGTGGCTTTCCTTATAGCGATTACGTCGCTACGACGAGTTAGTGAACTCCAGGCACTAACTGTCCAAGAGCCATTTATTCAAATTCATTCCAACAGGGTGGTGCTTCGCACTAACCCTAAATTCCTTCCTAAGGTAGTTTCTCAGTTCCATATCAACCAGACTATAGAACTACCTGTGTTCTTCCAAAATCCAGAGTCACTTGCGGAGAGGATGCTCCACACACTTGACGTCAAGAGGGCCCTAATGTACTACATTGATAGGACCAAAGATTTTCGGAAGACTAAACAACTATTTGTTGCCTTTGTGCCACAACACAAAGGCAACCCCATTTCCAAGGCTGGTATAGCCAGGTGGATCGTTAAATGTATTCAGATCTGCTATCAAAAAGCCAAGCACACTCTCACCATTCCACCGTGGGCCCACTCCACCCGAAAGTTGGGGGCCTCCATGGCTTTCCTTGGAAATATTCCTTTGGAAGACATATGTAGAGCAGCCACATAGTCTACCACACACACATTTACAAAACATTACTGTGTTGATGTGCACTCCAAACAGCAGGCAGCTGTAGGGCAGGCTGTTCTAAAAACACTTTTCCAAACTGCTTCAGCTGGCACAGGCGGCCACCGTTAATGGAGGGACTGCTATGTATTCTATGCACAGATATGAATTCAGCAGCCCACATGCCTCAGACCGAATATGCTACTTACCAGTATGCATCTGTTCTTGGCATGTAGGGCTGCTGACATTCATATTGCCCGCCCTCCTCCCCGGCGCCTGTAGCGGCTGCAACATTCACACATACTTCTAGCATGGTCATCATTCACATAGTTTCACTCCATCTTGGCCACAATGGCTAAAAACAATCTGAGGATGGAGTCGATGCCCATGCGCACTGTAGTCCAGGGGAGGAGCCACCTATCTTGTGATACTTCGAAGACTCTTCCAGGACAACAATGTGCGATCATCCGGACCCAACACTAGGCGGCGATCTATGCACAGATATGAATGTCAGCCGCCCTACATGCCAAGAACAGAAGCATACTGGTAAGTAGCATATTCGTTACTCCATATCAATCATCTAGAGTTACTAGCCATATTCCAGCATTAGAACCTTTTCAAAAGCATATAACAAACAAGGCTGTGTTAGTCCACACGGACAACATGACAGCCATGTGTTACATACAGAAACAGGGCGGAACACACTCCCTGCAACTCTTTCAGCTAGCACAGAACATATGGCGGTGGGCTATACCTTAAATCATATTCCTCTTAGCCCAGCATATTCCAGGAGTATAAAACACCATAGCAGATCTGTTAAGTCGTCAGACACAACAGATCCTCGAGTGGGAACTTCATCGGCAAGTTCTTCAACCATTCTTTCAGTTGTGGGGACGACCTCAGCTAGACCTCTTTGCCACCCACCAAAATGCCAAATGCCCAAACTTCACCACCAGATATCCACACCCACTGTCCAAAGGTAATGCGATATGGATGAACTGGTCTGGCAAATTTGTGTATGCTTTTCCGCCTCTACCACTCATGCCACTAGTAGTACGCAAACGACAGCAGCATTCTCTAACCCTCATCCTAGTTGCTCCAACGTGGGCCAGACAGCCGTGGTACACCACACTGCTACAACTGTCTGTCCTGCCGCACCAAGAACTATACCTATCTCCACGCCTTTTAACCCAGAACCGTAGAGAGATCAGACACCCGGACCCAGCTCAGCTCAACCTTGCGATCTGGCTCCTGAGATCCTAGAATTCGGATATCTTACCCTTCCTGCTGACTGCATGAACGTCATAAAAGAAGCTAGACGTCCAACCACTAGAGCACGCTATGCAGCCAAGTGGAAACACTTTGTAATATATTGTCACAACAACAATATTAATCCCCTAGATGTGTCTATTCAACGGTAAAGCACCTTCACTCCGCAAATTTTACTCCGCATACTTTCACTCCGCATACCTTCACTCCTCATACCATTACAACACAAGTACCATTACTGCGCAATACTTTTAAAACGCATACCATTACATTTTATATGCTTTTACCACGCATGCTTTTACAACGAAATTCGTTATAAAAGCATGAATGGTAAAAGTATGTTTTTAATATTTAAGTTTAAGGTAAGTATATGGTTTTAGTTTGGGGGTGTTGGGGTATATGTTTTAGGGGTTCAGGTGTATTTTAAGGGTGGGTTTGGTTTATGGGGTGCACAGTGTATTTTTAGTGTGTGGTATTTTTAGATTATAGGGTTGATTTTGGGGGTGCTTGGGTATTTTTAGGGTTTAGGGTGTACTTTTAAGTTTTGGGGTGTAGGGTTTTTTATTAGGGTTCAGGGTGGGTTTTGGGATTCAGGGGTAGTTTTAGGGTTTAGGGATAGGTTTGGGTTTTGGGGTACAGGGGTATTTTAGAGTTCAGGGGTAGGTTTGGGTTTTGGGGTATAGGGGTATTTTTAGGGTTCAGGGCTAGGTTTGAGTTTTGGGGTACAGGGGTATTTTTAGGGTTTAGGTTTGGTTTTTGGGGTACAGGGGTAATTTAGGGTTTATGGGTAGGTTTTGGGGTACATGGGTATTTTTAGGGTTCAGGGCTAGGTTTGAGGTTTGGGTTTTGGGGTACATGGGTATTTTTAGGGTTCAGGGCTAGGTTTGAGGTTTGGGTTTTGGGGTACAGGGGTATTTTTAGGGTTTAGGGATAGGTTTGGGTTTTGGGGTACAGGGGTATTTTAGGGTTGAGGGGTAGGTTTGGGTTTTGGGGTACAGGGGTATTTTTAGGGTCAGGATGGGTTAGTGTTTAAGGGTGCTGGGGTATTTAACCACATCAATGCTAAGGGAATTTCCCCCCGGTACTCATTTTTTTGAAATCCCATTGTTCATGACGAGCTCAGCTCGTCATGAGCACACGACCAGTGTACTGCATGACGAGCTGAGCTCATCATGAGCAGCGAAGGGGTTAAAGGGACTAGGGTGGGATTAGTTTTTAGGGTGTAAAGGGTAATTATTAATTTAAAAAAATTAAATATATATGTATGTATATATATATATGTGTGTAATATTAATATAGATATACATATAATATAATCTAAAAGAAATGTCATTTTAATAAAATATATATATGTATATATATATATATGTATGTGTGTGTGTGTGTGTGTATATATATATCTTTTTTTTTTTTTTAATAAAGTACTTTTACAAAGTATATGACTTCACCACACATGCATTTGCGTTGTAATGGCACGTGTAATAAAGTCATATGCGTTGTAAAAGTTTGAGGAATTATGGCTTGCGGAGTAATGGTACTTTCGTAGTAAAAAATGCGTGATGGTATGCGTGATGAAAGAATACGGAATATCGTCATATATTCCTATTCAACACATCATAGGATACTTATTACATCTCCAAAAATGTAACTTAGCCTACACATCTATTAGACTGCATCTTGCTGCCATAGCAGCATATCTACAAAACAGACAGCATCTATCTCTGTTCAGAGTGCCTGCTATTAAAGCTTTCATGGAAGGCCTCAAGAGAATATTTCCTCCCAGAGTACCACCTTCACCAATGTGTAATTTGAACATTGTTTTCACACGGCTAATGGGACCTTCCTTCGAACCTTTACATAAATGTGAACTACAATTTTTAACATGGGAGATTGCGTTCCTAGTAGCTATTACTTCGCTATGGAGAGTTAGTGAACTACAAGCACTAACCATTCAAGAACCTTTCTTGCAAATGCATCACAATAAGGTCGTTCTCCGTACTAATCCAAAAATCCTTCCCAAACTCATTTCTCCCTTCCACCTCAATCAATCTGTGGAACTGACAGACAGTAGCAGAAAGAGCTCTTCATACCCTAGATGTCAAAAGAGCATTGTTATACTACATTGAGAGAATACAACCCTTTCGTAAGACCAAACAACTTTTTGTGTCTTTATCACCACCACACAAAGGCAACCCTATATCAAAATCTGGGATAACTAGATGGATTGTCAAATGTATACAAATTTGCTACCACAAAGCTAAACGTGCGTTATCTGATCCTCCTAAAGCCCACTCTACAAGGAAAATAGGGGCTTAAATGGCATTTTAGGGAACATTCCCTTAGATGACATCTGCAAAGCAGCTACATGTTCTACACCGCACACATTCGCAAAACACTATTGTGTAGATGTGCAGACTAAACAACAAGCTAATGTGTAGGCCAGGCTGTTCTCAAAACACTGTTTAAAACTACTGCAACGGATAGGGGTGGTCACCGCTAAGAGTTAGTACTGCTATACAATCTTTGCACAGTTTGTAATCTGCAGCTCATATGCCTCTAACGGAAAATGCTACTTACAAGTATGCATCTGTTCTTGGCATGTAGAGCTGCAGAGTTACACACGCCCACCCGCCTCCCCGGCTACCCTGATCTGTTCCAGTATTATCTTAATTAGATACAGCTTACATGGACATCCTTCCTTTTCTTGCAAAGCTCCATCATTTCCCAACTGGCGAACAACAATCTGAGGATGCCCATGCGTATTGTGGTGCAAAGGAGCAGTCACCTATCTTGTGACTTCCAAAGAACTTTTCAAAAACAAACTGCAAATATCCGGGCCCAACACTAGGTGGTGATCTATGCACAGTGTGTAACTGCAACTCTACATGCCAAGAATAGATGCATACTGGTAAGTAGCATTTTTCTTCTTTTGCTGTGGTCGTGAGGAGGGTGTCT
Source organism: Lissotriton vulgaris (assembly GCF_964263255.1). Taxonomy (NCBI): domain Eukaryota; kingdom Metazoa; phylum Chordata; class Amphibia; order Caudata; family Salamandridae; genus Lissotriton; species Lissotriton vulgaris. The sequence continues at coordinate 1,004,353,276 of NC_141694.1, read as the reverse complement.
GATGTCCTCGACCTTAAGATCCCCACTTCAGAGGTTAACCAATTTCCTGACCAAAGTTCTCCCGCTGGGCCAAACCACTATGAAATCCCTACTTCATTGTAATGAGACCCTCACTGATACCCTCCTAGGGCCCTGGACCAAACCTTTCTCTGGCACCGCATTCAATCAAATTGCAAGGCACCACCATCCCGCTGCTGGCAACCCAGTCTTTACCTCGGCATCCCTCACCTGGGAGCTTGATGGTGCAGGCTTCCACTAGTCAGACACACCTGAACACTTTAACTACTACTCGCTGGATAGGGAGTTCAAAAGAGTGGAAACATTTGGGAAAAGGGTATTTTCTTCCGCTAGTTTTGTCCTCCGCTCTGTCGATGCCAGTTTCCTGCTAGCCCATGTTCTCTTGGATTTAGTTGCACAAGTCCTCGCTGGTGTTCCAGAAGATCTTCTCCCTGCCATGACCAAAGCCATATAGGACAGTTGTGACGTTTTTAAGTTCACTTTTGCCTGTAGCTTGGATCACATGTAATAAATTGATCAAGCCATTGGCACTAGTTTTGCCATCTGTCGCCATGCCTAGCTGCGGTTAATCGGTTTTTCGAGTGATGTCCAGTCCTCACTTATGGACATTCGCTTTGACAGGACTCACCTTTTTGTGGAAAAGACAGATTCTGCTCTGGAGTGCTTCAAAGACAGCAGGGCCACATCACTCTCACTGGGCTTATCTGCTTCTCCTCACCAACCACATCAGCCCCAACCTTCCTTTCCCTATTTTAGCAGAGGTACTTCATAAAGACAGCCACATCAACCTGAGCAAGGTTCCCTGCTTTTCTGCGGCCAAGATCGTGGCAACCACCATCCCTATGGCCAGGGATTATGCACCAGTTAGTTTACGGTTTCCTTTGCAGTCCCACCTGCCAAACCACTTTAGCTTGCTCTCAAAAGAGCACAGCCACCCAGTTAGAAACTGGATGTAATTATTCTTACCTGGTTTGTAAGCCATAACTTTGGACAGATAAGTCCTGCAAATTGCCCAGAAGGAATACACCTTACCCTTCATTGCCACTCTGCCACACCATCCACAGAACGTCTGACGGAGGAAAATCTGTCTGTCTTACAGCAGGAAGTGCAAGTTCTTTTGGCCAAAGGGGCTATTGAGTGGGTGTATGCGCTGAAAGTGGATCGTGGTGGTTAGTTCCGCTACTCTCTGATGCCGAAGAAGGACAGAGGCCTTTGTCCTATTTTAGATATATGCCCTCCTAGTGCCTTTCTCCGGAAGGACAAATTCAAGACTCCCTGGCCGAGATCTTCTCTGCTCTTGTCCCTGGAGACTGAATGGTGAAGTCAGATCTGCAAGCTGCCTATTTCCGTATACCCATCCTGCAGGCCAGTTAACACTTTCTACGATTCATGGTGGGACAGGATCATTTTCAATTTGCTGTGCTCCCCTTTACTCACCAATGCCCTTAAGTTGTTCACCAGAGTGATGGTGGTGGTAGCTGTACACTTCGAAGGTCAGGAGTCCCAGTCTCGTCTAGTCTCGCGGACAAGCTGTTGAAGGCAGTCGTAAGTCCCCTCCTGTTTATGGTAAACCTCCTGTCTTCTTTCATCTCTGGGGTACAGTATCAACATGCCGAAATCAGACCTGACTCCTTTCAGTTTTGTGCATTTCCCTTGGAAAGGAGAGTCCAGGACATTCAGGCAATGAACCTGATCTTTCAGCCTCTGTCCTGGATTTCAGTGAGGTCAAATGAGACTGCTTGTACTTATGGCCTCCTGCATCATTCTGGTCAAACATGCCAGGTGGCACATCCAGAGTTTACCAAGTGGGGCATTTTTCTCACTTTTTCCTAAAGTACTTTTTAGTTTGTCTGTTCACAACCCCACCTCCTACTTCTTTGGTATCTACTCAAAAAGGGAGGAATCTGTTGTTAGAATAATAATACTGTCTTTTGTAGAGCGCGAACAGCTACCTCCTAAGAGGTGTCCCGGCGCTATAGCAACTAGTGGTGCGCCAGGCAGCCTGTGTAACACAGAGAGTCGAAGAGGCTACTCCTGATTAAAAAGCCAGGTTTTAGCTGCCCTCCTAAAAATGGTTTCAGAGGTGATTTGTCGCAAAGCGTTTGGCAAGACATTCCAAAGCATGGCAGCCTTAAGCGAAAAGGATCTGCCCCCTAACCGAGCTTTCCTAACTCAAGGGGTGCGTAACAGGTTCTTTGAACCTGATTGGAGAGAACGAGGCTGCTCATAAATAGCAGGGGCAGGATCCGTGGTATGCCCGAAAGGCTAGGGTTAGAGCCTTAAATGTAATTCTACTATTAACCGGCAGCCAATGCAGTGCTTTGAGATGCGGAGAGATGTGCTGCTTGAATGGGACATGTTTAATCAATCTCGCAGCCGCATTCTGGACCATCTGCAATTTCTTCATCTGGTACGCTGGGAGGCCCAAATACATGCCATTGGCATAATCCAGGCTGGTGGTAACTGTGGCATGAATCACAGACCGGCGACAGTGTTCTGGCAGAAGATGTAGAATTTTACGCAGGTGCCAAAACAAGCACCTGTCACCTGTTGAATTTGGGTCGAAAAAGATAGATCCGTATGCCACTTATTGCCCATGTTTTTTGCGCAGGTTGCGAAAGCGGGGGGGCTGCCCATTTCCTCAGGCCACCAAAGTTCAGCGGCGTGGGGTAGGCTGTTACCGAAGAATAGCGCCTCAGTTTTCTCGGCATTCATATTGAGCCTGTTGTTCATCCATTGTGCTATATCTTTTAAGCAGCTTTTAAAATTCTCAAAAGAGGCATTCGACAAGTCTTTAAAAGGGAATACCAGCTGGGTATCATCGGCGTAGGAGATCGCCTTCACCCCACAGTTGGCAATCGGTGAGAATAGAGGGGCCAAATAAATGTTGAAGAGCAGTGTACTCAGGGCCGAGCCCTGAGGGACTGGATTGATGTGGCTGGAGTGCCACTCTCTGCGTGCGCTTTTGAAGAAAAGACTTGAGCCATTGTAAAGCTATGCCCTCGATCCCTACGTCCTCGAGGCGCTGGATCAGAATGGAGTGGTCAACCGTATCAAATGCCGCAGATAGGTCCAGGAGCACCAGCATGGCCGATGCCCCTGAATCCAGCTCCAGCCTGACTGAGTCCGCCACCTCAATTACCACGGTTTCCCTGCTAAACCCCGCACGGAACCCCGATTGAGTATCGTGCAGAATATTGTGGCTCTCGATATAGTTGATTCAAAGGGGATGATGGACGGAGCGTTTGAGCAAATCAAACACTCACCCCCAGTCAACTGATCTGGGTTTAATCCATCACCATTCTTTAGCTCACTCCGCCACCCCAGTTCAGACATGGCCATATGCAAATCAGTCTGACTGTGCCTCATGGGAACAGTCCAGCCCAAACTGCCAAGCCATGTCTTCCCTGGACCGGAACCAAGCATCCTGGGACCGGTTTCGGGTTCATAACCCTCATCAGCCAGTAATATTTTTTTTTTTTTTTTTTTTACATGCGCAGTGGCTACACTGCAAGGGTATCACTCATTGAGTGGTTCTTTCTCCCAACACCTAGAAACTCGGTGTTTTTCCCCAGATAATGTCTACAAATACAGCCATTACCTGCACAGAAGAGTATATTGCCACGAAACTTGCAGGTCCATCGTTGTTTAAAGGTCCCATAACCAACTCTGGGGCCCCCACAGATACAGCTAGTGAGAAACTTGCTCAATTAGAACACCTAAAGAAAAAACATATACGTACAGAACTGCATGCTTGCATGCTAACAGATTATCTGAGAGCAGAGGTCATCCCAATAGGCCTCCAGGTGCCTAGCTATCTTTATCCAAGACCCCAAATTCAAACTAGGCTTCTCCCATATCGGTACAACGTGCTCACGCCACTGGATGGTGTTGGGCATTGACACCGCCCTTGAACATAGCAAAAAAGAACTAGAAGAGATTGCAGCATTAGAACAAGCAATCCGTGACTTAGATAGCCTGGCAGACGCGAAAACAGCATTAGAGAAAATAGACCGTACCATAAAGGACTTTGAGAGCTTTGAGCATCATAAGAAAACCACCAAAGTCTCTAAAGACATTAATCAATACAACAAAGAAAAAACCTACCCCTACCTACGCGAAGATTATTTCACTGCAGGCCCTCCAGACCAACAAAGAGTTCCTACTGGATCTTGGGGCCGTTTCAGAAACCGAGCACCAGTAACATTTTCAGAATCCTCAGTAGAATCAGAGGGTTCAGAGGAATCAGAAGGCCCTAGCACTTCCACTGGTAACAATCCCCATTTTTTAGGGAGAGGCCAGCCGAGGAACACAGACCCTCCTCGCGGGAGAGGGAGAGGGAAGACACGATCCAGACCCAGATACAACTTCCCCCCGGGGGAACGTCAAACCAGGAACAGATATTACCAATGGGGCTACCAATACTAGACCTTGAACCAATATCTAACACCAACCAAGAAACAATACCAATATTTAATCTGTCCCAACATCAACTAAATTCAACAGATGTAGCCCTTCTTAGTAGAGGTCTATCATTTGTGATTGCTGAGAAACCAAACTGGTTCAATATCCAGGCTGAAATCATGCAATTTTTCAGAAAAGTAAGACTGCAGACTTTCTTTAAAAACCGTGAAGGACCCAATAGGAATGACACCACAGGCCTACGCCCTCCCTCCACATTCAATCCCTCTAGTGGAGCTATGCCGCCAGAAGTGCTTACTTTTGAACACCTGGTACTACGTGATCTAGGCAAAATAAAAGAAGAATATAGATTCACACCCTACAACATCAGCAAAGAGGAGAAAAATAGCCTGATGGCATTAAAACAAAACAATGACATTGTCATAAAACCATGCGACAAGGGTGGCGGGATAGCCATCCAAGACCGCATCTCTTATGAGAATGAAATCATGCGCCAGATCAATAACAAAGACCATTATGAACAACTAAGAGGCAATCCCATAAGAATTATAAGTGAAACAATTCTTTCTGTTACCCAAGAAGCACATGAATTAGGATTTCTAAGTAAGAATGAATTCTTATTCCTTAACAATAAAAACCCTCGCACCCCAGTACTTTACACACTGCCTAAAATTCATAAAGATACAGAACGACCTCCTGGAAGACCAATACTCTCAGGCTGCGGGTCTATTGTAGAACCCCTAGGCAAGTATATTGATTTTTTCATCCGTGACCTGGTCCAAGACACTGCCACATATGTGAAAGATACCACACACCTTATTAATCTCATTGAGTCACACCCGTTCCATCCAGACAGTGAAATCATGGTCACTCTAGACATAGAATCACTTTACACTAACATCCCCCAGGCCAAAGGAATCAATGTAATCAAGAAACACCTAAACAACCGACCAGCACCCCACCAAGTCCCGACAGAATTTATAATAAGCCTTCTGGAAATAGCCCTAACCAAGAACTACTTCTTATTCAAAGACACCTACTATAGGCAATGTAAGGGAACTTCCATGGGGGCTATTTTTGCCCCCAACTTTGCGATTCTTTTCGTAGATGACCTGGAAACAAATGTCATCCTCAACGCTACAAACCCCTTCCGCGACCAAATAAAATCATGGCATAGGTACATCGATGATGTCCTCATGATCTGGAGAGGTGACGAAGAAGCACTAAACAACTTCTGCACATGGTTAAACACCAACCAAACAGTCCTGAAATTTACCTACTCATACAGTAGACACCAAATTGACTACTTAGATGTGACCATTAAATGTGAAGAAAATAAATTGTACACTACATTGTTCCGAAAGCCCACGGAACGTAACACTCTCCTACAATACCAGAGTGCACACCCCAGGGCTCTGAGGGATGGATTACCCTACGGTCAATTTCTGAGAATCAGGAGAAATTGTAAATATAAAAATGACTTTTTCACTGAAGCAGAAGTTCTCTGCAAAAAATTAACTGCTAGAGGCTACCCACGAAAACTTGTAAGAAGGGCCATGAAAAGGGCCTGGTATACACACAGAGAATATTTGCTTGAAACCCACCCCAAAAAAACTTTATCTAAAATTACCTGTGTTACCACGTTCAATACAGCTAGCAATAAACTCACTAAAATGATCAAAAAGCATTGGAATGTATTAGACCCTTTAGAGCTAAACACTGGGCTTCCCTTATTCTCATTCAAGAGAGGTCGTAACCTGAAAGACCATCTGGTGAGAGCTGCCAGCCGCCCAACCAATCAAAACACAATTGAAACGAGATTAAATATGCCACGTGTTTTAGGGCATTTCAAATGTAACAAGTGCATGGCATGCGAATTCACCACGAACACTAAAGTATTCGAGTATGGAAGTTGTAGGCACACTCTAAACTTTTTCACAAATTGCAATTCAAAAAATGTGATTTACTGTATAGAGTGCCCGTGCAAATTGCTCTACATCGGACAGACGACTCAACAGATAAAGACAAGTATATCCCAACACAGGAGCAGGATCCGATGCAAAGTGACAACGGCTCCGTTGGTTGAACACTTCCTCGAACTGGGTCACTCTGAAAATGACCTGAAGTGGCAGGTTATAGACAAACTTGTGCCAAATGCCAGAGGTGGTAATCAACAGACAATTCTGAATCGGTTGGAATGTAAATGGATTTTTTATTGTAAGACCATTGAGAAAGGACTCAATTCACTTGACGAATGGAACATGTGCATTTGAACCACACCGAATGCTGTTCGGCTTAAAATGTATTGAGACGTTTTGTTTCTTTTCTAATCATGTTTTGCAACAGTGCACCTGAACTTTAAGAAAAAGTAGCCCTTTATTGTTCAATTGAATATATTGTCCAGAATAGGGATCACAAAAAGTTGTGCCTAATGTTGTGTTATAACTGTTTAGAAATGATGAAATCTCTTAGCATGTTCAATTTTTTTCCCATACATACACCTCTAGCATTCCCCCAATGATTTGCACCGACAAGCTAAATAAATCATGAATTCCCCGCGCGTAAACATTACTCTAATTATTTTTAGATAGACTCAAATGCAAAACTCTATCTTGGCTGCACTTCAGCATCTCCCCGCGCAAGTGCAAATTAACTGACGCTAGTCTTTCCTCGCGCGAGCCCGGCCGGGCTCTGCCGCGCATGCGCCGGTCTGACACACTACGGTGTCTGCGTGCGCACCCAGATAACACGCTATTAATGGAGGCACTAGCGGTTAACAAGCCGTGAGCAGTTGTTGGTGAGGAACTCGGACCCCCTTTCCCTGTTACGCCTACACGCCGGTACTGAAGTAAGTGTACCCCTGGCCAGCTAGCTATACCTAGCATCCTGAATCTCTAGTTGTAATTTTAACAGCGTACTGAAAACGTGCCTTTATAGTTCCAGGCGCCAATATTTACAAAGTTGTCATAGCGACGAACGCGCTAGACGGATTACCTCATGCTTTTTAACTCTTCAAGTAAGTTGACTTTTCGCCGCCATCTCACAGTAGGATTACCAAATAGCAATCTAAAGACTCTAACCACTATCTTTCATTTATAAAGTAGTTCAAGTAGGACCCTCGTCAAAACCAAAAGTGACTGAGCGCTACTTGGATCATCCCATTGGGAGACCTTATTTGTTTTAATCGAATGTAAGTTCTTGTCCCTTGTTATTAAATGCGGATACCTTATTTTTGAAACGATCACAACAATTCTTTAACAAATAACGTGACTCCTTGATGTTGCTACTTTACATTCTAGCAACAATTGAACACATCTAATGTCCTATTTTTATTAAATAAGTATAGTCATAATTTCTGTGTTTAAATTATTTCATATTAGCACCAGACTCTCTCCAGAAAAGCGACCTCCAATTCAGTTGCAGTGTCAATACCATCCTTGCCTGATAATGCATTGGCAAGGTAAAGTGAAAAAACCCAGCCATCTAACTGCTTTAAATAAGTGCATGTGTCTATGTATGGCCAAAACCATCCTTGCCTGATAATGCATTGGCAAGGTAAAGTGAAAAACTCAGCCATCTACCTGGTTTAAATAAGTGCATGTGTCTATGCATGGCCAAACCCCTTTTTGCTAAATATACGCTGCACACCAAGGTGAGGAAATCATGCGCCTCCTTCAGATCTCTAAAAATTCGATTAAATGCGCATGTGAAAATACACAATCATGTGCATGATAATTCACCAATCCCGGGGAGCACACAACCAATGTAAGTTCAAGTATACATGTAGGAAAACAACGTATAACTAAAATCCCTAATCTTGCAGTTTCAGGAAGCTCATCAGTCCTGATGATGATCTAAAGTTATATAGAGATCGAAACGCCGTCGACCTACCCAAGGATTTCCACTCATTCTATTGTATATAACTGTTGTGTTTTTAACCTTGTTGTTGTTGTGTGACAGTCCGTTCACTTTGATCACTTATGTCACGTCCTGCACCGTACTATTCACTTGAGCACCTGAAATACAGTATAAATATTTATGTATATCTATAAAAAAGAAAGAGTAAAATAAAATTCCTACTTGTACATACAGTTCTTGCTCCCCAGCGTTTATTAAATACTCGCTACTTTACCCTTTCTCTCAGGACCTAATTAGGCCTAACCCGAACCATTGTTCCTTAAATAAATATCTTGAATCCAGTGGCAAAGTGAGCAAGGGACTCACGTCTGAGCATACCCTGCCAACTTAGGGCAAACAAAGCGATACAAAGGGGATGATGGACGGAGCGTTTGAGCAGATCAAACACTCACCCCCAGTCAACTGATCTGGGTTTAATCCATCACCATTCTTTAGATCACTCTGCCACCCCAGTTCAGACATGGCCATATGCAAATCAATCTGACTCTGTGCCTCATGGGAACAGTCCAGCCCAAACTGCCAAGCCATGTCTTCCCTGGACCGGAACCAAGCATCCTGGGACCGGTTTCGGGTTCATAACCCTCATCAGTCAGGCTATCTTGAATCCAGTGGCGAAGTGAGCAAGGGACTCACGTCTGAGCATACCCTGCCAACTTAGGGCGAACAAAGCGATACTGTTGCCTTTACCATCTAGCAGTACCCAACGCTGCAGAGGCGACGATTAGCCCAATCCCCTGCCCGAACCCCTATGCGGTGTACTGAATTGAAATACAGCACATCAGTCACAGGGATGCAGGGAGAGGGTGGGAGAGGAACAAAACAAGGAAGAAAAAACGGTGTTTCTGGATGTTTGGGAAATAGAACACTCCTGCCGCTAGCTGGCCTCGGTGGTAACGAAATGACCCACACCCAATATGACAACTGGAGTAAATGACAAGAGAACAGAATAATACGGGTTAGTTTACAGGACAACTCTGTAGGGCAGCTGTTTCTTTGTTCATGTACAAAACGAGCCCCCCACCCTCCATATTGAAGCACCCTCTTACCAGCACAATCACCGGATGTCTCCTTTAATTTGGCAAGGATAACGCAGAGAAGCAGCAGCAACTGTCTCAATGATCCAAAAGAAATAGAAGAAGGCACCCACCTCCGTAATAGAACAGGGGAAAAAGTCAAAGGACTAAAAAAAAACCTTTCTTAGCTATCTTAGCGGTTTCATAAACCAAGGGCTCAAATTTACTAGTATTAGCGCTCTTCGATGGCCACCGAAAGACTTGCGCTGCTAACTAACAAAACAAAACGAACTCTAGGATCGACTCCAGAAAACGCCCGAAACCTCACACAACAAGGTAGAGAGGCTACCAACAGTACCGGAAGCGTTTTCTTTCTCAATACGCAGCCGCGTATGGTTCCAGGAGAGTCAAGGGTATCACAAAAGGGGAGGCAAACAGGAGCAATAAGACACTGCCTTTCGGAGTGGCAATGCATCGGTAGGGAAAGTCCAGAATCCGGAACCGACAGCCGTCGATTCCAATAAAGGGCATGAAGGGATCCAAAGGCTATCAAAGAACGCGTAATCACAGGTAGCTGATCTCCAGGCAAAGGCGACCGGTAAACAAAACCAAGCATGGAAATGAAGGTAGGTGCACATTTTGTGCCTCATGCCCCGCCTATCTCAGACCAGGTGACCGGTTGTACATGAAGAGAGTAAGAGGAGGGGACCTAGTCCCTAACAGTACCCCCCATCCCCCCTCCACGTCTTCCCCACCGGACGGGGCTTGGATGGATGAGCCATATGAAATCTACGCACCAATCTAGGGGCATGAACACCACTTGCAGGTTCCCATGACCTATCTTCTGGAGTATAGCCTTTCCAGTCAACTAAATAATCCAGCCTTCCCCTTCTACGCCTGGAGTCAATGATGGCATGTACCTCAAACTCCACTTGACCGTCAACCATCAAGGGAGGAGAAGAGGGCAGTCGCTGTGTAGATTCCACACATGGTTTAAGAAGAGAGGTATGAAAAACAGGATGCACCCCATAATCATCAGGCAGTTCCAACTTCATTGCCACAGGATTAATCACTTTACAAATAGGAAAGGGACCTGCATACCGGGGCTGTAACTTCCTAGACCCTTTTATCCGCAAATTCTTAGTAGCCAACCATACTCGATCGCCCACTACATATGCCGGTGCGGACAACTTATGCTTATCAGCCTGTGCCTTCATTGTCCCCTTGGCCCTCTGTAGATGTAACTGTGCCGTCTCCCAGACATATGTTAAGGACTTACTGAGAACATCTATTGCTGGTACATGTCCAGACGGTTGTATTGGTATAGCTCTAGGATGGTAACCCATAGAACAGAAAAAAGGAGTAATTCCCAAGGCAGAATGCTCGCTGTTATAAGCGAATTCGGCCAAAGAAGGAGCATCAAGTCATACACAGGACAAAGAGGTCAATAGACAGCGGAGATACTGCTCCATTGTTTGATTGGTGCGTTCTGTCTGGCCATCCGTTTGTGGATGGTAAGCAGAAGATAACCTTTATCTCCATTCGTAATGCTGAACACAACTCCGTCCAAAAATGGGAAATAAACTGCGCTCCCCTGTCTGAGATGATAGCGGAGGGTAACCCATGATGTTTTACAATTGAGCTGATGAAACCATTGCCATGTCCTTGGCAGTGGGGATTTTGGGCAAGGGGACAAAGTGGGCCATCTTAGTAAACAAATCCACCACTACCATTATTGCACTATACCCTGCTACCGGAGGCAGGTCTGTTACAAAATCCATGCTAATGGTATGCCAAGGGGCAGGGGGAACCGGCAACGGATGCAACATACCAGAAGGACGTAGATGGGAGGGCTTACTAATGGCACAAACAGGACAAGATGACACGTCAACCTGAATATCGCGCGCCAACGTGTCCCACCAAAACCACCTCAGACAAAGTTCCTTAGTCTTGTGAATACCTGGATGGGCAACCAAAGATGAGGAATGATACCATTGAAGAACCATTTCTCTCAATTCGGGGGGGTATAAACAAACAATTCTCTCGATACAACACCCCCTTTCTTTCCTCAAACAATGGTTGAGACAACCAGGGCACCAGATCCACATTCTGCATCTTTTCTTTAATCATATCACAAAAGTTGTCCGCAGACACCACCTCCACTATTCTTTCACCTGCAATCATGGGCAGCGTTCCCTTCTCTTGTTCCACATCACTTTGTTCTACGTGGATGCGGGATAAAGCGTCTGATTTCACCTGTTGGGCCGCAGGTCGATAAGTTGTGGCAAAGTCATATTCATTAAAAAAACAATACCCAACGCATCTGCCTAGGTGTTAATGCTTTGGCAGAGCGAAAGAACTCCAAGTTCTTATGACCTGTGTAAATAGTAATCATATGCCTGGCTCCCCATAAATGATGTCTCCATTCCTCGAATGAAAGTTTAATTGCTAGCAATTCACGTTCCGCCACTGTATATTTTCGTTCCGCCGGCAACAAGGTTTTTGAAAAGTACGCAACCGGATGCATAAATCCTGTGTCCTGGTCCCTCTGTGAGAGCACCCCCCCCCCCCCCCCCCCCCTACGGCACATAATGAACCGTCGGTCTCCACAAAATAAGGCAAAGCAGGGTCTGGATGCACCAGAACAGGGGCAGAAGTGAAATGACGTATCAACTGACAAAAAGAAGCCTGTGCCTCGGCCATCCACACAAACAGAACCCCCTTTTTAAGCAAGGCAGTCATCCGAAAAATGCGATATAAATCGCCTGTAGAAATTGGCAAAACCCAGCAGGACCTGCACCTCCTTAACACAAGTTGGCTGTGGCCATGTTACAATAGAGTCCATCTTTTTGGGATCCATCTTAATACCATCTGATGAAATGATGAACCCCAGGAAATCCACACTGCTGGCATGAAAACGACATTTCTCCAATTTCACAAACAACCTATGCTCTTTCAATTTTACTTCAAAACCTGAAGTACATGTGACTCGTGCTCAACCGAAGACTGGGAAAAAATCAAGATATCGATATAAACTATGACACTTATATCCAAATACTCCCTCAGCACCTCATTAATAAAAAACTGGAACGCTGCCGGAGCATTGCACAAACCAAAAGGCATAACGCAATACTCAAATAAACCAAATTTTGTTTTAAAAGCAGTCTTCCATTCGTCACCACGTCTAACACGGATCAAATGATATTGACCCCTTAGGTCAAGCATGGTAAATATAGTAGCAGTTCTCAGCTGATCCAATAACAACGGAAGAGGGTATTTATTCTTTACAGTAACTTTGTTATGAGCCCTATAGTCCACACAAGCCCACAGACCACCTTCCCTTTTTGGTATGAAAAAGATCGCTGAGGACGCAGGGGAAGACGAAGGACGGATAAAGCCCTTAGCCAACATATCATTAATATACAGTTTAAGATGTTTCTCCTCTGGCTCAGATAAGGCATATATGCGACTGCATGGCAGAACAGCTCCCGGTACCAGATCGATTCGACAATCAAAAGGCCGATGGGATGGAAGTATATCTGCTTGACCTTTGTCAAAAACATCTCTAAAAGAGGAATAGAGGGCCGGCAATGACGGAACCTCTCCACACTCACTACCGGCACATGTTAACGGGGGTACCCAATCAGTAGCCACCTTATAGCAATGTCGTAAACAATGAACAGAGTCCAACGTCACTGTTCGCCTCACCCAATCAATCGGGGATTGTGCAGTTGTAACCAAGGCACACCAAGGACCACACCAAACGAAGGGGCATCAATCAAATCAAAACTAATATCCTCAGTATGACCATTATCAAACAACAAGCAAGATGGTACAGTCTGCTGTGTTATGGATCCAGAGGACAGCTCAGTTCCATCAATAGCACGTACTGGTTCCGGCTGCTCTTTATGCACACACGGAACCATCAGCCTCTCAGCCAACTGAATATCCATAAAGTTGCCCGTGGCTCCTGAATCAATCAACACAGATATCGTAACCCTCCTTGTACTTGAAATCACTAGACAGGCTGAGATGGTAAAGTGTCGCGGTACTCTCTGCACTGCCCCTATGACCTCATACGATGTATTACAATCCTTCACTGTGATACCCATTCCCTGCCTCTCCACTGCTGCCATTGTCTTGTTTGGTGGGGACAAATTAGAGGGTTTTAACGGACACGCGTGTGCAAAGTGGCCTGTACCTCCACAATATAAGCACAGATTCATGTCCCGTCTTCTCTTTTTCTCTTCAAACGTTAACGGACCTCTGACCCCACCTATCTCCATTGGTTCAGGCCCTAACTGTTTGGACTCAACAGCAGGCTTCCCTTCTTGTTTAACCCACGCAGTCCGTGAAGACTGAAACCTATTTCGCTCCCCACGCCTTTCCAACAGCCTATGGTTGAGCTTCACCACCAAATCAATAAATGCCACACAATCTGTGGGAGGATCAACGACCTGGGACACCACATCCTTTAGATCTTCACACAGTCCCTGATAGAACAGAGAAGTCCTTTTCTCTATAGGCCATTGGGTTTCGGACACTAAACGATTGAATGTTGCTATATAGGTTAGCAAATCCTGCTTACCCTGCCTCAACTTCAAAAGTTCTGCATCACTGGCTTGCATAAAGGCGTGCTTTGCGAATAAACATCGCATTTGCTCTTTGAAGGCCCGATAATTATACAAGACCCTATCATCATTATCAATTAATGGAACGGCCCATAACGCCGCAGTACCGGCTAAATATGAGATGGTAAATGCCACCTTTGCTGAATCGTCAGGAAATGCATTTGGTCGGCACATAAAGTACAGATGGCATTGGTTCATGAATGTACTGTATTTGTTGCTATCACCCGAAAAGCGTTCAGGCGCTGCCAAAGGTACTGGTACGGGAGTATTCACTGTCACTGCTATGGGTGACCCTCCACTAGCAGTTTGCCCTGAGCCTCTATCAAACTGGAATGTGGCTGGCTGAATACTTGTCCCTGAACCCCACCCCGATCTCTTGTTCTTACAGCGCTGAGCTCCTGTCTCAAGCCTACATTCTCCTGTCTTAAATCCTGCATCTGAGATTGGAGGGAAGTAATAGCACCCATTAAATCCTCTACGGTAGAGCCCTCCATATCACTCATTAAATGTCCTTCCTCATTCATCGTCGCCCGGGCAGCGTATTAATTCGTGGGCTTGGTTTTCTGTTGCCTTTACCATCTCGCAGTACCCAACGCTGCAGAGGCGACGATTAGCCCAATCCCCCCCCCGAACCCCAATGCGGTGTACTGAATTGAAATACAGCACATCAGTCATAGGGATGCAGGGAGAGGGTGGGAGAGGAACAAAACATGGAAGAAAAAACGGGGTTTCTGGATGTTTGGGAAATAGAACACTCCTGCCGCTAGCTGGCCTCGGTGGTAACGAAATGACCCACACCCAATATGACACCTGGAGTAAATGACAAGAGAAAATAATAATAAGGGTTAGTTTACAGGACAACTCTGTAGGGCAGCTGTTTCCTTGTTCATGTACAACACGAGCCCCCCACCCTCCGTATTGAAGGCACCCTCTTACCAGCACAATCACCGGATGTCTCCTTTAATTTGGCAAGGATAACGAAGAGAAGCAGCAGCAACTGTCTCAATGATCCAAAAGAAATAGAAGAAGGCTCCCACCTCCGTAATAGAACAGGGGAAAAAGTCAAAGGACTAAAAAAAAACCTTTCTTTACTATCTTAGCGGTTTCATAAACCAAGGGCTCAAAAATTTACTAGTATTAGCGCTCTTCGATGGCCACCGAAAGACTTGCGCTGCTAACTAACAAAACAAAACGACCTCTAGGATCGACTCCAGAAAAACGCCCGAACCCTCACACAACAAGGTAGAGAGGCTACCAACAGTACCGGAAGGGTTTTCTTTCTCAATACGCAGCCGCGTATGGTTCCAAGGTGAGTCAAGGGTATCACAAAAAGGGGAGGCAAACAGGAGCAATAAGACACTGCCTTTCGGAGTGGCAATGCACCGGTAGGGAAAGTCTAGAATCCGGAACCGACAGCCGTCGATTCCAAAAAAGGGCTCCAAAGGCTATCCAAGAACGCGTAATCACAGGTATCGGATCTCCAGGCAAAGGCGACCGGTAAACAAAACCAAGCATGGAAATGAAGGTTGCTGCACATTTTATGCCTCATGCCCCTCCTACCTCAGACCAGGTGACCGGTTGTACATGAAGAGAGAAAGAGGAGGGGACCTAATCCCTAACAGATACAAAGGGGATGATGGACTGAGCGTTTGAGCAAATCAAACACTCGCCCCCAGTCAACTGATCTGGGTTTAATCCATCACCATTCTTTAGCTCACTCCGCCACCCCAGTTCAGACATGGCCATATGCAAATCAGTCTGACTCTGTGCCTCATGGGAACAGTCCAGCCCAAACTGCCAAGCCATGTCTTCCCAGGACCGGAACTAAGCATCCTGGAACCGGTTTCGGGTTCATAACCCTCATCAGCCAGGCTATCTTGAATCCAGTGGCAAAGTGAGCAAGGGACTCACGTCTGAGCATACCCTGCCAATTTAGGGCGAACAAAGCGATACAAAGGGGATGATGGACTGATGGATTGTTTTTTGCATTTGTCACCCCGAGTGGGACGGGTATGCTCAGACGTGAGTCCCGTGCTCTCCATGCCACTGGAATCAAGCTATCCAGGCTGATGAGGGCTGAAAGCCCGAAACCGGTCCTTGGATGCTTGTTTCCAGTCCAGGGAGGACCTAGCTTGGCAGTTCGGGCTGGACTGTTCCCATGGGGCACAGGGTCAAGACTGATTTGCATATGGCTGGGTTTAAACTGGAATGGCATTGTGAGCAAAAAAACGATGGATTTAGGCCCAGATATCTGTACTGGGGTTAATGTATGACATTGTTCTGCATTCTGTCCATCATCTGTTGTTTTTTGCATTTCTCGATATAGTAGGTCAGTTGTTTCTGTACTATTTTTTGAGCATCTTAGCTGGTGCCGGTAGTAAAGAAATCGGTCAATAATTATTGAGTTCGCCTGAATCAATATTAGCTTTCTTTTTAAGAGGGAGGAGCGTTGCATGCTTCCATAAATCGGGGAAGATGCCTGTAGCCAGGGAGGTGTTCCATATTTCAGATAGCACATGGAAGGAGGATTTAGCTAACTCCTTCCATAATTTCGGAGGGCACGGATCTTCTGGTGAACCTGATTTACAGCATTTGATAGCCACCAGCGCCTCCTTCTGTGAGTTCTGTGAGGTCAGAGTAAAATTAGAGAGAGTGGGCCTGGAGTATTTCTTTAGGGCTGTGTCAGATTTAACTGTTTCAACCGAGGATAAGAAGGAATTGTAAATCTTCTGGATTTTGTTATCGAAGAAATCTGATATTTCCTCGCATAGCGCCGTTGATGGTTGTGCATCAATTAACAACTCGCGAGGTTTGAGAAAGGCATTTACAACTTTAAAAATAGCTTTGTCAGGTTTGTCAGCCTCCTCAATGAATTTGGCTATGTACTCTCTCCTGGCTTTCTTCATTGATTTATGCATTTCTTTTAAAGATTTTTTATATGTAGCTTTCGCTAGGCTTTCATAATCCACTCTCCACAGCCTCTCAAACTTCTTAAATCTGCTTTTCATTTTCCTCAGTTTCTCCGAGAACCATGGGGCGGAGGGTGATTTTCTAAAAGATTTCATAATTTTGGCTGGAGCAGTGGACTCCACCGCCTCCACAATACATTTATGAAGGGAAGCTGCGTCAGCATTGGGGTCCCTGGAAAGAGCGGGTTGGTTGTCCATCAGAACAGGGCCTTAAAACTCAGCAGTGAGCTTTCTCCAATTTGTTTTTACAAAATAGCGAGAGCTGTCTGGAGAATGGCATTTAGCCAGATCGAAGGAGAAGGGCACAAGAAAGTGGTCGGACCACACCAGCTGTCTCTGGGCTTTTCTTTTTAGAGACGGTATGTTGGAAAAGACAAGGTCCAAAGTGTGTCCTGCTTTGTGAGTGGGAGCCTTAACAGCTAGGGGTAGATTGGCCCCTTCAAGAAAGGAAACTATCTGCCTAGCTTGTGTGCAAGAGGGGTCATCTACGTGCAAATTAAAAAACCCCAATACAGTGAAGTTGGAGAATAAGAGGGATTTCTGCGCGATGTAGTTGCAGAGTTCGACGTGAATAGGGGGTGGACAGTCAGGAGGTCTGTAAACTAATAGGCCTGCAAAGGAGATCGTGGGGGTTCATCCTAATGCAGAAATTAAGGCCTTCAATCATGCCCATATTTGTCAATGATGAACATGTAATCTCCCAGGAATCTTTCATAATAGTCGCCACTCCACCTCCTCTTTTTTCTCCCTGCCTATTCGCACAACAGATTTTGAAACCCGCCGGAATAGCAAGTGCCACAGCAGTGAGAGCTTCATCTTTCAGCCATGTCTCAGTCAGAAACATGATATCAAACTCCATCTCAGTCAAGAGCAGCAAAAGATCCTCTGCATGTTTAGGCAGGGATCTGCAATTAATTAAGCATGCCCTAATGATGTCCTTAGGCTCACTCAGCCCTCTAACTGCATCTATTGGGACACTGTGGGCACCAGCCTCATCTGGTGCCCAGTGGCACTCTATGCAAGGGCTTATGGGCTGTTCAAGAGCTGGTATTCACTTGTGTGCTCTAGAGCATGGATTTACCTTAAGGCTAGTAACTCACATCTGGACCACTGAATCATCTCTGTTTTGTTAGCAAAACGGGCAGCGTGGCTGGCGCTGGGCGGGAACTGGCCGCGGACGGGTGCAGACGGGCTTGCCTTTGGCACGCCTTCATTATCGGTGCGCCCGCTGCGTGCCCCGATATCAAAAACAAGCTGCTTACCTTTGGTAATGCTCTGTCTTGTAAGAATTTTATCTAACCACAGATTCCTCGCCAATCCTCACCTCCTTCCCATTCTGTGAATTTGATTCTATCCATTAATAAGATCCTGAGTCTAGGAATCTATATGCTGCCTAAAGTTAGTTTACTTTAACCCCTCCCATGCTCGTGACGGAACCGTTCCGTCACGAGCCTCGGGTGGGCTGTGCTGGTGACGGAACGGTACCGTCACGGCCCTCTCGCCGCGCCTGCGTGGCGCGAATTCCGCGCATGCGCTAACGTTCTCTTGCGCGGGCGGGGCCGTGACAGAACCGTTCCGTCACAAGCACAGCTCACCCGCGTGCCGTGACGGAGCGGTTCCGTCACGAGCACGGGACCGCCTCGCGGCCCCCCCACCCCCTTAGCAATGCGGCGGAATAGCCGCCGCAGTGAAGGGGTTAAGGACCCTGTTTCTTGGGGCGTGGACAGCCTCGAAAGCAACTGAAGTCAGCATGCAGTAGTAGCTCCTAAATAGTCTCTGGCCATCAATTTCGGAGCTGCATTGCGCCACCCTCTGACGTATAGAGGAACTGCTGAAACATTTCTGTATCTAGTCTGACACCTGGGGGAATATTCAAAAGGGGAGGAATCCGTGGTTAGTCTCTTCTAGAAACATTCTTACAAAAATTAAGTAACATCTTTGAAATGGCTTATCAAATGTATCAAGATGGACTATGCCTTGGCAAAGGAGGAGCCTAGCCTACTTGAGGGCCTTTGGACTCAATCAAAGAGTGCCAAGGCGCCATTACAGATTTTGGCATTAGGTCCATTGAAATACCTGTCTTTTCTCACAACCTTACTCAGTTGCAGAACGGGCTCTCCATACTTTGGATGTTAAGCAAGCCCTCATGTACTACATTGACAGATCTAAAGCGTTTAGGAAGACACAGCAGCTCTTTGTTGCTTTTTTCAACCCCACAACGGAAAGGCCCTATTCAAATCAAGCATCGCAAGATGGACCCTAAAGTGCATCCAGACAGGTTATGCTAAAGCTAAGCAGACTTTGCCCATTCCTCCTGCAGCTCACTTCACTCTGGGGAGGGGGGACAGGAGCATCTATGGCCTTCCTGGGGGCATTTTATTAGCGGACCTCTGCAAAGTAGCTACCTGGCCTATAGCATATGGTTTTACAAAACAATACTGTGTGTGTGTGTCTGATAGCCCGCCAACAAGCCAATTTTGGCAAGGTAGCACTCCATACACTTTTCTAAATCTACTGCAACAACCTCAGGCTAGCCATTGCTTCACAGCTTGTGTATCTACAGCCACACATGTCTCAAATGGAAAATGTTACTTACTCAGTAAGCATCTGTTTGTGGCATGTAGTGCAGATGCCTGTGGCCATTGATCTTGCTATCTCACTTTCCTCTGTTTTGCATGGAAATCTCACTGTACATCTCTTCACTTCAAATTGCATGCTCACCCGCTGTGCGGGGAAAAACATGTAGTTGATGACCATACGCATTTTCAGTAAGAGGATGAGTCACAGTACCTCGTGACTCAAAAGACATGTCTAGAACAATTCCACACATTAACAGCATATAAGGCTCAACCCACAACAAAACAGAATTCCTCTTCATCTCATCCAAACACAGAATCAAATAGCATCCCTCAGAAATGTCAGGGCAACAGAAGGCTTTCCGCCATCAACTTAGCTTTTATTAACCCATTGGACTTTAGCTTAGACGATACCAGTGGTCTTCAAACATTTTTACACCAGTCTCCCCCTCATGTAAAAAGAAAATAAGAATTAAAAAAAGGAATTGGGGGGCGTTTAAAGTGTAACTACTCATCCATAAGGGTCTCAAGGCGCTTGGGGGTAACTGCTGATCCATCGAAGACTGTGGTTCAGTCGAAGAGGCAGGTCTTGAGGTCCTTCCTGAATTGAGGCATTAACTATGATTGCCTGAGGTGGAGAGGCAGGGTGTTCCAGGTCTTTGCTTTGAGGTAGGAAAAGGCTCCGACCGTGATCGTGTGGATGCGCGGGATGCTGGCCAGGGCCAGTTGGGCAGAGTGGAGGTCTCTTGTAGGTGCGTGGTATGTGAGGCGGTGGTTGAGGTATGCAGGTCCCTTGTCGTGTATTGCTTTGTAGGCTTGGGTGAGGAGCTTGATGGTTATTCTGTTGTTGACTGGGAGCCAGTGGAAGTCTCTCAGGTGGCCGGTGATGTGGCTGCGGCGGGAGATGTTGAGGATAAGTCTGGTGGAGGCGTTTTGAATGTTATGCAGTTTCTTGAAGAGTTTCTCGGTGATGCCGGCGCAGAGTGCATTGCCATAATAGAGTCTGCTGTTGATGAGTGCATGGATCACCGTCTTTCTAGACCGTCTTTCTAGACCCTGTGGGGATCTACTTGAACAGCGTTGATCTGGCGGTTGATGGTGAACGAGGAGTCAAGGATGATGCTGAGGTTTTGCGTGTAGTCCATGGGGGGTCCCAAGTGTGGGGGCCACCAGGAGTTGTCCCAGGTGGAGGGGGTGAACCCCAGGATGAGTGCATCGGTCTTCTCTGAGTTGAGCTTGAGGATGCTGTCCTTCATCCGGGTGGCGACAGCCTTCATCCCGTCGTGGAAGTTGTTCTTGGCGACCGTGGATTTGTTGGTGAGGGAGACAATCAGCTGGGTGTCAGCGTAGGAGACAGTGTTGAGTCTTTGGTTGTTGACAGTGGCTGCGAATGGGGCCATGTAGATGTTGAAGAAAGTGGGGCTCATAGAGGAGACCTGAGGCACTCCGCAGTTGATCTCTGTGGGTTCAGAGTGGAATGGTGGTAGTCTGGCTCTCTGTGTTTGACCGATGAGGAAGGAGCGCATTTATTCCAGGCCTTTGTCACGGATGCCGGTGTTGTGGAGTCTTGTGCATAGGGACTGGTGGGAGACAGTATCGAAGGCAGACGCGTGGTCTAGGAGGATGAGGGTTGCAGTTTTGCCTTGGTCGAGAAGGATACAGATGTAGACTCTGGCGGCGAGGAGGGCGGCCTCGGTGCTGTGGTTGCTTCGGAAGCCGGAGTGGGAGAGGTCCTTGATGTGGTTCACTTAGATGAACTCGGAAAAATTGGGCGTTGATGGTCTTCTCGATGACCTTGGCTGAGAAGGGGAGCAGAGAGGTGGGTCTGAAGTTCTTGGGGTCAGTCAGGTCGGCAGAAGGTTTCATCAGTAGGGTGTTGATCTCTGTGCTTCCAGTCTTCCGGGAAGGTGGCGGAGTTGATGGAGCAGTTGATGGGGCAGGAGAGTGCGGCCCCTTAAATATAAACATATGTTCGAGGCATATGAGCTGCAGATTACACACTGTTGCATAGATCGCCATCTAGTGTTGGGCCCGGATGTTTGCACTTGTTTTTGTCCTGAAAAGTTCTTTGGAAGTCACGAGATTGGTGACTCCTCCTTTGGATCCCATTTCGCATGGGTATCGGCTCCATCCTCAGATGGTTTTTTTCTGCCATCAGGCTCGGATGTGTTTTCTGCGCTCCGGTTTGGAACCGATTCTTCTTTCGGCGCGCAATCCCTTACCCGTTTCGAAGGTATTGCCTCGAACAAGTTTCCCTCTCGACACGAGTCTCGACAACTTCGACGTCTTCCATTCCGGTCGTCCACGAAGGCCTTCGGGCCTACCTAGGCCTTATCTTCTGGCTCATGGAAAGGACGCCTTTGAAGAAGTGTCCTCAATGTGGGTCGAAGTATCCCCACACCGATCTCTCTGAGGTGTACAATCTTTGCCTCTCACAAGTGCACAAGGCCAGGGACCGTTCAGCTTGCGCCTCCTTCTGCTCCAAAAAGACAAGTCGGTACCGAAAAAGCCTCCGGAACCAAAGGCCTCGACACCGAAGGATCTGCCTTATACACAAGAACTTTTTCGACCAGATCCTACCCAAAAGACTCTTGTGAAAGATCCTAAGACTGGTCAATTGGCTCTTAGCTCCAAGAAACGACCACTGGATGCGCCTGCACCGGATCCTCCTCCTAAAAAGAGACATTCAAACCTCTCCGTTAAGGATCCCTTCTCCTCCTCCCCCTCCCCCTCTTCCTCCGCCTCCACCACATCACTCCCCTATACCGTCCCCTACTCCAGTAGGACATGATGATGATGATGTGGATAGCACCTCTGATGATAAAGGAGGAGGCGTGGATGAACCATTAGGGAACCCT
The DNA here is from genome assembly GCF_964263255.1 of Lissotriton vulgaris. Classification (NCBI taxonomy): domain Eukaryota; kingdom Metazoa; phylum Chordata; class Amphibia; order Caudata; family Salamandridae; genus Lissotriton; species Lissotriton vulgaris. The sequence goes on along the minus strand of NC_141694.1, from coordinate 1,004,330,871 downwards.
AGTCCTTCTGACTCCCCCTAACACATGGGATAATTATAGCACCCTGGACGTCCCTAATGTTACCCAGGATGATCTATTTTCCTCCAGGCCTTCCCCCCCAGAGGACACTATGGGCTTTAACCAACTTGTCCATAGGGCTGCCCAATGCCATGGGGCTGACCTACACACAGACACTGTGGAGGAAGATTTTCTAATGGACACTTTTGACACCACACAAAGGTCCACTTCAATTCTACCCATGCTTAAGGGGATCATTAAGCATGCACCAGAGGTATTTAAAGATCCAGTCAGGGCTCGGGTCCTCAACCCCCGAATCGAGAAAAAGTATAAGGCAGCCCCTACAGATCCAGTCTATATTAGGGGCCCGCACCACTAGACTCCCTTGTAGTCTCCAATGCGCGGAAAAGGACCAATTCCCAAACATCATGTGAAGACCCCACCAGATAAGGAGTCTAAACTCCTTGACGCCTCTGGCAAACGAATGGCGTCATAGGCAGCAAACATATGGCGCATCGTCAATACTCAAGCGCTGTTAGCAAGGTACGACAGGGCACATTATGATGAGCTGGAATCCATAATGCAGCATCTCCCAGACAAATATAAAAATTGGGCCAATGAAGTCATACAGGAAGGTAAAACTATCACTAAAACCTCCATCCGTTGTGCCCTAGATGCGGCAGGTACTGCTTCAAGGGCAATTAACACCAGGGTCCTTATGCATAGGCATGCCTGGCTACGTACTTCAGGTTTCAAACCTGAAGTCCAGAGTTCCATCCTCAATGAACCATTCTATGAGTTTGTCCCTAATGTTGATGTATCCCTTGAGAAAATGAAAAAGGATACTGACACAGCTAAATCTATGGGAGCCTTGCAGTCGCAAGCTCCCAGACGCTCCTTTCGTCGCTCATCCTACAGAGGCACCACTAGAGGCAACTCCTCGGATAGCCCCTCCACTTCTTACTAAACCCCTAGCCAATCCACCTTCACTAGGGGGCTACCAAAGAGGGGTTTACTGTCAGATCCACGTTTGCTTCCTGGATTTGGTATGATGCACAAAAGGGGTCCACCTCCCGACGTCCCCAACTCTGGATGGAACTCAGAGTAATGAGGCAATCAGGTGAGGGAAAAAATAGGATGTAAGGGCCGGAACCGCTGGGAAGGGAATGCCTGCAAATAAGAACACAGTGTAAATACCCAGCATAAACAGTCTACTCTCGTAATTCTCGCTAAGTCTGAACTAATACCTGTGGTCAGACTGCTGAAGCCTTCTCTCCTCAAGACACCAACTAAAAGATCACCAACAGAGATACTTCTCTCCAAGACCATGAAACGACAACTCTACAATAGATAAGGTAGGAGACATTATTCACACTATCACCATGTCTTTCAGTCTGAACACTCTGTGTACTCTCATACATACCAAATTGCAACAAGGAATGATCCACTCCAAAAATGGAAAACACCCCCACAGTAGGTAGGGATAGCATCAAGAGGTATTATGATTGACCGAACAGGAAGGGTTCCCAATATTGTCCAGCGGCAATAACAAAATAATAAACTCAGTCATTCAGAAAACCCAAAGGTTGAATTCTCCCAGCGCCTGGCAACAGCGCGAGTAAACCAAGTTAGTACCTTTCCAGCGCTTTGTATCCAGCGCGAATCAGAAAAGAATAAAGGGCTTACCTGAGCACAACTCGGCTCAGCCTACCGCAAACCTCCAAACAATAAATCAATGTTTCCGAACAGGATAGATGCCCCGCGTTCTGTTCAACTCTCATGCTCTTCCGTCAGCGTGAGAGGAACCGAAGAGGGGTCCGGAAGACAGCGCCACCACAACGCGGCTCATGAGAGTCCTGGCGAAGAGTGTCAACCAAAAACCCAGCGGGCACAGATAGCGAGCAGCAGCTTTTCCGCAGCGCGGCTCGCTGAACAGGCAGAGGAACAGGACGGGGACCGAAGCAGCAACACAGGAGGGCATCAGGAATTCAGGGAACAGCAGCAAAAGGAAAACAGACGACAAACAAGCCTGTTTGTCTCCGAGGAAGGACAGAATTACGCGCACCTCCTATGTGCTCTGGCTGACCTTTATTGATTATGCTCCTCCCCTTGACTAAGAGCATTCTGGGAGATGTAGTCCAGAAACATCATGTAGGCGCATAGATCAAATCCTGACAGTTACACGCGTAACAATAATAAAGGCAGGGGCAAAACTAACAACTCCCGCTCTGCCTCCACCCCTACCCAATGACTACCCTCCACTTCTCCCTCACCATTCCACTCCAGTGGGGGGGAAGACTGCAACAATTCCTTCCTGTCTGGACCAACATCACATCAGACAGGTGGGTGCGACAAATAATTCAATCAGGTTACTGTCTCAAACTAACATCTACCCCCCCAAACATACCACCCAAACAGCGTCCAATGTCACAAGAGCATCTCTTACTGCTAAAGCAAGAGGTAATATCCCTCTTACAAAAAAGTGCAATAGAACCAGTTCCCCTGCACCAAGAAAACAAGGAAGTTTACTCCCTGCTCTTTCTTATCCCAAAGAAGGACGGCTCTCTTAAGGCCTATTCTAGACCTCAGACCCCTAAACATATACATACAGTCAGACCATTTCCACATGGTCACACTCCAGCAGGTCCTTCCTCTTCATTCACAAAGCGACTTCCTTGCTACTTTAGATCTCAAGGACGCCTACTTCCACATTCCCATTCACACCGCTCACAGGAAGTATCTCAGATTTGTAATAGACGGTCAGCACTATCAATTCAAAGTACTCCCATTCGGAGTCACAACAGCACCAAGGGTATTTACCAAGTGCCTAGCGGTACTGGCAGCACACCTAAATAGTCAGCACATTCACATCTTCCCATTTCTAGACGACTGGCTCATAAAAGCTGGCTCTTACAACCAGTGTGTACAACACACTCACACCACTATCCAACTACTCCACGACCTGGGGTTCACAATAAACCACACCAAGTCCCATTTTATTTATTTTATTTAATGCGATTTTATCTAGCGCGAACTTTACCCGAAGGTGTCAGAGTGCTTCACTTAAGAATCAGTTTTACTACATAAGGACTTAGGATTACGTGCGTTACATAAAAGATACAAGCAGAAAAAATTGCAAATGTACAAGTTGTAAAGTCACACAAGGAAGAGAGTCACTCAAGGAAGCAATACAAATGGATAAACTCTAAGCGTCACATAGGAATGGTAGAGAGTACAATGGTCTACAGCATATACTAGTGATCAGAGTTCTTTATATACATATATATATACAAATAGTAGAATTGGGTGGGAGTAGGAAGGGTGGTAGGGATACTGGGGTATGGAAAAAAGGCAAATCAAACATTTGAGGATCGTCTAGGTGGAAACGAAGGAGAAGGGTAAAGGCCGAGGGAACGGACAAGATGGTGGGCCAGGGTCCGGAGAAAGAAGCGGCCGAGAGCAGCAGCAAAATGGCAGCCAGGACACAAGAAAAAAAATTGTAGGCCAAAAAAATGTGAATTTATTTTTGTAGCAATGGTGGCATGCTGCGCTTTAGATGAATATGTTTCAAAGTAATGTGCGCCATACTGCGATTGCTACAATAGTTAATTGTGGATGCATTAACAATTGATGTGTGCACTGATGGCTTGTGGTGTATGTGCCTGTAGAAATTATGCACTGATGGCGTGTGGGCCTGGTGAAAGTGTGCACTACTGGATGGTGGTCTGTGTGCCTGGTGGAAGTGTGCACTGGCGGCGGCTGCTGGTGTGTGTGTGGTGTGTGTGCCTGGTGAAAGCGTGCACTGGCCTTTAGTGGTTTGTGCCTGGTGGAAGTTTGCACTGACGGCTGGTGGTGTTTGTGCCCGGTGAAAGCGTGCACTGACGGCTGGTGGTGTTTGTGCCTGGTGAAAGCTTGTACTGACCGCTGGTGGTGTTTGTGCCCTGTGAAAGCGTGCACTGACGACAGATGGTGTCTGTGCCTGGTGAAAGTGTGCACTGATGGTGTGGTTGTGTGGGTGGTTGTGTGTGGGCGGTTGTGTGTGTGTGGGTGGTTGTTTGTGGGTGGTTGTGTGTGGTTGTGTGTGTGTGGTGGTTGCGTGTGTGGGTGGTTGTGTGTGGTTGTGGTTGTGGTTGTGTGTCTGTGGGTGTGGTTGTGTGTGTGGTGCATGCCTGTGCACATTGCCGGTGCTTGAGGGTAAAAACTTTGCAGTAACTGATCAGCCCACTTTGTTCTTACCTACTTTAGCCAACTTTTTCCACTTAAAAATCAGGACATGAAGTTAGCAGCAAAAGTGGCGTATTTTATAGACAACATAAGCAGCAGACTCTGTACCTATCAAGAACAGTGCTCTTTGAAGGAAGTAACATCACAATACTACGGTTTAAGCTCTGTTCAGTCCTTAGCAAAGGAAGGCGTTACTCCTCTGTAACTTAGACTTCCAATGTCTACAGCTATTTTAATCTACTACTCTCCTTTGCCATTTTTTAAAGGGGGTCCCCAGTACAAGTTAAGTGACTAAAATTCAGACTAGCCAGATTTATAAAACATCAGAAGCACAATCCCCATCCAGCCCCACTTCATTCATTCCATTTACAACGTAAGAGTCACTGGAACTGCTTCCAACTTGTCATACAGCTCTCTTGGAGTTAGAATAACACATTGTAGGACAAGAAAGACAACTGAAAATGGCTCTGAAGAGCAAGAGTATACAGGGCTCATTTGACCAAACCACAAAGTGTGGGTCAATTGTTACAGGCAACAATAAGGTATTCGCCACACTGCTTAAGCAGGATAACTATATGTAAGTTCAGTAACAGCCTTTCCTGTGGGACCCTTCAGAGACACTGACAGAAAATGCTCTGTAGAGGTAATGTACCTGCATAGAGCTTCGTGACGATGGGTTGTGAAAGTATTCACAGACTTCCACGGGGGCTCTTGTAGCTCCGAACCATGCATTAGTGAGACTAGTTATACGAGTATTGCACTTCCTATAATGTGCTCTTAATCCTCTTACGGTTCTATGACCTTCACAGAACAGAAGGGCACAGTGCAGTACAGTCATTTGTTTAGTGTTTTGAAAACGTTGCCCTCTAGTAACTTAACTTACTGTAAGCTGGTAACGATCTTTCTCATTGCCAACTTCTCCCCATACGAATATAAAAACCACAAACAATTTCAAACAAAGTTTTCTTCCTACTTCACAAAAAACAGGTTTGCAGAGCTGAACTGAAGGCCTAATGTTGACAGTTGGTAACATATTTTAGAATTAATGGCACTTTGCAAGCAGGAGGAGCAAAGTTATATCAGTTGAGACCATCTAGACATTTTTGTCCTAAGTGTGAACATGTCAACCCAGCAGATAAACTTTATTCAGCATTAACCCCTCTGCTGTCAGATGAGTTGTATAAAATCAGGTCTACAGATTTATAGTATCTGGTGGAGAATAAAGAGTTTGACGGAGAGGAGAAGTGTTTGGATACCGGGAAAAATCAATACTAGTCATGTTGGCAGCTCATCTTTTTCGGTGCAAAGTGAACACTTATCGTTCTGGGCCTTGCCAGCACTGCCCGTAGTAGGGAGTCTGTAGCAAGCCAAGAGTCGCTTGCTGTTTGTTGTCGCAAACCTCACAAGCTTTTTCCAAGTAATTCTATTAAAGGCTTGAAGGTCAATTAGGGTTATGTCCATTCTGCTGCAGTACGATAATAATCAGCCACTCTGTTCTCAAACCATGTGCACCATACGTGCACTCTTGTACTCACAATATATGCAACAGCTAAGCCTATACTGCTGATTTCAGGGCCCTGCATACAGACAAAGGCATCCAATAGGCGCAAACCTCCATAACCGGACCTGCCAGCGCGAATCTCGTTCCTGCACCTAACTGTTGTTGATCGGTAGTATTTCGTAACAGTGTCATATTTACAGCAAATTTGGAATGTTGCGCGGCTAGTCACAGTACACCGTTTAAAACAAGCTATTTCAGAATACAACATAATAGCAATCTCTAGGATCAAATCAGGTTTATGTCATGCCGCCACTGCTTGCTACTATAAGATCAGCTGATCCTAAAATAAAGGGGTTCAATGAATACTAGCTCTGCTCACTTATTGTCATGCACTGCTGGATTGCACGTGAAGATGTGGCCTAACTTCCAGAGTGTGGAACTGGGGAACCAGGGCGACTCAACATCCTGTGATCCTGGGCAAATACGTCAAATATCTTCCGTGCCTTAAATTTTTTTTTTTAAATCTTACCTTGTTTATTGTAACCAGGCGCTAAATAAACCTGCATGAAAAATAAATACATTTTTTAAAAAAAGGAAGGGCACTGAGAACACGCACTTGCTGAATTTGAGATGTAGAATATCAGCACTTGTCAGCAGGGCTGCAATACTTTTAATTTTGGAGTACCTGCACTTTTGACAAGCAAACAGGTACCCTGGCAGGAACATATACTTCCGTTTTTACATTTCAAGCACTGTTACTGCTCATGAGGCCATTAACACCCAAAACGGTGAAACGCACAAAGGGCAGAGTTCACAATTAAGTCATCGACCCGTTGTGCATAAAGGATCCCAAATGTTCTAATGTGGTTTGGACCCCTCTATCAACAGAGTCTCAATTATGTGTGCGGGTGTGGTCAAGGGGCAGGAAGGCGCCCGCAAAACTCTTCATGGCTGACACTATCAGCCCGAGTGAAACGCTGAACAGAGTTCTAGTGGTGGAACGGAACCTGCACTGTGATGAGGCTAGGCCCGTTTATAGGGAGGAAGCCGAGCTGGGAGAAGGGTGCAGGAAGGTGGAGGCAGAAGCAGCACGACAGATGTAGAACCAAGGACGGAGAACCGACATCACAAGTTGCAGTTAAGAGAAGACAGACGGAGCAGCTTTGTCGGGCAAAAAACGTGATAACACCAGGAAGTCTGAAGGGGCGGCGAGAGTAGGAGTCACAACCCCATCGAGACTGGAAGAGGTGCCAGAGAATGAGACGTGCCGGGGAGCCAAAACAATTAACAAAACAATAATTAAAACATTAGCGAAAAGAAATTAACCGGAATACAGGGGAAAGGTATAAAGAAACAAGCAGTGGCTGCAAAATCAAATAATAAAAAAAAACGGGAGTTGTGAGAGAGGAATTAACAAAACAATAATTAAAACATTAGTAAAAAGAAATAAACCGGGATACAGGGGAGAGGTATAAAGAAAGAAGCACTGGCTGCGAATTGAAATAATAAAAAATACAAGCAATGTCCTGAGCAAATGGTGGGGGCCTGAAGCAATGGAGTGGGAGAGGTGAGGGGGGAGTCACGGGGAGATTAAGGGACAGAAGGCAAGCAGATGAAGCGACAGGGGCACGGCCTGGCGGCCGTGAAGTGCAGGCGGGGGCGAGGAGCAGAGCCTTTGGAGAGCCAGAGTCACGGCCTGTGGCCGTGAATAAGTGAAGTGAATAATTAGGGGAGGAGAACTGGCAGGCTGATAGGCAGAAGGCTCAGGCAAGGTCGTGCACGAGGCATGCACTTCCCAAAATCCGCTTTTGGGGAGAGCCCTTGGCCTTAAGTAGTGGTTTAGCTGCATTAGGGCTCTTTTTCCTATTCCTACGGAATAGGAAAGGCGAGCCCTAAAAAGAAAGAAGTCCATGAATAAAGGAGCAGAGCAGAGGGGGGCAGCCACAGGAGCAAGGAGGGAAAGGGATTGGGGGACCACCGAAACCAAAACCAGCCAGTAAGATGGGCAAGCGCTCAGGGGCCACTGGGCAGCAGAGTTGCAGAGGATGTTCAAAGGCACAGTCTTTGGGTCGCAAGGGCAGCAGTGCCCCTCAGGCTGCATGCCAAATGTCTGTGGAAGTCCGCGTGGGTGCCAGAGAAGCAGTCCAGGAAGGCGCTCACCCCCAGGTTAAGACAGCAAAGAAAAGCCCGGGGGCGTCACGCTGAAGTGTTGAGATTCTCCCCAAAACTGCACCCCTGTACCTGGCAATATGGAAAGGCAACAGCAGCGGAGTGGCTGTAAGATGAAGCGTCCTCATATCGCCTCACGGTTATTTGGCATCCCTGTGCTGAGGGCGAGACAGCTGGAAGTGCAAGTAGCAGAAGGTGGGCCTCAGGCGGTGTTAACGTCCGGCTCTGGCGGGACCTCGGGGCCTGGGCTCCATGGAGGGAGCGCCGGGCTCCATGGAGGGAGCGCCGCGCTCCTCAGCACCAGATGCACCTCAGCACCGGCCACAAGGCTCTCATGGCAGCAGGCGCGATCGCCGATCCCCGTCCGAGGCTCCGCCTTCATGGCCCCGTAGAGGTTGCTCCTGCAGGTGTCGCTGCTCGATGTGCACAGACTTGGCTTCACTGGAAGCGGCGAGGCATTCCCCAGACTCCCCATCTGCAGCCGTCCCACATACAACAATACCTCAGTGCCACAATAAACACCTCAAAAGCGCTAGCTTATCCCTCTCCTGTCAGAATAGCGAACATGCACGTTCTTCTCACAAAATTTCAACCAGAACATTCCCTTCCAGTTCGAGTGTTCATGCAACTCATAGGATGATGGCCTCTTGCATATTCATAGTGCCTCAAGCAAGACTACAGATGCGTCCCCTTCAAGAGTGCTTAGCATGCCAATGGATCCAGGCTCAAGGTCAATTAACAGATCTAGTGTTGTTGGACTGTCATACTCATCACTCTCTGCAGTGGTGGAACACCAAAAACCTTTCCAAAGGGCGACGTTCCTGAAATCAGTTCCTCCGATAGTCTTGACAGTGGACGCATCGCTCTCCGGCTGCGGCACTGACCTACTGCAACACACCGTGCAGGGCAGGTGGACACCACAACAAAAGTTACTCCACATCAACCGCCTGGAGTTACTAGCCATATTCCTAGCCTTAAAAGCATTCCAAAAGCAAATATCAGGCAAGACTGTATTAGTCAGCACGGACAACATGACAGCCATGTACTACATATAAAAACAAGGTGGGACACACACTTTGCAACTCTTTGAAGGGGATGATGAGTGTGTTAGGCATTACATCGTAGTGTCTTTAGGCTCAATCCTGTATTATTTAAATGCAATCAAAGGAGCCCTTGTTTTGTAGAAAAGTTGCTTTATTAGTGTGGATAAAAGCGTGAACAGCCGACACGTGTTTCGCCCCTGTGGCGAATTGCGCCAGGGCTTTTTCAAGGCTGTAATGAATCACAATAAAAATTGTAAGTGTACATAATTGAGAAGAAGACGCCTAAGACCCCAAGAAACCGTGCAAGGGTATGAGTGAGAGGAAAGAAAAGAAATGAAGTGTAAATTCATTGATGTGGGTTATGGTGCGCGATTACCGGGTAGGAGAAGTCCCATAAGTGAGTTTTTAAGAGCAGGTATGTACTTGCAGACAGAGGACGTCCAACACTAAGTTTTACGTCACCTCGATTTCGTGCAGGTTTGGATGCGGAACTCTGGAAGATTACATATGTGATTAATTAGAGGTGAGATAGGTTCTAAGTGATAGTGAAAGAGCAAATGCCACCACAGGTCTAGTTCTAGAGATAGTTAGGTTTTTTTTTACCAAAGCAGAGAAGTTAAATGATGTGAGGAAAGAGAAGTTTAAACATTGTCTGTATCATACCTATTTACAAAGTTATCTGTTCTGTTAATTTCTTCATTTTGTACACATTATATTTCAACATTTGATCCGGTTGATAAATCTGTTGACACAACATTTTCAAGTTTTAGAAAAGAATTTATAACAAACCAATTATACTGTATTAATTAAAAGCCTGCTTATGCCTGTACCAAAATCTACTGACAGTCTAATCCGAACGAAGCGAGGTGATATACAGCCATCTATTTACATAAACTGTAACATGAACTGTGTGTTCGGAGGTAGAGCCCTCCGAACACACAGTTCGTGAACGCGGTAGGAGAACCGGGAGATCCTCAGGAGCACGCCAGGGATTCAACCCCATAAAGTAAGTGATCCAACTGCTGAATGTTATTTTCCGCCTGTCAAAATAATAGCACGAGGCTTGAAACCCTCTTTTCCGGACTGTGATCCACAGCGCATACACCGTATGGTGTCTTGCGTACGAAGCCACGTTAAAAAATGTATTTCCCAAACACAAATCTGCCAAGCGGCTTTCTCCACACCGGAGCATTCTGCATCGCTATACCATGTGTCGGACTAACTTCCCCGGCAAATACTACCTCGGTGTATTTACTCAAAGAAACCGCATGTTTTCTCTGCACGTTTTAATAAAACCCTGCCAAAGCCCGAGCACACGCTCCGAGGTGCCCAAATCACTTAGGCGTGAATAAATTTTGTCAGTGTCTTTTAAATCTGTTTCTCTTTAGGCTCCTTAGCCTATACATTAGATCCTGAAATTTAATAACCCTATCAAAACTCCCAAATTACTAAACATCTGCTCTAAAAACAAACGAGCCTCAGAAACGATGGGTCCTAATTCAAAAATTAAGAAATGGTCATATTTACTGGGCATAAATGTTATGAACCACAATATGGTAATAGTGATATTTATGTAAATAGATGGCTGTATATTACCTCGCTTTGTTCGGATTAGACTGTCAGTAGATTTTGGTACAGGCATAAGCAGGCTTTTAATTAATACAGTATAATTGGTTTGTTATAAATTCTTTTCTAAAACTTGAAAATGTTGTGTCAACAGATTTATCAACCGGATCAAATGTTGAAATATAATGTGTACAAAATGAAGAAATTTACAGAACAGATAACTTTGTAAATAGGTATGATACAGACAATGTTTAAACTTCTCTTTCCTCACATCATTTAACTTCTCTGCTTTGGTAAAAAAAAACCCTAACTATCTCTAGAACTAGACCTGTGGTGGCATTTGCTCTTTCACTATCACTTAGAACCTATCTCACCTCTAATTAATCACATATGTAATCTTTCAGAGTTCCGCATCCAAACCTGCACGAAATCGAGGTGACGTAAAACTTAGTTTTGGACGTCCTCTGTCTGCAAGTACATACCTGCTCTTAAAAACTCACTTATGGGACTTCTCCTACCCGGTAATCGCGCACCATAACCCACATCAATGAATTTACACTTCATTTCTTTTCTTTCCTATCACTCATACCCTTGCACGGTTTCTTGGGGTCTTAGGCGTCTTCTTCTCAATTATGTACACTTACAATTTTTATTGTGATTCATTACAGCCTTGAAAAAGCCCTGGCGCAATTCGCCACAGGGGCGAAACACGTGTCGGCTGTTCACGCTTTTATCCACACTAATAAAGCAACTTTTCTACAAAACAAGGACTCCTTTGATTGCATTTAAATAATACAGGATTGAGCCTAAGGACACTACGATGTAATGCCTAACACACTCATCATCCCCTTCAAATACTTTACTGCCCGAAAACTCAATAGGTCCAGAGTTTTCTTGAGTGTGTTATCACTTTCAAAATCCTGTGAAAACTGATGTGGACTTGGACTCCTTTGTGGACCACCTCTCTCCTGTAGAAAACACTATGCAATTCTCTCAGCTAGCACAGAATATATGGCAGTGCCCTATACCTCAGAACATATTCCTCTTAGTTCAACATGTTCCAGGGTTACAAAACACCATGGCCGATCTGTTGAGCCGTCAGACACAACAGATCCACGAGTGGGAACTTCATCCACAAGTTCTTCAACCGTTCTTTCAGATGTGGGTACAACCTCAGATAGACCTCTTTGCCACTCACAAAAGCGCCAAATGTCCAAGCTTCGCCACCAGATATCCACACCCACTGTCCAAAGGCAATGCGATATGGATGAACTGGTGAGGCAGATTTGCGTACGCTTTTCTGCCTCTCCCACTCATACCACTAGTAGTGTGCAAATTACAGCAACATTCCCTAACCCTCGTTCTAGTTGCTCCAACGTGGGTCAGACAACCGTGGTACACCACATTGCTTCAACTTTCCGTAGTACTGCACCAAAAGCTATACCTATCTCCACGCCTCTCAACCTAGAACCATGGAGAGATCAGACACCCGGACCCAGCTCAGCACAACCTTGCGATCCAACTCTTGAGGTCCTAGAATTCGGTTACCTTAACCTTCCTCCTGACTGCATGAACGTCATTAAAGAAGCTAAATGTCCAACCACTAGAGCATGCTATGCAGCCAAGTGAAAACGTTTTGTAATATATTGTCACAACAACATCAATACTCTGGATGTGTCTATACAACACATCATAGGCTACTTACTACACCTCCAAAGATGTAACTTAGCCTACACGTCTATTAGACTGCATCTTGCTGCCATAGCAGCATATCTACAAAATAGACATCATTTATCACTTTTCAGAGTACCTGCTATAAAAGCCTTTATGGAAGGCCTTAAAAGAATAATTCCTCCCAGAGTACCACCTTCACCGGTGTGGAATTTAAACATTGTTCTCACACGGCTAATGGGAACTCCCTTTGAACCTTTACATAAATGTGAACTACAATTCTTAACATGGAAGGTTGCGTTCCTAGTAGCTATTTACTTCTCCACGGAGAGTTAATGAACTACAAGCACTAACCATTCAGGAACCTTTCCTGCAAATGCATCATAATAAGGTTGTTCTCCGTACTAATCCTAAATTCCTTCCTGAAGTCATTTCTTCCTTACACCTAAATCAATCTTTGGAACTGCCCATTTTTTTCTTGCAGCCACAAACAGTCGCAGAAAGAGCTCTTCATTCCTTAGATGTCAAAAGAGCATTGCTATACTACATTGAGAGAATACAACCCTTTAGTAAGACCAAACAACTTTTCGTGTCTTTATCACCACCACACAAAGGCAACCCTATATCAAAATCTGGGATAACTAGATGGATTGTCAAATGTATACAAATCTGCTACCACAAAGCTAAACGTACGTTATCTGTTCCTCCTAAAGCCCACTCTACAAGGAAGATAGGGGCTTCAATGGCATTTTTAGGGAACATTCCCTTAGATGACATCTGCAAAGCAGCTACAGGGTCTACACCACACACATTCACAAAACACTATTGGGTAGATGTGCAAACTATACAACAAGCTACTGTGGGCCAGGCTGTACTCAACACTATTTCAAACTACTGCAACAGATACTGGTGGTCGCCGCCGCTAAGAGGTTACTGCTGTATAATCTATGCAACAGTGTGTAATCTGCAGCTCATATGCCTTGAATGGAAAATGCTACTTACCAGTATGCATCTGTTTTTGGCATGTAGAGCTACATAGTTACACACGCCCACCCGCCTCCCCGGCTACCTTTATCTGTTCCTGTATTATCTTAATTAGATACAGCTTACATGGACATCCTTCCTTTTTCTTACAAAGCTCCATCATTTCCCTACTGGCGAAAAACAATCTGAGGATGGAGCCGATGCCCATGCGCAATGTGATCCAAAGGAGGAGTCACCTATCTCGTGACTTTCAAAGAACTTTTCAGGACAAAAACAAGTGCAAACATCCAGGCCCAACACTAGATGGCCATCTGTGCAACAGTGTGCAACTCTGCAGCTCTACATGCCAAGAACAGATGCATACTGCTAAGTAGCATTTTCCTTTCTCTCAATTATTGTATACAATTGGCAGCTCCACACATTTTACAATTCAGACATTGCAATGATATTCAGTTAGCCCTTTAAAAAATGCAATCAAATACACAATTGCCACTATACTATGGCCTGGTCTTCTGAAGTGTAAAAGTACCCAAAGGGTGATTTTGGTATCAGAAACATTAGGGAAGGGACTTTGAGGATTATTTAGACCACTTTCCCTTCTGACACCTACTCTCAGTCAGGATCTGTGTGCCAAAAGAGATTACTGATGGCCTACTATGGAGTGTGCCAATGTCTGGTTTTTTTTCTTGCTAAAAAGAAAACAATGTTTTCAATGTAATTCTTTTCTTGGCCAGTGCCTGGTGCTCACCTTGAGATAGACTCTAGCCCTCCCAGGAGTACCTGCCCCCAAGTTTGAAGGCCTCTGGTCTATATATACCCTTTATGTCTTGCATAGTTGGGTTACCAAGTCTGTAAAATGTTTCCTTATTTTCTTCGCTCACTCAGAAAGCGGTCTAATCTCTTGGACCACCTGAAAATTGCAGTTTCAAGCCTAAGTATCTCCAGGTTCAACACTTGAAATGTTGTCTTGGCGGGCAAGCTTCTCTGCGCTCAATGTAGTACTACACTCTAGTTGTATATATATCACTGAATCAAAACAAATAGACTGTTTCTCTGGTTCTATGAGATTTAAACTCAATTTATTCCTGAAAGAATAAGCCAGAGCATGCTCCTCACTTAAAGCCTTACATCTGAAGAGACCCACTTATTTGATGAAGCTCCTTACATCTTGTGCCGCCTAAAAGATTTTAGACATTGAATCTCCAAACAGTTCGAAATTCCTCATTTCTATCCTCATGTATGGAAACACTACTTCTCTGTACTTCTCTCATGCAGTAATCTCTTCTTGAAATCTTCTTTCCACCATTAAATTAGAACCAAATCAACCCTTCTCACATTCAGCAACCTTCTAAAAAATACACTTTTTTCTGCCTCTATCCAATTTCTTCTCCACCCTAATGTGTATGTTTTGCCGCATTGTTTACCCAGTTATTGGTATCATCTGGATCATTTAATGTAACTACTTTGCTCAAGGTTATTTTTGTTTATGGAATTCAACTCCTTCATATTCTTGTAGGGCAGGTACACTATATGTAACTGTAAATAATTCTCATTATTTTGGTTGTTAGAAGGTACTGCAGGAGCAGTTCAAATTAACCTTACAGTTGCAATCCCAGACAAATACATTACATAGCAATCGTTTAGTCAGATTTATGAACTCAGTAGATAACATGGTTTTGTTATCAACACGTTCACTGGAAGAAAGTCCAGATTTGTGAAATTTTGGTGCCTGGTGGTATTGTTGGCGAACAAAGAAAAACCAAAGGAAATGATGGACGGAGCGTTGACAATACAAGCACTCACCGCCAGTCAACTGATCTGGGTTTAATCCATCACCTGTCTGTAGCCCACTCTGCCACCCCAGTTCAGACATGGCCATATACAAATCAGTCTGACCCTGTGCCTCATGGGAACAGTCCAGCCCGAACTGCCAAGCCATGCCTTCCCTGGACCGGAAACAAGCTACCCAGGACCGGTTTCTGGCATTTCAGCCGTCTTCAGCCCGGCTTGCTTGAATCCAGTGGCAAAGTGAGCAAGGGACTCACGTCTGAGCATACCCTGCCAACTTATGGCGAACAAAGAAAAACCAAAGGAAATGATGGACGGAGCGTTGACAATACAAGCACTCTCCCCCAGTCAACTGATCTGGGTTTAATACATCACCGTTCTTTAGCCCACTCTGCCACCCCAGTTCAGACATGGCCATATGCAAATCAGTCTGACCCTGTGCCTCATGGGAACAGTCCAGCCCATACTGCCAAGCCATGCCTTCCCTGGACCGGAAACAAGCTACCGAGGACCGGTTTCTGGCATTTCAGCCGTCTTCAGTCCGGCTTGCTTGAATCCAGTGGCAAAGTGAGCAAGGGACTCTCGTCTGAGCATACCCTGCCAACTTATGGCGAACAAAGAAAAACCAAAGGAAATGGACGGACGGAGGGTTGACAATACAAGCACTCACCCCCAGTCAACTGATCTAGGTTTAATCCATCACCGTTCTTTAGCCCACTCTGCCACCCCAGTTCAGACATGGCCATATGCAAATCAGTCTGACCCTGTGCCTCATGGGAACAGTCCATCCCGAACTGCCAAGCCATGCCTTCCCTGGACCGGAAACAAGCTACCGAGGACCGGTTTCTGGCATTTCAGCCGTCTTCAATCCGGCTTGTTGGCCACTGCTTATCAGGCTCTTCGTAGTTCTCCCAAACACCTCATGGTTGAAGAGGTATAGTTAGGAGATTATTACCTTCTCTGGGGTCCCTTTTTATGGAATAAAAATGGCCTTACCCACTTCTAGTGATATGCTTCATCATAGGGCAGCTACTACACACCCTGTGTTACCATCAACAGGGGTGGAGCAATATATTATTTTCTGTTTGTCACAATGTATTTCAAGGGATGCACAATTAAAAGTGCAATTCAAACTACCTTAATGGTATCCACTCACATGCTAGTCTAATTTATTCTGGGTCCCCTAGGTAGTGTTTAAAACAACATGAGATGGTATTGGGGTAAAAAGCAAGCCAGATGATGCCAAAGGAAGGTCTTGAAAGAGCACCCAGGTAAATCTGCACCATTGAAGTGTTCTTTCTAAGCTTCATGTGGTATACATTACAAAAACATTTTCTAGCACTGTTCTGCATCTTTATTCACTGTGATGATAGCACTTTTCTAATCACGTATTATATTTTTCCTTTTAATGTTGAACCACTTTTGCTACATGCATACATACAATGGCTATAGAAAAATACCTAAAGCGATGACTACTCATGAGTTTATTTCCTCCATCTTCGAGTATTCCGCATTATTTTGTAATAATTACGTAACAAAATTGTTAGATCTAAATTTTTGTATTTTTTTTTTTTTAACTAATGCATTGCACTAATAAAACCCAGACTCTAGCTAACTTTACAATTGTTGGCCTCATACTCCATTTTGTTTTGTTACGTTTGCTGCCAATGTTCTGCAACAAGTGGATGAACTTGTATTTTCATTTAATGTGTTTCACAGTCAAAGACAACAACCTTGACAAGCTGTTTTCATTAGATCTGTATTTGCCCAGGTCTTACCTACCCTACTTAGTTGAAACTCACAAACTGTAGCAATATTTTTAGTACATGTGGTGTACGTGAGAAGCTCCATAATGTTGAATTATGAGAGATTTTCAAAATGTATTTACTTGCAACTGTTTGGCTTTAGTCAACTCTGATTGGTCTATTTTGTGGGAATCATGTGCAACTGTATTGAATATTTGTAATCCATTTTTCAGAGCCTTATAAAAATGTGCTCTTTTTGTTTGTGATTTAGACCCCGATACTACTGACCTTAGGAGGTGAATCAATACTGGATTTTTCTCTCATTCAGTACCTTGTATTTTGCTGACCTGAACTTTACTCAATTATTTGATTCTGTACTTAAATTGAACTTTGCACTCCGATTTATTGATGAATTGATTTTGGCTATATTAATTGCATTCTGTGACTTTCAATCTGAAAATAAACCTTAAGAGTTTAAGGCCTGGCAGAGGAAGAGCACATAAGGCACACGAGGGGCGGGAAGCTACCCAAGGTCCTCCAGGCTTGGGGGGCGATATTTCAAGAGCTGGTGGGACTGGATACCCCCTTGACACACACTAACTCAGAACTGGTAGACTCAGGACAGGGAGGGGAGCAGCCCCAAGACGATGCGCCGCGTGCTGGCTCAATATGAGGTACACTTGGCAGAGACCCTATGTTTACTGTTTTGGAATCACTTTTTGACCATACAGGAAGAAACCAGACTGCACGGGGGGGGGGGGTATGGACTCAGCAGCAGGAGGGGTACGGTTGGGGGAACTGGGGGAGGGGGTAGAGGGAGTTTTATTGAGTTTTATCTGCTCTGAGAGACATGTACCTACACAGTGGCTCCGCAAGGGGCAGTCGGGGATTGCAAGGTCCTCGTTCTTGTTAGGCTGTTGACCGATTGCTAGAATTGTTAAGAGGATCTTTCTGTACCTAGAGCAATTATACTGTAATTTTGTACCTTGCTGGATTTACTGTACTGGAGATAAATAAAGCCAAACTTAATAAATAAAGTTTAAAAAAAAGAGTTTAAGGCGTCCTCGTCTCTTTCTTGTAGGTCCAAATAGGTTTTGTGTGTCCAAATTTAAATGTACCATTTAAAGTGCTTCTAAGAAACAGAAATACTGGAATAAACACCAAAATCCACCAGTCGTAGAAGGGAGCGGGGGTGTAGAGCAACGTCAAAACCAGCCCTCATACTTTAATACATTCAAAAAAAAAATTGGTAAATATTAAAACTCAACAGGGAGGGAAAAAACAAATGGGTGCATTGTTTTGGTGTTGCAAAAAATTCATTTAATTGCATTAGTTTTCTAGGCTCTGATCTTATTGACAGTTTGTATGATTCACCCATTTATAACAGTATCTGTACTATAGATGTTGTGAAGCTTATAGATGAAAAGTTGAGTAAAGCTCCAATATATTGGACACTTTCAATAGTGCTGTTGGCATTCAGCCATTGTGCTTACATGGTTTGTTTCAGATTTACAAGTTAAACAAAGTTGTTTAAATTGGTACTTTAAAGTGTAAAAAGGAAAGTTGTTCTTGTTTAATACCATGTGTTTTGGGATCCAGAATGTAAAAAAACAGTTCTGTGCAGGAAATACAGGTTACCAGCTTTCTGCGCTTGGCATGATTTTCTTTTTATTGAATCATTTTTGTAAAACAAGACTGGTTTTACCTCCTATTATTCATCATTTGTATTGTGCAAGTATTACAGCAAAGCGAAAGCGTAATATTTATTGCTTTCTGTCTACTTCTGTTTCATCAGTAGCTGTCAGTACATTGCTATTGTGTTAATACCATCCATTAAATTAAGTTCCATAAGCGTTTGTAAGGTCTATTTCACATTATCATTTCCAAATGTGTTCCTTTGTGTTTGACTCCAAAATCAAGGAGAAGACGTGTTGAAGTTTTCTTCTGTTATACACTGCTTTTGTGCTCTTAAATAGAAGAGATAGCATTCCCACTTAAAGAGAAAATCAAAATCTACTGAATTTGTCAGTGAATGCATGCTCCGCTACCCAGGTGACTTTGTAGCGAGCAAGTACAGTGAACATCTTTTGAACAGCTGAGGTCATTGTTTATAACCAGTTTATTGCTTTTTCCTCCTCTAGATGATGTCTTACATACACTGAGTGGAGCCATGTCCTTGCTGCGCCGATGTAGAGTGAATGCAGCCCTCACCATCCAACTCTTCTCTCAGCTCTTCCACTTTATCAACATGTGGCTTTTCAACAGGTTGGTCACTGAGCCCGACTCAGGCTTGTGTTCGCATTACTGGGGTGCCATCATCCGTCAGCAGCTGGGGCATATTGAGGCGTGGGCCGAGAAGCAAGGCTTGGAGCTGGCAGCTGACTGCCACCTGAGCAGGATTGTGCAGGTTTGTGCCTTTTCTTTATTTTAATTTTTGCACTATTATCAATGAAGTTGTTGCATAAACATTCATTGTTTGTTCAGATAATTTTTTGTTTGGTGCCTCCAAAAGGTTTTTTATTGTCATAATAATGTCTGGCACTTCACTTTTGAGGACCCAAAGAATTTTAAAATTGGTAAGAACTTTGCAAAAAACAAAAATAAACCACAAAAATAAATCTTAAGTCAAATATGTTTCAGTCGCATCTGTTCAGCATCAGTAACAGCCATAAATAATCATTGAGTGAAAATTGTTTCAAGTATGGTTCTGTAAGCAGGTGTCGATGACTGAGATGCCTGTGGTGGCTTTGTCGTCGTCGATGGTGACGACGTCGATGAGGATATCGACGACGATGATGATGACGCCTACCACGTCTACAATGACGACGGCTGTGGTGACAACGGTCTCGATGACGGCTGCGTCGTCGTCGTCCATATCTTCGTCGACGACTCTCACATCGTCGACGACAGTCCCGCCGACTACCTCATCGACGAAGGAAAACATTTCCATTTCTGTCAGAAAGCTACAGATTACACTGGAGATTACTTCCCCCTGGAGGGTGACTCATGTACCTCCTGCACTCCTCCTCGAAGAAGAGGGATCTGATGAGGATGATGGACCATTTGGGTATGCGGATAGCCCTTCTCAATTACACGTCAAGTGTCAAGACACAGACTCTGATGGTGAATATGTGGAGGAACAGCAATATGATCCTTCCTCGGATTATCATGACCACTACAAACAGGAGATGGTCTCTATGCCTTCCTCATCTACGACTGGACTTGCAGTCTATGCTTTTGGACTATAGGAGGAGATTCGCAACACAACCTCCAGCTCCAGTTGTGGTGCCAGTTACAGTTGTCCCGCCTGCTCAGCCTGCTACCCTTCAATTGCCACTGCCTCAACTAATGCCTGTGGCCCAGGATGCACCACCTACCGTGCCTCTCATTCAGGATGACACCTTTGATGAGGACCAGGGCAACGTCAGAATACCAGATCCAGATGCAGAGTGGGATGACTGTCATTCCTGATCCGGCTTCTCCTTCACCAGCACCTGTTGATTCTCCCCCTGCAGACATAAAGGGTTTCCATAATTTGATGGTAAGGGCCACTAAGAGATTTGAACTGCCCATGCCCACGGTGCAGTCTGAATGCTTCCTTTATGACTTCAAGGAGCCTTACAAGAAATCAGTTTGTTCTATTTCTATTGTTAGGCACTTTTGGGATGAGGGGGTAAAAGTGATACGGAGTCCAGCCACTGTAATTCCAGCACTGCCTCGCCTTGAGAATAAGTATAAGGCTCTGAACGATAGCCCGGCCTGCTTGGTCAGCCAGCCTAAACTGGACTCAGTCTTCTCTGAGGCTGCTCAAAGAAAGTCCAGAAATCCTTCTGCTCCCCTCATGACAACTCGGGATAAAGAGGGCAGACGCCTCGATAACACAGGCAAGAGGTTTTCCTCCATGTCCAGCTGTTGGTAAGGGCTACGAACGCCTTAGCGTACTTGGTCACTATGATCGCCAGATGTGGTGCGACCTCTCCCCCTATCTGGACCAATTGCCGGAAGATGCGAAAAAAGAAGCGAAGAAGATTCTTCAAGAGGGAGAGAGAGCATCTGCTGAAGTCATTGACTGTGCAATGGACATTGCAACAACTGCGTTCCGCTCCCTGGTGGGCGCTGCTGTCCGCCATCAAGGCTGGCTGCGGGCTACATGGTTTCGTCTTGAGGTCCAAAACAAGATCTTGGATTTTCCCTTTGATTGGGGAGGCGCTCTTTGGGAAACATTTTGATGATGCGCTCCAGGACATTAAGAAAGACACGGAGACCGCAAAATCCTTAGGGACTCTGCAGTACTGCAAGGTCCCCTTCCGTGGAGCCAGAGGTAGAAGTAATGCTACATACAGAGGTAGATACCAGCAACATCAGTATTCCTCATATGGATCAAACTCGCAATCTTATTGGCTGTATTATAACCAGCGGCAAAATCAATCATCCTCTTTCTCTAGATCGAACAACAGAGGAAGACAAGGACGCCAGGGGAGAGACTCCCCTAAGCGTCAATAGCAGCTTGCTGGCTCTTACTAATGTCCCTTCTCCTCCTGTAACATGAGTGGGAGGCCGGATTTCAAATAACCTCCACAACTGGCAGCAAATAACATAGGATCGTTGGGTGCTGAAGATCATTCAATGCGGCCATACTCTGGAATTTGTCCATGCACCACCTTCTAACCCCCCTGGCGCCACTGTGTCAAAACATCCCTGTCTTCTACGTTTGGAAGTCCATCAAATGCTCCTCAAAGGAGCAATAGAGCCGGTTCCTCTATCCCAGCGGGGAGAGGGTTTCTACTCCAGGTCCTTCCTGGTCTGAAAGACTTTAGAAAAGTGGCGCCCTATTCTAGATTTGAGGGAGCTCAACACTTATCTCATCAAACAATCTTTTCGGATGGTTTCTCTGCAGGACATCCTTCGTCTTCTCAACTCAGGGAATTATATGGCCACATCGGATCTAGAGGACGCATACTTTTATGTACCCATCCATCCAGCCCACAGAAGGTTTCTGTGCTTCACAGTAGCCAAGGGCCACTTTCAGTTCAAGGTCCTGCCTTTTGGACTCAGGTCTGCTCCGCGGATCTTTACAAAAGTATTTTCTCCCGTGGCAGCTTTTCTGCGAAAACAGCAGCTTCAGGTTTTCCCTTAGCTGGACGACTGGCTGCTGAAGGCTTCTACCAAGCAGGCGTCGGAGGAATCAGTCGCTGCGTGCACAAGCCTTTTCGACAGTCTCGGTCTGACTCTCAACACAGAAAAATCATCTCTGTGTCCATCCAAAACAGCTCAATTCCTGGGAGCCATTCTGTACACGTCCCTCAACAAAGCCTTTCCGATGCTGGAGAGGCAAGAAAAGCAGATGGCCATGGTCCGTCTGCTGTTAAAAAGACAATCTCTTTCAGTTTGCCTCTAAAAGTCCCTCCTAGGGTCCATTTCCTCCTGCATTCCTCTAATTCCGCACTGCAGGTTGCGGATGCGCCCTCTCCAGGAGGAGCTGGACTTGCAGTGGCGCCAATTCAACAGATCCTTCGAAGACAAGATCTTCGTCAGTGCGTCCATGAGGGACGCTGCATCATGGTGGACAAACGTGGACAATATTTCTCAGGGTCTATCCTTCAGGATCACCCCAGCTCCTCAGATAACTACAGACGCCTCGCTGGAGGGCTGGGGAGCGGTCTTGCAAGACCTTCATGTAAGCAGCCATTGGCTACCCCAACATCATCTACTATATATCAATCTGCTGGAGCTCAGAGCGATTAATCTGGCCTTGCAGGCTTTTCTTCTGCGGATACAGCAGTCTGCAGTTATAGTGCGTACAGGCAATATGACGTTCATGCATTACATAAACAAGGAAGGCGGCACCATATCTCGTCTTTTGTCATAAGAAGCCCAGATGATTTGGGAATGGGCTATCCAGCAGGGGATATCGCTCAAAGCTTAGCATCTTCCAGACGTTATCAACGAGAGGGCGGACACGCTGAGCAAACTAAAATCAGTCAGCCACGAATGAGAACTGGACCATTCCACCCTGGAACAGGTGTTTGGCCTATGGGGCAGGCCATCCACAGACCTCTTTGCCACTCCGGAGAACAAAAAATGCCGATTTTATGCAAGCAGACTTCACCGTCCGGGATGATTGGGGAATGCGCTTTCGATGGCCTGGTCAGGCGCATTTGTTAACGCATTTCCCCCATTCTGCTGATTCCCGGGCTTCTCAGGAAGGTCAAGGCGGACACTTGCAAGATTATCTTGATAGCTCCTGCGTGGCCTCAACAGTTTTGGTTCAAAGAGCTGCATCTCCTCTCCCTGGACCTTCCACTTCCGTTGCCGTCGATTCCTTCGCTGCTGACAATGTCCCAGGGCCAGGTCTGACACCCGGATCCTCAATTCCTGCAGTTGTCGACATAGCTCCTGAGCACCGAGAATTTCTTGGTTTGAACCTTTCAGCAGAATGTAGGGATGGACTTTGTCAGGTATGAGCCCCAAGTGCCAACAAGACATAGTGGTTAAAGTGGAAGTGTTTCTGCATTTGGTGCCAACAAGAGGGTATCCATACTCTTTCTTCCGCATGAAGTTCTTCCTTACATTCTTTCATTATTAAAATCAGGGGTGGCTCACTCATCCATCAAAGTTCATCTTGCCGTCATCGCTCACTTCAGATGCACATCTTCTGGTCCTTCCCTCTGGTCAGCAAGGATAATCAAGCAGTTTCTCAGAGTCTTCCCTCCACTCAAGCCTCCATCTCCTCTTTGGCACCTTAACTTGGTTCTCACCCAGCTCATGAAGCATCCCTCAAGGGGACAATGATACTCTGTACTAACCCAAAATTCATACCGAAAGTGCCTTCAGACTTTCATTTGAATGAGCCGGTCATACTCAAAACTATTTTCCCTCAGCCTTCTACTCAGGCAGAAAAGGCACTCCACTCGCTGGACAATTAGAGGTGCTTAAAGTTCTATCTTCAATGTACTAAGGACTTCAGGAAGTCTCCTCAACTATTTGTATCTTTCAGCGCCCCTCATAAGCGTTTTCCACTTTCCAAGCAGGGTATTGCTTGTTGGATTACCAGCGCTATCCAGTATTGTCAAGGAGCAGCGGCCAAGCCCCTTTAGGGTCGGGTTCGTGCTCACTCAATAAGGGCGATTTCTTCTTCGACAGCCCTCTTTACCACAGTTCCTATCCGGGACATCTGCAGGGCAGCAACCTGGACCAGTACTCGTACAAGACATTACTGCCTGGATTTTTCAATGCAGAGTGACACAGCAGTGGTCCAGGCAGTCCTGAGGAACCTCTTTCATGGACTGGTGAGCTTTCCCTTTCTACCCTCCTTCCGTTTTTTTATACTTATCCTCTTTGCACATTTTTGAAGTCTATTTACTTGTTTCTTCATTGGTTTTCCTTATGTGTATACATGTGTTTATTTTTCCATTGACTTTGATGTTAATGCTTATATTGATGGAATAAGGAATCACAGTTCAAAAAATGTGCTCATAACTGCTAGCTACTCTGATTTAAGCATGGGAATCTATGAAAGTTCCAATACTTGAGTAAGAAAACAAATTACTTACCTTTTACTTTGGTTCTCCAGTATTGGAAACTTTCATAGATTCCCATGCGACCCACCCTCCTCCCCTGGGAAGCCTCAGACTTCAGCAGTTATTCTTTTATACTACGGCTACGAAAATCTGAGGTACTCTCAAGAAGGTTCTACAGGGTGAGGCAAATCTGATTGGTTGTTCGTTATTTGGTCTCTTTTACAAAAAGAGATGGATCTGTTACAAAACTAGAATGGGCTTAAGCCTGGCTTCTTCTTTTGTAATGGTTTCTATTGCTATTTTATGTATACCGGCGACTCCCATCTCGACGACGGGGAATGATTCAAGCATGGAAATCTATGAAAGTTTCCAATACTGGAGAACCAAAGTTACAAGTAAGTAACTTGCTTTCGTATCCCTTTTTGAGTTTGTGGGTTACTTAGTGTGACATTTCAGGTTTTAGCTCGATGTTGGACAAGGTTAGATACATGTCATTATTTTGAGGCCCTAATGGTTTTTCAGCCTACTATTACAACAGGTAGCTAGATAATATGCGTCCACTGTACTGGGGATCTGGATTTTATTTCCCATTTACAGTATATGCAATGTTACATCTCGAGTATCAACAGATACCACCTAGGACACAGAAGCACTCACTGATGATTAGTGTCAGAAGACCCATTAGGTGTAAAAAATAAATATTTTAAATTAATCTCTGGTTCATTGCCTTTTTTCACAATATAGTTTCATTACCTTTAGCTTCTTGTATTCATTCAGTTTTTTATAAGGTGCTTCCTGATGTCTACTGCTTTTAACCCCTCCCCTGCTGGTGACGAACCCCACCCGCCACGCCCGCGGTGGGCGTGTGCTGATGACGGCTGGGGTTCGTCACGGCCCGCCCTGTTCTTTTGTTTACCGCACAGCGGTAAAATCGCGGCCGCAGCGAAGGGGTTAACAGTCGAATCAGTTTAGTTTTTTTATTTGTTTGTTTGCTCCGGTACTTAGACCCATCAACGATATAAAAACAAATTAAAAATATATACATCATGCACCAGAATTATGTAAAATATACATTCCCCAACCAGAGCTCACAGTGGGGACCGATGCATCACTTCTGGGATGATGTGGCCACATAGGGGAGGTGGAGATCAGAAGCCTCTGGTCTCCGGTGGAGTCCGGGCTCCACATCAACCTTCTGGAGCTTCAGGCGATTCGTCTTATACTCAAGGCATTCCTTCCCTCTGTCCGGGGAAGAGTGGTGCAGGTGTGTACGGATAACACTACTACCATGTGGTACTGCAACAAACAAGGCGGGGTGGGGTCGTGGACCCTATGTCAGGAGGCGCTCCGCCTCTGGACATGGCTGGAACATCAAGGAATATCCCTGGTGGTTGAACACCTGTCAGATTCCCTGAACACAAGGGCGGATGAACTCTGCCGCAGGTGCATGATTGGTCACGAATGGCATCTTCACTCGGAGGTGGTGCATGGTCTCATTCAGCAGTGGGAAGAGCCTTGGTTAGATCTAGTAGCCACCGATGCGAACGCACAATGTCAGCAGTTCTGCGCTTTGAAATTTCCAAGGTTGCACTCGCTAGGCGATGCTTTTCGTCACAAGTGAAGTTGCAGTCTTCTATATGCCTTTCTGCCTATACCACTTCTGCCCAGAGTGCTGAAGAACATAAAGTGCGACCGGGCCCCAGTCTTTCTTGTGGCTCCGGATTTGGCCCCAAGAGTCTGGTATCCGAGCTGCTCAACAGGCCCATCGATCCTCCTATCCGACTGCCTTTTCGGTAGGATCTTCTGTTGCAGCAGCAGGGGACGCTCTTCCACCCGAACTTGTTCAGCCTCCACCTCCTTGCGTGGAGATTGAGCCGCAGCAGTTGACGTCGTTTGACCTGCCTCCCGAAGTCTGCGATGTTATCTTTGCAGCCAGGCGTCCCCCCACTAAGATGGTATACGACTGCAGATGGAACAGATTTGTGGCATGGTGTACAGCAAAGGCTGTGGATCCCCTTTCCACCCCTCTTTCTGAGGTTCTCTTGTTTCTTCTTTCTTTGGCCCAGCAGGGCTCTGCTCTGGGCACTCTAAAAGGCTACATCGAAGCCAATTCAGCCTTCCTGAGCAGCCTTTTCTTTTTAAGTCCCCTGTTGTAAATAGATTCCTTAAAGGCATTACTCATCTTTTTCCTCGTGTTCCTTCCGTAATGCCCCAGTGGGACTTGAACTTGGTGCTTACCTATCTTATGTGTGCTCTCTTTGAGCGCTCCATAACTGTCCTCTCAGGCTTCTTACTTTGAAATCTGCCTTTCTGGTGGCCAACAACTCTGCCCGCAGGTTGAGTGAGCTACAAGCTCTTTCTTCCAAGCCTCCCTTTCTGGCTGTCCATCCGGACAAGGTCGTCCTTAAAACTAGACCTTTTTCTTCCCAAGGTGGTTACTTCTTTCCACATTGGCCAAACCATTACTTTGCCTACCTTCTTTCCTCCGCCTCATCCTTCAAAAGAGGAAGAGGGGCTCCACCGCCTGGATCCAAAATGTGTGCTTTCCTTCTATCTGGATCACACAGAACAATTCCGGGTGGACGACCAGCTCTTTGTTGGGTATGTGGGCGCTATGAAAGATCGGGCCGTGCACAAACTGACCATCTCCAGGTGGGTCGTTAAGTGCATCAAAGCTTGCTATTCTATGGCAAAGAATGAGCCTCCAGTGAGCCTGCGCGCCCATTTCACTAGGGCGACAGCGGCCACCACTGATTTGGAACAGGGAGTCCCCCATAATGACATCTGTCAGGCAGCTACCTGGGCCTCACTGCATACATTCACCTAACACTCCTGCCTGGACAGCCACGTCCAGAGAGACTGCTTCTTCGGCCGTTCTGTTCTCCAGGACTTTCTGGTGTGAACTTGGTTCGCAGACCCACCTCTGGGATTGGTAGTGCTGGTGTATCTATTCTAAGGTAAGGAATCTATAACTAACTGTTTCTTTCAGATTAACAAGTTACTTGATATATCTGTAAGAAACATATGTTAGTTATAGATTCTTTACCGCCCCACCCATCCTCCCCATTCTGCGAAATGACTTCTAGGGTTAAATACATCCATTCAGGGCCCTAGTTTAGTGCACCAGTGGTCAATGTCTTGCATGGCTCTGCGCTTTTAGCATGGAAAGTCTGACGTCAGCACACAAGGGCAGTGTCTATGTAGCTACCACTGCGTCATCCCGGCAACCAAGACACCGACGACGAACATGGAGTCGACTGATGCCACCTTCCGACGCACAGGGGTACTGCTGACGAAAAGCTTCCTGGATCCTGTTTGACTTCTGGGGGTAATTCTAAAGTAAGGAATCTATAACTAACCTATGTTTCTTACAGATATATTGTTTTTTTTTTAATTAAATTATTATGCAACTAACATCCACTGCCATCATTGGCAGTGTAAATATAGTAAACAAAAGATACAACCATGCAGTATCAAGTATATCTTCAGCGATCAGAGTGTACAATACAGACATTGCATAGGTGACACAAACATGGCACAACGAATACGAGCGCACAACATAGATAATGGCAACAGAGTCAGTTGAGAGTGTTAAACATTATCATCTGGCACTGGAATGGCAAGGAATTGTTTAAGCGGACCCTAATATCTTTCGGTCGGGAGGTTACAGGCAATTCTTCAGCATAAAGTTCTAAATTTTCTTTACAATATACCATGTCCTTCATCCACCCCTCCAACTTCGGTACAAGTGCGCTGTCCCATGTAAACAGAGTACGACGTTTTGCGAGCAAGAGGGCAACTCTCACAAACCTGCCCGTTGTACCCTTCAGGTGGGGGAAATAGTTTAGCAGACATACCAGAGGTGTACAGGGGAGTATAATGCCCGTCAGTTTGGATACGGTGAAGCACCTCTTCCCAATAGTGGAACACTGGATCGCAACGCCAGGCAAGATGTAAGAAATCAGCATGCAGTTGCCTACAACGTTTGCATTGATCTGAGTCTCTCGAACCCATTCTATATAATTTGATTGATGCAGAAATTTAAAATGAATAATACGCAAATTCCCATTGGGTGTGAGGCGGCCTGTCAGCTGACACACACGCTCCCATTCCTCTTCAGTGATCTGGGGATCTAATATATCGCTCCATCTTGCGAGACTTTTATCGGGTCCCCTGACCGTTTCTTCCTGTACCGTCTTGTATAATTTAGTGATCAGTTTCTTCCTAGTTGGTGTTACCAGCAGTAGTTGCAGTGACAATAGTGTTGGAGGTTCAACCGGAAAATCAGGATAGTGGTCTTGCATGGCACGTTTGAGGCGGTAACAAGTGTATTGAAATAAGGACGAGGGGTTCTGTATGTATTCCAAATCACTTTGTGTAAGATAGCGCCCTTCATGATATAGGTCGCGCATATGCGTTATGCCAGCTTCTTTTAATGATTTTAGAGGACCCACCTCCTGAGTGACCGATAAGGCGGCGTGATGGGCCAATGGCAGTGCAGGTGGGTATATTGGTAGTTTGTGTGCTCTATCACCAATTGCTTGCCACGCAGCAATAGTCATATCAAGTGTGTTGATTTCGGTCTTTGGCGTATGCCTATTCACGTGCGTCAGTATGCCACTAAGTGGGGTGGGATGAGCATCCCCGTCCTCTACCGTTACGTGTGGTATAAAGTCAAGTATTCTGAACCAGTAGTACGCATACTGGGCTTGAGCGCAGAGATAATATACGTAGAAGTCTGGTGCGGCGAAACCCCCTTTGTGATAAGACAGTGTCAGTGTTTGCCAGCTAATTCTAGGCTGTCTAGTACCCCATATTAAGGGTAAAAGTTGGGTTCTTAACGTTTAAAAAAAATGTTGAGTCAATTTTATCGGTATGTTGCAATAAAGGTATAAGAAGCGGGGAAGAATAACCATTTTTATTACTGCAATACGGTCCGCCAAAGACAGCGGTAGATGCGACCATCTGTCCACTTGTCGTATTAATGTCATAAGCCCGACCCTAATTTTCTCTGATTACCACGTCGGGATCTCGGTGCAACCATACGCCGAGATATTTAACTGTCAGTCGTCCACAACAAAGGGTATTCCAAAGGAGGCTGGGATGTGATTACTGTTAGTGGTATAATGACCGATTTCTCCCAGTTTATTGTGAGTCCAGAGAACATACCAAATCTGATGTATTCTCGGAGAACAGGAGATAGGTGCTGTTGGGGTTCTCTGATAAAAAGGACCATGTCATCCGCATACATCGATATGCCGACTGGCCGGTGGTTAAAGTTAAGGGCAGACGCTCTATGACATTGTCGGATCTTACAAGCAAGTGGTTCAAGCACGAGGGCAAAGAGAAGAGGGGACAATGGACATCCCTGCCTGGTGCCCCGCTCTATCTGAAACGGAGTAGAGGTGTGACTGCCCACGCGCACTCTGGTTGTTGTGTCCATGTACAGAACCTGGATCCACTGTATTATGACTGTAGGGAACCCCATTCTACGCAGTATGTGAAACATGTAACCCCATTCTATGCAGTCAAATGCTTTAGCCGCATCAAGCATGATAGCAGCCGCCGGTAAATCAGGGTTGAGTATGTGGAACATGGAGAAGA
The DNA here is from genome assembly GCF_964263255.1 of Lissotriton vulgaris. NCBI lineage: Eukaryota > Metazoa > Chordata > Amphibia > Caudata > Salamandridae > Lissotriton > Lissotriton vulgaris. The sequence continues at coordinate 1,004,301,059 of NC_141694.1, read as the reverse complement.
TAGTGCACAGGTTATGGGAGGTGGATCTTTCCGGCACAAATCCAGATTGATCAGGGAGCACGATAAGGAGCATCAGAGGTTGAATCTTTGTGGCCAATATTTTTGCCAGTATTTTTGCGTCTAGATTAATTAATGAGAAGGGGCGGTGGGACTCACATAACGTGGGTGATTTGTCTTTCTTGAGAAGTGTAAGGATCATGGCCTGCAGTGAAGAAGTGGGTAGGGTACCGGTATTGTGTGAGTCAGCATACATTTCTAGTAGATGAGGTGCAAGAAGGTCCACGTACGCTTTATAAAATTCTGCTGTTAAGCCATCCGGCCCCGGCGCCTTGCTATTGGGAAGGGAGAGAATAGCGCTCCTAACATCCGTTTCATCTGTGGGCACAGATAGGTATTTCTGATGTATATCCGATAACCATGCACACGCTATGTGAACATTCTGATCTTGTTGCCTACAATTATCCTAAGTTGTACCAAACTCCCTCCCTCCATCCACTTTAGCAACCCAATCTTGCCAAAGACAGATCCCACTGTCATAACCAAAAACTTGGAACAAGATAGTACAGTAAGAAAAGTAGTGACTGGGTACACCCAGTAGGGGACACAGCGGCTACAACCACTTCCCGAATGTACAGGAAGGGGCCGCCTTTCAGTTTCTTGCGCTTCTAACTTTTAGCCCACTATAGTAAAAAACAACATAGATATGATGAGCTGTATGACAACCCCAGCACAAAAGTCAGCATGAGGATACATGTAAGGTATATAACTTGCCAGATCTCTGTAGCATTGCGTCCACAATTAGAAAGCAAAAAGAGGAACATTTTCATGTGGGTCAGTTATTCGCAATAATCCTGCCTAAATATCATGTAAAAGTAACACATGAGTGGATAGAGCATGTATATAGGAGGCAGTGTGAACGCATGTCTCTATCTCGGGGGTAGGGCCAGGTCCTGTATCAAATAAGCTGTCAATAGTGACTCTGTGTAATCATTAACAGGGCATCAAGTATACCAAAGGATACACCATAATGGCGGACTTGTTCCAGTCAGTCATCGACATCAGAAGCTTGAGTGGAATATCGTTGTTTTCGTTGCAGTGATTAAGAGTGGTCCATGGTCAGTTTCGGGTTCACGAATATCTTTACATCCTTGTCAGTGCCTATACGGAGCCGGGCAGGGTATAACATGGCATATGGGAACCGTTCTTTCATAAGGAGTTTTTTGACTCCCTGGAACTCCTTGCGTGCTGCCTGGACCGTGGCTGTGAAATCCGGAAAGAAGGAGAGGATGTTGCCTTGATAATTGATGGTGCCTTTCTGTCTTGTAATGCGTAGTATTGTGTCCCGATCTCTAAAATTCAGTAGTCTTGCGATAATGGGCCGCGGAGGGGCACCAGGCGGCAGCAGCGCCGCCAGAGATCTGTGAGCGTGTTCAATGGCAAACATGGCGGACAGATTCTCAGCCTCGCAGATGTCCCGGAGCATAGCTTTGACGTAGTCTTCCAGTCGTCCTACATTTGTTGATTCCGGTAGCCCAAAAATGCGCACATTGTTGCGCCTTGAGCGCGCTTCAATGTCCTCATTCTTTGCTTGTATTACCGCTAGAAGCTGTGTGATGTCCGTGGTTTTGGCGGCACCTTGCTGTAGGCCGTCCTCGGCATCCGATATATGTTGTTCATCCTCGCCGATCCGCACCGCCTGTTTATCCAATTTTGATGACATGTGGTCCATTCAACCATTGAGAGCCTCTATTTTACCATCAATAGATTGCAGGCTGGCCTGGATGGCGGATAAGGTTTTCTCTAAGGCGGTCGGGGCCTGCGCAGCCGTGTCCAACTCCGAATCCGACGCCGCATTTTGCGAGGTTTTACCCCCTTTACGCAGTTCAAATGTGAGTCGTGGTTGATTCTTTTCCGGCTTGCCCATGTCTGCAGTGAGTTCCGTGCAAGTCTCGAATTCAGCTGTCAGGTAATCACGGGGCTGCGGAGTTGGCGTTGTTTGATATCAAAACATCTTGTGATGTGTGTTGTCGGTCTACAGGGGGTCTGTCTCTGAAAACAGGTCGGGGGTGTTCTCCCAAATTATGAAGGAGCAGTTGGGCAGGGGGTTCTCAGCGCCTGCGTTACCCAGGTCGCTGTCAGTGCACTCCAAACAGTCTGTGCATACACAAGTAGTGGTTAACCTCTCTGGTACGTGCGTGCCGCCAAGCAGCGCGCTCCACTGTCCATCAGCGCTGTATCTTACTCACTACCCGGGATAAGAGTATGGTTGCAAGTGCGTAGACTCGGGCGTGAAGCCTGCAAGGGTGGTGGGTCAGGAATACTGTGCGTCCGATATCCAGTACAAGACCCTCACATAGGTCCTGAGCACGAAGGTCAGCAGCAAACGAGCAGAGTCAGACAGGCTAAAGATCCAATCGGCCACAGTGACAAAAAAAGTTTGGTTCAACGGCCCCCTCAAGTCTCGGCAGCATTGTAGACTCAAGCCAGCGGCACCGGTGCAAGTCCGCGCAGGACCCAGCCGCGACCAGCCTCGATCGCTCAGCAGGTGTGGTAGACCAACAAAGGCGTCACCCCCAATGTTCAGCGCAGGGCCTTCGCCTAGGCCCAAAGTCGGCAAGTCATCCACAGTCCAGCAGAACTAAATTGTTGTAAAAGCCGGCTGGTTTTAATTACAATGTAAATGTAAATCAGGCAAAACGCTCTTCTTAACGTGCAACAGCGTCTCAGCCTGGGATTATTGGCAGCCATGTATCTCACAGGCCCCAGCCGCAGTGATCTGCCTTTGCGCGACCGGGCACCCTGTCCGGGATTAGCAGCAGTCAGGCCGAGTAGCGCAAGTCCCAGCCGGAGTTAACTTCACTCATTTGGCCTGGTGCCGCGTCCTGTGCGCACGGGGAGAGACGTGCTGCAGTCCGCGAGGGCAGACTCCCGTAGTCAAAGCCGGCGGCTCAATTAGTTTCGGCACCCCGCACCTTCTGCTCATATAACGGGCACTCATCCCCAGGGATTTTCAGCTCCCGCAGCAGCAGACTCTGGAGCTCTAGCGCAGCAAGCAGTGGTCTACCTTCGTAGCGGCACACTCGATCCTGGTGTCTGTGCAGGTTACAGCGCCGGCGGTCGTCCACAGGCGCAGCGTCGATCCGGGATTCTCACCTCATGGGCGCTCAACCTTCAGCAGTCCAATCCTCAATGCCGAGCCCCGCGACCTCCGTTCCTCCTGTCAAAGGCAGCCTTCGATAGTGCGGTGCTGCGGCAATCCGACAAGCCCAGCAGATAGCAGTACTGGGTAGTTAAGAAGCAGGATGATGAAGGATTATTAAGGCAGCCGGCAGAGCAGCACTACAATGCGGCCATCTTGTGGTGCGCCAAGCCACGCCCCTCACAGATGTATCGTTAGCGAAGGTAAATAACTTGTTCGATAACTCCAGTAAGTCCCACACAGAATTGCTGAGATATGTTATAAAGTCACGCCCCCTTTCTCTACCACCCTGCAAACACGTCACCTGTCGCACTATTGGTTGTGGAATGATATCCTCTTGGATGCTGAGGGTTCTTGGTAGCCCAGAAGCCCTCTTGTTGCCTCCAGTAAGTCCTACACAGCAGGATTCCTGAGAGCTGGGCGGAGGTCTCACCCCTTTTATCCACCACTCTACAAACGCACTACTAGTTAAAAAATTATAGAAATTCACTTAAAAAAACAAAGGTTACGGGGTCTTTGTAGTTAGGAATTAGAATTTTTTTTTTAAACTCTGAGATTCACTGAAAATACCAAAAGTTACAGGGACGTTATAGTTAAGCTCAGATTTCACTCGTACAAAACCAGTAAAATTCAGTAGTCATAGTTACCTGAGCTAACTATAACTTGTGTCCCCACAATGCAATGCTTATGACCTTGCATTTTATATCACTCATGACATGGCCAGGACGTCACTGATGACATCGCAAATTACATCACTGATGACATCATCCACAGAACCACTCACACCTCCATACAACCTCTTGTATGCCTGCTATCTGAAAGAGACACGTTAGTGATAGATTCCTTACCTTAGAATATCCCCAGGCGTCAGACTGGATCCGGAAAGTTTTGCGTAGCAGTACCCTTGCGCGTCGGTAGGCGTCGTCTGCGGCTCCGCGTCAGTCGTCGGCGTCGTGGGCGCCGTGATGACGTCGTCGGAGTACTCAGACGCCGCCTCCGCGTGCTGACGTCAGTTCTTCTTTTTTCCGCGCCAGCCAGCGCAGATCTGGAAAGAGCAGTTCCCTAGTCACTTTTTGACTAAACTTTAGTGATCTTTTTTGATCCACTTCGAAGTCTTTACGACTCCGACGGTGCCGTTAGGGATGCCCGGATTCAAGCATTGCGACGAGTGCAACCGTACCATGTCGGTCACAGATCCCCACCGCCTGTGCCTGATGAGTTTGGGCGTCGGCCATGACGACGAGGCCTGCTCCGACTGTCGGGCCCTTTCGAGGAAGGCCAGGCGGGAGCGGTCCCGCAGGCGACTCGAAATCCGCCAGTCGGCCCCGCGCCGTGTGAGGTCCCGGTCCCACGGGAGGTCGAGGGACAGGTCGCGGGGACGGAGCCGTCACAGCTCCGGGAGTCGGCGCCACTCCTCCGGGTCCAAGTCGTCAGGTAAGAAGCACAAGAAGTCGAAGAGACGTCATCGCTCTTCCGACTCCCCCACCCCCCCCCCCCCCCCCCCCCCCCACCCCCCCACCCCGACGCTCGCGCGATGCGGCCGGGGGTTCGGGTGACACCGCCCACGCAGATCCTCGGGCTCCTCGGGCGTCGCGGGCGCAGCGTCCGGCCCCATACCCCCCGGTCCCTGGGCTGAACGCGAAGCCGGAGGAGATCGAGCGTTTCCTCATGGCCATTAGGTCCCTTTCTCCACCAACGGGTTCCGCGGCGCCTTCGGGCCCAGTGAACCAGTCTGGGGGCCCTAGTGGGTCGGGGGCTACGACCCAGACGCCGTCGGGTGCTTCGGCCTCGACGCCGCCGGCGCCTTCGGGCCCGGCGCCGCAGGGCCCCACGATCCTGACACCGCCGGTGCCCTCGGGCCCGGCGCCGCAGGGTGCCGCTGGACCCTCCTCGGGCAATGGACCGTCCCCGGTGGACCTTACGATCCCCCCGGGGTCGGTCCGTGTGGTGTCCCCTCCGGCGTCGTCCTCGGGCGGCGCCGGCCCCGATGCCTCCTCTCAAACGGTTCCGACGTCGGGACGACGCCTATCGGCGCCGCTCTCAACGCCGTTCGGAGATTTTCATTTCTATGAACAGTCCTCATTCACTTATGACCCTGAATCTCAGGAGATGGGGGAAGAGGAGAATTGGGAGGGGTCTGAGGACCCTCTGACAAGGGAATGTCAGTCTAACATGGACTGGACAGGAGACCTTGGGGAGGCCAGTGGCCTGGACATCTCCCCAGACACTGGATTCGTCTCTCCTCCTACCGTGGCTTTGAAGGAGGGCGCTACATATAGTGTGGTGTTGATGAGGGCTGCTGATGCCTTGGGCCTTGAGCTCCCCGTCGCGGCCGTGAGGACTAACCTCCTCACTGAGGTCCTTAAGCCGCAGCCAGCCTTCCCGACGGCTCCCCCCGATCGGGAATCCAAGAGGTACGAGGCCTATGGCAAAAAGGTGTTCTCGTCCCTTAGCTTGGGACTGCGGTCTTCCAACACCGCATGCCTCTTGGGCCGTTACACCCACTCTCTGTGGGAAACGGTGGCGGAAGTGCTGCCAGAGTGTCCGTTGGAGGTACGGGCCAAACTCGGCCAAGCCCTACTGGAGGGCTGGGACGCAGCGAAGTATAATATCAGGTGCGGACTGGATACTACTGACTCGCTGGGCAGAGCGATCATGGGCATGCCGTTCGATGGCCGTCGCCTCTTTGGCGACAAGGCAGACAATGCGCTTGAGCGCTTTAAGGACTCCAGGGCTACGGCCAAGTCCTTGGGCCTCTCGGCCCTGCGCCAGCAAATGGGTGCCTTTCGCCCCTTTCGTGGCCAGGGAAGGGGCGCCCCCACACGTGCCGCCAGCCAATCGCCGCAAACTGTCGTCCAGCGCGGCGGCGGCCGTGGAAACCGCCGTGGAGGTGGTCGGGGAAACAAGCGGAGCCAGTCCACACCTGACCCCGCAGCATCCGCCTCTAAACCCTCCTAGTCCGTGCTTTTCGGCCCATGTGACGCCAGTGGGAGGCAGGGTTCGCCATCACCACTCTCACTGGCGCACAGTCACTTCGGACAGGTGGGTGCTGCAGATCGTCCGAAGGGGCTACTCCCTCCCCTTCGAGACGACCCCTCAAGCCATGCCTCCGCAACACCACCGCGTATCGGGGGATCACTTGCGGCTCCTGCAGGAGGAAGTGTCGGCCCTCTTTGCCAAGGGGGCCATCGAGCGCGTTCCTGGGCCAGAAGTAGGACGTGGTTGCTACTCGCACTACTTCCTGGTACCCAAGAAGGGCAAAGGGGGCCTACGCCCTATCTTGGATCTGATGAACGTCAACGGCTTCCTCCGGAAGGAGAAGTTCAAAATGCTGACACTAGCTCAGGTCTTGGCTGCCCTAGACCCAGGAGACTGGATAGTAGCGTTGGACTTGCAGGACGCATACTTCCACATCCCCGTCCTGCCGGCCCACCGGCGTTACCTGCGGTTCACGGTAGGCCTCGAGCACTTTCAGTTTACCGTGCTCCCCTTCGGCCTTACCAGCGCCCCACGGGTGTTCACGAAGGTGATGGCGGTGGTGGCAGCTCACCTGCGCAGGTTAGGGGTTTCAGTCTTCCCCTACCTAGACGACTGGTAGTTGAAGGCGGGCTCGCCCCAGGCAGTCGTCAACCACCTCCAGACTACGGCGGATCTCCTGCACCGGCTGGGATTTTCCATCAATGTGCCGAAGTCACACCTGTGCCCCTCTCAGAAGCTCCTTTTCATCGGAGCGGTTCTCGACTCAGCGCAGTTTCGGGTTTACCCGCCCGAACAGCGGGTTTGGGATATACAGGCCCTGATTCCGATCTTCGGGCCGTTATCCCGGGTTTCGGTCAGGTTGACGCTGCGGCTTCTGGGGCTGATGGCCTCCTGCATCCTTCTGGTGCATCACGCACGGTGGCGGATGCGGGCTCTGCAGTGGGACCTGAAGTTTCAGTGGGCCCAGCACCGGGGCAACCTGTCCGACCATGTCCTGATCTCGGAGGGCAGTGGTGGCTCACGGACCGCGATTGGGTCAACGGCAGATCCCTCTCCCTTCCCCAACCGGAGCGCGTGGTTGTGACGGACGCGTCCCTCCAGGGCTGGGGAGGCCACTTGGGAGAGGCGGAGATCAGAGGCCTCTGGTCTCCGGCGGAGTCCCGGCTCCATATAAATCTGTTGGAGCTCCGGGCGATTCGTCTGGCACTGAAAGCATTCCCCCCGTCTGTCCGAGGGAGTGCAGTGCAGGTGTTCACGGACAACACCACCGCCATGTGGTACTGCAACAAACAGGGCGGGGTGGGGTCGTGGACCCTATGCCAGGAGGCTCTGCGCCTCTGGCAATGGCTGGAACATCAGGGCGTGACTCTGGTGGTTCAACACCTGGCAGGTTCTCTGAACGCCAGGGCGGACGAACTCAGCCGTCGGTGCTCGATGGATCACGAATGGCGTCTGAATTCGGACGTGGCGCAAGGCCTCTTTCTGCGATGGGGAGAGCCTTGGTTAGATCTATTCGCCACCGAAGAGAACGCGCAATGTCATCAGTTCTGAGCGTTGGAATTTCCAAGGCGGCACTCGCTCGAAGACGCTTTTCGTCGCGAGTGGAGCTGCGGTCTGTTGTACGCCTTTCCGCCTATACCTCTTCTGCCCAGAGTGCTGAAGAAGATCAAGCGCGACCGGGCACAAGTCATCCTTGTGGCTCTGGACTGGGCACGAAGGTACTGGTATCCCGAGCTACTCAGTATGTCAGTCGATCCCCCGGTTCGTCTGCCTCTTCAGGAGGACCTTCTGTCGCAGCAGCAGGGGACGGTCCTCCACCCGAACCTGTCCAGTCTCCACCTCCATGCATGGAGATTTAGCGGCGGCAGTTGAGGCCATTTGACTTGCCTCCTGAAGTTTGCAATATCATTCTGGCAGCCAGGCGTCCCTCCACAAAGACGGTATACGCCTGCAGGTGGAACACATTTGTGGCATGGTGCACAGCAAAGGCTGTGGATCCCCTCAATGCCCCTCTCTCTGAGGTTCTTCTCTTCCTTCTTTCTCTTGCCCAGCAGGGCTCTGCTCTGGGTACTATCAAGGGCTATCTTTCGGCTCTTTCAGCCTTTCTGAGGCTGCCTGACCAACCTTCTTTGTTCAAGTCCCCCATCGTAAATCGATTCCTGAAGGGCATCACTCATACTTTTCCTCCTGTTCCCTTCGTGATGCCTCAGTGGGGCTTGAACCTGGTTCTCACATTTCTGATGTGCGCTCCCTTTGAGCCACTTCACAACTGTCCTCTTCGTCTTCTTTCTTTGAAGACTGCCTTCCTGGTAGCCATCACCTCTGCCAGGAGAGTGAGTGAGCTCCAGGCTCTTTCTTGTAAGCCTCCTTTCCTTTCAGTCCATCCGGACAAGGTTGTTTTGAGGACTAGGCCCTCCTTCTTGCCTAAGGTGGTCACGGCCTTCCACATTGGGCAGTCCATCACATTGCCCACCTTCTTTCCGCCTCCGCACCCCTCGAGAGAGAGGAGGAGAGGCTCCACCGTCTGGACCCAAAACGTGCGCTCTCGTTCTATCTGGATCGCACACGCCAGTTCCGGGTGGATGATCAACTCTTTGTTGGGTACGCGGTGTAGGAGAGTAGGGTCTGCAATCCTATGATCACCCAGATTTTTTTGCTTTTGTTTCACTGGTTTACGACTTTCTCTGGCTATGGGCCTGCCAATCAGACCCACAGCCTAGCTGTTCTCTCACTAAATTGACATGTGTACCTTAGGTGCATTATCCAATTGGTACTGGGCCACCTTATCAGACCCTGTAACTCAGGGCATAGGTGTACCCAGGGCCTACCAGGGGCTGAAGCATGTATTATGCCACCCCTGGATGGCCATCTAAATCTGACACAACTTGGCTGCACGACAGCTGGGGCAAGGTGGTGTAATCACCCCTTGCTGTAGATATAGTATACCTATATCTAACCCTAAAAATGGACACACGGATTCCTATCAGTCACTCCTATGGCAGGCCTTGACAATCCTGAAGGCAGAGTGCTTGGAATCGTGTGAGATGGTGCTCTGGCATGAGCTGAGCCCGTTTGCAGCTTGCGGAACCAAGTCCTAATAGCTGTTCCATGATAACGCATACCATATACTCTTAAGTGCATTATAATCCTCGCGGTTAAATGCTATCTTTGGTATTGCTTTATTAAAACATGTCGAGTAAGGTGTCATACGAATTGGAATACTAACCCCTCGCCAATTCTGGCGATGGGGTTAGCATTCCACCCTTCTAGAGGGACACGACATGTATGTAACTGTGAACCCCGGTTAAAGTTAACTGAAGCCTCAGCTCCACAAAATGGATGCTGCCACCACAGACACGAGTCTGACCTCCTGCTGCTGGGAGTCCTTCCAGCGAGGAGAGCTTGGACAAAGGGTTTCCTGTCAGGGGCGGTGCTAGCACCATCCCAGACAGGGTTTTGTGTATCCTGGGTAGGCAGGGCTTTACAGGAAGGTGACTGCAAGTGGCACCCCGGTGCTCACTACGCATCTGCCGGCTAGAACCAGTTCCAGGGGCACACCAGCCCCTGGCCTGGGGAAAGTCCGGCATGGGAGAGGGGTGTAACCACCCCCCTTCCTGGTCCCACCCCTAGGGCAGGACCTAGTCGCGTACCCACCCCTTTCTTTAGGATAAAGGCAGGAACGGGGACCCTTCCAAATTAGATCATCTTTGATTCAAGAAACTACTTTCTACGAAAGGAACTCTCGACTATTCTCAAGATTTCTCCCTTGTGGCTAAGGAGTAGTCACCCTGCATCCGCAGGCACCATCTAAGAACTCTGCGGTTTGCTGCACGTCCTTCCTCAGGAATCCGACCGACCAGCACGACGAGACCCGGCTTTCCTGGCACCTCTGACCTCTACCTACCTCTACAGCTAAGCTGAGAACCGTAGGTGCGACGAGACCTCGAGGGACCGGCCATCATCAGAACTGCACGACTTCTATCCAGCACGACCGCCGAGGGATCCTCTGGTGAGTGCTTTCGGGTCCGAGAAGCCCCGACCCTGAGCAGCTCCAGCACCGAAGTCCAGCCCCCCAGCATCTCCACGATCTGCGTGGGGCCCTTCTGCTTTTTGGCTGCTCACCGCGTTGTCTGGCTACTAGCCCGCTGGCTTGTGGCCTTCTCGACGACGATCAACGACGACAACACTGCTGGTCTGGTTGCTCCAGACTGGCCCTTGCTCCCTTCCAAAAGAGGAGCACCCCGGACCCTCCTGGTCCACTCCAGACGCCATTTTAGGTCCACCGCGTGGGCTTGAATTTGCCAAGACTTGTTGCCCCAATCCTGGGTCCAGCGACGTCGACAGCATCAACCATCGTGGGACAGCTCGCACCTCCATCCTGGTCGCCGACAACGCCTCCTGGTCCGTGAGACTGCAGAGCCCAGCGTCGCCCACTCACCTGGTCGAGGTGACTACCATCCGGTGCCCTCCTGGTGCCATCTGATCACTGGCTAGTGGTCAAGAACTTGGTCCCCTCTGCTTTCAGGTGTCATCCATCTTCGATCCAGGCTTGGATCACTCGAACTATCTTCACTGGTCGCCTGCCAGCAACTTCTTTCTACAGGCTCCTGGTTCGTCAACGAGGATTCCCTACATCTTTTCAGACCTATGCAGCTGCAGCCCCTGGGCTAGGTAACTTCGGCATTTCGGTGCCCCAGCATAGCCTCACTATCCAAGGGTCCAGATCCACTTTCGTTTTCGATCTACCTAGTCGGGTTCGCCCGAGAACACTAACTTTGCCTTTACTAGCTCCCATAGACTTTGTCCCGCATGTCGCGTGAGAGTGCACACTCTGCACCCGAGTCCCCTAGGCCTCCTACTAGTAATCTGAAGGTTCAGTAACGTAGTCCTAGCGATTCCAAAGCCTATTAGTCCAGTACTTACCTGCTAGTAATTTTGCATTCCACTTTCATAGTATATGGTTTTTCGTGCCCCTCGGGCATTTGTGTAAATTGTGCAACTTGAAGTATTTTCGTAAGAGTTTTGTTGTGTGCTTAGTACCCTGTCCTCCTAAAGAGTACAGGGCTGTTGCGATCTAAATAAATACACTGTTTATTTTCATAACACTTGTGTGGTGTCCTTTCACTTGGTGTTCAAGGGGTATATGTGATGGTATAACAGCTGGCTTAACACGCCCTCTAGAGTTTAGCCCGAAGACTGCTTGTATCCACGCTACTAGGATTGCTGGTCTATAAGGTTGACTTATAACCAATCACCATAAGGGTTGTTTGGACTGATACAAAGTGCTCACTCGAATAGTGAACATTATATATCAGGCCAACTTCTCACATTGGTGAGCAGCGGTTGGGATTTGAGCTTGCTGTTGTTTTACCACACGTATCCTAAGAATATCTTGTGAAAGATCACATAAGTACTCCAGGTACATATAACTTAGCTTAGAATACTCTGAGTTCTACTGAACCAGCTGTTGTAGCTCCTCAAGGCTTAGCACACCTTGGCTACAACTCTTAGCAAGGGATCAGTAGGCAAACAAATAGTGTAGGTAGGTGCATCACTTACACCACACTAGAAACAGCATGTCAGACAAAGGAGGAAACTCTGAGTCTCCCCTTGTGTCAGTGGACCCTCCACAGGTCACTTCCAGATATGCTGCTCTTAGCTTCCAGGAGATGAGACAAGTGTGTACCTCCAGGAAGCTAAAACAGGGTTCTAACCCTACAATCCCATTCCTGATTGGTCTCTTAGAGACTTATGATGCCAGGAGGGCTGGTAACCCAGACCCTTCTAATCCAGATGGGAACATGCCTCCCCTAGAGGGAACCTTAGGTGACCCTGACCTTATCCATCTCTCTGCAGAAGGTGAATAGGAGGATGAGGATCTAGAGCCATCTGAGGACGAGGCAGACAAAGGTCAAGAAGTAGTTAGCCAGCTAACTCGGACCAACTTAAGCAGGCATGAGAATGGTACTAGGAGACCCCTGGGGCCCCTCTCAGGCCAGCTTAACATTGGGAATGGACGAGTTAGGTCTCTATCCAGAGGCTCTAACAGATCCATTCGAACCAATGGCTCTCAGGCCTCTTCTCACAGAGGGATGACATCCCATCAGAGGAGAGTGTATGAAGCAAAAGTGAGGGAAGTCAATCTGAGGATTGAAAGGGAAGAACTTGCCCTGGCCAAAGAGAGACTTGCCTTTGCTAGAGAGCAAGAATTGAGTGGGAGCATTCTCCCAAGAGAAAACATGAGTTTAGACACTAGGCACCTGAGTAAGATAGTGCCCCCCTTTAAACAAGGGGATGACATTCACAAATGGATAACTGCTTTGGAGAGGGCTTGCACTGTACAGTGTGTCCCCCAGAGTCAGTGGGCAGCTATCTTGTGGCTCTCCTTTGAAGGTAAAGGTAGAGACAAGCTCCTCACTACTAGAGTTGAGGATGCTAACAATTACCAAGTCCTGAAGAATACACTGATAGATGGGTTTGGCCTAACCACTGAGCAGTACAGGTTGCTGTTCAGGGATACCCAGAAAACTCAGTCTCAGGATTGGTCTGATTTCGTAGATTGTGCCACTAAGGCTTTGGAGGGCTGGTTGCTGGGCAGTAAGGTTACTGATTACACAGGATTGTATAATCTGATCATGAGGGAACAGATTTTAAACAATTGTCAGAACTAGTTGTTGCATCAGCATCTTGTTGACTCAGATCTGACCTCTCCCCAAGAATTGGGAAAGAAGGCAGACAGATGGGTCAGAACAAGAGTTAAGCAGAACCAGGGCCATAACCAGGGTGGTCAGAAGAAAGCAGACCAGAAGGGTAAAGATACTAAAGGTGAACAAAATGACCAGAAGTCTTCAACAGGCCCCCAACAATCCAAAGAGGGTGGGGGTCAGGCTTCCCAGAAGAAGAAGACTCAAGAAGGCCAGTCAAAAAGGTGGTGCCAGTACTGTAAAAGTAAAACTCACTGGTTTAGTGAGTGCACCAAGAAAGGAGGGCAGACTCCTACTACTGCAGCCCCTAAGGCACCTGTGCCCCCTAGTACAGCCAGCAGTAGTAGTGCACCTCCCAAGGGTTTAGTTGGGTTAACCTTGGGTTCTGAGGGGTATGACAACTTAGTTGGCACACTCACTCAGGCTGTCCTTGTCTGTACAGGGGATGTGGATATATCCCCTGATGTCAGTCCCAATACTTTGGGCAAATACAGACAGACACCTTTTATCAATGGCAAAATGGCTCAGGCCTATAGGGACACTTGTGCCAGTGTCACAATGGTGACACCTAACTTTGTGGACCCTGGACAGATCATGCCAGGTACAGATTTCCTGGTGACCAATGCAAGCAATGTCACTACCAGTCATAGTATGGCAATTGTTGCTTTCTCCTGGGGAGGGGCAATTGGCCAAAAGAAGGTTGTAGTTAGTGCAGACCTCCCAGTGGATTGTTTGTTGGGCAATGATTTGGAGTCATCACAATGGTCAGAAGTGGAGCAGGGGACTCGCATGGAGATGTTAGGCTTGCCAGCACATGTGCTTGCTGTGACTAGGTCACAGGCCAGAAAATGCCCCACTGAACAGGTGCTGGATCCTGGAACAATGGACCAGCCACCTTCCAAGAAGAAGAGCAGTAGGGTTAAGGCATTGCCTTCCCCCTTGCCCCAGGTTGAGGATCAAGTCTCAGAGGAGGCTGACCTACAGGAACTGAGGGAAACTGAGCTTAAAGAGTTTGAACTTGATCAAGTTGAATTCCTGGGCTCAGGGGGACCCTCAAGAGAAGACCTGGGGAAGGAACAATTAGACTGCCCTTCCCTTGAACCCCTCAGATAGCAGGCTGCTGGGAGCGCCACAGGTACCCACAAGGTATACTGGGATGATGGACTCCTGTACACTGAGGCAAGAGACCCCAAGCCTGGCATGGCCAGGAGGCTGGTTATCCCCTTGTCTCAGAGAGGTTTCCTTCTTACCTTGGCCCATGAGATTCCCTTAGCAGGACACTTAGGCCAGACAAGACTTGGGACAGACTTGTCTCACACTTTCACTGGCCTCACATGAATGAGGATACCAAGGAGTTTTGTCGCTCCTGTGTCACTTGCCAAGCCAGTGGTAAGTCAGGTGGCACAACAAAGGCCCCCCTTATACCAATGCCTGTGGTGGGGGTGCCCTTTGAAAGAGTGGGGATTGACATTGTTGGTCCAATGGAACCCCAGACAGCATCAGGGCACAAGTTTATACTGGTGGTAGTGGATCATGCCACCAGGTATCCTAAAGCTATTCCCCTTAGGACCACTACAGCACCTGTTGTGGCAAGAGCCCTAGTTGGAGTGTTCTCCAGAGTGGGCTTCCCTAAGGAGGTTGTCTCTGACAGAGGTGCAAACTTCATGTCAAGCTATTTAACTGCTATGTGGAAGGAATGTGGTGTCAACTACAAGTTCACTACACCCTATCATCCACAATGCAATGGGCTTGTTGAAAGGTTCAACAGGACCCTAAAAGGGATCATTCATGGACTACCTGAAAAGCTCAGGCGTAGATAGGATGTCCTGATACACTGCCTTCTGTTTGCTTACAGAGAGGTCCCACAAAAGGGGGTTGGCTGCAGCCCTTTTGAACTTTTGTATGGGCATCCTGTAAGAGGACCCCTGTGTTTGGTGAAGGAAGGATGGGAGAGACCTCTCAAAAAGCCTGCAACCAACATAGTGGACTATGTACTTGGTCTCCGCTCCAGGATGGCTGAGTATATGGAGAAGGCATCTGAAAACCTTAAGGCCAGCCAAGAACTCCAAAAAGCTTGGCATGACCAAAAGGCTGACCTGACTGTGTATCAGCCTGGACAGAAGGTGTGGGTGTTGGAGCCAGTGGCCCCAGCAGCACTCAAAGACAAATGGTCTGGGCCCCACACAATCCTTGAGCAAAAGGGAGAGGTCACCTACCTGGTGGACCTTGGAACTCCCAGGAGCCCCCACAGGGTGCTCCATGTAAACAGGCTCAAAGCATATGTCGACAGGAAGGACATGAGCTTGCTCATGGCCATAGATGAGGGACAGGAGGAAGAGAGTGACCCTCTCCCAGACCTGCTCACTCAGAATCCTGATGATGGATCAGTGGATGGTGTTGTCTTTTGTGGCAGCCTCTCTGAACATCAACACAAGGATTGTAAACAGGTTCTTCAATCCTTCAGGCATATGTTCTCTCTAACACCCAGTCAAACCAATTGGTGTACCCATGAGGTTGACACTGGTGACAGCTTGCCAGTTAAGAGTAAAATCTACAGGCAGCCTGATCATGTTAGAGACTGCATCAAAACAGAAGTGCAGAAAATGTTGGAGTTGGGAGTCATTGAACCCTCAGATAGCCCTTGGGCTAGTCCAGTAGTTCTAGTGCCAAAACCTCACACCCAGGGTGGTAAGAAGGAGATGAGGTTCTGCGTAGACTACAGGGGTCTCAATGCAGTCACTAAGACTGATGCCCACCCAATACCAAGGGCAGATGAACTTATAGATAGATTGGCTTCTGCCAACTACTTAAGTACATTTGACCTGACAGCTGGGTATTGGCAAATCAGGTTAGCTGAGGATGCCAAGCCCAAGACAGCATTTTCAACCCCTGGTGGGCATTATCAATTTGTGGTAATGCCCTTTGGTCTGAAAAATGCACCTGCCACCTTCCAAAGGCTGGTGAATCATGTTCTCACTGGGTTGGATGACTTCTGTGCAGCATATCTAGATGATATAGCTGTCTTTAGCTCCACCTGAGAGGATCACCTGGTCCACCTGAGGAAAGTGTTAGTCACTGCAAGCAGCAGGTCTCACTATCAAGGCCACCAAGTGCCAGATAGGGCAGACACAGGTTGTATACTTGGGCCACCTTGTAGATGGAGGCCAAGTTCAGCCACTGGAGAGCAAGATACAGTCAATCAGGGACTGGGCTCCTCCAACCACCCAGACACAGGTTCGAGCTTTCTTGGGCCTGACTGGTTACTACAGAAAGTTTGTCAGGAATTATGGATCAATTGTGACTCCACTTAATGAACTGACAAGTAAGAAAATGCCAAAAAAGGTTCAGTGGACAGCAGGCTGTCAAAAAGCATTCGATGACCTAAAGCAGGCCATGTGCACAGCACCTATCCTCAAGAGTCCAGACTACTCCAAACCATTCATTGTCCAAACAGATGCTTCTGAGTTGGGTGTGGGAGCTGTTCTATCTCAACTGAATTTTGATGGTCAAGACCAGCCCATTGCTTTTATAAGCAGAAGGCTGACCCCCAGAGAGAAAAATTGGTCAGCTATTGAGAGGGAGGCCTTTGCTGTGGTGTGGGCCCTGAAGAAACTGAGGCCATACTTGTTTGGCACTCATTTCAAGATTCAGACCGACCATAAGCCCCTCTTATGGCTAAATCAGATGAAGGGTGAAAACCCCAAACTGCTTAGGTGGTCCATTTCCCTACAGGGGATGGATTTTACAGTGGAGCATAGACCTGGCACTGATCATGGCAATGCAGATGGGCTCTCCAGGTATTTCCACTTAGAGCAAGAAGACTCACCTGGTCAAGGTTAGTTTATTGTCCCAAAGTTTGGGGGGGGGGGGTCATGTAGGAGAGTAGGGTCTGCAATCCTATGATCAACCAGATTTTTTGCTTTTGTTTCACTGGTTTACGACTTTCTCTGGCTGTGGGCCTGCCAATCAGACCCACAGCCTAGCTGTTCTCTCACTAAATTGACATGTGTACCTTGGGTGCATTATCCAATTGGTACTGGGCCACCATATCAGACCCTGTAACTCAGGGCATAGGTGTACCCAGGGCCTACCAGGGGCTGAAGCATGTATTTTGCCACCCCTGGATGGCCATCTAAATCTGACACAACTGGCTGCACGACAGCTGGGGCAAGGTGGTGTAATCACCCCTTGCTGTAGATATAGTATACCTATATCTAACCCTAAAAATGGACACACGGATTCCTATCAGTCACTCCTATGGCAGGCCTTGGCAATCCTGAAGGCAGAGTGCTTGGAATTGTGTGAGATGGTGCTCTGGCATGAGCTGAGCCCGTTTGCAGCTTACGGAACCAAGTCCTAATAGCTGTTCCATGATAACGCATACCATATACTCTTAAGTGCATTATAATCCTCGCGGTTAAATGCTATCTTTGGTATTGCTTTATCAAAACATGTCGAGTAAGGTGTCATACGAATTGGAATACTAACCCCTCGCCAATTCTGGCGACGGGGTTAGCATTCCACCCTTCTAGAGGGACACGACATGTATGTAACTGTGAACCCCGGTTAAAGTTAACTGAAGCCTCAGCTCCACAAAATGGATGCTGCCACCACAGACACGAGTCTGACCTCCTGCTGCTGGGAGTCCTTCCAGCGAGGAGAGCTTGGACAAAGGGTTTCCTGTCAGGGGCGGTGCTAGCACCATCCCAGACAGGGTTTTGTGTATCCTGGGTAGGCAGGGCTTTACAGGAAGGTGACTGCAAGTGGCACCCCGGTGCTCACTACGCATCTGCCAGCTAGAACCAGTTCCAGGGGCACACCAGCCCCTGGCCTGGGGAAAGTCCGGCATGGGAGAGGGGTGTAACCACCCCCCTTCCTGGTCCCACCCCTAGGGCAGGACCTAGTCGCGTACCCACCCCTTTCTTTAGGATAAAGGCAGGAGCGGGGACCCTTCCAAATTAGATCATCTTTGATTCAAGAAACTACTTTCTACAAAAGGAACTCTTGACTCTTCTCAAGATTTCTCCCTTGTGGCTAAGGAGTAGTCACCCTGCATCCGCAGGCACCATCTAAGAACTCTGCGGTTTGCTGCACGTCCTTCCTCAGGAATCCGACCGACCAGCACGACGAGACCCGGCTTCCCTGGCACCTCTGACCTCTACCTACCTCTACAGCTAAGCTGAGAACCGTAGGTGCGACGAGACCTCGAGGGACCGGCCATCATCAGAACTGCACGACTTCTATCCAGCACGACCGCCGAGGGATCCTCTGGTGAGTGCTTTCGGGTCCGAGAAGCCCCGACCCTGAGCAGCTCCAGCACCGAAGTCCAGCCCCCCAGCATCTCCACGATCTGCGTGGGGCCCTTCTGCTTTTTGGCTGCTCACCGCGTTGTCTGGCTACTAGCCCGCTGGCTTGTGGCCTTCTCGACGACGATCAACGACGACAACACTGCTCGTCTGGTTGCTCCAGACTGGCCCTTGCTCCCTTCCAAAAGAGGAGCACCCCGGACCCTCCTGGTCCACTCCAGACGCCATTTTAGGTCCACCGCGTGGGCTTGAATTTGCCAAGACTTGTTGCCCCAATCCTGGGTCCAGCGACGTCGACAGCATCAACCATCGTGGGACAGCTCGCACCTCCATCCTGGTCGCCGACAACGCCTCCTGGTCCGTGAGACTGCAGAGCCCAGCGTCGCCCACTCACCTGGTCGAGGTGACTACCATCCGATGCCCTCCTGGTGCCATCTGATCACTGGCTAGTGGTCAAGAACTTGGTCCCCTCTGCTTTCAGGTGTCATCCATCTTCGATCCAGGCTTGGATCACTCGAACTATCTTCACTGGTCGCCTGCCAGCAACTTCTTTCTACAGGCTCCTGGTTCGTCAACGAGGATTCCTGACGTCTTTTCAGACCTATGCAGCTGCAGCCCCTGGGCTAGGTAACTACGGCATTTCGATGCCCCAGCATAGCCTCACTATCCAAGGGTCCAGATCCACTTTCGTTTTCGATCTACCTAGTCGGGCTCGCCCGAGAACACTAACTTTGCCTTTACTAGCTCCCATAGACTTTGTCCCGCATTCCGCGTGAGAGTGCACACTCTGCACCTGAGTCCCCTAGGCCTCCTACTAGTAATCTGAAGGTTCAGTAACGTAGTCCTAGCGATTCCAAAGCCTATTAGTACAGTACTTACCTGCTAGTAATTTCGCATTCCACTTTCATAGTATATGGTTTTTCGTGCCCCTCGGGCATTTGTGTAAATTGTGCAACTTGAAGTATTTTCGTAAGAGTTTTGTTGTGTGCTTAGTACCCTGTCCTCATAAAGAGTACAGGGCTGTTGTGATCTAAATAAATACACTGTTTATTTTCATAACACTTGTGTGGTGTCCTTTCACTTGGTTTTCAAGGGGTATATGTGATGGTATAACAGCTGGCTTAACACGCCCTCTAGAGTTTAGCCCGAAGACTACTCGTATCCACGCTACTAGGATAGCTGGTCTATAAGGTTGACTTACAACCAATCACCATAAGGGTTGTTTGGACTGATACAAAGTGCTCACTCGAATAGTGAACATTAAAAATCAGGCCAACTTCTCACATGCGGGCGCTAAGAAAGGGAAAGCGGTGCACAAGAGGACCATTTCTCGATGGATCATCATGTGCATCCAGGCGTGTTACTCCTTGGCTAAGAAGGAACCCCCTGTTGGGCTGAGGGCTCATTCTACTCGAGCCACGGCCACTACAACTGCCTTGGGCCGCGGTGTGCCCTTGCAGGACATCTGCCAGGCAGCTACGTGGGCCTCGTTGCACATGTTTGCAAGGCACTACTGCCTGGACAGTCAAGTCCGGAGGGACGGCTACTTCGGCCGTTCCGTTCTCCGGGTCTTTCTGGTGTAAATATTGGTTCGCAGACCCACCACCACGGGGATGGTATTGCTGGGGTATCTATTCTAAGGTAAGGAATCTATCACTAACGTGTCTCTTTCAGATGCACAAGTTACTACTTGTGTAACGATATATCTGTAAGAGACATTAGTTAGTGATAGATTCCTTACCGACCCACCCATCCTCCCCGTTCTGCGAACCGATATCTAGGGTTAAGGTCATCCCCTTTCAGGGCCCTCGTTTCTTGGCTCCAGTGTCGGTTTTTGTCATGGCTCTGTGCTTCTGGCGCGGAAAAGCTGTGGCTAAGAACTGACGTCAGCACGCGGAGGCGGTGTCTAAGTACTCTGACGGCTCCCACGACGCCGACGACGGACGCGGAGCCGCAGACGACGCCTACCGACGCGCAAGGGTACTGCTACGCAAAACTTTCCGGATCCAGTCTGACGCCTGGGGATATTCTAAGGTAGGGAATCTATCACTAACTAATGTCTCTTACAGATATATCGTTACACAAGTAGTAACTTGTGCTACATACACATTCATAGCCCATGCCAGTACTCACACACCCATTCACTCCCCCATAGAGCCACTCACACACCCACCCACTCACTTGAACAGCCACTCATACAACCATTCACTCACCCATACAGCTACTCATACAACCAGCCACTCACCCCTACAGCCACACACTCAGCCATACAGCTACTCACACACCCACTTGTTCACCTACACAATCACTCACCTACCCATATAGCTTCTCAACACAGCTACTCACTCACCCATACAAGTACTAATACAATTACTTAAATTCTTATTTACACATCCATACAAGCATTCCCACCCATACAAGCACTCGCACCCATACAGCTATCCACACCCACTCTCCAATGCAGCCACTCATACACCAACTCACTTAACAAAAAACCTACTCAAACAGCCACTTACTCACCCATACAGCCCCTTACATACAGAGTCACTCACTCATATAGCTATTAGGACATCCGCTCACCCATAAAATCACTACACAACCACTTACCCACCTATAGAGCCACTCACACGACCACTCTCACTCATGCACCCACTGACACACCCACTCTTGCAGCCACTGACACGCCCACTCTTGCAGCCACTGACACGCCCACTCTTGCAGCCACTGACACGCCCACTCTTGCAGCCACTGACACGCCCACTCTTGCAGCCACTGACACGCCCACTCTTGCAGCCACTGACACGCCCACTCTTGCAGCCACTGACACGCCCACTCTTGCAGCCACTGACACGCCCACTCTTGCAGCCACTGACACGCCCACTCTTGCAGCCACTGACACGCCCACTCTTGCAGCCACTGACACGCCCACTCTTGCAGCCACTGACACGCCCACTCTTGCAGCCACTGACACGCCCACTCATGCAGCCACTGACACGCCCACTCACTCATCAATACAGCTACTCACACAACATCTCATTCACCCACATTTATTTTAGAAAGGAACAAAATGGGTGGGTTCATTTTCTCATAGAAATTATGGATAGTGCTGTAAAAAGAAAGACACACTTTAAATAAGTTCTCAGATATCTTCCTCTTCTATTTTATTAAAAACATTCTGGCATGCAGACTGAAGCATGTACTTTCAGCACCAGCAGCAGACTTCCAGTTAACTCCATGGTGATCCGCACCTTTGCTACAGTGTTCCAATGAGTAACTAGAGTACTAACATTCTGAATTTATGCAGAAAATGTGGCTCATCTGAATGCCATCTTGATGGAATCAAAGTGGAAAACTGAAAGCATTTTCTACTGAGGATACTGCAGTAAATGAGGAAACTATGGAGCTTCTTAACAAATAATTCCCCCCAATATAACCACCAGAACAAAATACCAAATCTTGCACATATTTCACCCAAATATAGCCCAAAGTGCAAAACACTTAATTTGTTTTTTTGCAGTTCTAAATAGCGCAGACTTGATCCGAAGTTATTGGAGTGTATTACATGAGCATCAGTTACATTACTCAAGGACACAATCATTTTAGTATTAGGCATTGAGAGGTAGTGATTTGCCCAGAATCACAGGATATCAAGCTGATGGCAAAACTTGAGCATGGTTTCCCAGTTGCAAAGTCTGCAGCTCTGGCCGTAACACCACATCCTCTTCCTTAAGTGTAACACATAATCATGTGATCAACTGGATAAAAAAAAACAAAGATAGCAAATTATTTTAAAGTGCTTTGTCGCTATTTGAGAACTCGGAAAATAAAACATCATTTTAGTAGTTTATTGCACTAACCATAATTTCTTTTGGGAATAAGACTTTCTCATAGAGGAGGGTGCAGAGGCAACAAGTTGACCACTTTGGTCTGGTGGAAAGGGCAGTGGCAGCACAACGGACCATGGAGGGCAGGGGAAAGGGGGACAGGGGCAACAAAACAACCATGCAGTACAGGCAAGAGAGGCTGTGGTACTGTGAAAGACCATTGAGGGCAGAAGGAAGAGTGGCAGTACAATCATACTTGCCAACAGACCCGATTCAGCCAGGAGATTCCTGATGTTTTTGACTCCAAAAGAGGTTTATTTGATCTGTCTACTGCCTAAAATCTCCTCTTTTTGAAAGTAATTCAATAGGGAAAATCAATTCCTCAGGTATTTTTTTCAAAACCTCCCTCTTAACCACAAAAAGTGCCAATAGGCATGATTAAAAATTATTATATAAGGAGCCCAAATGCTCTGCCTTTTGAAAAATGCCCATTATAGAATTCAACAAGGTCTATAAATTCCATTTCGATTGCGTAAGTCTGTCCATGTAAAATAATTATGCTGTTATATAATCACAAAATTGGATTCATATTTAAATTTGCATACCCTCAATATAAAAAATCACTGTAAAGCACTAATGCTTAACATAATGCAAATTATAAATGGTGATTATTAAACATATTACTGACTCAAATCAAAAAGAGCTTTATTCGATTTTAGTCATATAAAATCACAAAAGCAAACAGATAAAAACATTTCAAAAATCTTCTAAAATACAAATGTACACGATTCCAGAATTCATTCATTCACAAGTAGACTTAATCCAAGCAAGCTATTATGAGGGATACATATTATAAATAAAATAGTTCTACAGAATTTAGTACATTCTGACCTACTTTAAGACGTCATTAGAATTTGTTGCATTTCCTTTCTCTCATTATACTTTTCAAATAACCAGCCAAAACTCCAGTGCAGTAATCACTATCTAATAGCTGTAAATGTAGGAAGGCATATCGACCTTGTCTCCATCCCCCCCAATCTTAACAAGGGCATTATCCATCTGGATCTTTCCTTAGCATACAGTTTGCTAAATACAATCACATGAAAAGTTGTTTGTGGGGAGAGATCGTCGCAGGGACATTGACCTAATTCCCTGGACCAATCATTTATCTCAGGATAGCTAATTAGTCGGTGGAAGGACTTGAACCGAAACCCCCCCTGGAAAACGTAAAAGATATGGTTGGATATTGTATGTTAATACAGTCAAAGACTATCCTGCATGTGTGGAGAGACAGACTCAGTATCAACAAAATAAACTTTTGTAAAATAATAATGTAAAACAAGTATTTCCTATTGCATTGCAAATGGTAGGCATCATGGACAATGGGGGGAGGGTGGGCGGGGGAAACGCACGGGCAACGGGAGGGAGGGCGGACGGGGAGAAGACACTGACAACGAGAGGGAGAGCGGGCGGACAACAGGAGGGAGGGCAGGCGGAAGGAAGAAGGCACGGACGACAGGAGGGAGGCTTGGGGGGGGGGGGGGGTTTGGTAAAGAAGGCACCAAAGCATGTCGTGCCTGCAGTAAGAGAACCTCATTAAAGAAAATAGTGCTCACGTACTGCATAACAACCGAAGTAAAGGGGCCAGTCATCATAGGAGGTGACAAATGAAGAGGATGCAGTACTAAGGAGGACCAACAAGCCTATTTACGGATCCGAAGTCAGCATTTAGGACGGAGAATGACAAAAGCCAATGGCAAAGATGTGCGGAGAGTGGGCGGAGCTTCTCTTCGCTACTCAACCACAAGTC
This sequence comes from Lissotriton vulgaris, assembly GCF_964263255.1. NCBI lineage: Eukaryota > Metazoa > Chordata > Amphibia > Caudata > Salamandridae > Lissotriton > Lissotriton vulgaris. The sequence continues at coordinate 1,004,277,237 of NC_141694.1, read as the reverse complement.
TCGCAGAGCAGCGCATGTACGCTGGCTCTATGCTCGACCTAAAAAGGGGAGATGAATTATAAAAAATACATTTACATTTCATCAAAAATACACAATCAGATTCCAGGGTTACTCATGATTTGAATACAAATTAAATCTATACAAAATATATCAAGTAAAATAAATGTCATCTTGCACATGGCCAGTGCCTGAAAAATGAGTCATACCACAACTCATAGCAGCTATACATTACAAGTGACCGGGATATAGCAGACTACACTCGATGTGTTAATAAACGGTCAAGTGACCTGTAGCCAAAATTAGCCATCTACATATCGGGTCAGGTGACCACATTTAAGAGCCCAACAGATAACATACGGTCACTCATAGACTGCTATGAAAAAGATACAATAAATAAGAAACTACCACGGGAAAAAGAGGAAAAAGAACAAATTGCCTGAAACACTGTGGATAATGCATATTCAAGAAGACAGTAAAGGAGGGGAATGAACTCTGGGTGGTGTCCTGAGGAACATTAGAGAAGGAGAGTCATAACTCCACCTTTTTAACCCAGGTGCACATGGAGCTCCTCATCCTGTTTGAGGCCCCCCGGCTGTTCACTGTGTAGGCGAATTATGTATTTCAACTCTAATCTACTCAGCGCTCGTTCTCTGTCTCCCCCTCTTGCGCGTGCTGGTACCCTGTCAATGCCAAAGAAGGAGATCTTAAGATCCTCAGTGTAATGGCCATTCAGCATGTTACAGTGCTTTGCCATGGGGTGTGAAGCATCATTGTTCCTGATTTCGCTCGAATGTTCCAAGATTCTCTTCTTCACAGGAAAAATGGTGCTATCCACATAGCGTTAGCGACCGACACAGACCAGGACATACACAACAAAATCAGTATTGCAGTTAATGAAATGCCTAATTTTATGTTTTTTGCTGTTGGGTAGTGACACCATTTTTACATTCGTTTTCCATGTGCATGCTTTTTACATTTGTTTTCCATGAGCATGCTTTGCACTTACCACACTTACAGAAACCTCGGAGTTACCTCAACCAGGTCCTTCCAAGTGAGTACCCTGTATCATGATCGGAGTGCACCAGCATGTCCTTGAGTGAGCTACATCTCCGATAAGTTATCTGCAGACTGGGACTGACAAACTTACCAATGGTAAAATCTGATTTCACTAAGAACCTACATTTCTTTTAAAAAAAACATATAGTAGCCAGTAGGTAGCTACAGTTAGGACCATATTTTCATAGGAATAGCGTTTTTGGACCTTTCTGAATCTTTAGCACCCGTAGACGAATCTTCACGTAATTTTCCCAAAAAAGTGCGCCGGTAATTCTAGTTGTGCATGGAAAGTTTTGGGGTGATCCCTAAAGCAGGGGCCGAGGAAAAAACAGGAGGTGGGGTCATTTGGAGTGCATTTCCTATGTTAATACCCATAGAGTCTTTGGATACGTCTGCAGCCCGAACTGCTGGATGAAATTAAACTAAGTTTGGCAGAAATGTCAATTTTGTTTATGAGCTCACGCTTTGTGTTATTTGGTGTAAATCTGTTCAGCTGTTTCAGAGACATTAAAGGAAAACAAAATGTGTATATTTGGGCGTATGTGGTACTTTTGTTGTACCTTAGTATATATGTTTAACGCTCATGATCACTGGATGATGTCATCAGTGATATCAGCGATTTAATTTGAGAGGTCATCATGGATCTCACTGACCATATATTGAGTGTTGTAATACCTCAGGTCATAAGTAGCGCATGGCAGGGGCGTAAGTTATAGTTAGCTCAGGTAACTATAACTGGTGAATATATATATATATATCTCACACACTGTTTTGGCGTGCTCGAGCCTCCTCCGGCAGCGGGCTTCCCGGCAGGATCGCCACCCTTAATATCAACACACTCCTGGTCGACAACAATGCTAGTAGATTTCAGCAAATAAACCAGAACCGGGGCCCAAATGTTGCTCGTGGTGCAGAGTTTTATTGGCACACGGAAAAAACAACCCTACGCGTTTCAAAGCTTGCGCCTCTTGCTCACAGGTGCCTATGTTTGAGTGGCCATTCTTTTTAAAGTGATACATCCATGTTTACTTTCGTGCACGTGACAAAGGAAATACGAGTTACTTTGTAGCACAAAATCAACAATGTTAACCAATTCCAGGTTTTACGCTAGTGCGTGATATTACACTTGGCAATGCAGTGAAAAAGCATAATAGTCAATTAAATAAAGTTGCTAAACTTGTGCTCTGTTAAACAATAATGCAAATTACATGTAATGTTTTGGTTTGATTTTGCGCCCTAGTGGGCAATTTTACAAAACTTAAGAGCAAATATTAAATTTTCATATTGCTCCGGAAAGCACAGTCAATAGTTCATGCTTGATGGTGTCTAGCCCAAGTGGGCAACATTCGTTCCAAAGCCAGTTGTTTTATCAGCATACCTGAAAATGAAGGATAATATGCAAGATGTTTACTATACGTAACCTTTGAGTCATGTGAAAAATAAAAACATTAAAAACATTCAGAATGGAAAATACTAGAAAAACAGGCAACAATATATCAATTATGTTTGTAAATGGACTGACAATTCTTCACTCATATTGTGCCCAGAGGGCTGAATGGTGTTGTACCGGATGATGTACCGGGATTCAAGTTTGCGCAGCTCTAATAATCTGTTGCCACCCCTTTCGTTCCTCGTCACACAGTCAATGACAAAGAATTTTAAGAGGTTGGGATTTTGATGGTGTTCAACAGCAAAATGTCTGGCCACCGGGTACTGCGGATTTGCATTTTTTGCATTTTTTATGGCCCGTAGATATTCAAGTACCCTGAGTTTCGCTTTTTTGGTTGTCATTCCAATATAGAATTTATCGTATGGGCACTTGAGGGCGTAAACAGCATATTCGGTATTACAACCCAGCATTTTGGTGATTTTATGCTCTGACTGACTTTTATCAATCTTCAGACTTTTGCATTTGTGGCTGTTTTTACACGCCTTGCATCTAGTGCAAGGGAAAAATCCCATCGATTGTGGGGATTTGATGGGTTCCTGAATTGTAGCTCTACTCAGAGTGTCTTTGAGTGATCTGGCTTTTCTAAAGGTCAGAGAGGGATATTCACCTAGTACCTCGTTGAGGTCTTGGTCTAATTTCAGAATGCCCCAGTGTTTATTGAGGCTTCTCCTCAACTGCCATGCCTGACTGTCAAAGTTTGTGATGAATCTGATCTGCTCGGATTCTTCACGCGTCTTAGGTATTAGCAGATCACCTCTGTTCATGGTGTTGACCCTGGTTTCAGCTTGCTTAATCACCGCATTGCTGTACCCTCTTTCACTAAACCTTTTACACATTCTGATTTTTTCTTCCTCAAAGCTCTCCTTCGAACTACAGTTGCATTTGGTCCTAATGAGTTCCCCCAAAGGAATGCTACGTATTAAATTTGGGGGGTGGCAACTTTTAGCATGCAACATGCTGTTTCCCGCAGTGGGCTTGCGAAAAAGAGAACTAGTAAGTGACCCATCAATGATTTCCAGACTCACATCTCAAAATTCCAATTTTTTGGCATTCATGTGGCTGGTAAATCGCAAGTTCAATGAGTTGTCATTGAGGATGACCTCAAACTTTTGTGCTTGATCCACCGTCCCACTCCACACACAAAAAATATCGTCGATATACCGGCCCCAGAGAACTACGTGGTCAGTATAGTGGGAGATGTTATTCACCACTAGCTCCTCCCACCAGCCCAGGTATAACCCTGCGAAACTGGGGGCGAAGCAACTGCCCATCGAAGTTCCCCGGGTCTGCTGGTATATCTGTTTGTTGAAGGTGAAAAAGTTGTTCTTCAAACAAATCTCAATCATGTCTAATAACATGTGTGTGGAGTAGGTGTGAAATAGATCTTTCTCTCAGGAAATGCTTACAAGCATCGATGCCCAAGTCATGGGGTATACAAGTGTATAGACTCGTGACATCGAAGCTGATAAGCCAATATTCTTTTTTCCATGTGAGGTCATTAATAACCCTAAAAAAATCAGAGGTGTCTCTGATAAAAGATGGAAGAGACTGGACAAGTGGTTGCAGAAAATGATCGATATACCTAGAGGTATTCTCAAGAAGACTACCATTGGACGACACAATGGGCCTCCCTGGGGGCACCTCAGTATTTTTGTGCAATTTCGGGAGCAGATAGAGTTCTGGCAAACGAGGATATTTACAACAAAGAAAGTTATACTCATCATCTTCAAGAACACCTCTGTCTCTCCAATCACTTAATTTGCAGAAATACATTTGTTTGGATTAGTCATAGTCTAGCATGTTGAACTGCATGAGACCCTCCTTCAAATACATATCTAGTGGCCATATTACTATGTTACCTCCTTTGTCGGAGTTTTTAATTACCACATCCGGCCACTCTTGCATTTCCTGCAACGCTGTATACTCTCTTTTGTTTAGATTAAAATTTAAACGTGGTACACACTTTTCAATTTTTCTCATTTCATTTAACATTCCACTTTCAAAGCAATCAATGCTATTACTATTGATCTGCGGAACAAACAAGGATTTAGGTTTGAAGTTACTTGAACTGCTTGCCCCAATGTCCATATCACTGTCCAACAAATTAAGAACTGGGTTATCTAAAACACCTTCACAACCTGCCAGTTCTTGTACCAACTGTAATGTTTCTGCATCCTTAATGGACAGGGTACTGATTTTTTCTTTATCATTATCCCTTCTTAAGCGTGGTTTAGAGGCAAACCATTTTCTAAGTTTTAGTTTTCTAGTGAACCGAAATAAGTCAATGCGTGCCTCCGTGAAATTAAATTTGGCTGTAGGGCAAAACGATAACCCACGCGATAGGACATACAATTGTTCAGTTGATAAAATGTGATTTGAAAGATTTACCACTGTTTTGTTGTCTTGTCCGTTCATTTTTGCGCCTTCTTGCCCCTTGTTCGAACTCCCACTGGGCTTGATGATCCTGTTGCGTTTATTGATCCTCCTCTTGCTCCTTTGCCTCCTCTGCCTCCTTTGCCACGACCTCTTGGTGGCGTTTGGCGTCCACGGGCGAGCAAGACTACCTCGTTTAAAATGTGGTCTTTTGCGTTTAGCGGTTCGATGGTTTCAGACACATCGCTTTCTACACTTTCCCCATCTGATTGCACCAATGGAGTGATGTCTTCTATCTCCATTTCCTCTTGTGCAGCCACTTTATTGGTAGTGGTTTTTGCTTTTTTTGGTGTTTTGGTAGAAACCCGCAATGCGTCAAATTTTTTGGCAAAAGTCAGGATCTGACCGTTTTTTCTTTGTTTTTTCGCTTTTATTTCGTCTTCCACTTTTTCCAATCTCTTCTCCATTTTGCTCATCTCTGCGGTAAAATCACTTTCTGTGTATTTGTCTTTTAGTTGAGCAATAAGAGTTTCACTTTCCTTATTTAAATCGACACATTCTTTTTTTTGCATACTTTATGAGAATATGTAACATATTCATTGAGCAAGCATGATTATTTGTCATCCACTCATTGATTAATTCTGGATCAGGTTTCTGAAATGTTGGGATTATAAAGATACGAAGACCTCGTGGAATTCGACCACATTCCACATATTTGGTGAGGGCAGCCGCCTCCCACCACTTTGACTGTTCTCTTTTTAGCACTTTCCATAGTGCGTCCCACATCTTTTTTACATCATCCACCCTAGTGCTGGGTGGTGGAGTGTCATCGCCATTGTCAGTTTCATTGTCCTTAAACAATTTCAAAGCCGCCTCCTTCCTTTTATTATTCCGTGTTTCTGCCATTTGAAAAACTCAAATCAGCGTGCACGCCTGTGCTTCGCTGATCGCACCGAGCTTAACGCTGCTCTGCCGTGAAACTGCACCGTCTTGATGTTATTGCAGGTTTTGCCACTACACCACACGAACGCCCCCGAGCACAAGCAGTCAGCCGACCACTTAGCTCACGGCGTTGGATGCGGCGGCGACCTCACCTGTCGATCACTGTTTAATTTGCTTGCAGACTTTCAGGCGGGCAAGAGCTTTTGTTTCCAAAATCTCACACACTGTTTTGGCGTGCTCGAGCCTCCTCCGGCATCGGGCTTCCCGGCAGGATCGCCACCCCTTAATATCAACACACTCCTGGTCGACAACAATGCTAGTAGATTTCAGCAAATAAACCAGAACCGGGGCCCAAATGTTGCTTGTGATGCAGAGTTTTATTGGCACACGGAAAAAACAATCCTATGCGTTTCGAAGCTTGCGCCTCTTGCTCACGGGTGCATATGTTTGAGTGGCCATTCTTTTTAAAGTGATACATCCATGTTTACTTTCGTGCACGTGACAAAGGAAATAAACGAGTTACTTTGTAGCACAAAATCAACAATGTTAACCAATTCCAGGTTTTACGCTTGTGCGTGATATTACACTTGGCAATGCAGTGAAAAAGCATAATAGTCAATTAAATAAAGTTGCTAAACTTGTGCTCTGTTAAACAATAATGCAAATTACATGCAATGTTTTGGTTTGATTTTGCGCCCTAGTGGGCAATTTTACAAAACTTAAGAGCAAATATTAAATTTTCATATTGCTCCGGAAAGCACAGTCAATATTTCATGCATATTATCCTTCATTTTCAGGTATGCTGATAAAACAACTGGCTTTGGAACGAATGTTGCCCACTTGGGCTAGACACCATCAAGCATGAAATATTGACTGTGCTTTCCGGAGCAATATGAAAATTTAATATTTGCTCTTAAGTTTATATGTGTGTATATATATATATATGTGTGTGTATATATATATATATATATATGTGTGTGTATATATATATATATATATATATGTGTGTGTATATATATATGTGTGTGTATATATATATGTGTGTATATATATATATGTGTATATATATATATATGTGTGTATATATATATATATATATGTGTGTATATATATATTCACTGAAAAAACCATAGGTTATAGACCATATATAGTTAGGGATTAGCATTTAAAAAACCTTATTTTACTTGCACAAAACCATTGAAATTCCATATATAGTTAGATGCACTAACTATATATCGCGGACCCGCAATCCACTGCTAATGATGTCACATATTACATCATTCATGACATGGTCAGTGACATCACTGATGACATCACTGATGACATCTCAAATGACATCACTGATGACATCACTGATGACAACACCCAGTGACTGTATGTTTCTGTAAAGTTAAAATATGTCTTACATATTGAAGAATGAGTGGATGTATAAGTGTCTGGATGAAGGATTTAGTAGGTGCATGACTGACTGTATGAGAGAATGATTAAATGTGTCTCACTGAGTGCATGGGTTAGTGATTAAAGTGTCTTAATTTGGCAATCATTATTTATGTTCTTCTGTAAACTGCTGCATGTTTAAATCAGTAGCTATATCATTAACTATATGGGTTATTGAATGGTTGCCCAAGTATTTGTATGGGAGACTGAGTATGTGTGTGGGTGGCTGGGAGGTGTATAACTCTGTGCATAGATGTGTGAGCAGTTGATTCCCTATGTGTATGGGTTCAAAAGTGCATGTAGAAACAGCTGTATGGACAGTTGACTGTGTGCATGAGTATATTGGTGAGTGAATGGATATCTCAGTTCTACATGTTAAAGTAAGTACATATGTAAAACACACTCCATGTGAGAGTTGACATATATAAATAACTGAACATAAGAGCCAGTGAATGTGAGAGTGGCTGTATGAATCATTGTGAACTTGTATCAAGGATTGTATAAGAGAGTAAATATGTGTTAGTATATGTTTGAATAAGTAAGGTGTGTATAACTGTATAGTTGAGGAAATGGAGGTGGGATTGATTCTTTGCATGACTGACTAGGTGTGTGGGTAACTCCATGGATGTGTGACAGTCTGTGAGTGCCTGTTTACACTGAGTGTATCTAAGGTTATATTAGAGTCTGAAGATGTATTATCACATAAATGATATCATCAGTGATGTAATCAGTAATGTCAAATGAGATGTCAGTGATGTCATCAGTGATGTCATTTGAGATGTCATCAGTGATGTCATCAGTGATGTCATTTGAGATGTCATCAGTGATGTCATCAGTGATGTCACTGACCATGTCATGAATGATGTAATATGTGACATCATTAGCAGTGGATTGCGGGTCCGCGATATATAGTTAGTGCATCTAACTATATATGGAATTTCAATGGTTTTGTGCAAGTAAAATAAGGTTTTTTAAATGCTAATCCCTAACTATATATGGTCTATAACCTATGGTTTTTTCAGTGAATTTTCAAGGTTTTGTAAATGCAAATTCCTAACTATATATGGTCTATAACCTATGGTTTTTTCTGTGAATTTCATTGGTTTTTTAAAAGCTAATATCTATAGCTGTAAAATATATTCTTTATTAAGTGACTTATCACGTAGCCCGTGAGACGCCTCAGGATGCATCGCATAACCGTGACGTATCGTCTCTGCAGCGCAAACCAAACCCAAAACGTAAGCGCGCCAGAACACGCTTAAAGATATATATATATATTTTTTTAACCTTAATTAGACAAAATCCACACGTGCACATATCATAAACGTTCAAAAAACACAATATGTCGGACTCCCGTTACGCTGCCGGTTAGCTGCCCGGTTAACGTACCAGGAAGCACCTTTACCGCGAAAAATCGCAATTTTTTTTTTCACCCCCCAGGGAACTTTAATAGCCCCCTCATCAATCCTAGGGGTTCAGGAGGGGTTTGCCTTACCCCTTTCATTCATTTACACCTTTTTTTTTCCACCTCTTGTCTCTCGATCCCACAGAGAGACAAGATGGCGGCCGCTCCAGACTGTTTACAATGATAACAGCCAATCAGCTTCTCTACGGCGAAAAAAACGGAATTTTTTTTTTTTTTTTTGGGCCCAGCGTGGCTCTATAATATCCCCTCATCAATCCTAGGGGGTCAGAAGGGGTCTACCTTGCCCCTTTCCTTCATTTCCGCCTTTGTTTTGGCCTCCTCTTGTCTCTCGATCCTACCGAGAGACAAGATGGCGGCCGCTCCGGACTGTTTACAATGTTGACAGCCAATCAGCTACTCGTCAGACTCCCGTTACACTGCCAGTTAGCTTCCCGGTTAGCTGCCCGGTTCGCGTACCAAGACGCGTCTCTACGGCGAAAAAATCGGATTTGTTTTTTTTTTTTTTTTTGGGCCCAGCGTGACTCTATAATATCCCCTCATCAATCCTAGGGGATCAGAAGGGGTCTACCTTGCCCCCTTTCCTTCATTTCCCCCTTTGTTTTGGCCTCCTCTTGTCTCTCGATCCTACCGAGAGACAAGATGGCGGCCGCGCCGGACTGTTTAGAATGTTGACAGACACCGGAGAGCCAATCAGCTTCGCATCGCAAAGTTCCGATAAGCGAAAAGTACGCGAACCGGATCGCTGCCCGGAGCGCTGTTACAGATATATATCTTGATTTAAACGTTAATTTCTCAAAATCCACTGAAGCACATATATTGAGACCTAGCAAAGGCACATCGGGCTAACAGTCCCTACAATTTTGCCAAGTTTCGTGCAAATCCATTCAGCCGTTCGAGCTAAAAGTGAGGCCAACCGCCCTATGGAAATTAACATGGGAAAAACGCGTTTTGGGACCCCCCTTTTTTCTCGGCCCCCCCTTGACGAAACCCCCCCAAATTTCTAGGAGCTGCTCAGAAACAAAATGTGCCATTTTCCTGAAAATTTCAGCCGATTCCGTCCACAAACGCCAAAGTTATTAGACATAGAATTTTCAGAAATCCCATAGGGAAAAAATCCTAACTATATATACCTACTGGCTATCGCCAGTAGGTAATATATGTGTGTATATATATGTGTGTGTATATATATATATATATATATATATATGTGTGTATATATATATGTGTGTGTATTACCTACTGGCGATAGCCAGTAGGTATATATAGTTAGGATTTTTTTCCTATGGGACTTTTGAAAATTCTATGTCTAATAACTTTAGCGTTTGTGGACGGAATCGGCTGAAATTTTCAGGAAAATGGCACATTTTGTTTCTGAGCAGCCTTTGAAAATTTGGGGGGGTTTCGTCAAGGGGGGGCCGAGAAAAAAGGGGGGTCCCAAAACGCGTTTTTCCCATGTTAATTTCCATAGGGCGTTTGGCCTCACTTTTAGCTCGAACGGCTGAATGGATTTGCACGAAACTTGGCAAAATTGTAGGGACTGTTAGCCCGATGTGCCTTTGCTGGGTCTCAATATATGTGCTCCAGTGGATTTTGAGAAATTAACGTTTTAAAAAATTTATGTATCTGTGACAGCGTCCCAGATAGCGCTCCAGATCGCATACTTTTCGCGTCACGGAGCTTTGCGAAGCGATGCTGATTGGCTCTCCGGTGTCTGTCAACATTCTAAACAGTCCGGTGCGGCCGCCATCTTGTCTCTCGGTAGGATCGAGAGACAAGAAGAGGTGAAAAACGAAGGGGGAATTTAATGAAAGGGGGCAAGGTAGACCCCTCTTGACCCCCTAGGAATGATGTTGGGGTTATTAAAAGGTCCCGTGGGGAAAATAAAAAAAATTCGATTTTTCACGGTAGAAGCGCTTCCCGGATCGCGAACCGGGCCGCAAACTGGTAGCGAAACGGGAATTCGCCATTTTGTGTTTTGGTTTAATTAAATTACAGGGTATAAGGGGGTACGGGAGACGTATCCTGATCCCTTATGTTTTTTGAGAGTGGCTGAGGAGGCTCACATATGTTGATACATGTCTTCCAGCGGTTGTGCGTGAGGGTTTTATTTTTTTTGCTTCGTGACGTCTGTTAACGTTCGATTCGATGGAAATCAGGAAGTGTTGACCGCCATTTTGTCACTGCGAGTAAATATTTTATTTGTTATAAATAAATCATTATTGATAAACATTGTCTGCGCCATCTTGCCTTTTTTGCAATGCCACACTTTTGTCGAGCACAGCAGCTATTTTAGATGCCTTGACCAGACCCACTGTCTGCACCCTCGCAAGCATCTCCGCCACGCACTGGTCACTCCCGCTCTCTCTCTCATGCATGGGCCAGAAACCTCCTCCCATCTGCGCTGTTCTTCTCTGAGAATCACACCCTGTGCCCGCCCGACACCTGCCTTTCACCCTATTCACTACTGCACCCTCTGACACTCCTCTTCCTCTGTGTCCGATTGTCCAGGCCCGTCCCAGGCTATCACCTAGCCCTGCAGATGTAGTTTATGGCCTCAACTGTAAAGAATCACCCCTCTTCAAAGAAGTTACAGTAGATCAAGGCCCCCACCCGATGAGATCCGTCACAATACACGCGTTCCTGCAATCTGATAACCATCCTGTATTGTGATTGGAGAGGGGATTCTCACTGTGAGGGTGTGTGGGACCGAGCCTGAAGCGGAAGATTCCAGGGATGCCTTTTTGTACATCAAAGTCTTTACAATTATGTGTCACATTAAAAATATATAGCACTCCAACAAAGTAGAAGGAAAATAACACTTTAATAACTTATAAATATATACATCGCAACAAAAACAGTAAACACCTTAAAACATTTTTTATTAAAACAGAAGCAACAATGGTTTATGACATGGGGAACAGTAGTGATATCCTGGGCGGGTGATGGAACTGGGTTTGTTAATGGAAAAACATCTACAGAGAAAACTATTGGTAAATTATACTTCTCCGGAAATTTTAAACTCACAAATGTTTCATTTCTGTAATCGTTTTATGAACATGTACATTAAAAAACTAAAAGAAATGCCAAGAACGTCCCATGTGAAAGTGAATCTTATCTGGCAATTTTTTTCTTTTCCTTCTCATGAAAAGAAAGTTAAAGCCAGGTTCGTTACCTGCCTCATCTGCAAAAAAAAAACTCTCGAGAGGGACCGAAATAAAATAGCGCTATGGTAATCATACCATGCATCGGCACATGGAGAGGTGGCACCCTCTTAATTATTCTAAAGCACAACTTCGAGATTTAGGGGATAACCCCCGACCGGCAAAAACATCCACCAATGACTTAGCAATAAGTGAGTCAGAGGCAAGGGAAACGGTCCCAAATCTGCAAAAGAACTTTGGGCAGATGAGATTGACTTGTGTAGCATGTGGAAAATTAATTTCATGCGGAGAGACAGTATTACTTCAATAAATACAGTAATCAATGATGCATCAGAACTTAATATCAATTCATTTTCCGAACGTGTAATCAGTACCTGTCCCATGTCAATTCATTGTTCGAACGTATAATCAATACCCATCCCGGATCAATTCATTGTCCGAACATATAATCAGTAAAAAGTGCGACAAGTGCGACAAAATCATATCGATAATTCATTGTGAGCAAGTACCAAAAGTGTCGACAATTCTAACCTTCAATAAATACAGTAATCAACGATGCATTAGAACTTAATATCAATTCATTGTCCGAATGTGTAATCAGTACAAGTCCCATGTCAATTTATTGTTCGAACGTATAATCAATACCCATCCCGGATCAATTCATTGTCCAAACATATAATCCGTCTTATCCCATATCAATTCATGTGCTAAAAACTGCATACATATCTCATGATATCAAGGCTGAGCAATCGGGGCACAATAGTTTCATTTGTACCGGCGCCATTTTGGGTGAGGTCTGGAAGGTCCAAGTATAGTCAAAATGTCTCCACCAACTCGTGGTTGGACCGGGACCTCTTTCGGCAGTCCAAAAGTTTACGTTGAAGGGTAGTAGAGGGGACTGGCGACATGAACCATCAGTCAAAGAGGGGTGGGAGGCAAAAATCTCTCCTACCGGGTCATACTGGTGTCCCACCGGAACTGATCAAGTTGGTAGTCTTGCAGGATTTTGGTGTTTTCAAGACTGAGGCCGGCGCCGGCATGAGCGCGCCGACGTCCCGCGGCTACGTCGTGGTCGTTCCGTGGGTGATCATGGCAGTCATTCCCCATCGGGGGTCGGGGGCCCCCGTGGCTCTTATAGAATCTTCAAAGTTGAGGAGAACGTTTCTGGATGCAGGACTCATTTTGTAGTTGAACTCAGAAGCGCCGTTGCACCGCAACAGTGGACGAGACCCCCGCTGGGTGAGCGGAGCATCATTGCCTCGCAATAGTGGACGAGACCTTTTGTCGGGTGAGTGCAGCGTCGCTGCATCGCAAGAGTGGAGGAACCCTTTTGTTGGGTGAGTGCAGCGTCGCTGCATCGCAAGAGTGGACAAACCCTTTTGTTGGGTGAGTGGAGCGTCGCTGCATCGCAAGAGTGGACGAACCCTTTTGTTGGGTGAGTGGAGCGTCGCTGTATCGCAAGAGTGGACGAACCCTTTTGTTGGGTGAGTGGAGCGTTGGGGGTGCAGCTGAGGGGCCCCCACCTGGGGGGGTGGGAGAGGCTCGTTCGCGTGCCTCTCCCTCCCAGCGCACCCCACGCCGACATCTTGCGTTGATATCCGTGATGTCCGGACCAGGCGATAAGAGGGGGGGGGGGGTCGGAGGCAGAGGTAAGAATTCCCCCCCCCCGTGGCCTACAGGGCGCCGCTTCAGGCCCGAACGGGGAGCTCATATCAAGCCGGGGCCAGACCAGCAGATACGAGGAGGGGGGGTCGGTGGCATATGCAAGACATCCCCCCCCCACGTTGTCGCAGTCATTATCTAAGAAAGAAGAAGAATCCAGTCGGCCTCGGCTCCTCTCCTGGCCCACCTTACGGGATGACCTCCCCGGCTGACGGCTGCCAGCAGGACTCGCCCTACACTTGCCGAAGGCCTCGTCTTCCGGATGGGCGTAGCCGCGAACCTGTTGCACTTCGGGAGTTTCCGGAATGGGGGTAGGTATCTGCTGATTTGTATTTATTTCATGTTACCGTTATTGGGCGTGGCGGGCGGTGGGACAGACATGCTTGGAGCAGTGGGGGGGTGGCGGAGCCTAGCTACCTCGTGGCTGCCGTAACGTCAAGCTTGGCTTCTTTCACCATTTTCATGTTTCTTATTTGTAGCGAAGTCAAAAACTCATCAGAGGCCTACTGATTTTGTTCGATTTCTTTCCTTTCCTTTTCAAGTGTGTTTCATGCTAAAGTTTCTGTTTAACAGGATACAGGGATTACTTCGTATTTTACATATGTCTTCTTTATTAGGGGTTCTCTCCGGTTGAGTCAGATGATGTACCTCTAATAAATGGTCCGGGTGGAAGTAGTTTCTCAATCAGTGGGGAGTGACAGATTACAACGGGGGGACAAAGGTCCGCATTACCCACCCTTCACTACTTGCAAAGACTAGACAGAATATTTCTATTCCACGTTATTTGCAAACAGAGAGTTCCTCGAAAGAACTATTCCTTGAACAATAAATTTCCAGCCAATCAATCAATCAGGCATGACGGATTACAACGGGGGACCAAAGTCCGCATTACCTATCCTTCACTATCTGCAAAGGGAGACAGAATATTTCTATTCTTCTCTGTTTGTAGACAGGGAATATCTCAAACAGCAATAATCGATAAAAAAAATAGTAGGATTATAACACTTTAATAACTTATAAATATATACATCGCAACAAAAACAGTAAACACCTTAAAACATTTTTTATTAAAACAGAAGCAACAATGACAACTAACAGTAGTGATATCCTGGGCGGGTGATGGAACTGGGATTGTTAATGGAAAAAGATCTACAGAGAAAACTATTGGTGAATTATACTTCTCCGGAAATTTAAAACTCACAAATGTTTTATTTGTGTAATCGTTTCAGGTTAAACGGATTGTGGGACAATGTTCACAATGGAAGAGTCACCAAAAGGCATTTGGATCGATGTTGCAGCAGGCTGTCATGTATATAGTTATTTAATAAAACGTTTTACCCTGTTACTTTGCTGGTGTGTTGTATATATTTATAATATTTGCATAGGGTTTGTCGTTATTTTGGGTGGGGTGGGGTGGGCGGCGGAGTCGAGCTGTCTTGCAGCCATCATGGTGTGGAGCTAATTTCATCTTACTAGTTTCGTATTTCTCATGAGGGGTTGTTCTTAATGTTTCTATTTTAGCGAGGTCAAAAACAGATCCCATTAGTGGCCTACTGATTTTGCTCGATTCCTTTTGTTTTTTTAAACTATTTTTCACTATCTGCAAAGACTAAACAGAGTATTGCGACTCTGTGCTTGTTTGTAAATACAGAATGAACCAAAGAGAACCAATTCTAAAACAGTAAATGCTTGGATAGCAATCAATCAAATAGAGAGAGAAGCAGGCACGACGGATTACAACGGGGGCAAAGGCCTGCGTTAACTACCCTTCACTATCTGCAAAGAGAGAGTACTGGTAAGAGAAAAGAGGGGGGGAGGGGGGGCAGCGTTCAAAGCACATCAGCATGCATAAACACGTAAATGTTTTTACCTATCATGTACTTGACATTTGACAGCATTTGATATTTGGTATTAAAAAACCATTGAAATTCACAGAAAAAAACATAGGTTTTAGGCCATATATAGTTAGGGATTTGCATTTACAAAACCTTATTTTACTCGCATAAAACCATTGAAATTCGCATATATAGTTAGATGCGCTAACTATATATCGCGCACCCGCAATCCACTGCTGATGATAGTTAGTTGCACTAACTATATATCGCGTATCCGCAATCCACTGCTGATGATGTCACATATTACATCATTCATGACATGGTCAGTGACATCACTGATGACATCACTGATGACATCTCAAATGACATCACTGTTGACATCACTGATGACATCTCAAATGACATCACTGATGACATCTCAAATGACATCACTGATAACATCTCATTTGACATCAATGGTCACATCACTGATGATATCATTCATGTGACAAAACAATGCATCTCCTCACACTTTAATATAACCTCTGTTACATCCAGTGTAAAATACAGAATATAATTTTTTAAACCATTGACACACCAATACTAGTTACTACATACGCACTCACTGATTCCTATGTCTACACACACATTCACTCATTCACCAATACAATCATTCATACATACAATCACTCATCTTTAAAACACTATCATATGCACTCATACACCTATACAGATACTCACACTCTGCCACTCATCCATGGAGTTACTCACACACCTAGTCAGTCCTGTAAAGAATCAATCACACTTCCATTTTCTAATCAATACAGTTAAACATAGAGTACCTTACATTTTCAAACATATACTAACACATACTTACTCTCTTATACAATCATTGATACAAGAACACATTGATCTGCACAGAGTCACACATCTCCCAGCCAGCCACACACACACTCAGTCTCCCATACAAATACTTGGACAATCAATCAATAACCCATATAGTTACTCATATAGCTACTGATCAACACATGCAGCAGTTTACAGAACAACAGACATAATGATGCACAGATTAAGACAGTTTAGTCACTAACCCATGCACTCAGTGAGACACATTTAATCACTCACTCATACAGTCAGTCACACACCTACTAAATCCTTCATCAAGACACTTCTACATCCACTCATTCTTCAATATGTTAAACATATTTAAACTTTACAGAAACACACAGTCACTGGATGATGTCATCAGTGATGTCACTGACCATGTCATGAATGATGTAATATGTGACATCATCAGCAGTGGATTGCGGATGCGCGATATATAGTTAGTGCAACTAACTATCATCAGCAGTGGATTGCGGGTGCGCGATATATAGTTGGCGCATCTAACTATATATGCGAATTTCAATGGTTTTATGCGAGTAAAATAAGGTTTTGTAAATGCAAATCCCTAACTATATATGGCCTAAAACCTATGTTTTTTTCTGTGAATATATATATATATATATATATATATGTGTGTATATATATATATATATATATATATATATATATATGTGTGTATGTATATATATATATATATATGTGTATATGTGTATATATGTGTGTGTATATATGTGTGTATATGTGTATATATGTGTGTGTATATATATGTGTGTGTATATATATATATATATATGTGTGTGTATATATATATATATTTATCCAGTATTGGGGTATCTTTCATAGATTCACATGCCTGAATCACTCCCCGCCGTCGAGGCGGGATTCCCACGGTAAATAAAAAAGCAGTGCCAAAAGCACTTTGCAGTAGTAGGCCCTAGAAAAAGGCCTGAGGCCTATATTATAGTAGCCTATCTACCTCATTATGCTAAAAGACCCAAATTCTTTGCTCCAACCAATCAGCTCACAGCACCCTCTAGAACCTTCCCTGCAGAGCCAGCTCTCCTCAGATTTTCACCGCACGTCGTGTGGAAGGGAGTCTCCCTGAGTCTTGACTCAGTTTTTTCTTCAAGAGCTTCAAGATGTCTGACAAGAAGGCCTTGTTCAGACCCTGCAGAACATGCGAGAAGAAGAGGGTCCATGTGGATGACTTACACAAGGACTGCATTTATTGCCTGTATCCCAAGCATGAGGCAAAAACCTGTAAGATCTGCACTACCTTCCCTGCCAAGACCTTAAGGGATAGGGAGGCCAGAGTCCTTTTGTGGCTTAAATCCTCTTCCAAGGATGATGATGACAGAGCCTCTACCTCTAGCAAGAGGGCAAGGTCTCAAGAGGATAAGATAAGTGAGGGGAGAAAGCATGTTAAGACCTCCCACTCTACTTCAGGCTCTTCTCAGAGATCCAAACATTCTGTCTCTGGAGCCTCGGCCACCAACGATCCGGCAAAGAAAACTGTGAGTAAGACTTCTACTGTCTCCTCTCCAGTGACCACTGTCTCTACTTCAACCTCTTCTTCTATGAATATGATATCCACTACATCTATTACTACTCCGATTGTGTTACTAAAATTAGTATTGTGACAAAAAGAACTCTTGTGGACGACTCGTCGACGAAGACGCCGTCATCATCAAAAAATTTGTCGTCTAAGAAGAGCCCGTCGACAAAGTCGTCGACGCCGCCGTCGACGAAGAATGCATCGACGTCTATCCCGTCGACGACGAGCCCGTCCTTGGTTACCCCGTCGACGACCGTCCCGTCGACGGTGGCTCCATCGACGACGAGTCCATCGACGACTGTCCCGTCGACGTCGAGCCCGTCGACGAGAGTCCCGTCGACGGCAAGTCTATCGTCGACGATGCCCTCGTCGTCGATCTCGTCGACGATAAATCCGTCGACGACGGCATCTTTTCAGCAAATAGATGCACCTTGGTCTCCGGGGTCATCAAGGTCGATGGGATCAGCTTTACTAAGACCTACCACTGGGAATCAGGCCTTTTGTACGCCAATAGCGACAAAGAATTTTCAACTAGTGTCTTATAAGAGACAACAGGGTGCATATATATCTCCACTTATGCCTTCTCATCTTCTAGAAACTTTTGCCGATGATAAAGAAGATGACTTTGAAGATGATGACGATGAGGGTGCTTTTGGTGTGGCACGTCACCCATCCGAACTTGTCATCAAGTGCCAAGATGATGATGAAGAGGATTCATACGCTGAGCACTACTACCAAGAGGATATCATAGTGCCTCATTCATTGGAACATCAAAGAAGGCCTAGAGTCCCGGAAGTCACTCAGTTGCCGCCTAATCTGATACAGGATTTACAGGCTATGCTGGCGGACTACAAGCAGCGTTTTCCTCCGCAAGTACCTCAATCTGATACGGTAGCTCCTCCTCGGCAACAGCCACCGGTCTCTCCAGTTGTGGAAACTCGGCAACCGGTCTTGCCTCCACAAACTCCGGATACATCATCAGAAGAGGAGGTAGAGGATGGAGAGTTGCCTAACATACCTTCATCGGACCCATGGGATGAGTATGTTATACCCATGCCGTCCCCTCCAACTCCACAACCTTCAGATTCACCGCCTGAAGATGTAGGTGGTTTTCACAACTTGATGCAGAGGGCATCAACCAGGTTTAAGCTCCCGGTTACAGTGGAGCAAACGGAGTGTTTTCTCCATGACTTTAAAGAGGAAACAAGGAAGATATCTAGAGCCATTCCCATGATTGAGTTTATTTGGAAGGAAGGCATAAAGATAATGAAAAACCCTGCATCTGTGCCTGCTGTGTTACCCAGAATAGAAAAGAAATATCGCGCTCCGCTCTCTAGTCCGGCGTGCCTTATTGGTCATCCACGCCCGGATTCGGTAATCTCTCAGGCGGCGCAGCAAAGGTCAAAGAACCCAGCTACCCCTATTTCTACTCCACCAGATAAAGAGGGGCGACGATTAGACCTTATTGGGAAGAAGTTTTCCACTATGGCTGCAGCATCCATCAGGATAGCAAATTCAATGGCGATTATCGGACGCTACGATCGCCAGATGTGGTCGGAGATGGCTAGATTCATAGAGCTATTGCCAGAGGACTCAAGACAAGAAGCCAGGAAAGTTTTAATGGAAGGAGAGCGGGCAGCGGAAGAATCCATCGACTGCGCTCTAGATATGGCGAATACGAATTTCAGGCAGTTGGCTGGGGCAGCTGTCCTGAGACGTCAGGGGTGGCTAAAAGCCCCTACGTTTCGTCCGGAGGTTCAGTTGAAAATACTGGACATGGCTTATGACGGAGAGTCCCTCTTTGGAAAACATGTCGATGAGGCTCTCCAGACGATTAAAACTGACACAGATACTGCAAAGTCGCTAGGATCCTTGAAATATAAAAGAGGTTCATTCAGAGGAGCTAGAGGACGAGGTTATTCTTCCAGAGGAAGTTATTACCAGCAAGGCAGACAGTATCAACCACAATACCGTCAAAACTACCAGTCCTCTTACAGACAATCTGGATCGGCTGGTTTCTCTCATCAAGGAGGAAGAAGGCGCGCAAACAACCAAGGACGAGACAGTCACAAGAAACAGTGAGAGCAATTGGGCGCCACCTCCAACCCCTTACCTTCCCGTGGGCGCGAAAATATCTGCTTTCCAACAGCAATGGCAGAAAATAACATCGGATCGGTGGGTGCTAGACTTGATCCATCATGGTCACACCCTAGAGTTCATCACCAAACCTCCACCAACTCCGCCCAGGGGTCCCCCTCCCCCTCGTCTTCACTTATTGTTCAAGGAGGTGCAAGCTATGCTACTCAAGAACGCAGTAGAGAAGGTTCCATTCCATCAGAGAGGGACAGGTTTCTATTCCCGCTTTTTCCTCATAAAAAAGAAAACAGGGGAATGGCGACCGATCCTAGACCTGCGCAATCTGAACAAATATCTCAAGAAGCAGGGATTTCGAATGGTCACCCTCTCGGACATTCTCAGTTGCCTCAACAAGGGAGATTACATGGCTTCCTTGGACATGGAAGACGCATACTTCCACATCCCAATCCACCCAAACCATCGGAAGTACCTCCGTTTCACTGTGGCCGGCGCCCATTATCAATTCAAAGTTCTCCCATTTGGCCTCAAGTCGGCCCCAAGAATTTTCACGAAGTGCCTGGCCCCTGTGGCAGCAGCTCTCCGGGCAGCAAAAATGCAGGTCTTCCCGTATTTGGACGACTGGCTAGTCAAAGGTCCATCAGAAGACAAAGTGAGAGCCGACATTACGGCATGCCGCAATCTCTTCGCATCGCTAGGCCTCACAATCAACAAAACCAAATCTCAGATGCATCCAAAACAAAGCCTGTTGTTCCTAGGAGCTTGCTTGGACACGGTGGAATGCAAGGCATCCTTATCCCGAGAGAGACAACTCCGTCTGCAGGCGTTAGCCAGAAAACTGGCAAGAAGAAGGTCACTTTCAGTTCGCCTATTTGCATCACTTCTGGGGATGTGTTCTTCAGCCATCAACCTCATTCCATTGGCGCGTCTAAAGATGCGACCACTGCAAGAGGAGCTAAACTGTCAGTGGCATCAAGCGACAGGTTCATTCGAGGACACCATCACAATCACCAACAGGATGGTGCACGCACTCCAATGGTGGTCTCAGATCAGCAATCTGGAACAGGGGCTTTCATTCTTGCAGAATCCTCCGGATTTTATTCTGACAACGGATGCGTCCATGGAGGGTTGGGGTGGTCACCTCCAGGAACTGCAAGTGCAGGGAAGATGGTCTCAGCAAGACAAGAAATGCCACATCAACAGCCTAGAGTTGAAAGCCATTTGTCTGTCTCTTCAAGCGTTCCTCCCCAGGATAGTGGGATGCTCGGTTCTAGTCAGAACGGACAACACCACAAGCATGTTTTATATCAACAAGCAGGGGGGAACGAGATCGGCAACGCTATCCAAACAAGCCCAAGAGTTATGGAAATGGTTAACAGTTCACAACATAACCCTCAAAGTGGAGCATGTCAGAGGCCTCTACAACACTTTGGCAGACAAACTGAGCAGAACATTGTCAGATTGCCACGAGTGGGAACTGGACAACGGCCAGTTAAACTATGTGTTTCAGAGATGGGGCAAACTCAGGTTGGACCTATTTGCGACCCAACCGAACAAGAAATGCCGGTACTACGCCAGCAGATATCCTCAACAGGGGTCAAGGGGGAATGCCCTTTTGATGCGATGGTTAGGGACTTATGCATACGCTTTTCCTCCGATCCCTCTGATTCCACGAGTGGTGCGCAAAATGAAAGTGGAGAGTTGTCACCTTCTCCTCATTGCTCCCAAGTGGCCTCGCCAGTATTGGTTTCAGGAACTCATGCTACTTTCTCAGGAGCCACCGATCAAGCTGCGGGTAATTCCGAAGCTACTGTCACGCAACGAGGGTCAAGTACTTCACCCAGATCCTCAATCACTGAAATTGCACGCATGGCTCCTAACTTCTTAGAATTCGAGCATCTTCAAATTCCTCAGGAATGCCGGGACATTTTAGAGAAGGCAAGAGCCCAGAGTACATTAAAGACTTATCGTCTCAAGTGGAAGCGTTTTTGCGCATGGTGCATCTCTAGTGCTTTGCACCCTATAGAGGCACCGGCAGAAAAGATATTGCCCTATTTGTTACATTTAGCGCAATCTGGCCTTTCTTTTTCATCAATAAAGGTCCACTTAGCGGCCTTATCCAGGTACAGAAAGAGGACCAACTCTCAGTCACTCTGCTCTTCATCGCTAATCAAGCAGTTTATGAGGGGTCTATTCAGGGCTTATCCCCCAGTCAAGCCCTCACCACCGGAATGGGAGCTCAACACGGTTCTATCACAACTGATGAAGCATCCGTTCGAGCCTATCCATAGAGCCGACCTAAAGTTCTTGACATGGAAGATTGCTTTATTATTGGCGCTAACTTCCGCAAGAAGAGTGGGAGAAATTCAAGCTTTCACTATAAAGGAGCCCTTTTTACATTTCTCCCAGGACTATGTCACTTTACGAACGAATCCAACGTTCATACCGAAAGTGCCTTCCCAGTTTCATTTAAATGAACCTGTCAAGCTGAAAGTTTTCTTTCCAAACCCGTCAACCCCGGCTGAAAAGACATTGCATTCGTTAGACATCAAACGATGCTTAAAATTCTATCTTCAGAGAACCAAGACTTTGAGAAAATCAGATCAACTGTTTGTAGCTTATGGTCAAAATACTTTGGGGAAAGCGGTCACTAAAGCCACAATTTCAAGATGGATCGCATCCGCGATTCAATTCTGCCACGTCAAGGCTAATCGACCATTGACAAAGTCTGTTCGATCTCACTCCACAAGAGCTGTAGCAGCGTCTGCGGCTTTGTTTGCAGGAGTGACGCTTGAGAACATTTGCCGTGCTGCGACATGGAAGAATGTCCACACGTTTACAAGCCACTACTGCCTACAATCAGCAAATCAGGATGATGCGGCAGTGGGCCAAGCTGTTTTACGTCACCTGTTTCCATAAGGAGTATGTTCAGGTACTGATGTTCACTTATTTCATATAAAGTACATGCAATTTAATAGATTGTGTTTACATATGCAGACACATGCTAACATGTTGTGTATTTTTGTATGATGCTTAAGATTTCTTTCCAGAAAGAAAATGCATAATTTCAATGTTGAACTTGAACATGATTTATTAATAGTTCAATCTCTAAGCGTTTGTTGGTTGTTGACGATACATTCATGGGGGTGCACTGCAATAAGTCTCCCACCATCCGCAACCGACTTTGCCTGGCTTACTGCTTGCTATTCTGATTCAGGCATGTGAATCTATGAAAGATACCCCAATACTGGATAAGAAAACAAGTTACTTACCTGTAACTTCAGTTATCCAGTATTGGTATCTTTCATAGATTCACATGCACCCACCCTCCTCCCCGGAGAGTCAGTTCTCTAAGTTTGGGATACTTGTTCCCACTTGTGCTACGAAAATCTGAGGAGAGCTGGCTCTGCAGGGAAGGTTCTAGAGGGTGCTGTGAGCTGATTGGTTGGAGCAAAGACTTTGGGTCTTTTAGCATAATGAGGTAGATAGGCTACTATAATATAGGCCTCAGGCCTTTTTCTAGGGCCTACTACTGCAAAGTGCTTTTGGCACTGCTTTTTTATTTACCGTGGGACTCCCGCCTCGACGACGGGGAATGATTCAGGCATGTGAATCTATGAAAGATACCAATACTGGATAACTGAAGTTACAGGTAAGTAACTTGTTTTC
Source organism: Lissotriton vulgaris (assembly GCF_964263255.1). NCBI lineage: Eukaryota > Metazoa > Chordata > Amphibia > Caudata > Salamandridae > Lissotriton > Lissotriton vulgaris. Next base: position 1,004,253,713 of record NC_141694.1, on the reverse strand, counting down.
ATATATGTGTATATATATATATATATATATATGCTCCAAGTTTGCCCACAGCAAAAGAGACGTACTCCAGCATTAACACAAAGCTAGGCTTTTATTTGGTATGGACAGCATATCGTTTGCGGATCCCTTTTAGCAGCTGTTCCGTCTGTCCGTCGGCGAGCCTCTGAGGAAGAAGTTTAACACTTTGAAATGCGTCAGGCCAAGACTCGACGGAACAGCTGCTAAAAGGGATCCGCAAACGATATGCTGTCCATACCAAATAAAAGCCTAGCTTTGTGTTAATGCTGGAGTGCGTCTCTTTTGCTGTGGGCAAACTTGGAGCATTCATATTTAACGGCGTGCCCTGCCGCCGAGCATGCACCACCCCATGGAGAAGAAGGGGGCCAAGGGTTCTGATACTTACGGAGCCCATTCATTGGAAGCATTGGCAGGATTGAGGACAGCGTTCGCCCGTGGAGGCCCATACAGGGCTTGGAACATTTACCGGCAGTTAATTGGTGTAATGAACATTTCGGGACTCCTGCTCCCACAATGCCCCGCAGTTCGCAAATGCGCAGCCCATCAAGGGGCGTGGTAATGTGGCATTAATGGTGGGGGCTGAACTGGAAACGACACTGAATCTGTCCGTCGGCGAGCCTCTGAGGAAGAAGTTTAACACTTTGAAACGCGTCAGGCCAAGACTCGACGGAACAGCTGCTAAAAGGGATCCGCAAACGATATGCTGTCCATACCAAATAAAAGCCTAGCTTTGTGTTAATGCTGGAGTGCGTCTCTTTTGCTGTGGGCAAACTTGGAGCATTCATATTTGGCGGCGTGCCCTGCCGCCGAGCATGCACCACCCCATGGAGAAGAAGGGGGCCAAGGGTTCTGATACTTACGGAGCCCATTCATTGGAAGCATTGGCAGGATTGAGGACAGCGTTCGCCCGTGGAGGCCCATACAGGGCTTGGACCATTTACCGGCAGTTAATTGGTGTAATGAACATTTCGGGACTCCTGCTCCCACAATGCCCCGCAGTTCGCAAATGCGCAGCCCATCAAGGGGCGTGGTAATGTGGCATTAATGGTGGGGGCTGAACTGGAAACGACACTGAATCTGTCCGTCGGCGAGCCTCTGAGGAAGAAGTTTAACACTTTGAAACGCGTCAGGCCAAGACTCGACGGAACAGCTGCTAAAAGGGATCCGCAAACGATATGCTGTCCATACCAAATAAAAGCCTAGCTTTGTGTTAATGCTGGAGTGCGTCTCTTTTGCTGTGGGCAAACTTGGAGCATTCATATATATATATATGTGTATATATATATATATATATATGTATATGTGTATATATATGTATATGTGTATATATATGTATATGTGTATATATATGTATATGTGTATATATATGTATATGTATGTGTATATATATGTATATGTGTATATATATATATATGTGTATATATATATATATGTGTATATATATGTATATGTGTATATATATGTATATGTGTATATATATGTATATGTGTATATATATGTATATGTGTATATATATGTATATGTGTATATATATGTGTGTATATATATGTGTATATATATATGTGTATATATATATGTGTATATATATATATATATGTGTGTATATATATATATATATGTGTGTATATATATATATATATGTATATATATATATTCACTGAAAAAACCATAGGTTTCACACCAGTTATAGTTAGGAATTAGCATTTAAAAAACCTATTAAATTCACTGAAAAAACCATAGGTTTCACATCAGTTATAGTTAGCTGGAAATTTTACTGATATAAAACCATTGAAATTCCCACGTTATAGTTAGATGGACTCACTATAACTTGCGCGTGCAATGCACTGCTGATGATGTCTTATTAAGCCAGTTAACCAATCAATTTTTAAAAACCATCCATTTAGACACTTAAGTAAACATTTATTCTTCCATCAACTTTTACATATACATATATAAAATATATTTATTTTTCAGAAAGACACACATTCACTGGATGGTGTCATCAGTGATGTCATGAGTGATGTCACTGACCATGTCATGAGTGATGTAATATGTGATGTCATCAGCAGTGCATTGCACGCGCAAGTTATAGTGAGTCCATCTAACTATAACGTGGGAATTTCAATGGTTTTATATCAGTAAAATTTCCAGCTAACTATAACTGATGTGAAACCTATGGTTTTTTCAGTGAATTTAATAGGTTTTTTAAATGCTAATTCCTAACTATAACTGGTGTGAAACCTATGGTTTTTTCAGTGAATTTCATAGGTTTTTTAAATGCTAATTCCTAACTATAACTGGTGTGAAACCTATGGTTTTTTCAGTGAATTTCATAGTTTTTTTAAATGCTAATTCCTTTGTATATCGAGTTTCTAACCTTTTTTTTTTTTACAATTTGCTGTTTTTTTTTAAGTATTCATTTTTTTTATATAATTTTTTTCTTTTGCGCTCTGGGTGCGCGCTCCGGGAAGCTTTCAGCTAAGCTCTCCGGTAAGCTTTTCCGAGAGCTCATCTGAAAGCGCACCCAGAGCGCAACTGTCGTTCGTGAAAAAAAATATGAATGAAAAGTTAATAATAATGCAAAACATTTCGTACCATACAAATAAAATTAGTTTTTTTTATTAAGGAAAATGATTATGCATTTCTATAAAAGATTGATGACGTCACTTCGGCGCGCAACGTAAGTGCCCTCGGAAGCGCCTACGTGCGCGGCGCATAAACGCACGCAAAAGCGCCTACGATCGCGCCACGTTTGCACCCCGGAAGCGCCTACGATCGCGCTGCGTAAACGCACCGGAAGTGCTCCGGAGCGCGCAGCGTAAACGCGTCGGGTCATGTGACCCTAAAATAACACTTTTCATTGGTTGCTAACAGTTTTTTTTTACAATGAATGAAATCCCCACCCATTTCCTTCACTTCTTCTTTCACTTTTGTGACTGAAAGACCTGCCTTTTTTGCTGCTCCATATTCCTGGATTCATCATGGCTGCCAGACCATCCAGCAGTGAAGATGACTCCAATGATTTCATTGATGAAGAGCCTCCTCAGCCGAAGGTCAAAGAACATTTCATCTGGAAATTTTTTAAGTTTCCAGCAGACCAGAAGAAGGTGAATGCACCAAAAGTAGAGTGCAGGATCTGCAAACAGGTCCTGTCACGGGGTAACCCCCCAAAAAAATACTCTTTTGGCAACTTCACCATGATTCGCCATGTGGAGAGGAGGCACCCCCAGAATTTTGCCCGGGAAAGTGTCAGGGCTCTGGCACAAGAGGTTCCCAGAGATGGGGCCTCTACATCAACAGGAGGAGCAACTTCTTCTGGAAGAGAACAATCACAGGGGCAGGTAGCAAACATTCAACCTGCATTTAACCATGGGGTCGTCAGATGCAGATACTGCAATCAACTCCTCACCTATGGGGAGCAAAGTGTCCTGCTCATGGTTCGGGCATTGGAGAACCATCACTGCCCTTCCCACCCCTAATTTTTTTCTTTTCTTTTTGCTCCTGTTGAGCAGTTTCTATTCCCTGTTTTTGTTCCTGTTCAGTTAAAAGAAGAAAACCAAAAGTTCTTTTCAGAACTACCTCCAATTCTCATCAAAGAGCTATAATCTTAAAAATGAAGAGTAAGTGAAATATAGTGCATTGATAATTGAAAGGAGAATGAGTAAGAAAGAACAGAAAGGTATGAGAGGTGAAAGGAAGTGAAGTAGGAGGAATGAAAGAAGGTGAGTGTTAGAAAAGAAAGTTATGACACAGTGAATAAACTGGAGGCCTCATTTCTGAAAAGTGACGCATCGCTACGTGAAAACAGCGATGCGTCACTTTTCTGGACGCACTCCTTATGACATTCCAGATATGTCATATTTAATATATGACTAATCAATTCGCAAGGAGTTACAGATATGTCAGTATTTCTGACATATCTGTAAACACAAAAGTAACGCATTGCAGGAGTGCGTCACAAAAGTGACGCAACTCCAGTAATGTGTCCTTTCACATGGAAAAAGCACCATGTGAAAGGTTTGCTGTGAAGCAGGCGCAAGATTTTGGCGCAACAGCATCCTAAAAGTGACGCACTGCGTCATTATTACCAAGCTTTTTGCAAGGAACACCCCCTCTGCATGCATTATACCTGACACTATTTTTTAAAAAGTGACGCATCTAGGTACATGGGTCACTTTTTAAAACTCTGCGCCATATTGTATCTGCATCAGGTATAATGTATGCAGAG